>NC_088401.1:22050799-22753924 GCF_034236695.1 Oncorhynchus nerka | reverse complement strand
ACCATCCAGTCTATACATAACCTAACAGTAACCATCCAGTCTATACATAACCTAACAGTAACCATCCAGTCTATACATAATCTAACAGTAACCATCCAGTCTATATATAGAGCCTAACAGTAACCATCCTGTCTATATATAGATCCTAACAGTAACCATCCAGTCTATACATAACCTAACAGTAACCATCCAGTCTATACATAACCTAACAGTAACCATTCAGTCTATACATAACCTAACAGTAACCATCCAGTCTATACATAACCCAACAATAACCACCCAGTCTATACATAACCTAACAGTAACCATCCAGTCTATTCATAACCTAACAGTAACCATCCAGTCTATACATAACCTAACAGTAACCATCCAGTCTATACATAACCTAACAGTAACCATCCAGTCTATACATAACCTAACAGTAACCATCCAGTCTATACATAACCTAACAGTAACCATCCAGTCTATACATAACCTAACAGTAACCATCCAGTCTATACATAACCTAACAGTAACCATCCAGTCTATACATAACCTAACAGTAACCATCCAGTCTATACATAACCTAACAGTAACCATTCAGTCTATACATAACCTAACAGTAACCATCCAGTCTATACATAACCCAACATTAACCATCCAGTCTATACATAACCTAACAGTAACCATCCAGTCTATACATAACCTAACAGTAACCATCCAGTCTATACATAACCTAACAGTAACCATCCAGTCTATACATAACCTAACAGTAACCATCCAGTCTATACATAACCTAACAGTAACCATCCAGTCTATACATAACCTAACAGTAACCATCCAGTCTATACATAACCTAACAGTAACCAACAGTAACCATCCAGTCTATACATAACCTAACAGTAACCATCCAGTCTATACATAACCTAACAGTAACCATCCAGTCTATACATAACCTAACAGTAACCATCCAGTCTATACATAACCTAACAGTAACCATCCAGTCTATACATAACCTAACAGTAACCATCCAGTCTATACATAACCTAACAGTAACCATCCAGTCTATACATAACCTAACAGTAACCATCCAGTCTATACATAACCTAACAGTAACCATCCAGTCTATACATAACCTAACAGTAACCATCCAGTCTATACATAACCTAACAGTAACCATCCAGTCTATACATAACCTAACAGTAACCATCCAGTCTATACATAACCTAACAGTAACCATCCAGTCTATACATAACCTAACAGTAACCATCCAGTCTATACATAACCTAACAGTAAACATCTAGTATATATATAGGGCCTAACAGTAACCATCCAGTTTATATATAGAGCCTAACAGTAACCATCCTGTCTATATATAGATCCTAACAGTAACCATCCAGTCTATACATAACCTAACAGTAACCATCCAGTCTATACATAACCTAACAGTAACCATCCAGTCTATATAAATAGCCTAACAGTAACCATCCAGTCTATATATAGAGCCTAACAGTAACCATCCAGTCTATACATAACCTAACAGTAACCATCCAGTCTATACATAACCTAACAGTAACCATTCAGTCTATACATAACCTAACAGTAACCATCCAGTCTATACATAATCTAACAGTAACCATCCAGTCTATATATAGAGCCTAACAGTAACCATCCTGTCTATATATAGATCCTAACAGTAACCATCCAGTCTATACATAACCTAACAGTAACCATCCAGTCTATACATAACCTAACAGTAACCATTCAGTCTATACATAACCTAACAGTAACCATCCAGTCTATACATAACCCAACAATAACCATCCAGTCTATACATAACCTAACAGTAACCATCCAGTCTATACATAACCTAACAGTAACCATCCAGTCTATACATAACCTAACAGTAACCATCCAGTCTATACATAACCTAACAGTAACCATCCAGTCTATACATAACCTAACAGTAACCATCCAGTCTATACATAACCTAACAGTAACCATCCAGTCTATACATAACCTAACAGTAACCATCCAGTCTATACATAACCTAACAGTAACCATCCAGTCTATACATAACCTAACAGTAACCATCCAGTCTATACATAACCTAACAGTAACCATCAGTCTATACATAACCTAACAGTAACCATCCAGTCTATACATAACCTAACAGTAACCATCCAGTCTATACATAACCTAACAGTAACCATCCAGTCTATACATAACCTAACAGTAACCATCCAGTCTATACATAATCTAACAGTAACCATCCAGTCTATATATAGAGCCTAACAGTAACCATCCTGTCTATATATAGATCCTAACAGTAACCATCCAGTCTATACATAACCTAACATTAACCATCCAGTCTATACATAACCTAACAGTAACCATCCAGTCTATACATAACCTAACAGTAACCATCCAGTCTATACATAACCCAACAATAACCATCCAGTCTATACATAACCTAACAGTAACCATCCAGTCTATACATAACCTAACAGTAACCATCCTGTCTATATATAACCTGACAGCAACCATCCTCTCTATACATAACCTAACAGTAACCATCTAGTATATATATAGAGCCTAACAGTAACCATCCAGTCTATATATAGAGCCTAACAGTAACCATCCTGTCTATATATAGATCCTAACAGTAACCATCCTGTCTATACATAACCTAACAGTAACCATCCAGTCTATATATATAGCCTAACAGTAACCATCCAGTCTATTATTAGAGCCTAACAGTAACCATCCAGTCTATACATAACCTAACAGTAACCATCCAGTCTATACATAACCTAACAGTAACCATCTAGTATATATATAGAGCCTAACAGTAACCATCCAGTTTATATATAGAGCCTAACAGTAACCATCCAGTCTATATATAGAGCCTAACAGTAACCATCCAGTCTATACATAACCTAACAGTAACCATCCAGTCTATACATAACCTAACAATAACCATCCAGTCTATACATAACCTAACAGTAACCATCCAGTCTATATATAACCTAACAGTAACCATCCAGTCTATACATAACCAAACAGTAACCATCCAGTCTATACATAACCTAACAGTAACCATCCAGTCTATACATAACCTAACAATAACCATCCAGTCTATATATAGAGCCTAACAGTAACCATCCAGTCTATACATAACCTAACAGTAAACATCTAGTATATATATAGGGCCTAACAGTAACCATCCAGTTTATATATAGAGCCTAACAGTAACCATCCAGTCTATATATAGAGCCTAACAGTAACCATCCAGTCTATACATAACCTAACAGTAACCATCCAGTCTATAAATAACCTAACAATAACCATCCAGTCTATACATAACCTAACAGTAACCATCCAGTCTATATATAACCTGACAGCAACCATCCTCTCTATACATAACCTAACAGTAACCATCTATTATATATATAGAGCCTAACAGTACCCATCCAGTCTATATATAGAGCCTAACAGTAACCATCCAGTCTATACATAATCTAACAGTAACCATCCCGTCTATACATAACCTAACAGTAACCACCCAGTCTATACATAACCTAACAGTAACCATCCAGTCTATACATAACCTAACAGTAACCATCCAGTCTATACATAACCTAACAGTAACCATCCAGTCTATACATAACCTAACAGTAACCATCCAGTCTATATATAGTTCCTAACAGTAACCATCCAGTCTATACATAACCTAACAGTAACCATCCAGTCTATATAAATAGCCTAACAGTAACCATCCAGTCTATATATAGAGCCTAACAGTAACCATCCAGTCTATACATAACCTAACAGTAACCATCCAGTCTATACATAACCTAACAGTAACCATCTAGTATATATATAGAGCCTAACAGTAACCATCCAGTTTATATATAGAGCATAACAGTAACCATCCAGTTTATATATAGAGCCTAACAGTAACCATCCAGTCTATATATAGAGCCTAACAGTAACCATCCAGTCTATACATAACCTAACAATAACCATCCAGTCTATACATAACCTAACAGTAACCATCCTGTCTATACATAACCTAACAGTAACCATCCTGTCTATACATAACCTAACAGTAACCATCCAGTCTATGTATAACCTGACAGCAACCATCCTCTCTATACATAACCTAACAGTAACCATCTAGTATATAGATAGAGCCTAACAGTAACCATCCAGTCTATATATAGAGCCTAACAGTAACCATCCTGTCTATATATAGATCCCAACAGTAACCATCCTGTCTATACATAACCTAACAGTAACCATCTAGTATATATATAGAGCCTAACAGTAACCATCCAGTCTATATATAGAGCCTAACAGTAACCATCCAGTCTATATATAGAGCCTAACAGTAACCAAGTCCATCCAGTCTATACATAACCTAACAATAACCATCCAGTCTATACATAACCTAACAGTAACCAGTCTATACATAACCTAACAGTAACCATCCAGTCTATACATAACCTAACAGTACCATCCCATCCAGTCTATACATAACCTAACAGTAACCATCCAGTCTATACATAACTATATATAGATAACAGTAACCATCCTGTCTATAACCTAACAGTAACCATCTAGTATATATATAACAGTAACCATCCAGTCTATACATAACCTAACAGTAACCATCCAGTCTCTATACATAGAGCCTAACAGTAACCATCCTGTCTATACATAACCTAACAGTAACCATCCAGTCTATACATAACCTAACAGTAACCATCCAGTCTATACATAACCTAACAGTAACCATCCAGTCTATACATAACCTAACAGTAACCATCCAGTCTATACATAACCTAACAGTAACCATCTAGTATAGCCTAACAGTAACCATCCAGTCTATATATAGAGCCTAACAGTAACCATCCAGTCTATATATAGAGCCTAACAGTAACCATCCAGTCTATATATAGTAACCATCCAGTCTATACATAACCTAACAGTAACCATCCAGTCTATACATAACCTAACAGTAACCATCCAGTCTATACATAATAACATAACCATCCAGTCTATACTAACCTAACAGTAACCATCCAGTCTATACATAACCCTAAATCCAGTAACCATCCAGTCATAACCTAACAGTCTCCATATACATAACCTAACAGTAACCATCCAGTCTATACAGTAAACCAAACAGTAACCATCCAGTCTATACATAAGCCCAGTAACCATCCAGTCTATATATAACCATCCTGTCTATACATAACCTAACAGTAACCATCCAGTCTATAAATAACCTGACAGTAACCATCCAGTCTATACATAACCTAACAGTAACCATCTAGTATATATATAGAGCCTAACAGTAACCATCCAGTCTATACATAACCTAACAGTAACCATCTAGTATATATAGAGCCTATATATAACAGTAACCATCCAGTCTATATATAGAGCCTAACAGTAACCATCCAGTCTATATATAGTAACCATCCAGCCTAACAGTAACCATCCAGTCTATACATAACCTAACAGTAACCATCCAGTCTATACATAACCTAACAGTAACCATCCAGTCTAGTAACCATCCTGTCTATACATAACCTAACAGTAACCATCCAGTCTATACATATAACCATCCAGTAACAACAGTAACCATCCAGTCTATACATAACCTAACAGTAACCATCCAGTCTATACATAACCTAACAGTAACCATCTAGTATATAGCCTAATAGATCCCTAACAGTAACCATCCAGTCTATATATAGAGCCTAACAGTAACCATCCAGTCTATATATATACATAACCTAACAGTAACCATCCTGTCTATACATAACCTAACAGTAAACCATCTAGTAACCATCCATATATAGAGCCTAACAGTAACCATCCAGTCTATATATAGAGCCTAACAGTAACCATCCAGTCTATAACAGTAACCATCCAGTCTATATATAGCCTAACAGTAACCACCTAACAGTAACCATCCAGTCTATACATAACCTAACAGTAACCATCCAGTCTATACATAACCTAACAGTAACCATCCAGTCTATACATAACCTAACAGTAACCATCCTGTCTATACATAACTTAACAGTAACCATCCAGTCTATACATAACCTAACAGTAACCATCCAGTCTATACATAGACAGTAAGCCTAACAGTAACCATCCTGTCTATACATAACCTAACAGTAACCATCCAGTCTATACATAACTAACTAAACAGTAACCATCCAGTCTATACATAACCTAACAGTAACCATCCAGTCTATACATAACCTAACAGTAACCATCCAGTCTATGCATAACCTAACAGTAACCATCTAGTATATATATAGAGCCTAACAGTAACCATCCAGTCTATATATAGAGCCTAACAGTAACCATCCAGTCTATATATAGAGCCTAACAGTAACCATCCAGTCTATATATAGAGCCTAACAGTAACCATCCAGTCTATACATAACCTAACAGTAACCATCCAGTCTATACATAACCTAACAATAACCATCCAGTCTATACATAACCTAACAGTAACCATCCAGTCTATATATAACCTAACAGTAACCATCCAGTCTATACATAACCAAACAGTAACCATCCAGTCTATACATAACCTAACATTAACCATCCTGTCTATACATAACCTAACAGTAACCATCCAGTCTATATTTAACCTGACAGCAACCATCCTCTCTATACATAACCTAACTGTAACCATCTAGTATATATATAGAGCCTAACAGTAACCATCTAGTATATATATAGAGCCTTATAGTAACCATCCAGTCTATATATAGAGCCTAACAGTAACCATCCAGTCTATATATAGAGCCTAACAGTAACCATCCAGTCTATACATAACCTAACAGTAACCATCCAGTCTATACATAACCTAACAGTAACCATCCTGTCTATACATAACTTAACAGTAACCATCCAGTCTATACATAACTTAACAGTAACCATCCAGTCTCTACATAGAGCCTAATAGTAACCATCCTGTCTATACATAACCTAACAGTAACCATCCAGTCTATACATAACCTAACAGTAACCATCCAGTCTATACATAACCTAACAGTAACCATCTAGTATATATATAGAGCCTAACAGTAACCATCCAGTCTATATATAGAGCCTAACAGTAACCATAACCATCCAGTCTATACATAACCTAACAGTAACCATCCAGTCTATACATAACCTAACAGTAACCATCCAGTCTATGTAACCATCCAGTCTATGCATAACCTAACAGTAACCATCTAGTATATATATAGAGCCTAACAGTAACCATCCAGTCTATATATAGAGCCTAACAGTAACCATCCAGTCTATACATAACCTAACAGTAACCATCCAGTCTATACATAACCTAACAGTAACCATCCAGTCTATACATAACCAAACAGTAACCATCCAGTCTATACATAACCTAACATTAACCATCCTGTCTATACATAACCTAACAGTAACCATCCAGTCTATTTATAACCTGACAGCAACCATCCTCTCCATACATAACCTAACAGTAACCATCTAGTATATATATAGAGCCTAACAGTAACCATCCAGTCTATATATAGAGCCTAACAGTAACCATCCGGTCTATATATAGAGCCTAACGGTAACCATCCTGTCTATATATAGATCCCAACAGTAACCATCCTGTCTATACATAACCTAACAATAACCATCTAGTATATATATAGAGCCTTATAGTAACCATCCAGTCTATATATAGAGCCTAACAGTAACCATCCAGTCTATATATAGAGCCTAACAGTAACCATCCAGTCTATACATAACCTAACAGTAACCATCCAGTCTATACATAACCTAACAGTAACCATCCAGTCTATACATAACCTAACAGTAACCATCCAGTCTATACATAACCTAACAGTAACCATCCAGTCTATACATAACCTAACAGTAACCATCCTGTCTATATAGATCCTAACAGTAACCATCCAGTCTATACATAACCTAACAGTAGCCATCCAGTCTATACATAACCTAACAGTAACCATCCTGTCTATACATAACTTAACAGTAACCATCCAGTCTCTATATAGAGCCTAACAGTAACCATCCTGTCTATACATAACCTAACAGTAACCATCCAGTCTATACATAACCTAACAGTAACCATCCTGTCTATATATAGATCCTAACAGTAACCATCCAGTCTATACATAACCTAACAGTAAACATCCAGTCTATACATAACCTAACAGTAACCATCCAGTCTATACATAACCTAACAGTAACCATCCTGTCTATACATAACTTAACAGTAACCATCCAGTCTATACATAACTTAACAGTAACCATCCAGTCTCTACATAGAGCCTAATAGTAACCATCCTGTCTATACATAACCTAACAGTAACCATCCAGTCTATACATAACCTAACAGTAACCATCCAGTCTATACATAACCTAACAGTAACCATCTAGTATATATATAGAGCCTAACAGTAACCATCCAGTCTATATATATAGCCTAACAGTAACCATCCAGTCTATACATAACCTAACAGTAACCATCCAGTCTATACATAACCTAACAGTAACCATCCTGTCTATACATAACTTAACAGTAACCATCCAGTCTATACATAACTTAACAGTAACCATCCAGTCTCTAACCACATAGAGCCTAATAGTAACCATAACCATCCTGTCTATACATAACCTAACAGTAACCATCCAGTCTATACATAACCTAACAGTAACCATCCAGTCTATACATAACCTAACAGTAACCATCTAGTATATATATAGAGCCTAACAGTAACCATCCAGTCTATATATAGAGCCTAACAGTAACCATCCAGTCTATACATAACCTAACAGTAACCATCCAGTCTATACATAACCTAACAGTAACCATCCAGTCTATACATAACCAAACAGTAACCATCCAGTCTATACATAACCTAACATTAACCATCCTGTCTATACATAACCTAACAGTAACCATCCAGTCTATTTATAACCTGACAGCAACCATCCTCTCCATACATAACCTAACAGTAACCATCTAGTATATATATAGAGCCTAACAGTAACCATCCAGTCTATATATAGAGCCTAACAGTAACCATCCGGTCTATATATAGAGCCTAACGGTAACCATCCTGTCTATATATAGATCCCAACAGTAACCATCCTGTCTATACATAACCTAACAATAACCATCTAGTATATATATAGAGCCTTATAGTAACCATCCAGTCTATATATAGAGCCTAACAGTAACCATCCAGTCTATATATAGAGCCTAACAGTAACCATCCAGTCTATACATAACCTAACAGTAACCATCCAGTCTATACATAACCTAACAGTAACCATCCAGTCTATACATAACCTAACAGTAACCATCCAGTCTATACATAACCTAACAGTAACCATCCAGTCTATACATAACCTAACAGTAACCATCCTGTCTATATAGATCCTAACAGTAACCATCCAGTCTATACATAACCTAACAGTAGCCATCCAGTCTATACATAACCTAACAGTAACCATCCTGTCTATACATAACTTAACAGTAACCATCCAGTCTATACATAACTTAACAGTAACCATCCAGTCTCTATATAGAGCCTAACAGTAACCATCCTGTCTATACATAACCTAACAGTAACCATCCAGTCTATACATAACCTAACAGTAACCATCCAGTCTATACATAACCTAACAGTAACCATCTAGTATATATATAGAGCCTAACAGTAACCATCCAGTCTATATATAGAGCCTAACAGTAACCATCCAGTCTATACATAACCTAACAGTAACCATCCAGTCTATACATAACCTAACAGTAACCATCTAGTATATATATAGAGCCTAACAGTAACATTTACATTTAAGTCATTTAGCAGACGCTCTTATCCAGAGCGACTATATAGAGCCTAACAGTAACCATCCAGTCTATATATAGAGCCTAACAGTAACCATCCAGTCTATACATAACCTAACAGTAACCATCCAGTCTATACATAACCTAACAGTAACCATCCAATCTATACATAACCTAACAGTAACCATCCAGTCTATATATAGAGCCTAACAGTAACCATCCAGCCTATATATAGAGCCTAATAGTAACCATCCAGTCTATACATAACCTAACAGTAACCATCTAGTATATATATAGAGCCTAACAGTAACCATCCAGTCTATACATAACGTAACAGTAACCATTCAGTCTATATATAGAGCCTAACAGTAACCATCCAGTCTATATATAGATCCTAACAGTAACCATCCAGTCTATATATAGAGCCTACCTGTAACCATCCAGTATATACATAACCTAACAGTAACCATCCAGTCTATACATAACCTAACAGTAGCCATCCAGTCTATACATAACCTAACAGTAACCATCCAGTCTATATATAGATCCTAACAGTAACCATCCAGTCTATATATAGATCCTAACAGTAACCATCCAGTCTATATATAGAGCCTAACAGTAACCATCCAGTCTATATATAGAGCCTAACAGTAACCATCCAGTCTATACATAACCTAACAGTAACCATCCACTGAGTCTATGAGTCAGTGACAGCTTGAGATGAAATCTGTTTTGGAGTACGACCTCTAAGATGAGTCTAATGCACATGAGGCAGAGGACAAGTCTAGTCCTGTGTTCCTCGCATTCATTGATTTAGCGTAATAATGATAGTGAGAGACAGCAGGCAATACCAACGGCTCAATTCTGATAGTGAGAGAGAGCAGGCAATACCAACGGCTCAATTCTGATAGTGAGAGACATCAGGCAATACCAACGGCTCAATAGTGATAGTGAGAGACAGCAAGGCAATACCAACGGCTCAATTTTGATAGTGAGAGAGAGCAGGCAATACCAATGGCTCAATTCTGATAGTGAGAGAGAGCAGGCAATACCAACGGCTCAATTCCGATAGTGAGAGACAGCAGGCAATACCAACGGCTCAATTCTGAGCAGCTCAGCTCCCTCCCCCGTCTCTATTTACCCCCATTAGTACACAATGTCAACATGATTACAACGAGAATGACATGACAATCTAACTAGACAAACTGAACCAGAGTACATTGTAAGGCTTTGGTTCCCTCCCAAATGTTGTTCAGTCTCTGCTCATTGACTTTCATTTTGAAACCCTAAAACAGACAAGTGTTGGTGGAGCTGTGAGCGTCCCATCAGAAAGGATATGAGTGTACTAAAACCTTTATTGATGCTCTTCTAACAGGATGAAAGGGGTTAAAAATATAGAGTGCAGACGTGGCACTAAATCGGAAGATGGCCTTCCCTTTGTTCAGTACTATAAATGTCTGTGGAGAAACAGGAAGCGAGAGAGACAAAGAGAGAGAGGAAGAACGTGAGAGACAGAGGGGGTGAGGGAGATTGAAAGAGACAGAGAGATGCATCATGGTTAAGGGCAATATGGCATGGCAATAAATGTGTACAATAAACTTGCAGTGGCAACAACCACACACTGACAGTACATCCACGCACACACACATACACATATGCACACACACACACACACACACACACACACACACACACACACACACACACACGCACACACACCCGAACACATACACACACAAACAAACAAAATCACTGATTACATTGCAAGTCCCCCATGCTGGTACTCTCTGCTCTGTAAAATGTCTTTACATTCAAAGTGTGTCCGATGTAGGGTTGCATAACTTTCCCAAAAAGCCCATCTTTTCCAGAAATACTACATTTCCTGCCTATTCCAACCTGATTCCGGGAATGTTACAACAGGGATTAGTGGAAAACCTGGGAATTTGGGGAAATTTCCCAGAATTTTGCAACCCTAGTCCAATGTATTTAGACCTCAAAACAGACTCATCCCAAGCCTTCATCCACATCCCAAGCCTTCATAGTCATCTGAAAACATCTCTTAAACTGTAGTTCATATAGTACCAGCAGGTTTATCCACTCTCTCATAGTCTGTCGGTGTTGGCTTGCATAGACCTATTGGATTATCAAATGGCCTGGGCCAAGTTAAGGTAAACAATAAGAGGTTGTTTTGGTTTGGTTGATTTGTTCCATTCCTCTACAAAACCTTTGGGAAATTAGCAGGAGCTCTTATCCTCTGGAGGAGAGGTAGGAGAAAGAGAGTGAGAAAGATAAAACGAGAGAGAGAGAGAGAAAGAGAGAAAGAGAGAGAGAGAGAGAGAGAGAGAGAGAGAGAGAGAGAGAGAGAGAGAGAGAGAGAAAGAAAGAAAGAAAGAAAGAAAGAAAGAAAGAAAGAGAAAGAAAGAAAGAAAGAAAGAAAGAGAAAGAGAGGGGAGGGCAGGAGGGATGGGGAGAGAGAGATTGAGGGAGAGTCAGAGAGAGAAAAGAGAGAGAGAAAGAGAGAGAGAGAGAGAGAGAGAGAGAGAGAGGTGCAGGACAGATGGGGAGAAAGAGATTGAGGGAGAGTCAGAGGGAGAAAGAGAGAGAGGGGGGGCAGGGGGATGGGGAGAGAGAGATTGAGGGAGAGTCAGAGAGAGAAAGAGAGAGATAGAGGGAGGGAGGGGGTGTAGGAGGGATGGGGAGAGAGATTGAGGGAGAGAGAGAGGGAGGGAAGGCAGAAACATTCAGGAAGACAGAGGAAAGTGAGGTGAGGACCCACAACTGTATCCAGTTGACATGTCCTCTATCCCCAGAACAACTGTCTATCCCCAGAACAACTATCTATCCCCAGAATAACTATCTATCCCCAGGAGAACTCTCTATCCCCAAGAGAACTATCTATCCCCAGCACAACTATCTATTCCCAGGAGAACTATCTATCCCCAGGAGAACTATCGATCCACAGGAGAACTATCGATCCACCGGAGAACTATCTATCCCCAGGAGAACTATCTATCCCCAAGAGAACTATCTATCCCCAGGAGAACTCTCTATCCCCAAGAGAACTATCTATCCCCAGGAGAACTATCGATCCACAGGAGAACTATCTATCCACCGGAGAACTCTCTATCCCCAAGAGAACTATCTATCCACAGCACAACTATCTATTCCCAGGAGAACTATCTATTCCCAGGAGAACTATCTATCCCCAGGAGAACTATCTATCCCCAGCACAACTATCTATCCCCAGGAGAACTATCGATCCACAGGAGAACTATCTATTCCCAGCACAACTATCTATCCCCAGGAGAACTCTCTATCCCCAAGAGAACTATCTATCCCCAGGAGAACTATCGATCCACAGGAGAACTATCTATCCACCGGAGAACTCTCTATCCCCAAGAGAACTATCTATCCACAGCACAACTATCTATTCCCAGGAGAACTATCTATCCCCAGGAGAACTATCGATCCACAGGAGAACTATCTATCCCCAGGAGAACTATCGATCCACAGGAGAACTATCTATCCCCAAGAGAACTATCTATCCCCAGCACAACTATCTATCCCCAGGAGAACTATCGATCCACAGGAGAACTATCTATTCCCAGCACAACTATCTATTCCCAGGAGAACTATCGATCCACAGGAGAACTCTCTATCCCCAAGAGAACTATCTATCCCCAGCACAACTATCTATCCCCAGGAGAACTATCGATCCACAGGAGAACTCTCTATCCCCAGGAGAACTATCTATCCCCAGCACAACTATTTATTCCCAGGAGAACTATCGATCCACAGGAGAACTATCTATCCCCAGCACAACTATCTATCCCCAGGAGAACTATCGATCCACAGGAGAACTCTCTATCCCCAGGAGAACTATCTATCCCCAGCACAACTATCTATTCCCAGGAGAACTATCGATCCACAGGAGAACTATCCATCCCCAGCACAACTATCTATCCCCAGGAGAACTATCGATCCACAGGAGAACTATCTATTCCCAGCACAACTATCTATTCCCAGGAGAACTATCGATCCACAGGAGAACTATCGATCCACCGGAGAACTATCTATCCCCAAGAGAACTATCTATCCCCAAGAGAACTATCTATCCACAGGATAACTATCTATCCCCAGGAGAACTATCTATCCCCAGAATAACTATCTATCCCCAGAATAACTATCTATCCCCAGAATAACTATCTATCCCCAGGAGAACTAGCTATCCCCAGAATAACTATATATCCCTAGGAGATCTATCGATCTCCAGGAGAACTATATATTCTCAGAATAACTATATATCCCTAGGAGATCTATCTATCTCCAGGAGAACTATATATTCTCAGAATAACTATATATCCCTAGGAGAACTATCTATCCCCAGGAGAACTAGCTATCCCCAGGAGAACTAGCTATCCCCAGGATAACTATCTATCCCCAGGAGAACTATCTATCCCCAGAATAACTATCTATCCCCAGAATAACTATCTATCCCCAGAATAACTATCTATCCCCAGGAGAACTAGCTATCCCCAGAATAACTATATATCCCTAGGAGGTCTATCTATCTCCAGGAGAACTATATATTCTCAGAATAACTATATATCCCTAGGAGATCTATCTATCCCCAGGAGAACTATCTATCCCCAGGAGAACTATCTATCCCCAGGAGAACTATCTATCCCCAGGAGAACTAGCTCTTCAGCCTCCCTCTGTATCCTCCAGCAAACCAAAACTCCAGACTGATGAATTTTGAAAGGCCAATTTTAAAACTGAGCACCTTAAAACCAGTACTCTAGCCTCTGTCCTTTTCACATACTGTACCGGTACAATTTTCACTCCCTGGGAAACTGATTAAATCAAATCAAATGTTATTTCCTCAATTGCTACATACTCAAATCACTTAAATTCAACTGATGCCACACCAACTACAGCCATAGGTGTCAGTTCATTTTGATTTATCCACCAGCTTAAAAGCTTATTATTCACATCCTGGAATACACGTTTTTCTCATCTACAGTCCTACAGTACCCCCAGGGTTGCACATTCTTGTTCCAGCACTAACACACCTAATTCAACTTATCAAGGGGCTTGACGATAAGTCGAGTAGTTCAATATGGATGTGCTAATGCTGGAACAAAAATGTGCCACTCTGGGAGGTATACTGTAATGCATACCGTATAGAATGACTCGATGAGGCACCCTCCAGTCTACACAGTGGGGGGGTGACACAAACCCATTTCAAAACTCTTTTTAAGGAAGAAGGACTGTGTGAGAACCAGAATGGTGCCAACAGTAAACCATCGTCTGTCTGTCTGTCTGTCTCTCTTTCGGTTTGTTTTTCTGTCTGTCTGTCTGCCTGATCCTTCTATTCGTAAATCAGTCCTACCTTTTGCATCCTCAGAACACACACATGTGCAGACGAGCGCACATGCACGTACACACACACATCCTGAATCTGCAGCCCAAACAGGCCCAGTCACAGGGCCCAAAAATGGGTATGGGAATCCTTTCAACCTGCCTCAAAGGCCACAGCCAGTTTCCATTAGGACGGATGACACACACACACACACACACGCACACACGCACACACACACACGTACACATGCACACACACCATTTCAGAGGCTTTATATAAGGAGGGTCACTGTGAGTACACCAGAGATGTGTTTCAGAAGGGGAAATTGGTTCAGATGAATAAAAGCACACAGGAAGATGTTCCAGTAATTGGAATGGTACTAAAGAGGAAATCCTTCAAGGAGGTCCAATAGACAAAGGAAGCGATGTCAGTGATGATATAAGAAGTGACATGCTCTTAAAAACACATTTCACACTGGCATTCGAACACAAGTATAAGGACCCTTGAGAGAGACACCCACCACCTCACGCTCACGCTCACGCTCACACACAAACACACACCCACACAGCCCCTCTCATTCTCCCACCAACCATCAACCCCCAGTGCTCACTCTCTGGTTCTTGAAGTAGAATGGGTCAAAGTCATCCAGTGGGACTCCCACCAGGCCGGCGGGGATGTCGCCGAAGATGCGTGGCAGCTGTTTGCCGGCCTCCAGGTCGGCCCGGGGCCGGGGCAGCTCCACGTCTCCCAGGTCCTCTTGGTAGTGCTTGGTACGCCGGGCCTCCTCCTCAGCGATCCGCTGCTCCACGGCAGCCAGGGACTCCCGGGTGAACCGGTGCAAGCTGTCAGGACCCGGTGGTAGCAGCAGGGTGGCCATCTTCTCATCCTGAGTCACCTGTCCTAGGGTTGACTTCACCAGCTACCAGGGGGGGAGAGGGGAAGGAAAGAGAGAGAGAGGGAGAGTAGCGAGTAGGGAGGAGGTGATAGGGAGAGGGAGTAGGGAGGGGGAGATAGAAAGAGACAGAGAGAGGTAATCAACAGGGCAGTCACACAGGGGTATCACTCCTAAATGCAGACCTGAGTTAACATAGACCTCTTTCCTGCAGTCAAATAACCAAATCGCCCTCTAGTGGCCTCATGGGTGGAATGTTATTCATCTTTTTCATAACATCATAATAAATAAACATAAAAAAATCTGGTGTTTCTATGTAAAACACTTTTATTATGTGTCAGTCTTTTGTGATGTACAGTCCAGTTGGAAACTATTCAGACCCCTTGAATTTTTACATTTTGTTACATTACAGCCGTATTTGTAAATGGATTAAATAGTTTTTTCCCCTCATCAATCTACACACAATACCCCATAATGACAGAGCAAAAACTGGTTTCTAGACATTTCTGCAAATTCATAAAAAAATATACAATTTACGTAAGCATTCAGACCCTTTACTCAGTACTTTGTTGAAGCACCTTTGGCAGCGATTACAGCCTCGAGTCTTATTGGGTATGACTCTACAAGCTTGGCACACCTGTATCTGGAAAGTTTCTCCCATTCTTCATGGTGGTTCCACATTTCTTCCATTGAAGAAAGATGGAGGTCTCTGTGTTCTTGGGGACATTCAAAGCTGCAGAAAGGTTTTGGTACCCTTCCCCAGATCTGTGCCTCGACACAATCCTGTGTCAGAGCTCTACGGACAATTCCTTCAACCTCATGGCTTAGTTTTTGCTTATATAGACTGGTGTGTGCCTGTCCAAATCATGTCCAATTTATCACAGGTGGACTCCAATCAAGTTGTAGAAACACCTCAAGGATGATCAATGGAAAGAGGATGCACCTGAGCTCGATTTCAAGTCTCAGAGCAAAGGGCCTGAATACTTATGTAAATAAGGTATCTGTTTTTTCTTTGTAATACATTTGTAAAAATTTCAAAAAATACAGTTTCTGCTTTGTCATTATGAAGTATTTTGTGTAGATTGATGAGAAAAATGTTTTATTAAATCCATTTTAGAATAAGGCTGTAACGTAACAAAATGTGGAAAAAGTCAAGGGGTCTGAATACTTTTCAAATGCACTGTGTACAAAATGTAATATTGGGATGCAAACTCAAAACATAATGCATTTTCAACTCTGTATCTGACATGGTACAAGTGTCTTGTTTTCTTGAAGCTCGTAACCATGTGTGTGAGGTGAATACTTTTGTTTCAAAGTAGACTTGTTTAAGACTATCAAGAAACACTGTGTGACCCTGATTCAGCTCACTGCAGCGAAAGGTCCTATTTGTAATGTACAGATAGACCAAGCTTGGGGGGGTTATCATAACGAAACGGTTGTCATTGTCATTGATATTGCCTCCCCTTCACTCTCATCATCACTTCAACCGAGGACAGTTATTCTGTCGCCAAAATAGATTGTGCCACTATTGTGTTATGCGTGGTGTGGGTGTGTAATGGTGTGTGTGTTTGTGTGCGTGTGCGTGGATGCCTGTACGCGTGTTTGTGTGGGTGCACAAACTTCCGTGCACAAACAGACCATGCCATCTGTTTTGTATTCTAATTGAATGATCGGACAGGCCTCATTTTTCATCCATTCATGCGTTTCTTCACGTTATTCCTTGTGAGAGTCCACATCAAAAGAGCACCTGATGTCCCATTACCTCAGCTTACAACCCCAGTCCATCAGAGTCTGGAGACTTATACAGTCTTTCAACCAGGTAGCAATCTGCTCACTAGAGAATAAAATATCGAAATAATCACTGTAGCCACTTTAGACCTGTCTAAGGCCTTACCTATACGGTTCCATATTAATGCAGGCTCAGAAGATGACAACTTAATTGAAAATATAGACTATTTGGTAACACATCCCACGAATAACCTTTTCATATAAAGCGAACACATTCATAACGTCTTATATTAATACACAACATAGGTGACAATAACTGCTCATAAAGTGTTACTGAATGTTTTTAATCAGAAATCACTGTCTGGGTCAATAACCCCATGAAAAAAAAGTATAAAATGCAGTACTTCAATGAGTGTCAACCGTACATTAAGATATTATACATGTTATACAATATATCAGGCCTGACCTGCATTAAAGCCTATGACATAAATATCCCCTCGTGTTTTGCAGCTTTATAAACAGGTTAAATCAATCTGTGTGTGATTCCATGGCCTTTGTGTGGCCCCCTGCGCCTGTACACCATGCATGTGAAGTCCAGCCTTTTACTTCCATACCATTTCAGCTATTTACTGCCCCGGACCCTGATGCAACGGACATTGTGTAGGGCTGAACACAACGCCAGTACGCTTGGCTTGCTTTTCTCTCTCTCGCAGCATAATCTCAACCAACTTTGCGCCCGCCTTTGCTTTGACAGAATTCTGCTTCTCTCATGTGTCCATGTTTTCACAACCAGCACCAGTTATTCCCATGTTTCTTTTTGATACCCATTTTTATAACCTATATAATTATCTTAGTAACCACCGGTACAGGATTCATGTGTATTTGGGGAAATATTAGAGATAAAGATCATTCAAAGAGTTAATCATGTATTGTTGTGTGTCATAAATGAATAAATGAAATTGTTAAGCGTGAGCATGTAGAGTGTACATCAATGGACGCCTCAGCTTCTAATGCTTTGTAGTTATGGAGCCCAGAGATGCTATCTGAAGAGACAAGACACCTAACGGAGCGAAGAGAAAAAGCACCCCAGACTTGGACATCCTGATAACACATTAACATTATTGCAGAATGACTGTTCTGTACTGGACATTCAACACAAGCAACAAATGCTATGCTTATTTACTTTCTCCTGTTGTTTCTCAGGTCTACATTTAGAAGAAGAACAAATCCTAGCGGGTTCTTTGGCTGTCCGCATAGGATATCCCCTTTTGGTTCCAGGTAGAACCCTTTTGGTTTGTAGAAAGGGTTCTACATGAGGACCAAAAGGGTTCTACCTTGAACTAAAAAGGGTTCTTAAAAGGGTCCTCCTATGGGGACAGCCGAAGAACCCTTTGAGGTTTTAGATAGCACTTTCTTTTTATAGTGCAGTAAAAAAAATAGATATAGTACTGCGTATAGGCATTTGCGGACTCATTCAATAAGAAACACTACTTTTCAATTTCTGCTGCAAATTTTTTTTTTTAAACGTGCCCAAATACTGTGGGTCCAATTACCTGAATGTATTATTTACATTGATTGTCACTAGTGCCTGGTGGTCAGGGCTGCCTTTGTTCCCAACACAAATCAGAGACCTGGTAACCCTGGTAACCCAATCACAGGTCACCCCCAAGGAGGTTACAGAGCACAGACACACACACACACACACACACACACACACACACACACAACCTCTGTGTTCATTATTTGGGAAGCTACCGCCAGGGCCCCCTAGGCCAGTCCAGATGATGGAATCACATAAGTATACCACAACACTTTGTTTAAAGCATTATAAAAACTGCGTTATTTCTGCTCTGTTAATGTAAAGTCTAGCACCCTGTAGTCTAGTGATCTGTAGTCTAGTGACCTGTAGTCTAGTGACCTGTAATTTAGTTTCCTGTAGTCTAGCACTCTGTAGTCTAGCACCCTGTGGTCTAGACAACTGTAGTCTAGCACCCTGTGGTCTAAAACCTGTAGTCTAGCACCATGTAGTCTAGCACCCTGTAGTCCAGCACCCTGTAGTCTAGCACCTTGTAGTCTAGTGACCAGTGGTATGTAGTCTAGTGACCTGTAATCTAGTGACCTGTAATTTAGCATCCTGTAGTCTAGCACCCTATAGTCTAGCACCTTGTAGTCTAGCCCCCTGTAGTCTAACACCTTGTAGTCTAGCACCCTGTAGTCTAGTGACCTGTAGTCTAGCACCCTGTAGTTTAGTACCCTGTAGTCTAGTGACATATATTCTAACACTCTGTAGTCTAGTGTCATGTAGTCTAGTGTCATGTAGTCTAGCGACCTGTAGTCTAGTGACCTGTAGTCTAGTTTCCTTTAGTCTAGCACCCTGTAGTTTAGCACCCTGTAGTCTAGTGACATATATTCTAACACTCTGTAGTCTAGTGTCATGCAGTCTAGTGTAATGTAGTCTAGCGACCTGTAGTCTAGTGACCTGTAGTCTAGTTTCCTTTAGTCTAGCACGCTATAGTTTAGCACCCTGTAGTCTAGTGACATATATTCTAACACTCTGTAGTCTAGTGTCATGCAGTCTAGTGTAATGTAGTCTAGCGACCTGTAGTCTAGTGACCTGTAGTCTAGTTTCCTTTAGTCTAGCACCCTATAGTTTAGCACCCTGTAGTCTAGTGACATATATTCTAACACTCTGTAGTCTAGTGTCATGTAGTCTAGTGACCTGTAGTCTAGTTTCCTTTAGTCTATCACCCTATAGTTTAGCACTCTGTAGTCTAGTGTCATGTAGTCTAGTGTCATGTAGTCTGGCGACCTGTAGTCTAGTGACCTGCAGTCTAGTTTCCTTTAGTCTAGCACCCTGTAGGTTAGCACCCTGTAGTCTTGTGACATATATTCTAACCCTCTGTAGTCTAGTGTCATGTAGTCTAGTGTCATGTAGTCTGGCGACCTGTAGTCTAGTGACCTGCAGTCTAGTTTCCTTTAGTCTAGCACCCTGTAGTTTAGCACCCTGTAGTATTGTGACATATATTCTAACACTCTGTAGTCTAGTGTCATGTAGTCTAGTGATCTGTAGTCTAGTGACCTGTAGTCTAGCACGCTATAGTTTAGTACCCTGTAGTTTAGTACCCTGTAGTTTAGTACCCTATAATCTAGTGACCTGTAGTCTAGCACCCTATAGTGTAGTACCCTGTAGTTTAGTACCCTGTAGTTTAGTACCCTGTAATCTAGTGACCTGTAGTCTAGTGACCTGTAGTCTAGCACCCTATAGTTTAGTACCCTGTAGTTTAGTACCCTGTGGTCTAGTGACCTGTAGTCTAGTTTCCTGTAGTCTAGCACCCTATAGTTTAGTACCCTGTAGTCTAGTGACCTGTAGTCTAGTTTCCTGTAGTCTAGCACCCTATAGTGTAGTACCCTGTAGTTTAGTGACCTGTAGTCTAGTTTCCTATAGTCTAGCACCCTATAGTTTAGTACCCTGTAGTCTAGTGACCTGTAGTCTAGTACCCTATAGTTTAGCACCCTGTAGTTTAGTGACCTGTAGTCTAGTGACCTGTAGTCTAGAACCCTATAGTTTAGTACCCTGTACTCTAGTGATCTGTAGTCTAGAACCCTATAGTTTAATACCCTGTAGTCTAGTGACCTGTAGTCTAGTGACCTGTAGTCTAGTTTCCTTTAGTCTAGCACCCTATAGTTTAGTACCCTGTAGTCTAGTGACCTGTAGTCTAGTGACCTGTAGTCTAGCGACCTGTAGTCTACTGACCTGTAGTCTAGTTTCCTTTAGTCTATCACCCTATAGTTTAGCACTCTGTAGTCTAGTGTCATGTAGTCTAGCGACCTGTAGTCTAGTGACCTGCATTCTAGTTTCCTTTAGTCTATCACCCTATAGTTTAGCACTCTGTAGTCTAGTGTCATGTAGTCTAGCACCCTGTAGTTTAGCACCCTGTAGTCTTGTGACATATATTCTAACACTCTGTAGTCTAGTGTCATGTAGTCTAGTGATCTGTAGTCTAGTGACCTGTAGTATAGCACCCTATAGTTTAGTACCCTGTAGTTTAGTACCCTGTAGTTTAGTACCCTATAGTCTAGTGACCTGTAGTCTAGCACCCTATAGTTTAGTACCCTGTAGTTTAGCACCCTGTAGTCTTGTGACATATATTCTAACACTCTGTAGTCTAGTGTCATGTAGTCTAGTGATCTGTAGTCTAGTGACCTGTAGTCTAGCACCCTATAGTTTAGTACCCTGTAGTTTAGTACCCTGTAGTTTAGTACCCTGTAGTCTAGTGACCTGTAGTCTAGTGACCTGTAGTCTAGTTTCCTGTAGTCTAGCACCCTATAGTTTAGTACCCTGTAGTCTAGCACCCTGTAGTCTAGCACCCTGTAGTCTAGCACCCTGTAGTATTGCACCCTGTAGTATTGCACCCTGTAGTCTAGCACCCTGTAGTCTAGCACCCTGTAGTATTGCACCCTGTAGTATTGCACCCCATAGTATTGCACCCTGTAATCTTGTACCCTGTAGTGTTGCACCCTGTAGTCTAGCACCCTGTAGTATTGCACCCTGTAGTCTAGCACCCTGTAGTATTGCACCCTGTAGTCTAGCACCCTTTAGTATTGCACCCTGTAGTCTAGCACTCTGTAGTCTTGCACCTTGTAGGACCAGCACTCAGCATATCTGGAGTTAATGAAATGTAAAGGACAGCTTGTCAGGCTTGACCAAGAGCCCGTTTAGGCAAATGCAATTCCCTCCAAAAATAGGGTTGATCCACTAAAGTGCACTATGTAGGTCACTAGGGGTATTGAACAAGTTAAATGGGCCTCGGATTCATTTCAAAGGCTGGCTGCCTGCGCCACTCGGGTACTTTCAGCTGCAGCACTTGGGCGCAGGCGTCTAAAGAGAATACTGAACAAAAGGGAGAGGGGGGAGATAGGGTTTACCTGAGGATAGGAACATGTAGCTTGTGGCCCTGATGTTGATGGTTTAGAACAGCTTGCCTATTGCACACACACACACACACACACACAGACACACACACACACACACACACACACACACACACACGTGTGTGTTCTCTCTGTTTCTCTCTCTCTCTCTCTCTAGAATTAGGAATCATGTTAGCTGCACTTCTATCCGAAATGTTATGAACATTGAACACACCCTAGCTAACACACCCTGACATTGAACACACCCTAGCTATTGTTCCATAACCCAGGGAATCCCTATTAAATCAGAAATTAACCTCAGACATAAATTCATTATTTATATAATCATTATTTTAACATGCTGTCCCATCGAGGTCAAAATAACGCTTTTGCAAGGGAGACCTGGCCCCTAACTTCAGCGCTCGGGTCAAGTCCACCACCCCACTACCCCACAAACCCTCTGCCCTCACCCAAAACCCGCCTAGCCTGAGACTGGGGATTGACCTGGTATCCCTTTGGGAAATCAGCAATAAAGAGCAACACATGGAGGAGCAGTGTACCAGCGGTGCCAGAGGCTGTCAGCCTAGGGCCCAGTCAGGGCCTCTATCCAGCATATCCAGCTGAAGCTTAGAGTCACTTGACAGGCTGTCAGCATTATTCATCTAGGTTTCCTATTAGACCATTACAACTGGGATGTAAGAAGAGTCATCAGCCTGAGGGGACTGAATGGGCCTGTAGCATGACTCGTCTTTAGACCTTTGGTCATTCACGCTTCACCATCGTATGGTAGCCTGGATGGGGATGAAGATAAGAACCATTATTTGTAGCGTTATAGTGCAATTGCCAATTTATTCTAGGATTCAAACAGAGTAAACCACTCCAGATATCTCTTGAGATGGATGGGCAATGGACAGAGGCTTGGGTGCATGTGCGTGCACGCGTCACATTCTCACACTCACAAACCACGGTCAACAGAGACAGACAGAGGAGGTATTCTTCGTCATACGTGTGTGGTGCACCTCTAACCCTGATGCTCAGTTTTCAAAGAAACCAGTGATTAGGAAAAACACTGAGCCATTCGTTGTTGTAAATCAGCCCACAAAATACAGGCGTGGTTGAATTGATTCCATAGTCACTGTGATGAGGGGAAAAGGATTATGGTTCATCAATGTTGCCGACGTCTTAACCGACGGCTTCTTCATCATCAGTTAGTTATCATTGAGACCTTATGTCCCTAGAGGATTACAGCTTGTCTTGAATCTATCTCCGTTCTTTCAAGACACACACACACACACACACAAACCGCATACACACAGATACACACAAATGCATGCACAGTGCATACACACCCTGACCCTCCCCCCAAAAACGTTACATGCTTCATTAACAAGGGGATGGAGGCAAAAACACGTTCATCGATGAGTGGTGACCCCCTCGTGACAGATGATTAATTTGGGCAAGACAACTGCACCCGCACTGAACCCTCTGTCTAATCAACTCCCTTGCTTTGACCACAGGGGAAGAGAAGAAAAGAGGGGAGGAGAGGAAAAGATGAGAATTGAGAGTAAATTAAGAAATAAAGAGGCTTGAAAGGCAACCTGGCCTCAGAGCCTTACGAAACATACTTTACGTATTTCTGAGCACCTCCAAAATGTATAATACCTACCAATAGTAGGTAGTTACTTTAGACAGAAACAAAAGAAGGGAGGTTGGTCGCGGAGGATGGGTGGGTGTAATTCGTGACCATCTAGCATTCCAAAGGTTGAGTGTTCGTGTCGCGGACAAATATAGCATTTTAGCTAACATTTCCCCTAACCCTTATTCTAAACTTAACCCAATTCACCTAACCTGCTACATAAATTCACCTAACCATTGTCATTAGTTACACTAACCGCCAACGTAAACTCTCCCTGTAATTCTCCTTGGTTGTTATGACGCAACAAGCAACCTGGTCTCAGAGAAAGCTATAATACTATATGCCCTCCAAGACATATGATAAGTGACTTCATCCAAATCGTATGCTATTGTACGACCGGGTAAGACGTAAAATACTATACACTAAGTACACCAAACATTAGCAACACCTTCCTATTTTTGAGATGCCCCACAACCTTTTGCCCTTAGAACAGCCTCAATTCATCAGGACATGGACTCTACAAGGTGTTGAAAGCGTTCCTCAGGGATGCTGGCCAATGTTGACTCCAATGCTTCCCACAGTTCTGTCAAGTTGGCTGGATGTCCTTTGGGTAGTGGGCCATTCTTGATACACACAAGAAACTGTTAAGTGTGAAAAACCCAGCAGCATTGCAGTTCTTGACACAAACCGGTGCAACTGGCACCTACTACCATTTAAAATATTTTGTCTGGCCCATTCACCATCTGAATGGCACACATACACAATCCATTTTTCAATTGTCTAAAGGCTTAAAAATAATTCTTTAACCTGTCTCCTCTCCTTCGTCTACACCACATATGTCAGAGTCAAGGCCCGCGGGCCACATCCGGCCCGCAAGAAGGTTTTTTACGGCCCCTGGGATGATCTTGATTTATTATTAGAACCGGCCCGCAGCAAGCCGGCAGCCCGCAGATCTTTTACACGCACCAATACTACATTTCCCACAATGCAAAGGTGACGCACCGAGCAGTAGGCTGCTTCATTTCAATATTTATTGGCCCAGCAGTCGTCAGCATCACAGTAAAATTAACTTTCAGATACCCATCAAAAATGGCAAAACGGAAGGTGGATACTGAGAACCGGGGTTTCAAACAAGGTGGGAGTCGGAGTATATGTTCACGAAGGTAGCTGGAAAACCTGTGTGTCTTCTGTGTGGAGAAAGTGTGGCGGTACTGAAAGAGTATAATCTGAGACGACATTATGAAACGAAACACGCGGACAAAAACAAGAATATGGACATGGAACAAAGGCTACAAAAGGCAGAGGAATTAAAACGAGGCCTCAAATCTCGACAGGCTCTGTTCAAAAAAGCCAAATCACAAGGCCAGGCTGCTGTCAAGGCCAGTTTTATTTTGGCAGAAGAGATCGCTAAATCAGCCCGCCATTTACGGAGGGGGATTTCATCAAAAACTGCATGATTAAAGTTTGTGACGAAGTTTGCCCAGAAAAAAGGCAACTCTTTTTAAATGTGAGTCTGAGCAGAAACACCATTGCCGAGAGAGTAGACCAGTTGTCCATCAATCTAAAAGAGCAGCTTGTGAAAAAGGGAAAAGATTTTATTGCATATTCCTTGGCTGTGGATGAGAGCACCGACATTTCTGACATTGCCCAGTTGTCAATTTTCATCCGCGGAGTGGACTCCAACCTAAGCGTGACAGAGGAGTTTTTGGCTTTACGTCCTATGCATGGCACAACTACGGGCATGATTTGTATGAAGAGGTGTCAAGATGTGTAAATGAGATGGAGCTGCCTTGGGAAAACTCGTGGGTTTGACAACCGACGGAACACCTGCGATGTGTGGACACAGGAGCGGACTGGTGGCGAAGATACGGGAAAAGATGCAAGAGGAAAACGCGACAGGTGAGCTGACAGCTTATCATTGTGAGTTGTGCGGTAAAGCCTTGAAAATGGAGCATGTAATGAGCATCATCACGCGCACAGTTAACTTTATCAGAGCCAAAGGTTTGAATCACCGCCAGTTCAAGGCATTTCTGACGGAGTTAGAAACGGAGCATGGTGATTTGCCTTATCACACAGAGGTGCGATGGCTAAGCCAGGGAAAGGTGCTTCAAAGATGTTTCGAGCTTCGTGAGGAGATTTGTCTGTTCTTGGACAGCAAAGGGAAAGACACAACACAACTCCGAGACGAAATGTTTCTGTGTGAAATGGCTTTTCTGTGTGACATTACGAGTCATCTGAATGCAATAAACTTGCAGCTGCAGGGTCGGGATCGTGTCATCTCTGATATGTACAGTACAGTGAAGGCATTTAAAACCAAACTGACTCTGTGGGAGACGAGATGCGGAAAGAAAATTTGAGCCACTTTCCCAGCTGCCAGACCATGAAAGAGAAGCTCTCTACCATTCCCGAGCACACAGTTGGCTGATAAAATAGGTATGCTTGCCGCTGACTTTCGACGCCGATTTGCTGACTTTGAAGCACAAAAAAGCAGGTTGAACTGCTCGGTAACCCATTTGCTGTTGACGTGGAAAGCTCACCACCAAACCTCCAAATGGAGTTGATTGACCTCCAATGCAATGATGCACTGAGGGCAAAATATGCGGCAGTGGGTGCTGCGGAGTTCGCCCGTTTCCTCCCGGCACAATGCCCCAGCTGCGCATCCAGGCTGCTCAAACGTTGTCTATGTTTGGCAGCACATACCTGTGTGAACAACTGTTTTCTTTGATGAACCTGAACAAAACATCACACAGAAGTCGACTTACTGCTGAACACCTCCACTCAATTCTGAGGATTTCTTCAGCTCAGAGCCTTACCCCGAACATTGATGAACTTGTGGAAAAGATGGGACACCACCAAGTATCACCCTCAACCTCAAACAAGTGAACATTACTGTGCAATCACATATTTAGAGTTTTTACTCAGTTCAAGTTTAAAAGTAAAAATTTAATATTTGTTTTCACTGCATGTTACTTCTCCTTAAACAAAGTGTTGTTTTTGATTAATAGATTTTTGCACTTTATTTTTTTGTATTTCAATCCAATTATATTTTAAAAATATTTCAGTTGAGTGGATGATAGAAAATTGCTATTATTGTTTTTTCTTTGAAGTAAATTTAGCCCACTTTTGCTAAAATAGAAAATATAGTCTACTGATGGTGCCTTGAATACCGGTTTCTTTCATTTAATGTTCATGTTATGGGGATATTTATATAAAGGAAATTTGTCTTTTGTGTCTGTTGAAAATTAAAGATTACTGACATAGCCATAAGAAAATATTGCTTTATTTATCTGATCATATTGTAATATATTTGTTAGGTTTTCAGTAGGTTCAATTAGGTTCACTAGACTATATGCGTCATTTAAAAATTTTTCAATGAACATTCGAACAGTCCGGCCCTCGTCTTGTAGCTGATTTTTTTATTTGGCCCTCCGTCCATTTGACTTTGACACCCCTGGTCTACACTAACTGAAGTGGATTTAACAAGTGACATCAATATGGGATCATAGCTTTCACCTGGATTCACCTGGTCAGTCTATTTCATGGGGAGAGTTCTTAATGCTTGGTATACTTAGTAACCGTCCGCTAATTCATATGATTTTGTACGACTGCTATTCCTTTCATGACATAACTAACGTAATGGATTTACATACAGATTAAAATGAAATACCCTGAGACCACGTTGTGAATGGGGGGGTTTCACGTAGGGGTAGTTGATTTGGGAAGTCACACTCCGACGCCGCTTGTGTGTGTGCGTTTATAATCACTGTTTGATTATTCAAATGTTTCCTTGGTGTTCTTGCCAACATGTTGCTTCATTGTTGATTGTTGATTTGTTTGACAGGGTTTTTTCCTTCTTTTTTCAGCTTGCTTGGTCCCATGAGGCTGTGGGAGGCTGAGTTGCTGTGTAATGATGTGGGAAGATTTTGCCCCACCTCTTTATTCCTTTCCTCTCTGTCTTTCACAATCCATGACTGTCTCTCTCTTCCCCCTCTCTCTCTTTACCCTCTCTCTCTCTCTCTCTCCTCCCCCTCTCTCTCTCTTTCTCTCTCTCTCTCCTCCCCCCCTCTCTCTCTCTCTCTCTCTCCTCCCCCTCTCTCTCCTCCCCCTCTCTCTCTTTCTCTCTCTCTCTCCTCCCCCTCTCTCTCCTCCCCCTATCTCTCTCTCTCTCTCCTCCCCCTATCTCTCTCTCTCTGGTGTTGGCTCAAGATGTCCATGATGTTCCGGTTACTAGTCCAATGCTCTAACCACTAGGCTACCCTGCCTTGAAGGTAGGCCTTGAAATACATCCACAGGTACACTTCCAATTGACAATTAGCCTATCAGAAGCTTCTAAAGCCATGACATAATTTTCTGGAATTTTCCAAGCTGTTTAAAGGCACAGTCAACTTAATGTATGTAAACTTCTGACCCACTGGAATTGTGATACAGTGAATTATAAGTGAAATAATCTGTCTGTAAACAATTGTTGGAAAGATTACTTGTCCCATGCACAAAGTAGATGTCCTAACCAACTTTCCAAAACTATAGTTTGTTAACGAGACATTTGTTGAGTGGTTGAAAAATGAGTTTTAATGACTCCAACCTAAGTGTATGTAAACTTCCGACTTCAACTGTATATATTCTAATTTTCTTTTCTATATCTACAGGGGTTCTAAAATTCTAAATCAAATAGAAAAATGATCCATGGTATAACCATCATAAAACAATTCCACATTTTAGTTTAGTAGAACTTTTGAATAATGTGAAAATGTGTGTTTTTAATACAATAGGTAGGCTAATGCATACAAAGCAGAGAGAGGGCCATTTCCAAATAATCTGTGGGACAACAAAAATATTTTCATCCCAAAGTCGTCTGCCTGACCGCCCGCTCCCGCCCACAGCATGAAAAATGCAGACCGCGCCCCAATGATCTCTGTCGGACACGCAGGTCCTGCAGGCATCCCGCGGGAAAGCAGCCCTCTGGTGCAGTCAGTACACAACACTATGCTCATCAGATCATCAGGTCATAGTAGGATCTTATGCTCATCAGGTCTTAGCAGGATCAGAAGGTGACAGGTGTTCCAGCAGGGTCAGACAGCCAGGGATGACTCGTCCATGAAGCTCAGGTGATTTCTGACGTATATTAACAATATCAGTGAATGATACAAAAAGTTCCATCTTGAATTGATGGCTACACCTACAGTAGCTACAGGACAGCAGTTTAATCTTAAAGCTACAATCTGGGATCATGGACTAAAAGTAATTTAAATTATTGAACCAATGATTCTATTCTTGGATAATAAAATGCATAAATGTACACCAAGGTAAATCTTTGTCATGCCTCATTTTAGGAGGATCATAGGTCTCAGCAGGGGCAGGCAGCCAGGGAAGTCCAGTCTTTGAGTAGGTGAGGTGAATTTTAGCACACTTTATTCTCTCTGTGCGGCAAACACTGGACACGCCAGATGCTATTTTAGGGCAGTCTGACAAACCTCCAAAGTTGATTTCCAAACTGTATCAAGGGTTGATAGAGGCTTTTCCTGATGACACAAAACATGTAAAACAAAAATGTGAGGAAGACCTGGTGAAGCTATTGATGTTGATGAATGGATACAGACGTGTTTGAATGCCCAGTCAGGTTCAGTTTAAGATCATCCATATAAAGTACTACATACCAGTGAAACTGAATTACATGCACTCGGAAATGTAATTCCTATGCTGGAGGTGTAAAACACAAAAGGGGACATATTATGAAGGCTGGCTGAATTCTGTCAAAGATTATGTCTTTTATCTGAGAATGTCTATAGAGTCTCCCTTCTCACAGTTTTTGATTGCTTGGAAATGTTGATACTGGAGACTGTTATATGATGAAACTGTGTAACCAAGCATTCATAGCAGCTAAGAAATGCATTACCATTAATTGGAAGGTTGTCAAGTTATGTACCACTAGATTTGATTAAGGGTATACTGGGCAAGTTTCATAAGTTCTGGAGGCCTCATATGGAATACAGTATGACTTAAGGAGTCTGTATTGAAAACATGCCCAAGTCAGGGGAGATACCTCTTTAGGTAATCCCTAGCTGCCGGGCTGTTCAGTCCTAGCCCTTGTGTCACGATCGTCATAATGATGAGACCAAGGCTCAGCGTTAATCGAGTTCCACATACTTTTTAATTAACTGAAACTCACCAAAACAAAACAAAACAAAACAACAAACAACCAACTAACCAACCAAACGATACATGACGCTACTAGTGTGCACACAGGCACCTAACTGTAGACAAGATCCCATACCAGAAAGTGGGGGAAAAGGGCTACCTAAATATGATCCCCAATCAGAGACAACGATAAACAGCTGTCTCTGATTGGGAACCATCAGAGACAGAGATTGGGAACCATAGCAATACTGGACCGCCAAGCTAGGATTTGAGTTCCCTTATGTACAATAGAATGTCACAACAAGACTGATGGAAGCAGTGACTATTGGTGTATAACCCACCACCTAAAAAAATTACTCCTGGGAAGGAAAGCCTCTGTTTCACGCCTCACAGACCTCCCTCATTTACTGTTTCACTCACAGGAGTAGGTCAACCAAACGTATAGGCTGACAGGCAGGTTGTGCACTGTGGATGGTGTCACTTGATACACAAACAAAGACTGCACAGTATACCTTGTCACCTATTTACTACATTTATGTATGCCTCACTTGCCTTCATGTCTTATGTGATGTTTATGTCTGTTTTGTTGGTCAAGTATGCCTCTGTTTTGCTGCAAATAGAGTTTCCCTGTTTACAGTTTTTTCCAACTGCTTACACACAAAATCTTTTCATGTCACACGATTTTTGAAACCTCTCACTCAAAGTGCAAAACTAGAGAAGGAAGGAGAGCCATCTCTGATGAGATTAGGGCAAAACTTGTTGATCATGTGATCAACCACGGTTTGACCATGAGAGAGGCTGGACTGAGAGTCCAGCCCAAATTGAGTCGATTTACAGTGGCGTCCATAATTCGAACCTTCAGAAATGAGAACAGGGATGCAACTATCTAATGACTATTTTAGCATTACAGTAATGTACTGTAAAATACGTACGACTGCATAGTATTGCATAAACATTTGTAACTCTCAGCCATCCATTTACTGCACTGCATTGAATGAATGAGGTTGGTTATCATGCTGTACTACATTTTTTTGTACAGTATGCTAAACACATACTGTGTTTGAATTCTGTACAGAGTGGAAAGGCAAAGACATCATGGAGGATGAGGATGCTTGTTTACAGATGTACAAGAGACTGCAATTATAAATATGGTCTATGTGGGGACATAGAGGTTGCCTCTGTCCAAGGTTGGATACGCCATGCTAGGAGATACTTCCCTAGATGTTTGGCAAGAGAAAACGTATCCTGTGATGTGGACAAAGTATTGTGGCCAGACTCAGGCCGGAGAAGAGATGAAGCGTAGCTTAGCACTGGTGATCCCCCCCCCTACCAATTCCTGGACTGACCCCCCGGGGACCCCACACACACACAAATTGTGTTCTTTACTGTATTCTAAAGAATATGCTTTTGGTTTACATAAATATTTTCTGTTTCTACATTGCATTGGTGTTTACGGTGTAGTTGTTACCCCTCTCAGCAGATTACTTTCACTGTAGAACATTGTATTGAAATGTAGATATAAGCCTATGAAAGACCAAAGAGCTTTAGATTTCGAACAACAGTGTTTACATGGTATATCCAAAAATGTACTATTATGAAAGCAGTGTTTGCCATTTGATGCAAATGCTTCATTCTGACATGTGTTTATGGCATTTTGAATGCAGCGTTACATTTTGAAGGAGATGTGAGGCATTTTGCATTTTGTGTGTGCAGTTTTGGGAATTGTGTGTAGAGTTTTGAAAAAAAGGAGACAGTTTTGAAAACTTGTGTAAGCAGTTGGAAAAAACTGTAATATTCATGTTGTATTATATTCTGTACATCTATCTGATGATGAAACAATCGAATATATTCATTGATTTATAAAATAAATAATTTATTTCCCTAATGTCTTGATGACATCACAGAAAAGTCTGGTTGTTATCCGACACCTTTAAAAGCAGACAAACAAAGCCTTATACAACCAAAAAACAACCAAATGTTACAGTGGAATACTCCAGTAATCTTGTCATTGAGATGTCATACAGAGACAGCAGGCCTGGGAGTTGGCCAGTGACCATGGGAAGGGACGATTAATTCATAGGTGCTGTAGCCGGTGAGTGTGTGTGTTTATTCGTTTATGCCAACGTGTGTGTGTGTGTGTGTGTGTGTGTGTGTGTGTGTGTGTGTGTGTGTGTGTGTGTGTGTGTGTGTGTGTGTGTGTGTGTTGTGTTTGTTAGCTGAGTCATTAAGGTCGCCTGCCGTCTGACTGACTGACAGGGATATTCACAGCTCAATGGGGCAGCTTGCGCTTCGCCGCAACTTCGTTTGGTTAAACATTTGAGCCATCCATCTCACCGCTAAAGAAATTACTGCTGTCAGAGCGGGAAACAGGGACAGTAAATAATGAAGACCACCTGAGCAGATGGTTTGGTTGGGTTTGATCTCCTTCCACTCTGGAGGTTCTTAAATATATATTTTTTTCACACAATTTTATGGTGATATGAATGCTGCCGCATAATTTTGCTCTGATTAATTTCACTGTTATTCACAAATTTAGAGAGGGTGACTGTGCTAAGAGGTGAAAACACATTAGAATAAAAAATGGGTTGAATCACGGCAATAAAAAACGCAGCATCTCAGTCAATCCCTAGTCAGTGTGTAGAAGTGGAGAGACAGGGAGAGAGAGGGAGAGAGAGTGAGAGAGAGGGAGAGAGAGGGAGAGAGAGGGAGAGAGAGAGAGAGAGGGAGAGAGAGGGAGAGAGAGAGAGGGAGAGAGAGGGAGAGAGAGGGAGAGAGAGAGAGGGGGAGAGAGAGGGAGAGAGAGAGGGAGAGAGAGAGAGAGAGACAGGGAGAGACAGGGAGAGAGAGGGAGAGAGAGAGAGAGAGGAGAGAGAGAGAGAGAGAGAGAGAGAGAGGGAGAGAGAGGGAGAGAGGGAGAAGAGGGAGAGAGAGGGAGAGACAGGGAGAGAGAGGGAGAGAGAGAGAGAGAGGGAGAGAGAAAGAGAGGGAGAAAAGAGAGAGAGTGAGAGAAAGAGAGGAAGAAAGATGAAGAGGAAGAAAGATGAAGAGGGAGGGAGGGAGGGAGGGAGGGAGCGTTTACATGCCTATACAGTAATTCTGTGATTACGACCAACCAACCTGCTTAACCCAGAGCAGCCCATCACATGTAAATTATTCCCTGCCTGCTCTCTCTCTCTCTCTCACACCCCTCTCTCTCTCTCTCTCGCTCTCTCTCTCTCTCTCTTACCTCCCTCCCACCCTCCCTTTTTCCCTCTCCCACAGACAGGGAGGCAATTAGTGAGGAATATGCTGATTAGAGCATGGAGGCTCCCGGTTGCAGCTGGGAGTCAGACCACAGACCAGACGGATTGCCATGGAGCCAGAGAAGGATGTCACGAACCACGGACGCCCCGCCACTGTACAGTGACTGTTGTTCTGCCATCTGGATCTGTTTGGCTGCTCCTCCATGATGGAAGCTAATGTAAATGTAAATGAGGCATGAGGCGTGAGGCTGAGGATGTCCTAAAATGGACACCGTACAGGTGGCAGCAGGTTGTGAGGGAGACGTGTAGATCAGGGGTTTTCTAACCTCCCCAGCCTCTCCAAACCACCAAGCCATTCCATGCATTTCAACTATTCTACAGTTAGATTAAACTTTTCATCAAGCCCTTGAATGTGTTGAAAGGAATTGGGTCAGCCCCGGCCCTGGGTTTGGCCCTAGCTCCAGCCTTATAGAGAGAGAGAGGGGGAGAAAGCCTTGTGGTTACAGCGTTGGGCGTGGGGCGGCAGATAGCCTAGAACGTTGGGCCAGTAACCGAAAGGTTGCTAGATCAAATCCCAGAGCTGACAAGGTAAAAATCTGTTGTTCTGCCCCTGAACAAGGCAATTCACCTACTGTTCCTAGGCTGTCATTGTAAGTAAGAATGTGTTCAGAACTGGCTAGCCTAGTTAAATAAAGGTAAAAAAAAAATATATATATATATATATATATATATATATATATATATATATATATCCTCAGCCTTATAGTTCCATCTCGCCTTTGGTAGCGCTCCGTCACTCAGCTGTCACTTTCAAAGTAGGACACAACAGCAGCCCCCCTGCGCCCACCACCCGCGACCTGCGCCCTTCAGGGGGGTGTTGTTTCAGCCACCTCGCACCATGCCTGGCCAAAGCCACCCACAAGTTATCTCAGGACCTCTGTGGTGGACAAGGCAAACTCTTGATATTATTAGACGTGCTGTTAGAGCCCTGCTGAACACAACAGAGACTGCATGTGCTAGCTACAGTAAATAACACACACACACAGTTGCTGCGGGGTCAGTTGGAGTACAGTGACAAGTGTCATTGAGGTTGGAGGGGTCATGCACAGTGCACACTCTTATTGTCCATTTTCATAGGCTCTGTTCCAACATGCCCAATACGTTGCTTATTTCAAGTGTATATGGTATGCTAGTATGGACAATGGAACACAGACATTGTCTCACCGACTCTTAACCACAGGCCTCTAGGTATCTCTTTTCAATTCCACACAGGAAAAAGCCTATTCAATGGTTAAAAACAAGGATAAAACGATGGGCTTTCTGAAAATGTGCCGGCCGGTTAACACTGGTAAAAGTGAGAGAGATTGAACTGGCTAGGTCCAATTTTCATATAGATGAAGAACTACCTAGAGCTATATATTTCTGCAATATATTCCTTCCATTTTCTCCTCTTCCTGACATGCATCCATCTCAAATGAGTATCTCTCTCTCTCTCTCTCTCTCTCTCTCTCTCTCTCTCTCTCTTCTCTGTCTTTATCTCAGTCTCAGTCTCAGTCTCAGTCTCAGTCTCAGTCTCTCTCTCTCTCTCAATTCAATTCAATTCAAGGGGCTTTATTGGCATGGGAAACATGTGTTAAGTGAGGTAGATAATATACAAAAGTCTCTCTCTCTCTCTCTCTCTCTCTGTCTGTCTGTCTATCTATCTATCTGTCTGTCTGTCTGTCTGTCTGTCTGTCTGTCTGTCTGTCTGTCTGTCTGTCTGTCTGTCTGTCTGTCTGTCTGTCTGTCTGTCTGTCTGTCTGTCTGTCTGTCTGTCTGTCTGTCTGTCTGTCTCTCTCTCTCTCTCTCTTTCTCCGTCTGTCTCAGTCTCTGCCTATCTCTCCTCTCTCTCGCTGTCTCTATCTCGATCTCAGTCTCTGTCTCTCTCTCTCTCTTTCTGTCTCTATCTCTGTCTCAATTCAATTCAATTCAAAGGGCTTTATTGGCATGGGAAACACGTGTTAACATTGCCAAAGCAAGTGAGGTAGATAATATGCAAAAGTGAAATAAACAATAAAAATTAACAGTAAACATTACACAAAACAAAACAAATAAAGACATTACAAATGTCATATATATACAGTGCCTTGCGAAAGTATTCGGCCCCCTTGAACTTTGCGACCTTTTGCCACATTTCAGGCTTCAAACATAAAGATATAAAACTGTATTTTTTTGTGAAGAATCAACAACAAGTGGGACACAATCATGAAGTGGAACGACATTTATTGGATATTTCAAACTTTTTTAACAAATCAAAAACTGAAAAATTGGGCGTGCAAAATTATTCAGCCCCTTTACTTTCAGTGCAGCAAACTCTCTCCAGAAGTTCAGTGAGGATCTCTGAATGATCCAATGTTGACCTAAATGACTAATGATGATAAATACAATCCACCTGTGTGTAATCAAGTCTCCGTATAAATGCACCTGCACTGTGATTGTCTCAGAGGTCCGTTAAAAGCGCAGAGAGCATCATGAAGAACAAGGAACCACACCAGGCAGGTCTGAGATACTGTTGTGAAGAAGTTTAAAGCCGGATTTGGATACAAAAAGATTTCCCAAGCTTTAAACATCCCAAGGAGCACTGTGCAAGCGATAATATTGAAATGGAAGGAGTATCAGACCACTGCAAATCTACCAAGACCTGGCCGTCCCTCTAAACTTTCAGCTCATACAAGGAGAAGACTGATCAGAGATGCAGCCAAGAGGCCCATGATCACTCTGGATGAACTGCAGAGATCTACAGCTGAGGTGGGAGACTCTGTCCATAGGACAACAATCAGTCGTATATTGCACAAATCTGGCCTTTATGGAAGAGTGGCAAGAAGAAAGCCATTTCTTAAAGATATCCATAAAAAGTGTCGTTTAAAGTTTGCCACAAGCCACCTGGGAGACACACCAAACATGTGGAAGAAGGTGCTCTGGTCAGATGAAACCAAAATTGAACTTTTTGGCAACAATGCAAAAACGTTATGTTTGGCGTAAAAGCAACACCCTGAACACACCATCCCCACTGTCAAACATGGTGGTGGCAGCATCATGGTTTGGGCCTGCTTTTCTTCAGCAGGGACAGGGAAGATGGTTCAAATTGATGGGAAGATGGATGGAGCCAAATACAGGACCATTCTGGAAGAAAACCTGATGGAGTCTGCAAAAGACCTGAGACTGGGACGGAGATTTGTCTTCCAACAAGACAATGATCCAAAACATAAAGCAAAATCTACAATGGAATGGTTCAAAAATAAACATATCCAGGTGTTAGAATGACCAAGTCAAAGTCCAGACCTGAATCCAATCGAGAATCTGTGGAAAGAACTGAAAACTGCTGTTCACAAATGCTCTCCATCCAACCTCACTGAGCTCGAGCTGTTTTGCAAGGAGGAATGGGAAATAATTTCAGTCTCTCGATGTGCAAAACTGATAGAGACATACCCCAAGCGACTTACAGCTGTAATCACAGCAAAAGGTGGCGCTACAAAGTATTAACTTAAGGGGGCTGAATAATTTTGCACGCCCAATTTTTTAGTTTTTGATATGTTAAAAAAGTTTGAAATATCCAATAAATGTCGTTACACTTCATGATTGTGTCCCACTTGTTGTTGATTCTTCACAAAAAAATACAGTTGTATATCTTTATGTTTGAAGCCTGAAATGTGGCAAAAGGTCGCAAAGTTCAAGGGGGCCAAATACTTTCGCAAGGCACTGTATATATACATTGTTTTAACAATATATACAGTGTTCTCTCTCTAACAAATCATCCAGGCAGCGACAGTGATTCATCTAACCAATCAGTTAGGAAACGCTGATGGAATCCATAATCTCCTTCCTGTCCACAGATGGCAGTTTATATGTGTCCCTTGGCATGCCAGATATGGTCAGAAAATCACAATGGTGCTGGTCTATTGTACTGTTTCAGACTTAGGCCTAGGATGCAGTTTCTAATACCTGGGCTCAACCATCCCAAAAACAGCTTGAGGTTTGTTCCTCCAAACTGCCAATAAAGTGTACGATAAACAATTTTGAATGTACTTAAAACAACTGCAAAAAAAAATAAAAATAACGAATCAGCTGCTGAGCCCTATTTAAGACAGCTGGTCACATATAGTGGTGTTATGAGGCCTTCCCCACATTGCAAAATACTTTACTAATTTAATTGAAAAGAAATGGTTAGAAATGGCTCTGAGACTCTCAGACATACTGTACCTGTAGCTCAGTAATTTCACAGTGCTCCACTTTAAGACTCCACTATACAGTACCAGTTCTTCTTCATTAGGCATCAATGTTCAAATTAATTTGAATTTATCTTGAAAATAGGTCAGAAAGGACGGGTTGTTATTTGCTATTGTGTGGGATCCACACTCCACTGTCATTTAGATCTAATTCCACAGATATGGACACCGTGCGAGATATATGAATCATCGCTCAACGTTCCCTGTCTTTGCCAATTACTTGTGCAGCCTTGAACGTCGACTAGGCGGCAGAGTGATAGTGTAATGGGAAGAAACCCTGTCAACCTGTCTGCTGTAGTTCAGGATGAGTCTCCGCCACAGGAGGCTGCTGAAGGGAGGACGGCTCATAATAATGGCCGGAACGACGCAAATGGAAACCATGTGTTTGATCCATTTGTTACCATTCCACGAATTCTGCTCCATTCATTACCACGAGCCTGTTCTCCCCAATTAAGACGCCACCAACCTCCTGTGGCCTCCACTCGCCATCACAGTACTTTCACATTGAGATCAAAGTTCAGACTCTACAGTAGACAGATGGAGAGAGAGAAAACAGAAGTGTCAACCATAATAACACATCTATCACAGTTAATCTAAACAAGCAAATTAGCATACTGTACACAGCCATGTCTCCTGTCAGTCCTGACTTTAGAAACACTCGCCTGATGAGTAACCATTCCCGGAGACATATACACTTGCGTTATATATATATAGACGTAGGACACCCAGGTTCGAACCCCCATCTGTCACATCAGTGTTTTATAAGGGATGACAAAATGGACTGTACTACAGGTAGGGATGTGAGAAGAGGAAGTGGGTACTGCTAATGTAGGTTAGCATAGCCGAGGTCCGAGTTACATTTTATTACCATCTTTGTTGCCGTGGGTTGATATGCCTTCTCGTTACCTCGTTAGACCAAAGACATGACTACACACACACGACTGCTGTGAGGGAAATTTCCAGTCACCTGCCGACACACACACACACACACACACACACACACACACACACACACACACACACACACACACACACACACACACACACACACACACACACACACGTTCAAGCACTCAAAGGGTGTATTTTTATAGCACAGTTAGTCATCTATTTATCAATGCTTATCTACCATAGAGAAGGTAACAGGAGGGAACACAGTCCATCATATTCTGAGTTGACATGGAGAAGCTTACAGGGCCGATAGCTAACTGGAAACCTTTCACTGCCTCCCATGTGGCAGCGCAATATGATCTGTAAGTGAAGTGGCACAGCATGCTCCGATGTTTCCCTCTTTGATGTCCTTATTCCTTATCCTTATTCTCTTTATGTAATGTGATAATAAATGACACACTTCACTTTTGAGGCATTTCATAATCCACTTCATTAGAAATGATTCAATTGTGCATCTTGGTAATAATGTTTATTTGGATTCCCCAGAGGCTAGAACCAGGCCTACAAAGCCAATGTTGAATCAAACCAATCTCACTGCTAGTTAGTTCTGTTCATTTCCTTTGCACAACATCGTTACACATAGTCAAACACCACTACTAACAGATCGAATACATATTTAGAGTTGGTAATAGCTGAAAAATACAGGAAATTCAAACCCCAACATTAAATTTGACATAATATGTGCATATCTGAGACAAAGCAACAGCGCAGAAAGCCTTGCCTATTCAACAGACTCTGTTTTGGCCCCGATCTGGTCCTAAAATGACATGATCTTCATCATCCTAATAGCCTTTACATTGATTCACTCTCTTTCCGTCTGTTTTGTGGATGCAGAATTGCCTCACGCTCTCGCGACCCACTTAGATTCATCTTGTTTGAGATCCTGTTCTCCCTGCACCTTGTCACATTTGTTTCCTGCTAAAAGAGCAGCGTCGCCTCTTTAATAGAACTCAGTGGCTTGGTAAAGCTCATGCAGGGCTAAGGCTTTGTGTACTGTCATGAGGCTCGGTCTCACGCTGTTTTTCACTTTTTCTGGGGTTGTTCAATCTACTCATTTGGTCTTCTGCATGACTTGACATTTGTCATTTGTTTAATTTGCATCTGTAGTATGAATAGATTTGCAATGTGTTAAAAATACTTCCTGGTCAAACATACACTTTCTTGCTACACTGAACACGCATGCACACGCGCACACACACACACACACCCTCACTCGCTCACTCGCACGCACGCACGCACACACACACACACACACACACAAACACACACATACCCACTCAATCTCACATACACACAGGATAATCATACATTGCTGTTGCACTTTTCTACAGAATGTAGGATTTCTAGTATTGACGCCTGTCCACCTCCAGTCACTGTCAGATATGGTAAAGAGCTTGACAAAAGAAGGTTGGAGCGCAAGCACAGAAAGCTACAACAAGTGTGATACCCATATTTTCCCAGAGTCTACGGCCCAAATAGGACAGGGTTCCTGCCAGAATCAATGTGTGTGTAATTCATAATACATCCAAACATGCCTCCAATAATAGTTGTGTTGTCTCTGCTCCTGTACAATGGAGGTGATGCCACAATCTACAGAGCGTCACAGGGACTGGCGGCCCAGGAGATATTTTAGGATCCCCCCTATGTTCCTGCTTCATTTGACTCTGTTCAAAGTACGTGCTGTATGATTGACGGCTTACGCTGACAAAACAATCCTCCTTTGCTCTTCATAACCCTCAATTATCCTTCCGTTTCTGAAAAAGTCTCAAAATAAATGATTCTCAAAATAAACATAATTTTGTAAGATGAACTAAAAAAGATACTAAACTAAATTCTAAAATAAATGAGCTGTTTAATAGGACCTATTCCAAGGGAAACGGCAAAACTAGCACAACTGAACCACAACTAGTAGTGGAGCTGAGAACATCTGAAAGCACACTAGCAGTCCTGTCGGTAAACCAGTGATGTTTAGACTGAAAGCAAAGTGTCCCCTCTGCTCCTCGTAGTAACTTGGTTTAAACATCAATATGGGTACCGAGAAATTATTTACTGAAGAGGGAACCGTTGAAACCTCAAGAACAGCCTTTTAATTCACTCCAACAAGATATTTGGCTCAAACTTGAGTGTCAGTGGTACATGAACATTTTCTTGTCTTTATTCTGTCGGCATTCTGTAAGGTAAACCACACAGGGAATCACACAATGGACTTCATCTGTCGACACAAATGCATTCATTGCTGCGTCTTATGTTGATATTTCATTATCATTCATTTATAGCACATTATCACTGCCTTTGAGCATTATCAAAGCCACCAATCTCCAACTCATTCTTGTAAGGTCATACCGCGCTTGAACCTTCTGACTGAATGCCGGTCTGTCTGCCAATCTCAAATGAAAAGGCAGGGGACTTTGATTGCTGTTACTGCTGGTGAGACTTGGCCATCTCCCAAAGACATTACATTCTTTAGAATGTAGAACAGTGGTAGCACATCTCTTGCTGTCTGACACCCAGTGTTTATTTAGTCTTTTAAACGGGGTAGTTCGAGCCCAGAATGCTGATTGGCTGACAGCCATGGTATATCAGACCGTATACCACAGTTATGACAAAACATTTATGTTTACTGCTCTATTACGTTGGTAACCAGTTTATGATAGCAATAAGGCACCTCGTGGGTTTGTGGTATACTCCACATTGCGTTGTGCCTAAGAACACCCCTTAGATGTGGTACATTGGCCATATACCACACCCCCTCATGCCTTAGTGCTTAATTGGGCTCTTATGGGACTGAGTTCAACACAAACTGTCATTGCTCAAATTCCAACTCCATTTGTATACACGGGCAAAAAGGTTTACTTATATCTTCCTTCGTCTCATGAGACCGTATTAGACACATATGGTCTCATGGGACGAAGTGAGATGTGAGTTTGTGCTATACCCTAAATGCAGCATCGGAAACACTGCTACGTATGTTTTCTTTTCTGGTAAAAAGGGGCCATACCACAAATTATTCACATTTCTTTGTCAGTTGACGAAGAATAGTCTCTTAAAAAAGGACTTGACACCGGCGGCCATATTCCCAGGGGGAACCATTCAAATTCAAGATTACCGCGTGGCCATTGGCAAATGAGTGCTCTTGGCCACTGAGAGACCTCAGATCAAATGGACCCATAACTAAACTTAAGCTGCCGACAAATCCCTTGACAAGGGGGTCACCTCAGGCAAACGAGATGGGCATCAGGGTCATCCTTTAAACCATTCGTCGTGTCAAGCACCTGAGGCTCCTCCAGAAGGCACATGTCAAAACACTGACACTCCATTTGGGCTTTATATGGGTCTCTACAAGAGATCCTTTATTAGCCACCCAAAAGGGATGGGGTCATTACGGAAGAGCAACAAAGATAGAGGGGCTTGACAAATAAGACAAGGTGTTGTTTACAATCATGTCCCAGGCGATTAGTGACAGGTCAACAACGCAATGGCCCCACCACAATTAGTGTGGGTCACACCACAATACACCACACCCCAACCAAGTAAAAAATATAGATGTAATTTTTTAAAACCTTTATTTAGCTAGGCAAGTCAGTTAAGAACAAATTCTTATCTTCAATGACGGCTTAGGAACGGTGGGTTAACTGCCTTGTTCAGGGGATTCGATCTTGCAACCTTCCGGTTACTAGTTGAATGCTCTAACCACTAGGCTACCCTGCCACCCCATTGTGTAGCGTCTTGGCAAAAGTTGCAATCCATTTAAAAGTAATGAAATCTATATATGCAAATGTGGTTCTTGATATGGTGCACTGCTAATTCTAGCAATGAGGGTTGTGAAGAAAGATCTGCTGACAACTTGTGTAACCTATATGACCCAGAGCAGCTGAAGTCAGTACATCACATGGTGATAGCAGCCAACGAAGGGCTCACAGTGTACCAACGAAGGGCTCACAGTGTACCAACGAAGGGCTCACAGTGTACCAACGAAGGGCTCACAGTGTACCAACGAAGGGCTTACAGTGTACCAACGAAGGGCTAACAGTGTACCAACGAAGGACTCACAGTGTACCAACGAAGGGCTCACAGTGTACCAACGAAGGGCTCACAGTGTACCAACGAAGGGCTCACAGTGTACCAACGAAGGGCTCACAGTGTACCAACGAAGGGCTCACAGTGTACCAACGAAGGGCTCACAGTTTACCAACGAAGGGCTCACAGTGTACCAAAAAGCAGTCAGACCTATAGTTTGGGGCATACATCTAGGCAGCTGTGAAATACTAAGACTTAGCGCTAATATATATATATATATATATATATATATATATATATATATATATATATATATATATATATTTAGGCATTTCACCAGAATATAAATAGGCATAACTGGAGGAAAGATTTATTTCTGTTAAAGGCCGAATGCAGCTGTTTTTTCTTATTCTCAATATCAAATCATTTCTGGGTAACAAGTAAGTACCTTACTGTGATTGGTTTCAATCAAAATGGTATAAAATAGAAATAGCTTCTTAGCAAGAGCAATTTCTCAAGCAAAAATGTAGCAAGGACTGTCTGGGAGAGGTCTGAGTCGGGAGGGGAAACCTGAAAACAAGTTGTTATTGGCAGAGAGGTTTGGAACTCTCTTTCTTATTGGTCTATTAACTCATTTACCATGTGGTGATGTCACCAGGCCAAAACTCCATCCCTCCAAAACAGGGAGAAATTTCAGGCAGTCTTTTCAAACAGCTCTTACACTAAAAAGGCATTATCATCATTTTCACAATCTCACAGTATCATTCCAACCTCGCACTGTTGGAATACAGTGCCTATAGAAAGTATAGTTCCCCCTTGGATTTCTTCACATTTTATTGTGTATCAAAGTGGGATTACATTTGTTTTGTCAACGATCTACACAAAATAAGTCTCATAAGAGCTTTGCACACCTGTATTGTGCATTATTTGACCATTAATCTTTTCAAAATTCTTCGAGCTACGTCAAGGTTATGGAGCTAGATAGCAATTTTCAATTCTTAGACCATAGATTTTCAAGCAGCGTTACAGCAGTCAAGTTAAGGCAGTCAAAACTGTAACTTGGCCACTCAGGAACATTCACTGTCTTGTTGGTAAGCAACTCCAGTGTAGATCTGTCTTTGTGTTGTAGGTTATTGTCCGGTTGAAAGGTGAATTCCTCTCCCGATGTCACGGCTCCGACCGAAGGTGGCTCCCCTTCCCGTTCGGGTGGCGCTTGGTCATCGTCGCTGGCCGACTAGCTGCCACTGATTCTTTCCTCCCCCTCCTTGTGTGTTTATTGGTTACACCTGTTATGAGTTTGTGGTAATTAGTTGGGCTTTATTAGTCAGCCGGGCCGCCTGTTTCTTTGTGCGGGATTAATTATTGTAACATGTGTGAATGTTGGAGACGAACGTGTTTGTTTATGTTCGTGGATTTTGCTGGACTGTTTTCGTCCCCGCGTTTGGGGCATATGTTTTGAGCACCCAGTGTTTTGTGGGGTGGCCGTTGTTCACCGGGTGTGCATTAAAAGAGCACTATATTGAACTCTCTGTTTCCTGCGCCTGACTTCACACCTACGACACCCAGATCGTTACACCCAGTGTCTGGTGTCAAGCAGACTGAAGCAGGACTTCCTCTAAGATATTGCCTGTGCTTTGCTCCACCCTGTTTCTTTTCATCCTGAAAAACTCCCCAGTATTTGCCAATGTCTGTCAAGCATACCTAAACCATGATGCAGCCACCACCATCCATTTAAGGCACCTCGTGGCAGTGCTAGAGGCGTCACTACAGACCCGGGTTCAATCCCGGGCTGTATCACAACCGGCCATGATCGGGAGTCCCATAGGGCGGCGCACAATTGGCCTAGCGTCGTCCGGGTTAGGGGAGGGTTTGGCCGGGGGGCTTTACTTGGATCATTGCGCTTAAGCAACTTCTTGTGGCTGGCCGAGCGCATGCAGGCTGACCTCGGTCATCAAGTGAACGGTGTTTCCTCCAACACATTGGTGCAGCTGGCTTCCAGGTTAAGTGTTAAGAATCTTGGTTTGGCAGGTCATGTTTCGTAGGATGCATGACTTGACCTTTGCCTCCCGAGCCAGCTCAGTTCAGAAGGACAACTGCATCATTGATGTGTCTGGGTGGTTTACCACATAATCCATAGTATAATAATACAATATAATTATACATGACCATGTTATGCTTTCGAAACGCTCCTTAGTCTTTGTAGTTGAATCTGTGCTTTAAATTCAATATATGACTGAGGGACCTTACAGATGTTGTATGTATAGGGAGGGGCAGAGGAAGGGGTAGTTTTTCAAAATATCAAGTTAACCCCTTTTATTTCACACAGAATGAGTCCATATATCTTATATGACTTGTTAATTTTACTTATGAACTCATTTAGCCTTGCCTAACAAAGGGGTGAATACTTATTCAACAACTATACTTTAGTTATTTAATTTGTATTCATTTGTAAAAAATATATAGAATTTTCTTTTCAGTTTGACATTATGACATTTTGTGTAGATCAATGACAAAAAATGACAATTACATCTGTTTAAATCCCACTTTGTAATGCAACAAAATGTGAAAAAAGTTCAATGGGGTGTAAACTTTTTCTAGACACATATATAAAACACAGGAAATCTTGTTTTTGAAAGCACTGGGCCTTTAAAATGAAATACAGAGGGACAACAAGGAAAACCAAGCATTGTCTGATAAATCACAGAAAAATGTCTGTATTATTCACACATTCCCTCGCACTTCACACCATTGTTGGCTACGAATATAACATAAAGACAACATTTTTTTGTTAAACTGTGGAGAGAGAAATGCTGTTTCCACGTCATTTCAACTCCAAAAATCTTTGTGATACCTTTGAATCAACGTGGAAAACTGATTGGATTTGCAAAAAGTCATTAAGGTAAGGGCATTTTGTATTTTTTTTCACCTAACTTTTAACATAAATACAATGACATGGTGAAATGTTTTGTTGATTCACGCTGAATTCACGTTATTTGACAACTCAACCAAATGTAAATGAAAACTTGACATTGAACTGACGTCTGTGCCCAGTGGGATGGCTTGCTTTGCTTTAGCGAAACAGCCACTGGTCAAGTCAAAATCATGAGGATTATGTTTCTACCATTGAAAACCACAACAAACACATAAATGTGGGATAGAATGTTTCCCAACAACCAGGCCTGGTCTGTCGTCCATGTATCCTATCCAGAAGCCTTACAATATTACCCATAAATCAGTTCATCGGAGCTTGGCATGTGGGTGGATTGATACTGACACAAGTCTTGAAATGTAGGCCTTATACAAAAAAAGTAATTATTTCATTATATGCTATAGCAAGATCGCTTTATAATTGTAATAACACTATTTAGCAAAAAGGGTAGGGGATATCTCGAGGTATCAAGCTAGGTAAAATACCCTTATATTAATATAAATGTTCAGAGATTCTGTGAAGAAGAGATGTGATGTAGGCATTCACATTATATGTGACTGATTGGACTCCCTTGCATCACCAGAGCAATAAAGTATTAGCCTATCATTCATAGCATGGCACAGTGATGCCTTTGGAAAAACAACAATAGGGACCCAGATGAAACCTCTACACTTGGATAAATCCTCCCCACAGGCTATAGCCATTATGTAGTCCATAGACAAACCATAGGCTAAAATGATAAGTGATATTCAGTTAAACTTGTTCGATAGCAATGAAATGAGAGTATGAGACTGCATTTGTCCTCATTTCGATAAGAGACAAGCTTACAGAGAATATTCCAGATGCGCCTATTGCTGATAATAACACTTCAACAGAGCAAAGCTTTTGATTAGATTCATAACTATGAATTCATAACTATTTCTCTCTATATACAGTGCCTTCAGAAAGTATTCATACCCCTTGACTTATTCCACATTAATTTAGGTTACAGCCTGAATTCAAAAGGGATTAAACTGATATTTTTAACACCCATCTATTCACAATACCCCATAATGACAAAGTGAAAACATGTTTTTAGAAATGTTTGCAAATGTATTGAAAATGAAATACAGAAATATCTAATTTACCTAAGTATTCACTCCCCTGAGTCGAAACATTGTAGAAGCACATTTCTGGGTAAGTCGATAAGAGCTTTCCACACCTGGATTGTGCAACATTTGCCCATTATTCTTTTCATAATTCTTCAAGCTGTGTCAAATTGGTTGTTGATCATTGGTAGACAGAGGGACAGCATTTTCAGGTCTTGCCATAGATTTCCAAGTAGATTTCAGTCAAAACTGTAACTCGGCCACTCAGAAACATCCACTGTCTTCTTGGTAAGCAATTCCAGTGTAGATTTGGCTTTTTGTTTGAGGTTATTGTCCTTCTGAAACGTGAATTCATCTCCCAGTGCATAGTGGAAAGCAAACTGAACCAGGTTTTCCTCTAGGATTTTGCCCGTGGTTAGCTCCATTCCTTTTCTTTTTTATCCTGAAAAACTCCCCAGTCCTTAACAAGTACAAGCACACCCATAACATAATGCAGCCACCACTATGCTTGAAAATATGTAGAGTGGTACTCAGTAATTGTGTTGTATTGGATTTTCTCCAAACATAACACTCTGTACCTAGGACAAAAATGAATGGCTTTGCCACGTTTTTGCAGTATTACTTTAGTGCATTTTTGCAAACAGGATGCATGTTTTGGAATATTTTATTCTTTACAGTCTTTCTTCTTTTCATTCTGTCTATTAGGTTAGTATTGCGGAGTAACTACAATGTTGTTGATCCATCCTCAGTTTTCTGCTATCACAGTCATTACACTATGTAACTGTTTTAAAGTAATTATTGGCCTCATGGTAAAATCCCTGAGTGGTTTCCTTCCTCTCCGGCAACTAAGTTAGGAAAGATGTCTGTATCTTTGTAGTGTCACGTCCTGACCATAGAAAGCCTTTTTTTCTATGGTGGAGTAGGTCAGGGCGTGACTGGGGGGGTGTTCTAGTTTATTATTTCTATGTGTAGTCTAGTTTTTGTATTTCTATGTTGGCCTGGTATGGTTCCCAATCAGAGGCAGCTGTCTATCGTTGTCTCTGATTGGGGATCATATTTAGGCAGCCTTTTCCCACCTGTTGTTTGTGGGATCTTGTTTTTGTATTGTTGCTTTTGAGCCCTACAAGGCTGTACGTTCGTTTGTTTGTTTCTCTTTATTGTTTTGTTGCTGGTTCACATTTAAATAAATTATGATGAACCCAAATCACCCTGCGCCTTGGTCTACCCATTTCGACGAGCGTTAAAGAAGATCCCACCAACAACGGATCAAGCAGCGTGCACAGGAGGAAAGCCAGGAGTGGAGGACATCCTGGACGTGGGACGAGATTATGGCAGGAGACAGAAGCCTGCCATGGAAGCAGGCGGAGGCAGCGAGGGAAGGACAGCGACGACGCCAGGGTTCGCGTCAATGACGCAAGCCCAAAAGACAGTCCAAAAATGTTTTGGGGGCACATTTTTACCCCTGAACTTATTTAGGCTTGCCGTAACAAAGGAGTTGAGTACTTATAGACACAAGACATTTCTGCTATCATTTTCTATTAATTTGTAAAAATGTCTAAAATCATCATTCTACGTTGACATTATGGGGTATTTTGCGAATAGGCCAGTGACACAAAATCTCAATGTAATCCATTTTAAATTCAGGCTGTAACACAATAAAATGTAGAACAATTCAAGGGATGTGAAAACTTTCTGAAGGCACAGTCAAATGAGGCAGTGTGAGTTGTGGATCTCTTGATAACGACTTTGATGATGTTTCGACAGTGTTATGTAAATTCAAAGGCTGTTATTCATGTGCAGCCACATAGCATGCATACATGAGCCAGGCATGTTATATAACCAACAAACCCCCCTCATAGCCCAGTCAGAGGCTCCACTTCTGGCTACCTGTCTTAGGGGCAACATGGTATGTGTTTGAAGGTATACAAGCAAAAGCTACAGCCATAACATCCATCTAGACATAGCACATCCAAACTTGTTGCACTTTTCTGTTTTTAATTCCAAATGTCTTAGATAATCTGGGCGGTACCATTGTGTACTATTATCATCAAATAAAGATGAAATACAATTGGGATAATAATATTAAAAAGTCTAATATATATATTGGATGTTGATATATACTGTAGCCCTATATATATATATATATATATATACACACATTTTTATACAGTGCCAGTCAAAAGATTGGAAACACTGACTCATTCAAGGGTTTTTCTTTATTTTTGCTATTTTCTACATTGTAGAATAATAGTGAAGACATCAAAACTATGAGGAAACACATATGAAATCATGTAGTAACCAAAAAAGTGTTAACAAAGTAGCCACCCTTTTCCTTGATAACAGGTTTGCACACTCTTGATATTCTCTCAACCGGCTTCATGAGGAATGCTTTTCCAACAGTCTTGAAGGAGTTCCCACATATGCTGAGCACTTGTTGGTTGTTTTCCTTCACTCGTGGTCTAAGTCATCCCAAACCATCTCAATTGGGTTGAGGTCAGGTGATTCTGACTGATACAGCACTCCATCACTCTCACATAGCCCTAACAAAGCCTGGAGGTGTGTTTGTGTTCATTGTCCTTTTCAAAAACAAATTATAGTGGGACTAAGCGTGGCCGATGTGAAATGGCTAGCTAGTTAGCGGTGGTGCGCGCTAATAGTGTTTCAGTCGGTGACGTCACTCGCTCTGAGACCTAGAAGTAGTTGTTCCCCTTGCAAGGGCCGTGGCTTTTGTGGTGCGATGGGTAACGATGCTTCGTGAGTGACTGTGGTTGATGTGTGCAGAGGGTCCCTGGTTCGAGCCCAGGTTGGGGCGAGGAGGGGAACGGAAGCTATACTGTTGCATTGATGCTGTTGACCTGGATCACTGCTTGCTGAGGAAAAGGAGGAGGTCAAAAGGGGGTGAGTGGGAAGAAGTAGAGATGGGAAGAGGTATCGTTGCAGAATGCTGTGGTAGACATGCTGGTTAAGTGTGCCTTGAATTCTAAATAAATCCTTGACAGTGTCACCAGCAAAGCACCCCCACACCATCACACCTCCTTCTCCATGCTTCACGGTGGGAACTACACATGAGGAGATCTTCCGTTCACCTACTCTGCATCTCACAAAGACATGGTGTTTGGAACCAAAAATCTCCAATTTGGATTCATCAGACCAAAGGAGAGATTTCCACCGATCTAATGTCCATTGCTCGTGTTTCTTGGCCAAAGCAAGTCTCTTCTTATTATTGCTGTCCTTTAGTAGTGGTTTCTTTGCAGCAATTTGAAGGACTGATGAAGGCCTGATGAAGGCCTGATTCACGCAGTTTCCTCTGAACAGAAATGTATCTGTTACTTGAACTCTGTGAAGCATTTATTTGGGCTGCCATCTGAGGTGCAGTTAACTCTAATGAATTGATCCTCTGCAGCAGAGGTAACTCTGGGTCTTCCATTCCTAAGGATATCCTCGTGAGAGTTAAAAGTTCTTGAAATGTTCCATGTTGACTGACCTTCATGTCTTAAGTAATGATGGACTGTTGTTTCTCTTTGCTTATTTGAGCTGTTCTTGCCATAATATGGACATGGTCTTTAACCAAATAGGGCTATCTTCTGTATGCCGCCCCTACCTTGTCACAACACAACTGAAACTCAAAACTCAAATGCATTAAGAAGGAAAGAAATTGCACACATGAACTTTTAACAAGGCACACATATTAATTGAAATGCATTCCATGAAATGCATACCTCATGAAACTGGTTGAGAGAATGCCAGGATTGTGCAAATCTGTCATTGAGGCAAAGGATGGTAACTTTGAAGAATCTCAAATCTAAAATAGATTTGGATTTGTTTAACACTTTTTTGGTTAGTACATGATAGTACATGAAAACCCTTGAATTAGTTGGTGTGTCCAAACTTTTGACTGGTACTGTATATATACATATATTTTTTTAATAAACATTAATGAGTTCTTGTTTTTCCTCTCTTTTTATCTTCATTAAACTCTATATTATTTTGCTGCTGTTGGAGCAAATCCTTTTTGCTAGTGATGTGGAAAAATATCAATATTCCTCCCAGTTCTGTTAGGCCTATATACACGTATATACACTTTAAAGGGCTTTAACGTAGTCCGAAATGAGACTTTAACTGAATCACCAGTTTATTGTTTTGACTTTCAGGACCTTGGACAAGAGCTCAGCGGTCCGCGTTGCTGATCAAAACCACCGCGCGCTCTGAGCCCTTGACAGCTTCCGCGTCTGCTTAGCCAACTACATCTCGAAAGGTCAGTTATTCGGGAGAATAGCACGCTAGTACATCTCAGCGCCCGTGGCTTTTGAACTGCGACGGTAGGCCTACTCTCAGATGTACCCTGGCTATTGCATGCGAGGCATAGCCTGCGGACACCTGTTGTCCCTGGGTTAAAGTAGTCTTGCGCAGTCTTATTTGATGTTTGCTAATTAAAAAATACTGTAGCCTATATAGTTTGGAATCACTCTTTGGATTACATATAGAAAGGACACAGGGGTTAAGCGCTGGCTTACATTGAAAACACTGAGAAGGGGCAATGTGTAACAAAAACGTAACTAACACAAATCTTAAATAATATGTTGGGCAAATGTGAAAAGAGCAACCACGATACCGCTAGGAAGACTTGCTCCTAATGTTTCACTCCCGCGCCCTAATCATTTCAACCCAAGTAATCAACCAAAGAGTTGTTCTGAACATGATTACCGAGTGGGGGAACTAATCCTCCGGTGCGCGCGCCACCGTGATTTCCAAACAACATATACAACGCATTAAGGTAAGGTTCGCACAGTTTCGAAGCCCCTTTCCCAAATTACCATTATTTCAACGAACAACTATGAATAGTAGCCATCCCTATAATCTTCTAACTGTAGTTGAAAGCACAAGTTTTGTTTCACAACTTCGTATGCCAAGTCAACTGCGTAATACAGGACATATGACATATGACTTATAGTCTTAGGCTATAATGAAAAACCTCAAATATATAAGCCTAAATATAATACCATTAATTGAATCCCATATTATATATTAAGTAGCCTATTTGAAAAATAAAATAGCCTATTTTCCCCTCCAAAAGGTTCAAACTAGGCTATGAGTCAACTACAATCAATAGCCGCATGTTAACGATAGCCTATACACTTTAGCTGAATTGTACAGTTTAAATGGGCTGTGTTTGATTAAAGAACAATTGTAGGGCCAGTAGGCATCTAATGACATATTTTGTTGAGGTTAGGAACCGGCACTAGGCAACAAAGGTAGATGAAAATAGGCGACTTACATGTGAAACTCCTTCATTTACAGCATTGCTTCCCCCAGTCTACTTCAATACATTTAAGAATGTCCATCCACTGGTAGAGATACCCGAAGCAAGGCCTTGTCAAACACTCTTTAGACAATTCCAGACCATCCGAAACACCTTATTTCAAAAGCATTATAATTAAAGTATTAATGCAAGGTGCATCCCATGTTGGATGAAAAAAAACGCGCGGACTCAATTCTGCCAGTTGTTAACCCAACTCCTTATTAGGCTAATTCTTTACGGTTCTGAGTTGACCAATTAATATTTTATAACACTTTCAAATAAATTGGCTCCAAATAAATGATTTAATGTGCTCCGTCCAGAAACAGTCGTTGTCCACACAGCTGTTGATTTAGTCCAAGTAGGCTGTAACAACTTAATACGCGCGCCGGTGAGAGATTGAACGTTTTCAACATCTTCTGTAACCTCTCTCCGAAAAACCAGTCCGAACCATTTTGATTGCCCTTGAGCCGCGAAGTGAGGAACTAAGATTTCCCAAGGTAACGCCTACTCAGATTCGTCTGTACTTTTCGGACAGCACATCACATCACCGGCTGTGCATCTCATGAGGGCATAATAAAATGAAAGTCGAGCATGCAATAATATGCTATTGCTACTACGTTTAAACAATGTATAGACGGAATGAGGCTGAGCAAAGGTGTCTGGATAGTGAGAGAGTATTATTAAAAACTCCTCGTTTGACGAGTCTGTAATCTTTCTGTCTTAGATGTGTCACACATTGTCACACGTTATGTGCTACAGAACAGATTCCCTCAGATAGGCCTAGGTTAGTCAATTATGCTTTTAAATAGCCTATAGTTGAAATGTAGGCCTAGCCCTATGGGATAAAAGGATTAGGACATTTGATTGATCTTGAATATTATTATTAACTCAACTATCAGTGAATGCATACCTCATCCTGATGGAGACTGTATAGTGATTTATGGAATTTCCCCATTTAATTAGCAAGCTAACCACATAACTAGCCTATTTATGTAACCACCTGTTCTTCAGAAAGTGAACATTAGGATGTTATTTTGAAAATCTAGGCTCAATAGGATCATGAGGCTAATGGGGATTATGATGTTTTCATGACAACACAATGCTTTGTTTTTAATTCTGGGTAGATTTAAAGTAGGTCTATAACTTAGTTGAAATGGTTAGGACAATATGAGTCAGTAATACAATGTTTTATTGAGTTCACCCACCAATCCAGTGGCCTATAATGTGTGTTGATGCCTTGCATTGTCTCAACAAATGTATTCCACACCTGGGTTCATTGCCCCCTCTGCTGGTAAACGGTAAGAACGACCGTTTGTGTATTGCACCGACTAGGATACATTACAGAAGACCTACTACTAAGACTACTTGTTGGGTTAATATCGAATAAACACTGTAATTGAAGTAATAGCCTACATGTAGACCTGTGTTGTTTAGAACAGCTACACTTGATTATCTGGCATGGAGAATAAGCAATGGCTAGTTATTACTATCAGCAAAGTTCTAAATGATGTAGGCCTACCCTCCCAAGTCGACATCACTGCCACTCTGGTCCTAAGAGGCTGTTGAGTTACCTGCAAAATGGAGATACTTTGCTCCTAGATAGACCCCGAGGTAGCCTATCACATAGTCATTTGGTCACAGAATAAATCAAGCATACTCAGACAGCAAATGTGTTGCAGTTCAGATCCAGTCCACACATTCTTCTGCCCAGTTCCCTCAAAGGGCATCTTTCGTCACAGCCTCATTAATTTTGTAAAACGGGTTATTCTCACTTGACTGTGGTCTATCTAAAGCGGCGTACATTAAAAACGACCCATTCATTTACATTTAGCAGATGCTTTTATCCAGAGCGACTTACAGTTAGTGCATTCATCTTAAGATCGCTAGGTGAGACAACCATATATCACAGTTCTAGTCAATTTTTTCCTCAATAAAGAAGATATCAGCAAAGTAAGTGCTTGTAGGAAAAGACAAGTGCAAAAAAAAGTATTTGGGGGGGAATAAGACTGACTGTTTAATTTAAGATACTCTTTAAAGAGCTATGGTTTCAGATGTTTTCGGGGAGATGGGCAGGGACTCTGCTTTCCTAGCATCAGGGGGAAGCTGGTTCCACCATTGGGGTGCCAGGACAGAGATAACTTTGACTGGGCTGAGCGGGAGGTGACCTCCCATAGGTGTGGGACAGCCAATAGAACAGAGGTGGAAGAACGGAGTGCTCGGGTTGGGATGTATGGTTTGAGCATAGCCTGAAGGTAGAGGCAGTTCCCCTTACTACTCCGTAGGCAAGCACCATAGTCTTGTAGTGGATGCGAGCTTCAACTGGAAGCCATTGGAGTGTGCGGAGGATTTGGGTGATATGGGAGAACTTGGGAAGGTTGAACACCAGGTGGGTGTTCAACTTCTGGATAAGTTGCAGGGGTTTGATGGCACAAACGAGGAGCCCAGCCACAGAGAGTTGCAGTAGTCCAGACGGGAGATGACAAGTGCCTGAATTAAGACCGGCACTGCTTCCTGTGTGAGGAAAGGTCGTACTCTATGGATGTTGTAAAGCATGAACCTGCAGGAGCGAGTCACTTCTTTGATGTTTGCAGAGAACGACAGGGTGTTGTCCAGGGTCACGCCAAGGTTTTTTGCACTATGGGAGGTGGACACTGTGGGGTTGTTGACTGTGATGGAGAGGTCTTTGAGTGGGCACACCTTCCCCGGGAGGAAGACCAGCTCCAGCTTGAGGTGGTGGACAGACATTTCAAAGAATGTTGTGTGGTAGCTTAAAATACCAAGCAAATAAAACACCACTGTGGATGGTTTCATTACAGAGTACAAAATGCACCATCATTTTGTAGGAAACAGGTGCATTCTCCAGAGTTACATCTGCAACCTTTTAGAACACACAGACAATTAATTGAAAAGGACCAATACGTTTCAATTCCAATTCACTTAGAGTAATAGAGGCACCTCTATAGTCTCGAAAACCCAGACCTTGGAGCCATTGGTACATTGTGGGAGGCAATCCATCTGACTAGAGAGACTAGCACCTCTACACTATAACACTAAATTCATGCTTTATTGTGATAGAAGCAGGGGTGGACTTGAAGAGTGACACAGTCATCTTGGTATGACCCAAAAAGTTTTTGAGCTGAATTCCTGGCATGTTCCCAGAATTATTTTCCTCTTTACCCACCCATTGATACAAGGGAGGCTAAACATTAGTATCTGTCACTAGCAGAATAACCTGCAGAAAAAAACAACATAGACCAGCCTAAATTTCAATCTGGCCCATTCTGGTCTATACTGGTCAGTGCTGGTCAAGCTGATCCGAGCAGCATGGTCTAGCTGGTTAGGCCGGCCGACCAGCTGGTCAAGCTGTGGATGCTAGTGACCAGTTAATGCTGGAATGCTGGTGACCAAGCTGGTCCATGCCGGTCTATGCTTGTCCAGCATGGTAGCTGGTCAAGGTAGTCTGGCAAAACCACGCCCATCATTATCATATTTCCCAGCATGCTCCATTGCAGTTAGATTTTTGGGGAATTGTTTGTTTCAATATCGTTTTTGTTTGTTGTATTTTTGTATGTGTCAGGTTTTTCGCTGCTGGTCATTCGAGTCAAGTGCAGGAGAGCAGAGAATAGGTGATCAGGCGACTTTATTAGCCAAGAGCAACAAACAGACGGGCGCAAAGAGCTACAACTTAAGCCAACCGGCAAAAGTGACACGCGCAAAATACCGTCAATAATATAACAATAAGGTTCACCAATAATTCCCCAAATAGGGTGAAAAACCAGACTGGCGCGATACAACAAACACAAAACAAAACAATTCCACACAAAGACATGGGGGGAACAGAGGAATATATATATGCAGTGTGATTAGGGAATGTAAACCAGGTGTGCAGGGAACAAGACAAAACAAATGGAACAATGAAAAATTAACCGGCGATGTCTAGAAGGCCGGTGACGTCGAACGCCGCCCGAACATGGAGGGGAGCCGACTTCCGACAGTATGTACGTTGCTTGATTAATTAATCTTATGCTACACAAAGATAAATAAGATACATTTTTCTAAACTAATCCAATCTGGTAGTTGGATTTATTGTATCCGTTACTGAAATGGTTGTTCCAGTTTAGATGCTTTAGGGAATCTCATGTACTTATCTTTCTAACCCTGGCAGTCATTCTGAATGCATATTGTGGGTGACTAAAATAAAACAAAATGGGATATCCCCACTCTTTCTGGATTCTGATAGGAATTAAACATCACTTTGCTAGCCAGCATAATGTGACTTGCATGTCTAAGGGGAAAACTAGAACCTCAAAGTACTTTGATGCTGGTTTAGTTGGTGACCACTATACCAGCAGATGCTTGTCACAATGTCCAAAACAGATGCTGGTCACCAGCAAAAACACAGCGAAGGTTGGTCACCAGCAAAAACACAGCGAAGGCTGGCGACCTATGCTGGCCTAGACTGTTTTTTTGCCAGCAGGGCCAAATATGTCAGACAGGTGGATAAATAACAAAACAATGCACCCTTGACCAATTGTCAGGTCAAGGGGTTGAATGTAAGTTCATTTATGGTCACTAAATTCCCAGTACCATTTGAGAACTTACAGGGACTTGATAAATAGTCCTAGACAGAAATGAATAGACAGATATCTGTGAACAAATCCAGACAGGACACAGACAAATGAAGGCCTTTTGTTGAGATTGCAAACCAGGCATGATTCCAGGATAGTTTCACTGCTAAAATGAAGGTGCTACAAAATAATACCAAAAAAAGTTTAGGTAACTTACAATAACACTGTAATTACATTGCTTTTCACCACGCATGTATTCCGTGATAATATATGTACACTGGACTAAAATATAAACGCAACATGCAACAATTTCAAAGATTTTACTGAGTTGCAGTTCATATAAGGCAATCAGTCAGTTGAAATAAACTCCTTAGTGTCTAATCTATGGATATCACATGACTGGGAATACAGATATGCCTCTGTTGGTCACAGACACATAAAAATAAAGTATGGCCGTGGATCAGAAAACCAGTCAGTATTTGGTGTGACCACCATTTGCCTCATGCAGTGCAACACATTTCCTTTGCATAGAGTTGATCAGGCTGTTGATTGTGGCCTGTGGAATGATGTCCCACTCCTCTTCAAGGGCTCTGTGAAATTGCTGGATTTTGGCAGGAACCGGAACACGTTGTCGTACACGTTGATCCAGAGCATCGCAAATATGATCAATGGGGGACATGTCTGGTGACTATGTAGGGACATTTGCAGCTTCCAGGAATTGTGTACAGATCATTGCGACATGGGGCCTTGCAGTATCATGCTGAAACATGAGGTGATAGCGGCGGATGAATGGGAGACAGGTAGCCTAGTGGTTAGAGCGTTGGGCCAGATTGAATCCCCGAGTTGACAAGGTAAAAATCTGTCATTCTGCCCCTGAAAAAGGCAGTTAACCCACTGTTATTAACTGACTTGCCTGGTTAAATAAAAATTAATCAATAAAAATTAATGGCATGACAATGAGCCTCAGGATCTCATTACGGAATCTCTGTGTACTCAAATTGACATTGATAAATACAATTGTGTTTGTTGTCTGTAGCTTAAGCCCACCCAAACCATAACCCCACCACCACCATGTTGACATCAGCAAACTGCCCGCCCACACGACGTCATACACACTGTCTGCCCGGTACAGTTGAAACTGCGATTAATCCTTGAAGAGCACACTTCTCCAGAGTGCCAGTGTCCATCGAAAGTGAGCATTTGCCCAGTGAAGCAGGTTACGACTCCGAACTGCAGTCAGGTCAAGACCCTGGTGAGGACGAGGTGCACGCAAATGAGCTTCCCTGAGATGGTTTCTGACAGTTTGTGCAGAAATTAATCGGTTGTGCAAACCCACAGTTTCATCACCTGTCCGGGTGGCTGGTCTTAGATGACCCAGCAGTGAAGAAGCAGGATGTGGAGATCCTGGGCTGGCGTGGTTGTACGTGGTCTGCGGTTGTAAGGCTGTCTGCGGTTGCAAGGCCGATTGGACGCAGCTCTGGAGGACATTCATGCAGTTAGCATGACAATTGCATGCTTCCACAAAACTTGAGACATCTGTGGCATTGTGTTGTGAGACAAAACTGCACATTTTAGAGTGACCTTTTATTGTTCCCAGCAGACCTGTGTAATGATCATGCTGTTTAATCAGCTTCTTGATATTCCACACCTATCAGGTAGATGTGTTATTTTGGCAAAGGAGAAGTGCTCACTAACAAGTATGTAAACAAATGTGAGAGAAATAAGCTTGTTGTGCATATGGAACATTTCTGGGATCTTTTATGTCAGCTCATGAAACATGGTACCAACACTTTACATGTTGCCGATAATTTACTTGTCCCGTCAATAAATCTATCAGATTTATGCAGCAACAGTGCACCTTTTTCTTTATTCTTCATACTTCAGTTGAAGTATGCTGGGGTAAGGAATATTTTTTGGACTTTACATGTTGCGTTTATATTTTTGTTTAGTGTAAATATATTATTTCTGTGCAATACATGTATTAAGGCGCCTATCAATTCTGTAGGCGGAGCCTCGAAGATTGGGCCCTCACTTTCCGGAAGTATCCTCCTTTGCGCCTTATGGAAGTGACGTTAGGCTGTCAACATGTAAGATGGCGACTCTTCACAGGCAAAATGCTGCTGGGCGGAGAAAAGTCCAGGTAAATGTATCTATTTTGTCATGCAGAGTAAGGATTTTTCAAGTTCCATTCATGGCCGCGGAAATGTATATTTTGCCTGGTTATCCATGGATGTCTTTAAACACTCAACGTGTGGCGGGCAAGTGCAGCCGGTCAGTCCCAGGCGGTCAGTCCCAGGCTCTGGCACCGTTAGCAGAGAGCTAGTTTAGCTTACAGCTACTCACAAGATTTTGCGAACCGCTGCAAATGACTCATTTCGGTTTACCGAGATCGTGTTTCGAGTTTAATGGGTTGTCAAGATATTTGTATGTGAAAGTGAGATTATGGGGTGTTATTGCGGCTAGAGATGGAATAATTCCCCCCGCGCCCACCCTCACGTCACGAGATAGCTAACTGAAGGACGTGATTTTCTATTTTGGCTATCTAGTATGCAACCAGTTGGATGGTGCAATTATCTTTTGTCTGATTACAATTTGATAGGCTTGATCCTATTTTGCCCGACGTCATCAAACTGTAGTCGCAAGACTAATGATGGCATGCGTGTGTTGAGTGCTGCATTACAGTACTATAGATGGTCAACAAGTATCCTTGTCCCCTGTTGATGCAATATAATGTTTGTATGTAGATATCTGCAAATGTGTATTCTGCACCTGGAAAACCATTTGCATTGAATTTTCCAGATTTGCATTGCAGAGCCACTGCAATTTGCATATATAGTGAAATAAAAACAATTTCACTGTCTGTCAGCAGGCTATGGTATCTCAGAATGTACATTTAGGCTGAGTTTAATGGGACGGCTATTATTTACACAACTCTCAAACTCTAGGCGGCATTCTGCCTTCTCCCTGCAGTTCTCAGCCATAGAGAGAAATACTAATGGTTGTCTTTTTGTAGGCACTAACTGCACAATGGATCGTTGGACAAAGCCTATGGGGAAAATGAATGCCGTTTTGGATAAATTCCAAAAATAAGGTCTGTGGTAAACACAGGCTTAGGAAATTTTATACATTTTGTTCTTTGAGATAAACTTAATCGGCTAATGTCACTTTCTCTGAATTTTGAAGAATTTGTGATAAAAAAATCATGAAGCACATACAGGCTTCATAAAGGTCATGTTAACTGACTGCTATTATCAAATACAACAAAACGTATAAGATTTCCTAAGCATGTGTTAAACTCAGACCTTATTTTCTGCATTTATTCCAAAACCCAATTTTTCCCATAAGGATGGGTGAACGAACCAGAGGGAACTCATTTTGTGGTTTTAGGACTACAAGGACTGGTGAGCTCCATTAGCTTCGCCCAAGACTGCTTTGTGAACTAAAATCCCAGCGCTGTGTTTTAACGTTTAGACACGTCAATAATCATTGCTTGCGATACGGCTTTTGAAACATATGGACCTTATCATTAATCCGTGAGAAAGAATCCTTCAAATGAAAAAGATACACTTACTGTAGCAGTTTTGCACAGATCCATACACCTATGGTTGCCTCCATCCAATAATTTGGTTTGAGACTACATATCCACTACACTTCCAGAGTTACGCTTACACGCAGGTGCTCGGAACATGCTAGAAAGCTATTTATAAATTGGCCTGAATGCTGATGTGCTGACACCGTGCTATATCAGACCGTATACCACGGGTATGACACATTTATTTTTACTGCTCTAATTATAATAGCAATAAGGCTGGTATTTCCAGGACTCACCTGACACTCCCTGCTGTAGCATCATTCATTTCCACAGGTTCCATCATCCATTTCAACAGATATCCTTGACCGATATACATGACCAGTGTTTACAAGCCATATATGACACTAGAAAGGTTTCAGCAACAGTGCCAACACCAGTGCCTATATGTTATTATAGGTATACAGGACAATGTCAAGGATTCACCAGAAACAACACCTATATATCTTCATTATATTGTAATATGGTTCAAAGTGCACTCATATCCAGTTCTCTCTGCAGGTGTCCTATGTGATTCGGGATGAGGTGGAGAAGTATAACCGCAATGGGGTGAATGCTCTGCAGCTCGACCCGGCCTTGAACCGCCTCTTCACGGCTGGCCGAGACTCCATTATTAGGATATGGAGCGTCAACCAGCACAAGGTAACCTGTCCGTCACCTAAACACTCCACCTGGCAGAATGCCATATTATCATCACGACCCCTCTCCCTCGAGGTCACACTGTGGTTTTGATGGCTCTATCGCTCATCTTTCCTTGATTCCTGACATCCTATCGTCTCCTTCTCAACTGTACGGTCCAAGGTCCCTCCCCTTTTTTGAGAAGGAGGCGAAGAGAGGGGATGTTAAAGGTGTCGAGGAAAGATGAATTGAGAAAGAGCTAATGTTTTAGATGCATAGATGTACAGACCAATGCCTATGGTCAATGTTCAAATGAAAAGATCCAGACTTATTTGTTGTGCTGTTATTGTAATTGATTGTCATAGAATGCTTGCATAAACCCACTGATTTTGCAGCGTAAACTCTCTTTATTGCAGCAGGACCCGTACATTGCATCGATGGAACACCACACAGATTGGGTCAATGACATCGTCCTCTGTTGCAATGGGAAGACATGTGAGTCAGTGTAATGTATTAATCCAGAGCTGAAGGGGTTAAATTGAGCCCTACCCCTCAGAATGGAAAGTGCATATTTTTAGTAAAGAATTATCACTGAAAAGCAACCAGACTTTAGGAACTTTCCATCACGTGCAAATTGGCAAAACCCTGTTAATGGATATTTACTACTATATGTCCAGGGAAAATCTCACTTTTAAAACTGAATATTCTGTTAACTCCTACCCAAATAATGTTGTTTACTCATCCTATACTCGTATTTGTGGCCAAAGCATAAAAAATTTAAATAATAAAAAACTTAAATAATAAAATACCTCACTTGTACCTCAAACAGACCATTTCAAAAATACTTTATATTTTGTCATAGAGGATGTCGTCATCCTCCTGAGCTGGCCAATCAGCGGTCTACTCACATTAATATTATTAATGACCAGTACATTTACATTTACATTTAAGTCATTTAGCAGACGCTCTTATCCAGAGCGACTTACAAAGTGTAATGTCTTACTTGTAGGAAGTGGGAAAAAGCCCTGTTTTGAGAGTCAATATTTCTCGACCATCTGCTCAAATGACAAAATCTTATCAGCAAATAAGTCATTTAGTCTGCGTATGCCCGTATTAAGCCAAAAGTGAAAGCCAGCATCCAGCAATCCTGGACCAAAATCTGGGTTAAGAATTGGGGTAAGAGCAGAGGTTAGTTTGGACCTTCCCAGGAAGCATTGAACTAACCTCCATACTTTGAGTGTGTTAAGTGTAATGGGATTGTTGCAGTGATCTTCTACAGACTTGAAACTTCTGAAAAATAAAAGATCCTGTAAGGGGTATTTTGAAAGAGAAGTCTCAATGTCTAACCAAATAGAGGAGTCATCATTTGTGATCCAGTCAGAAATATAACATAGGTGGGCACACCACTGATAGAACCTAATATTGGGCAGATCCAAGCCACCGATAGAACTTGGCAGCTGTAATATTGCCATCTTAAGTCTTGGCTTGCAGATACTCCATATAAAAATGAACTCAGCCATCCATTTACATCCTTTATTACCTTATTGGAGAGTAATACTGGGATAATTTGGATTGGGTAAAGTAGTCTAGGTAAAAATGTTCGTTTTCAAGAGGGATATTCTACCCAACCAAGAAATCGGGAGAGAGTTTCAGCGCTCCAGATCTTGTCTTATTGTATCAAACAAGGGAACAACATCGGCTTTGTATATTTGCTGGAATTTAGGAGTTACAAATCTACCCAGATACACAAAACCTGAGGGAGATAATTTAAAAGGGAAGGGGGAGAGGTATTAGGTACAGAGTGAAGGTTACCAAGTGGCATAGCTTCTGATTCAGTTAAGTTAATCTTGTAGCCTGAGAATTCGCTGAATAATTCAATAATATTAATAAGAGATGTAATTGAAGTATCGAGGACTAGAGATTAATATCAGGACATCATCAGCATACAAGCTTATTTTATGGTGAACATCACCAATGAGCAGCCCCTGTATAGCCTCATCCTTTAGATATATATATGGAAACCAAGCCTGGGCACCAACATGGATTCACACATATCTCAGCCTGACCTATAGCGGCAGTTTCTTTAGCAAGAAAAATAATAAAGATACGAATATTACTGAACCAGAGCACGTGAGAACTCACCACTGTTTCATGATTAGATTCAAATAAAAAGTTATCCAATGCTGCGGAGGTGCAGCTTAAAGTTATTTACCCGAGAGAGTCAATAAACGCAGCAGCCTCTTCAGGTGTGAAGAGTTTAGGCGATCCGTTGACCATAATCTTCAATGTGGCCGGGTACAGCAGTGCGTAGTCCATCTTCATTCTCGAGTCGAGCCTTCGCCTCAAAACGCTTTGCGTCTTCGTACAACCGCTGTGGAATAATCATTGAAGAATGAGACCTTTGGACCTTTACGTTGACTACCTTCAGAGCCGACGTTTCTAGCCGCATCCATGACACGCTGCTTGTTGGTGAAGTTGTGGAACTTTATAACCACCGTGGGCGCAGGTTGGGACCGGGTATCGGTGCTAGAGAGCATTGGGCTCTGTCCAGCTTCACACGACCAGCCTTAGTGTCCATTTGTAGGTAGCCAGGGATCCATGACATTTTTTACTGAACGTGTCCCTTCAGAATTTTCCGGGAGTCCCACAACACGAATATTGCATCTGCGTCGATTATCCAAGTCAATGTGCTCCGCCATTTCGCACACCTGTTTCTCAAGTGCTTTTATCTTAGTGTCCATAGACGTAGTTGAAGTTTCCACTGTAGCAATTCTTCCTTCCACCTCATCAACACGTTTGACAACCCTCTGTAGTTCAGCCTGCTATTGCTTCCAAGACCGTTATTATCTTAACATCGATCCCTTTAGTGATGTTATCAGTCATCTTTTGAATCACCAGGTCCATTGTGCTTGGCTCAGCAATAGTGTTAGCTCCTCCTGCACATCTACAGGGATGGTGGTTTTGGTCGAGTTCTTAGTAGTTCTGTTGGGCATGTTGTCAGAGATTTGAGAAATAGCCGTCAACACTCGTTGTAGGATAACTTATTTAGCCAATTCTACCACTTTTTCAAGCTAGGAGAATGTAAAAATATAAATTTACGAATGCCACGGGAGCTCGCTGAAACAGTGTTCCCTCTACGGTGCCATTTTGTCCCCCCTATGCTTACTGTTACATTCAACAGTAACTCATTTTATGAAAAAGGGCATTTCACAGTGCTTTATTGTACCCCTTAACCCACTTGCAGGTCAGTGCTCCTAATACATCACAATGATCAGTATACAGTATGCCCACACCATTCCAACACAGAAAGCTGCTTTTTAACATACTTAATTACAATTTGTTTGGAAGGGAAACTATTTCACTCGTTTTGTCATTAATTATAGGTCATATTTCATAGAAATCTGGAAACACTGGACAGTTACTTAAGCCTGCAAGCCATTGATATAAATAGTTGTTGTTTTTTTACCTTTGAAAATGTATGTTTTTAATAGCATACTGTCTGTTCCTAGTTATCCTGTGTCTGAAAAATAAAGACACATTTTTACTCTGTATTCCAGTGATATCTGCTTCCTCAGACACCACAGTGAAAGTCTGGAATGCGCATAAGGGATTCTGCATGTCCACATTGCGAACACATAAGGTATGTAATAACATACTATGTACTGAGCTCCAAAATCATCACAAAGGCCAAACTTAAGGTACATACGCATAACGTTACTGCTACATTAGAGTTAGCATGCACATTTCAATGTATAGGCTGAAGCACAATCAGAACCAAAATCTTACTCAAAAGCACTGACTTGGCATCAGATTGATGTAACCCCCTATGGTTTTGTCTGTACAGGACTATGTCAAAGCCTTGGCCTATGCCAAGGACAAGGAACTGGTGGCCTCAGCAGGGCTGGACAGACAGATCTTTCTATGGGACGTCAACACACTAACGGCACTGACCGCCTCCAATAATACTGTCACCAGTGAGTATGCTCTCTCATCTGGGTCCTGTTCAGACATTGGGCACCGAACTGAAGAAAAGGAACTGAAACAGGGAGGGACTACCTGGAAACGATCATTTTCTTTTCCTGTTGCATTAAAGTGTTTTCCATTGCTTGCCCTAATGAACATGACCCAGCTACAGTGCCTTGCGAAAGTATTCGGCCCCCTTGAACTTTGCAACCTTTTGCCACATTTCAGGCTTCAAACATAAAGATATAAAACTGTATTTTTTTGTGAAGAATCAACAACAAGTGGGACACAATCATGAAGTGGAACGACATTTATTGACTTTTTTAACAAATCAAAAACTGAAAAATTGGGCGTGCAAAATTATTCAGCCCCCTTAAGTTAATACTTTGTAGCGCCACCTTTTGCTGCGATTACAGCTGTAAGTCGCTTGGGGTATGTCTCTATCAGTTTTGCACATCGAGAGACTGAAATTTTTTCCCATTCCTCCTTGCAAAACAGCTCGAGCTCAGTGAGGTTGGATGGAGAGCATTTGTGAACAGCAGTTTTCAGTTCTTTCCACAGATTCTCGATTGGATTCAGGTCTGGACTTTGACTTGGCCATTCTAACACCTGGATATGTTTATTTTTGAACCATTCCATTGTAGATTTTGCTTTATGTTTTGGATCATTGTCTTGTTGGAAGACAAATCTCCGTCCCAGTCTCAGGTCTTTTGCAGACTCCATCAGGTTTTCTTCCAGAATGGTCCTGTATTTGGTTCCATCCATCTTCCCATCAATTTTAACCATCTTCCCTGTCCCTGCTGAAGAAAAGCAGGCCCAAACCATGATGCTGCCACCACCATGTTTGACAGTGGGGATGGTGTGTTCAGGGTGATGAGCTGTGTTGCTTTTACGCCAAACATAACGTTTTGCATTGTTGCCAAAAAGTTCAATATTGGTTTCATCTGACCAGAGCACCTTCTTCCACATGTTTGGTGTGTCGCCCAGGTGGCTTGTGGCAAACTTTAAACAACACTTTTTATGGATATCTTTAAGAAATGGCTTTCTTCTTGCCACTCTTCCATAAAGGTCAGATTTGTACAATATACGACTGATTGTTGTCCTATGGACAGAGTCTCCCACCTCAGCTGTAGATCTCTGCAGTTCATCCAAAGTGATCATGGGCCTCTTGGCTGCATCTCTGATCAGTCTTCTCCTTGTATGAGCTGAAAGTTTAGAGGGACGGCCAGGTCTTGGTAGATTTGCAGTGGTCTGATACTCCTTCCATTTCAATATTATCGCTTGCACAGTGCTCCTTGGGATGTTTAAAGCTTGGGAAATCTTTTTGTATCCAAATCCGGCTTTAAACTTCTTCACAACAGTATCTCGGACCTGCCTGGTGTGTTCCTTGTTCTTCATGATGCTCTCTGCGCTTTTAACGGACCTCTGAGACTATCACAGTGCAGGTGCATTTATACGGAGACTTGATTACACACAGGTGGATTGTATTTATCATCATTAGTCATTTAGGTCAACATTGGATCATTCAGAGATCCTCACTGAACTTCTGGAGAGAGTTTGCTGCACTGAAAGTAAAGGGGCTGAATAATTTTGCACGCCCAGTTTTTCAGTTTTTGATTTGTTAAAAAAGTTTGAAATATCCAATAAATGTCGTTCCACTTCATGATTGTGTCCCACTTGTTGTTGATTCTTCACAAAAAAATACAGTTTTATATCTTTATGTTTGAAGCCTGAAATGTGGCAAAAGGTCGCAAAGTTCAAGGGGGCCGAATACTTTCGCAAGGCACTGTATATTATGTCACAGGCATATCCTAGACTGAGTATTGTAAATGTTCACTGCACTACTTGGCATGAAGACATGAGATAGATGTCTATCTGGAGAACCATCATTGAAGACAATGTTCTTGTTTCTGTAGTACACATCAATTTGAAGGATGGATATCTTAAATATGTAAAATACACTGTGTCTCAGTGGGACTTTCCTGGTTACTGACGAATAGACTGTTGAGACAGACCTGAGTGTTGTAGTAACTATGCTGTTGTTGTCGTCTCCCAGCCTCCTCACTGAGTGGGAACAAAGACTCCATCTACAGTCTGGCTATGAATCAGATGGGCACCGTCATTGTGTCAGGGTCCACTGAAAAGGTGGGTTCTTAAATCACATTTGTATTGATATAGTTGTAATGTTTCTAGTGGTGTGATGACATTGGTATACTTCCAGCTAACTGAACCTGTTACTTCACCTCCATGTTCTAAAGTAAGATGTGTCTAAGAACAAAGAGTGTGTCACCAACAAAAACATAAACCTGTGTTTTCATATACCTCATAGAGTGAATGTGTCCTGCTACAGGTGCTGAGAGTTTGGGATCCTCGAACCTGTGCCAAGCTGATGAAGTTGAAAGGTCACACAGACAACGTTAAATCATTACTGCTAAACAGGGATGGCACTCAGGTACGGATGGCTCTTAGAAATCTCATCTCATTCCTCACCCTTAAAAATGTCAGCTGCGATGGCTCTCTTATGCTTCATAGGAGGGAGAGGACTTTTTCAGTCATTTCTGGAATCTGCTGGCAATAAGCTGCGAGGGAAGCCTCTTACCTGGACATTTTCAACTTGGATTTCGAACAACCCAGACATTTTTGTGAAAGTTTTGAAAATGTTGTAATTCCTAATGTTACATCTGCTTTTCCCCCCAGTGTCTCTCGGGCAGCTCAGACGGGACCATCCGTCTGTGGTCGCTGGGGCAGCAGCGGTGCATCGCTACCTACCGGGTGCACGATGAGGGCGTGTGGGCCCTGCAGGTCAATGAAGCCTTCACGCATGTCTACTCCGGCGGTCGCGACCGCAAGATCTACTGCACCGACCTGAGGAATCCAGACCTCCGCGTTCTCATCTGTGAGGAGAAAGCCCCAGTCCTCAAGGTGAAAGGGGTGGGGTTACTGCGATAAGCCTTGCCGACGGCATGATGGGAAACGTAGTTGAAAAGGTTGTAACCTGTAGATATTAGGCCTAGATGTTTGTTGGACTTAAGTATTTTGTAACATTAACTCAAATGTTTTTTTAAGACTGTTGTATACTAGAAAGTACGCTAGTATAATAATTAGTAGAGTCAGGAACGCATTAATGAGAAATCTTAAAGATAATCAGCAAGTACTATCAAGGTGAAGTCATCCTTAAGTGTTTCTGTCAACAACACATTTACCCATCAGTTTTCCTATCTGAATGACCTCTTGCCTCCCTGGTTCAGATGGAGCTGGACCGCTCGGCAGACCCCCCCACGGCCCTCTGGGTCTCCACCACCAAGTCCACCGTCAACAAATGGGTAAGCAGCATACCTGATGTTGAACAACAGGGTTTGTATATGAGTAATGGACATGTTCATATTAAATAGACATAGAATTACTGTAAAAAATATAACAGAAAAAAAGCAGGATTCAGTGAGGCCTGTGTGTCGCTGTATACTTTTAATGCAATGTTCACTCCCTGATTATGTTTCCCGTCATGACTCATTGCAGTCTCTGAAGGGCATTCATAATTTCCGAGCATCTGGCGATTACGACAACGACTGCACTGCTCCCCTGACGCCTCTCTGTACTCAACCCGAGCAGGTTGTTACAGGTAAAAACACAACACACACACACATATACTTTTTATTTTTTTATGATCCATTAATCCATTAAAAATGATTGATAGATTCAAACTTCATAAATCTCCCAATAAACTGCATTGCAAATATTGCAATTACAATTTTTTTTTTAACCTTTATTTAACTAGGCAAGTCAGTTAAACAAATTCTTATTTACAATGACGACCTACCCTGGACGATGCTGGACCAAATGTGCGCCACCGTATGGGACTCCCAATCACGGCCGGATGTGATACCGCCTGGATTCGAACCAGGGACTGTAGTGACGTGTCTTGTACTCTTACCATAGACCGCTGCACCACTCAGGAGCCCACATATCTATTCTATTTTAAACACCTTCTGTATTTTGGGCTCCCAACTGGTGCAGCGGTCTAAGGCAAGAGTACAAGAGACGTCACTACAGTCTCTGGTTCGATTCCAGGCTGTATCACATCCGGCCGTGATTGGGAGGCCCATATGGCGGCGCACAATTTGTCCAGCATTGTCCAGGTTTGGCCAGAGTAGGCTGTCATTGTAAATAAGAATTTGTTCTTAACTGACTTGCCTAGTTAAAGTTTTAAAAAACATATATGCTTAGGCTTAAATGAGTGTTGTGTTTATTGCTGTCCACTAGGGGGAGCCAGCATTATCCAGTGCCACATTCTGAACGACAAGAGACACATACTAACCAAAGACACCAACAACAACATTGCATACTGGGATGTTTTAAAGGTGTGTGTCTTTTGCTCTCTCTTCTATCGATCATTTATCGTCCATCTCTCCATTGTTTGTCATATTGTATGAATACCTCTTGTCCTCATCCAGGCGTGTAAAGGGGAAGACCTGGGAAAGATGGAGTTTGACGAAGAGATTAAAAAGAGGTTCAAAATGGTCTATGTGCCAAACTGGTTCTCAGTGGATCTTAAAACTGGGGTAAGCTGATCCTGCGGTGTTTTACATTGTAAGCTTTGGACAGTCGGTGGAACAGGGATTTGTTCTTATTTTAAACATATATTCTGCTGGGTAGATGTTGACCATCACGCTGGATGAGAGCGACTGCTTTGCTGCATGGGTGTCAGCCAAGGATGCAGGCTTCTCCAGTCCTGATGGGTCTGACCCCAAGTGTGAGTGATCATTTTTTTTACTGCCCTGTAAGATATGGTTGACTTTTTTTTAAACCCAAACAGCGTTACCGTACATGCAGTATCATTCCTACAGAGTTCTGTTCTTTTCTAGTGAACCTGGGTGGACTGCTGCTGCAGGCCTTACTGGAGTATTGGCCCCGAACCCACATCAACCCCATGGATGAAGAGACAGAGATGAACCACAGTGAGCTGCTATACACATATACACACACACATTTACTAACAGTATAATGCAGACAGCCATTGTGATATTTTCTGACGTTATTAAGTTGAATGAAATCTATCAGTGATATTCTATGTTCTGACGTGTGTGTGTGTGTGTGTGTTCAGTGAACGGGGAGCATGAGAGCAGGATACAGAAAGGTAACGGCTACTTCCATGTTCCCCCTCACACGCCAGTCATCTTTGGAGAGGCAGGGGGAAGGACCTTGTTCAGGTAAAATATACAATGCTATCTCTGTCTATCACAGTGTAGCATGAAATAGTACTAAAAGTGCAAACCCCATCCACCTGACCATCCCGGCAGGCTTATTCAAGGCTCTCGCTCTCTCTCTCTCTTTCTCCAGGTTGTTGTGTCGAGACTCCGGTGGTGAGACTGAGTCCATGTTGCTCAACGAGACCGTGCCACAGTGGGTCATCGACATCACTGTAGATGTGAGCTCTCGTCCTTTAATGATACATTTAAATGTCTTTCTACAGTAATGTACTATAGCTAATTGTGTAGTGTTTATACACTATGATTCTCATGTATGATTTTCAACTTTTTATTCCCTGTCTTTTAGAAAAACATGCCCAAATTCAACAAAATACCCTTCTACCTCCAGCCTCATTCTTCTTCTGGTGCAAAAACCTTAAAGAAGTAAGTGAAACACTTTTATAACGATTGAACCAGTTTCTCTGTTCCTATTAGTGTTGCGTGTTCATCCTTCCCTGCAAACCACATTTTGCTAAAGAGATCATTCACTTGGAACTATATCTGACTGTTCACTGTTCCAAGCTTGCGGTTATATTCCAACGTTGTGGTCTTCCAATAGGGACCGCCTGTCGGCCAGTGACATGCTCCAGGTGAGGAAGGTGATGGAGCACGTGTACGAGAAGATCATCAACCTGGACAACGAGTCTCAGACGGGGGCCTCGGCGAACAACGACAAGCCCAGTGAGCAGAAGGAGGAGGAGGACGTGGCCGTGCTGGCCGAGGAGAAGATTGAGCTGCTCTGTCAGGACCAGGTACTGTGCAGATTATACGGTACAGTCCCCATCTTTTGCCTTTGTGTTACATCTTATATTAATATATATGTTCCCAAAATCACTTTTCGTTGTCTGTAGGTATTGGATCCCAACATGGACCTGCGGACCGTCAAGCATTTTATCTGGAAGAGCGGTGGAGACCTAACCCTTCACTACCGGCAGAAGTCCACGTGAGGTCGCCGGTGTCGGCGAAGAAGGCTCATCTTCTGCTAGCCTGCCCTCCTCTTCCTCCTCCTTTCTTCTTCCTCTGGCACCAAACTTGGACTCATCCCACCAGATCCATGTGTTAGTAACACAAACCTGTGCTCAACGACTCCTTATGAAATCTTATAAGAGGTCACAACACCTTAATAACCCCTCAAAAAGGTCCGTAGCCTGAGCGTCACACAAAATCACCGTTCTACACCCAGCCATGTGGAGAGGCGTGAGAACACGCAAGGAGAATGGCGAGAAACAATTGTTGCTGTGTACACTACAGTGAATGGACTGAGGAATATTCCAGGGCATTTTAAGGTTTTTGTCATTTAGGTGTATTTTTATTCAATGTCTTTGTCTCCTTTTGTTTATCCCCCCCCTTATTTGTAAGAAATATGTTTTATTGCCATGCCCATCTTCAGAGAGCGAAGGTGCCCTTCCATCTTGAGAAAGTCGCTCTGCTTGGGGGTTCACTTTGTGATGACCTGATTGGTAGACTGCACACGTTTCTTTTCTTTCTTCTTTTCTTCTCTCCCCCTAAACATTCCAGGAACACGCTTGGTTTCCAACCACCTATCACTACCCTTCATCCCAATCCATGTTTAGGAAACGGTTCAATGAGGAAGATTTTCTGGATTGTCCGGCGACCAATCAAGGACTTGACGGAATGTAAAGACATGACTATAGTATGCATGTGTGATATCCTTCAGTTTCCTCAGTTTGGCAACTGACTGATGTATTGAAGGCGGCTGGGTGAAGTTTTTCTCTCACCAAATGGACACATACAAGGACACATCCCCCAAACTGAATCTCTTTAGCTAACGAACGCTGATATTAAATTACTGACCCTATCTTTTTGTAAATAGACTGTCATTATTTTGTAGGCAACTTGACACAAGTTTTTTTTCTTCTTTTTTTCGAGAACCCTGTGTTATTTTCAAAAGGTTGCTTTCTTATGTTAATAAAAAGAGGAAAGAAAAACCACACGTGTCAAGAAGCAACGGATATGTACGACGAAAGGATCTCGCCCACGGAATCAGGATGTTTATAGGCTACTGTACTGTATTTGAGAGGAAAGCTACATTTGTTGTCATTGGCATTACCCTTGACAGCCTGCAGCTAAATCTACTTGAAATACAATGACGAAGGTCTAGGGGGAGATATTCTGGAGGGAATCACAACTTTTTATTTTATTTATGCAAACAAAATGAAGACTGTGCTCTACAACTCTAAATGGATTACTCCAACAATGTGAATTGCACAGTGCTATAGCAAATGTATAAAAAATAAATCATTTATTTGGTTGTAGTTGAAAGATGAGCTTTGTCTGGTTGTTGAAAAAGCTCTACATTAAAAAAAGCTCCTACAGAATTATATGCTTCCATATCCACAACCCCTGTGCTCCCACGTGTTGATGTAATTAAATGTAGTATATTTTGGGTAAATAAGTGCTTAATAAATTAACCAACATGACAACGAGAATAAAATGCTTTTGAATGTCAGAGGACGATGAATTGCATTGATCAGAGACTTGCGGTCACAGATAATATTGCATAATTCCAGGACACAACAAGCTACCAATTGCAATGTTGATGTGATATTTGTGTGATTGATTTTAGTGTTTCTTCTCGACCACCCTTTTCTATCGTGTATTTGACCGAGTTGGAATACAAATGCTGCTGGAAGCAGGCCTGCAGTTGTCATGGTCTGAGACCTGTCATCTGTGGGTCTGTACAGGGCCGGTTCCAGGCATAAGCAATATACGCTCAGCCGAGGTCTCAATTTACTATTGAGAGTAAGAATAGTAGAATACACCAGGTTCAATTTTGACATTTGGTTGTGTGTCAGCAGTTTTTCTCTTATGGCAGTCACTGACTCACTCAATTAGCCATGTCAGCAACAACAACAAAAAATCTGTAATAATGACCGAAAACTGACCAGGCACGCAGGGAATGTGCCGAGAGGTCATGACCTCCAGGTCACCCCAATGATTTAGTTATTCTCACTCTGATATCATATGTGACCGACTGCCTCGATTCGGTCTCCAGTAGGCAAGACATCTTCTTTGTCTACACACATTCAGCATCGTTTACACCCTCTTAAACCTTAATCCCATCCATCTCTTTAAGGATTCACATGTGAGGCCATGTGGTAAACACGCTGACTTTATATCAAATCAAATCCAAGTTTATTTGTCACATGTACAGGATATAGAAGTTGTAAACGGTACAGTGATAGTACTTGCATAGTAGCAATATCAAAAACAGAAAGTGTCCAGATAAAAAATATTTTAGAATTTTATATCTTTATTAGATGACGCTTACCCGACAGACTTTGATGGGTCATGTGAAGGAAATGCTCTAACCATCCGTCACGCACTCTAGCTACGTGGATGGGTCACTATTGTTTAGAAATGTACACGTTCATGAAATACAATTGATGGCTGTAATCACCCCCCAGACACACCTGCTAATTTCATGGGTCATGTAATAATCCTGCCAAAGTAGAGTATTTTGTTTAGATATGTAGCTAGCTAAGTAGCTAACGTAAACTCGTACATTGCCTTGGTCCGTACAATTGCCCTTATTTTAGCGCCCCAAAAGCGTAATACTTCCAGATCAACTGTAATGTCAATACCATTGTAAAGCACAATTTCTCCCCTTTCCAACAGAATCAATTACATGACCTAAACGCTGCCCGTTTCAGCATAATTCAAGCAGGCAATGAGCCCCGTGGTAGTGAGATGGAGAGATGTTGTGGGAAAATTGCTTTTTTTCACTCGATCTGTCCAACTCATCACCTTATCGCCTCTAAAATGTAAATAAAACACTATAAAGAGTTTATATAATGTGTCATTACATACCTATTTGAAGGTTTGTGTTGAATTTGAATCGGGTTTTAGGGCGGTGCTAATGTGATCTTTGAAGTATACAGCGGCTTTGAGAATGATGATCGCATGCAATGATGACGCAAAAAATGACTAGGTATTCCCCCCTTACCCCGTCCACTGTCCATTTCTTGTTTTTAAAGGAAGAGAGAAGTGCTACACCTGGTGGAGAGAGATTGTAAGACAGAAACAGTTGCTTTATGCGTGCTGTACGTTACGACATGACACGTCACGATGTAACGGAGGGTCCGTTTTTTCAACTTTTCTCCAATACTATAGAGCCATTACCATGTCGATCATTAGTTTTCTTTGTAGCCTCGTTTGAATGTTGCGGTTGCGCACATTTGTACGGAATGGGGTGAGTTAGCTAGCTACACAATGAACCGGCATAACCCTAACTCATGCTACTACCAATACAAACATTGTCATAGCTGTAGTATGAATCGGCAAGTAGCTAAAGCTAACAAACGAGGCTCAACGTTAACTAACTAACGTTAGGCTATAACTAACAATGCAAATGGTTTTCTGATTAGAATAATATTACTACACAGATCATACATGTAACATTAGCTAGCGAGCCAGCAAGCTAACGGTATGCAATAACTTGCAATAAAAATGACTTTCTGACAAAATTAGAAACTTATTTCCGGAAAGTGTAGCTAGACTCTTACCCGTAAACATGGATGAACGCTTCACGGGAGACTGGAACCATTTAACTCTGCTTTGTTTGTCGCTACATCTTGTTTGTTTCCAGTTCACACTGACCGTGGCGTGTGCAGTAGCCCATTCCTTTTTCCTACTGATCTGTCGACAGAGCCTGCTAAATTTATGGCAACAATGTCATTGAGAAAAGTAGCAAAAGGTTTGTAGTTCTCAAAGCCTAATGTTATATCTTTCAAAAATGGCACAGTAGAAAGGACTGTCAACATACTGAACAGCTCACGTTATAGACAGAAGTGTGCTACATGGCAGACCAATCCAAACTCATCTCCCGGCATGGCCAGCCCATACATTATCTCAGCCAATCATGACTAGTGGGAAGGTTCCTGCCTTTTTCCATGGCCAAACCAACTACGCTCGTAATTAAACAATTGTATTCGTATTTATCGATGGAATACAAGTTTGTTATTAAGGCACATGATAAAAAATACATGTTTACGTTCAAATGCTGCTCCTGTGAAGTAGTGACGTGCGACATACACTACCGTTCAAAAGTTTGGGGTCACTTAGAAATATCCTTGTTTTTGAAAGAAACACATTTTTTTGTCCATTAAAATAACATCCAATTGATCAGAAATACAGTGTAGACATTGTTAATGTTGTAAATAACTATTGTAGCTGGAAATGGCAGATTTTTTTGTGGAATATCTACATATGAGTACAGAGGCCCATTATCAGCAACCATCACTCCTGTGTTGCAATGGCATGTTGTGTTAGCTAATCCAAGTTTATAATTTTAAAAGGCTAATTGATCATTAGAAAACCCTTTTGCAATTATGTTAGCAAAGCTGAAAACTGTTGTTCTGATTAAAGAAGCAATACAATTGGCCTTCTTTAGACTAGTTGAGTATCTGGAGCATCAGCATTTGAGGGTTTGATTACAGGCTGAAAATGGCCAGAGACAAAGCACTTTCTTCTGAAACTTGTCGGTCTGTTCTTGTTCTAATAAATGAAGGCTATTCCATGCGAGAAATTGCCAAGAAACTGAAGGCGCAAAACCAGAACCAGAATAGAAAGAGGCGTGGGAGGCCCCGGTGCACAACTGAGCAAAAGGCCTCTGTCTGACCACTCTACCATAAAGGCCTGATTGGTGGAGTGCTGCAGAGATGGTTGTCCTTCTGGAAGGTTATCCCATCTCCTCAGAGGAACTCATGGTCACCACCCTGACTAATGCCCTTCTCCCCCGATTGCTGAGTTTGGCCGGCGTCCAGCTCTAGGTAGAGTCTTGGTGTTTCCAAACTTCTTCCATTCAAGAATGATGGAGGCCATTGTGTTTTTGGTGACCTTCAATGTTGCAAACATTATTTTGGTACCCTTGCTCAGATTTGTACCTTGACACAATCTTGTCTCAGAGCTCTACGGACAATTCCTTCAACCTCATGGCTTGGTTTTTGCTCTGACATGCACTGTCAACTTTCCAAATCATGTCCAATCATTTACCACATGTTGACTCCAATAAAGTTGTAGAAACATCTCAAGGATGATCAATGGAAACAGGATGAACCTGAGCTCAATGTCGAATCTCATAGCAAAGGGTAAAAATACTTATGTAAATAAGGTATATATTTTTTATTTATACATTTGCTAAAAAATCTAAAAAACCTGTTTTCGCTTTGTCGTTATAGAGTATTGTGTATATATTGATGAGGATTTTTATTTATTTAATACATTTTAGAATAAGGCAGTAATGTAACAAAATGTGGAAAATTCAATGGGTCTGAAAACTTTTTGAATGCACTGTAGTTCTTGTGAGTGTATATGTCAAATGTCATATTATGGCTATGTACAATATTTCTCTCTCTCTCCAGATTAATCTGTCCAGGAAACTGCTATAATCCCATAAAATCTGACCCCCAGAAGATACTGCAGGAATCCCCCAGCACACGACATGGAGAAGACACCCCCCCCCCCCCCCCCCCCCCTCAGGTTAGATACAATACAGTCCCCTCTGTCCCTCCCCGATCCACCGCCTCTATCTGAAAGGAAAGACACATATAATGGTGATGAGGCGGGATAGGAGCCCTCTAGTTTCCAGCCAGCAGCCACCTAAACCTTTGATTGTTAAAATCTCGCGATAGAGAGGACACGTTCCCTTTTTTTGCCACGTTTTTGCTGTTATCAAATAGCCTGACAATTTACCCTAAATTATTCCGCTGCACTATAGTTCGCTACGTAGAAGAAAATGTACGTCCATGGGCGTGGCGTAGCGTTTGTCTGGAGCAAGGAGTCGTGTAGCCAGGCAATGTATCAAAACCTTCAAGGCGGATTCTCTAGGCGCTCCCAACGATAGTGGTCCACGCTGTAGAACTACAGCAAAAAATCATCCGCCCAGGACCTCGTTCCCTGTCGAATTTGAGGTCACTCATTAGTACATTTTAGCTTGTCAGTATCCATGAGGACGTTACTTGTGTTGTGATAGTCAGCAGTAGGAGCTTCCACCAATAAGGAGGTATCAGAATTGTATTTAGAGAACAAGAAGGCGTACAGGCTAAGTATTTGAGCATTTCTAACCCTTTGAACTTGTAAGCATCCGTGCATTTACGATGGCTCCGAGGAAGAATTCCAGAAACCAATCCAAAAAAGGTCGGTACCCTTCCCTAATCCCTATTCTAACTAGCTAACAGCATATCTAGTAAACTATATTATAGTCTAATATGCAAGTATAGCTAGTTAAACAACCTGGTCTCAGTATTTTAGGTTGCCACCAGTTCAATATTTATTTGCCAGTTATGCAACTGCACGAGCAGGAGGCAAAGACTTTGATAATGTTCTTGCCTTCGATGGTTGGTTTAGGCTTTTTGTTTTTCTATTCTCAAATTGTGATGAATAATGTTGACGTGTATGGCAATACGGGGGAATTTCTCTCATAGTTGTAAAATGATTCCCTTCAGTGGACACCATGTAATTCATCCAGACCATCCCCGGACACGCAGATCTGGTAAAAAGCCTGTGTAACTCTGCGCTGGGTTTTGTGTGATTAAAGCAGCCGGGATCATTAAAGCGTTACCTAACATGTTTAACACATGAGTAATAGTCTACTCCTCATAAAATATCGTTGGAGAGTGTCATTGTAAGCACTGAGTCTAAACAAGTGGAAAGTGCCCTGTGTTTTGAGTGGTTGATAGCAGTTACAGTTGCACGGACTTGCTTGGCTTATCAGAAGTATCATAAAAGTAAGCATGTACTGTGATTGTAATATCTGATAGAAAGGCATAGTCTACTAATGCTTGTCCCTGTTTGTCTTGCTGTGAACGCAGTGGGTTGTTTGTGCTGGTATTGCAAAAGAGACACTGAGTCTACACTAGGGTGATAGCGGTTGGTGCCAGTGGTTGTAGCCAGGGCAACATCAACCACCTCTAGACATATTTTGAAGGCTTGTGCATGCTTGGCAGTTCCTCATTTTCATGGTTGCTTGTAGCCCAAACCAAAGAAACCTTTGGCCGCCTTTTATGTACCTACTAACATGATGCACTCAACTATTATAGAGGATATTATGTTAAACACAAACTAAGATTAGCGGAAAGCCTTACATGTCAGGTGTTGTCATAATGGGCTGTAATATATAGTGGTGGGGAGTCGGAGTCGACTCCAAAAATGAAAATGGTCATATTTTTGTTAGTGGAGATTTTCAGACGGCTCTATGCATTGCTAATCAATCACCCAGTTCATTAGTGTGCATGCACACACTGGCATTGCAGCTGTAGCTAATGTTAGATAGAGTCGATTCCAATGATACTGATAGCAGGAGTCGGGGTTGACTCCGAAAATACTAGAGTTGTCCACCACCATTTAAAATGTAATGATGACTGTGATGGCTTCTGTATCGTGGTAACTAGCATATTGCGTGCCCGATTGTTGGAAGCATACGAGAGAGTGCCATGTACAGTACAGCGTCCTCCTTTAAGGTATGGTATCAAAAATGTTAGACTAGGTTAAATTGTTGGAAGTTTGTAATGCATTTTTCCACCCATCTAGTGAGAAAATTGTAGTATCTCCGTTAGCTGATGCCAAGGGTCCAAACAGGATTAAAACAATGACATTACAACAAAAGGTAACAGCCTACATCATAAAACAATACATTATACAATACATTATTACTCTATTATTACAGTAGTGTAGTGTAAAGTTAAAGGGGTGTGTCTGCCTGTTCATGAGCTGCTTGTTCACACATTTAAGCAACATTTTTTTTTACAGCAAACTCTAAATACTGTAGTGCAGTGGTTCCCAAACGTTTTATAGTCCAGCTGCGTACCCCCTCTAGCACCAGGGTCAACGCACTCTCAAATGTTGTTTTTTGCCATCATTGTAGGCCTGCCACACACACACTATACGATACATTTATTAAACATAAGAATGAGTGTGAGTTTGTCACAACCCGACTCGTGGGAAGTGACAATGAGCTCTTATAGGACCAGGGCACAAATAATGATATAATAATAATCAATCATTTTTCTCTTTATTTAACCATTTTACATATAAAACATTATGTGTTCATCAGAAATGGTGAATAACTCACCACAGGGTATTGAGAAGGGTGTGCTTGAAAGGATGCACATAACTCTGCAATGTTGGGTTGTATTGGAGAGAGTCTCAGTCTTTTTCCACACACAGTCTGTGCCTGTATTTAGTTTTCATGCTAGTGAGGGCCGAGAATCCACTCTCACATAGGTACGTGGTTGCAAAGGGCATCAGTGTCTTAACAGCACGATTTGCCAAGGCAGGATAATCTGAGCGCAGCCCAATCCATAAATCTGTCTGTGGCTTCTGATTAAATTCAATTTTCACAGAACCGCTTGTTGCATTTTCGATGAGGCTCTCTTGTTCAGACATCGCTAAGTGGACTGGAAGGGATAATGAATCCAGTTGTTTGTGTCGTCCATTTCGGACAAGTACCTGCGTAATTGTGCACCCAACTCACTCAGGTGCTTCGCTATATCACATTTGACATTGTCCGTAAGCTTGAGTTCATTTGCACACAAAAAACCATACAATGATGAATAGACCTGTGTGTTGTCCTTGTTAATGCAGACAGAGAAGAGATCCAACTTCTTAATCATAGCCTGCATTTTGTCCAGCATTTTGTCCCTAGATTCAGATCATTCAGGCAAGAAAAAACATCACCCAAATAGGCAAGTCGTGTGAGAAACTTGTCATCGTGCAAGCGGTCAGACAAGTGAAAATGATGGTCAGTAAAGAGAACTTTAAGCTCGTCTCTCAATAAAAAAAAAACGTGTCAGTACTTTTTCCCTTGATAACCAGCACACTTCTGTTTGTTGCACAAGCGTTACATGGTCGCTGTCCATATCATTGCATAGTGCAGAAAATACATGAGAGTTCAGGGGCCTTGCTTTAACAAAGTTAACCATTTTAACTGTAGTGAAAACATCTTTCAAGCTTTCAGGCATTCCCTTGGCACCAAGAGCCTCTCGGTGGATGCTGCAGGAGCAACTGCTTGCATGCGCGTTACCACTCCGCTCTGTCTCCCTGTCATGGCTTTTGCGCCATCAGTAGAGATACCAACATGAGCAGCAGCTACGTTTGGCCACATACGGACCGTTGGTGGAATTCCCGCGAGAGCGTAACGGTCAATGTGATTGTATGTTAATTATTTGACTAGGCTACCTGTATTTGACATTGTTATTTCACTGAACACTAGATGGTTTAATTTGAATTTTGGCAGTGAAATGAAGCTACTCAGGCAAGGGGGGGGGGGGAACTCGCCCAAATGTATAGCCTTGTTGGAAAATGTGAATCCAATTTTTCTTTTGCGTACCCCCGACGGCATTGGTACGCATACCCCAGTTTGGGAATACCTGCTGAAGTGTAATGACATGCTCAAATTCAAGAGAAGTTTAAGTTCAACCTCTGCAGCAGATTCTCTCTAAATATATTTAAGCATGCAGACATTTCAAGAGGCAACTCTCATGTTGTTACGTTGTCTGTGTTTGGACAATTGCCAATTTTGCTCCACTGTCTTTGTGCGCACTTCGTTCTGCACAGACCCCCTCCGTCCTATTTGGCTATGGCAGAGTAGTGACACACACACACACTCGGCATGCCCTCCCCATACTTCGTTCTGCACAGACCCCCTCCGTCCTATTTGGCTATGGCAGAGTAGTGACACACACACACACTCGGCATGCCCTCCCCATACTTCGTTCTGCACAGACCCCCTCCGTCCTATTTGGCTATGGCAGAGTAGTGACACACACACACACTCGGCATGCCCTCCCCATACTTCGTTCTGCACAGACCCCCTCCGTCCTATTTGGCTATGGCAGAGTAGTGACACACACACACACACTCGGCATGCCCTCCCCATACTTCGTTCTGCACAGACCCCCTCCGTCCTATTTGGCTATGGCAGAGTAGTGACACACACACACACTCGGCATGCCCTCCCCATACTTTGTTCTGCACAGACCCCCTCCGTCCTATTTGGCTATGGCAGAGTAGTGACACACACACACACTCGGCATGCCCTCCCCATACTTCGTTCTGCACAGACCCCCTCCGTCCTATTTGGCTATGGCAGAGTAGTGACACACACACACACTCGGCATGCCCTCCCCATACTTCGTTCTGCACAGACCCCCTCCGTCCTATTTGGCTATGGCAGAGTAGTGACACACACACACACTCGGCATGCCCTCCCCATACTTCGTTCTGCACAGACCCCCTCCGTCCTATTTGGCTATGGCAGAGTAGTGACACACACACACACACTCGGCATGCCCTCCCCATACTTCGTTCTGCACAGACCCCCTCCGTCCTATTTGGCTATGGCAGAGTAGTGACACACACACACACTCGGCATGCCCTCCCCATACTTCGTTCTGCACAGACCCCTCCGTCCTATTTGGCTATGGCAGAGTAGTGACACACACACACACTCGGCATGCCCTCCCCATACTTCGTTCTGCACAGACCCCCTCCGTCCTATTTGGCTATGGCAGAGTAGTGACACACACACACTCGGCATGCCCTCCCCATACTTCGTTCTGCACAGACCCCCTCCGTCCTATTTGGCTATGGCAGAGTAGTGACACACACACACACTCGGCATGCCCTCCCCATACTTCGTTCTGCACAGACCCCCTCCGTCCTATTTGGCTATGGCAGAGTAGTGACACACACACACACTCGGCATGCCCTCCCCATACTTCGTTCTGCACAGACCCCCTCCGTCCTATTTGGCTATGGCAGAGTAGTGACACACACACACACTCGGCATGCCCTCCCCATACTTCGTTCTGCACAGACCCCCTCCGTCCTATTTGGCTATGGCAGAGTAGTGACACACACACACTCGGCATGCCCTCCCCATACTTCGTTCTGCACAGACCCCCTCCGTCCTATTTGGCTATGGCAGAGTAGTGACACACACACACACTCGGCATGCCCTCCCCATACTTCGTTCTGCACAGACCCCCTCCGTCCTATTTGGCTATGGCAGAGTAGTGACACACACACACACACTCAGCATGCCCTCCCCATATTTGTTTGACAGCTCTAAAAATAGTTATCCGGACCAGTTTGGCCTTATCAAGTTCCAGCTGACTTCTACAACTGATACAGGCAGGGGGGATTTGTCAGAAACTAGGAAAAATCGAGGAGTTCTCTCATCGTGGATCCCACTTCATCTGACCTGATGGAGGAACCTATCTGTGAAGAAGCCATATTGGCTGAAGAAATCCCAGGTAGGGTCAAGGGAATTTGTAAATGATAGGCTAGTGGTTCTGCTTAACTGCTTCATTCAGAAATGTGGAATGGTAACCGACAGTGTGAGGATTGAGTTGTCATTTTGGGTAACGGAGTAGTGTGTGATAGTGTCGGCAGTAACGTAGGGCTTTTACAAATGGTAGTAGACAGAGCAACCTATTCTAAATGGGTAGCTATTTAAAAGCTCAAACTACTTGTAAAAGTCCTAAAGGTTAAAAGGACTAAAGAATATAGAACATGGTGACTTGTCAAGGCATGGGTACTGTTGCAAACGTAGGCTAGGTAGTTGTTTGTGACTTAGGCTAGTGTATGTTTGTATATTGCTTATAACTATAGAGTGTTACCTCGCATACAGCAATGCTTTAGAACCTTTACAGTTACAGTAGGGTAGCTGTATGTTTGTTCCAAACCTGTATCTCTGGAGCCTTCAGTAGTTGAATAACCACCTGTTCACATTCTCTCGATCTTCCTCGCTCCAGCTCTCCCTACCCCCCTGCCGGTTATGTTGTCACCATCACTCGCTCTATTCCTGGTTTTATCTTATCAATTTAGAGAATGAATACTGCCCATATTTATATTGTGGAAACAAATCACTGTTTCCATGTCCCAACATTTAAATGAATATTTTAGTCACTTTAGCAGTCTCTTATCCAGAGTGACTTACAGGAGCAAGTAGGAATACGTGCCTTGCTCAAGGGCACATTGTGATTGTAAGCCTAGCTGGTTCTTGTGAGCCATTGCAACGCCTCTCGTTGATTTCACCTTATCCTACAGAGCTTGTGCTTGTGTACGTACAGTCTGTCTTCCATATGAGCAATTTTTTTGAAAGCTGTCTAAAGCTAATTTTAGATATGGTTAACCTAATTGATTTATCCAGTTTGAGATGGGCCTGTTTTGGTGTGTGAATATCACACTCCCAGAAATGGCAATACGAAGTAGTGCATCATACGATTTAATACTTATCTAGATACATGGCCTCCGATACGATACAGGAAAGATATGTTTTAATTTGAAACGATTCGGTGCTATTCGGTTTGATTAGAGAATGAATTGATTCGGTTTGACGCGATATGATGCACTAACTAACATTTGTTGCATAAACACACATTTTCCATTCAAAATGAATCTGCTACTGATGGAGCTCATGAGCTGGGCCTCTCTGAGCTAGATCTGTCTGAGCTGGATCTGTCTGAGTTGTTGTGTGTGTCTATGGTGTATACTATGTAGGTACCTGATCTGAGCCATAAAGGAGACTAGGCATCAACCACTCCACTACCACTATCAGAGGGGGTATCAATATTGATCGCTTTCAGATTAGCTATGACAGGCATTAAATATATAGCACCATTTTTGATTTCACCCCATCTCAAAATTGAATTGTTTTGACCGTTGGGAATTTTTTTGTGAGCTTATTTTCTCCTCCCGCTTTGGCTGTGAATGTGAGCCTCACAAAAGTGATTCCTCGTTATGAAATTATCAACTTTATCCTGTATATTTAAAAATACATGTACACTCATTGTTTAAAGAAAAACTACCAAAACTATTGCTGATGGTGAACCTGAACAATCCAAATAAAATCTGTTGTGAGCCCCGATCAGCAGGTATAGCCAGATGAGAGTTGTCCCCGGTAGCTTACTTTTATTACGGTAAAACCCCATTTTCAACAGCGAATAGATAACAATAACCTGGCAAATTTACATAGGTTGTCACTTAACTAATAAAGCCTAATATTGTGCAAACCATTTTAGAATGTTAATGCTGAAGGTGCCAGGCAGATGTGCAAGATCAGGAACAAGCTGCCTACCTAGTATTGGTCAGTGCGCGAAGATGGGCACAGTGCGCAGTTTGACTAGGCTACTGATATTCCTTAGGGTTGTTTGGCATGGTCCCGTGTGGCTCAATTGGTAGAACATGGCACTTACATTGCCAGGGTTGTGGGTTCAATTCCCACGGGGGACTAGTAGAAATGAAAATGCAGTGGTGTAAAAATACTTTCAAGTTCTACTTTTTTTTGGTATCTGTACTTTATTGTTTAAAATGTACTTCAACTTTTACTTCCCTACATTCCTAAAGAAAATGGTGTACATGGTCCATACGTTTTCCGTGACACCCCAAAATACTTGTTACATTTTGACAGGAAAATGGTCCAATTCTCACACTTATCAAGAGAACATCTCTGGTTATCCCTACTGCCTCTGATCTGGTGGACTCACTAAACACAAATACTTTGTTTGTAAATTATGTCTGAGTGTTGGTGTTCACCTGGCTATCCGTAAATAAATTGTGCCGTCTGGTTTGCTTAATATTAGGAAATTAAATTATTTATACTTTAACTTTTGATCTTAAGTACATTTTAGCAATTCCATTTACTTTTGATACTTAAGTGAAAGTCACCCAGTAAAATACTACTTGAGTCATTTTCTATTAAGGTATCTTTACTTCTACTCAAGTATGACAATTGAGTACTCTTTCCACCACTGTGAAATTGTATGCACTCACTACTGCAAGTCGCTCTAGATAAGAGCGTCTGTGAAATGCCTAAAATGTCAAATGTAATGCAAAATGACTTGTAGATCAATGACTGTCCACACAGTTACATGCTTGGCTCCACACTGAAGGAGAGGATACATAAGTTGTCACATAAGATGAGGTATTTTCGGAAGGTAGAAAGAAAGTAATATGAGCAAAATAAAACTTTCTGACCGATGCGTGCTACATTTGGATCGGTTTAGGGTCTGTGGAACGATGCAGTCATATCTTACATCTCTGTTTCATACACTTTTTCATTGAAGAACCCAAGAGAGAAATCTATAACCTTTCGAGGATCCAGCATGACCTTTAGGCAATCAACCAGTTATTTTATAGTGGAGAGTATGACATTTCTTTCTTTACACATCCAGAACAAGAGCCTATGATGTCGAATGATACCATCAGACATCAACTCTCTGCGAGCCTATGGAGGTTCCTCGTGTGAATAGCCTATGTCACTAGGAAGTATGCCAACTTGAGACTACCCCTCTACTATTAGAGTTGGAATACCCCTCCTAGGTCTCACTTTAAACATGTCTAGGTAATGGGGGGGTCCAGACCAGGGAGAACCAGATCTGTCTTGGTGTTTCATACACCTTGTTTCTCATATAGATATAGGTTAGTTAACCAATATCACGTTTCATACGGGGACATCTTGCATTTCAAAGGCACAACAACAACTTTTGGGCATACCTGTCATATTAAAGCTTGTCTTGCCTGGTGCTATTATGGGCAACCTTGAGTTGAGCCTGTCAGACTAGTCAGGGGCTGGGGCCTTTATGTCTTCTGCCTGCCTGTGTCATTCAGTCATTTGATCCAGACAGGGTTATTTTCTAACCGGACTTCAGCATCCCCCTCACTTGTCCTCTACTCAGATCTGCTCGCACTCTAACTCACAGCTTCTGTGGAAGGCCACTGGGCTAAGAATGGCTCCCGCTTCTTTCCGTCCTGTCAATCACAATGACTGAAAGTCCAGTCAAAATTATATTTACATTTTAGACATTTAGCAGATGCCCTTATCCAGAGTGACTTACACTAGTGCGTTCACCTTAAGATGTCTAGGCGAGAAAACAACATAACACAGTCGTAGCAAGTACATCTTCCAAAATGACTGCGATCTGTCCAGTACCCTACGCCCCAGTCAGAATAATTGACATATGCTCATTGTGTTCTTTCTTTTCCAGAGGTGAAGCCCGCAGCAATGGTGAATAAGAATGGTGTGAAAGCGGAGGCTGCTACTGCTAGTGGGGGTGGGGGTGTTGCTAGTGGGGGTGGAGGTGCTGCTAGTGGTTTTAGCGGCACTAAGATCTTCACCTGGTTCATGGTTCTGGCTCTGTTGGGGGTGTGGAGCTCCGTGGCCGTGGTGTGGTTAGATCTGGTGGACTACGACAACGTCATTGGTGAGTCAGCTGACCTCCCCTCATTCCTATGATAAACAGTAATGCTTTATTTTATAGCCCGGTTTAAGCTGGTACCTGGTATTTACATGTTACTAAGAATACACTATGCTGTAACAATACTTACCTCATAGAATTCAACACAATTGGTAACTACCTGGTACCAAACGGGAGTGACGCTTATGTCAATGAATCCCAAAGAAACCACAGTGTAATTCCAATGCTATTATTATTTTATTAGGTTACTGTTTTAACAAATAACTACAGTATCTGCAGGCTGTAACCTTTATCTGATACAACTATTTTCTTGCTTTATCTCTCAAGATAAGAATGCACAACGTTACTAAATGTTTGTATTTATATATATTGTGTAGAGCAGGTAATGGCTTTCTACCATGTAGAATATAGGGCATTGGGTGTTAGTATGCTACAGTACATGTTAAGCCTAAATTGAGTATAGCCCCCTACTCCAGTATTTCCCAACTCCAGTCCACCAGTACCCCCAATAGCACATGTTTCTGTTGTAGTTCTGGACAAACTCACCTGATTCAACTTGTCAACTAATCATCAAGCCCTGGGTGAGTTGAATCAGGTGAGTTTGTCTGGGGTTACAACAGATACGTGTGCAGTTGGGGGGACTGGAGTTGGTAAACACTGGTCTAGATGATGTTCTGTCCTCATAGCTTACTCTAGACACGTAGGAACAGCACTTCATGCCTTCTCTGACTCATACAGGAACCGAAATGTTGCATGTGGTCTTGACAGGAACACATATCAGACAGGAAGCCATAACATACTGTTTTAACTTTTCAATAAGATAATTAAGGGGAAAGATTAATTAGTACTGATATTAGTCATAAAAAAGTATAATTTAATAACCAATTTAATGTGTAGCCTGAAGTTGGCACAATACTGACACTGTTTAATTAACCTTTGATCTGGATGGTACCCCTAAAAACAAAATGTGCCTGTGTGTCTTAATCTTGCATGCAGCAAGAGCAAAGGAATTCCCTTTGAACTTTTCAGAGGTTTTACAAGGTATTTATGGTCTTTGCTTGCATGCATCACCAAACAACACAAACCCATCTGTCATACTTCACAAAAAATATATTAATTCTATCTGTTATTAATTCTGAATAGTTTACATTATAATATGCCTCAAAGTAATGATTTAACAATATGCAGTAACAACGTATTTGTCTTGGCTTGCCGATGCTGCGTGCACCATACTGTAAATCCACCTTTGACTCCTACTGAAAGTTCTTCATTCTCATATCTCAGCATTCTTTGAATTGAAAGTATAGCTACATTTCATTAAGGCCCTGCGACAGACTAGCTTTCTATCCAGGGAGCGTACTTGTACATCATGCTGCCTCACGCTACATAAACATGAGCCTATGGGTCACTTCAGCTCAGACAAGGCGTACTTACTTAGGCTTACTTATAGCTTCATTTTCTTATCCCCTCCCAACCTTTTGAGCAGAAAATGCACCTAATTTCCCAAACAGTTTTAGTTTTACTGTGATTGTGAACTCCCTGATTATTTAAAGGATCAGCTCCCCGTACTGAATAAATCGGTGTGTGTGTAGTCACTGGTCAGTGTGACCTCACTCAGGCCGTGTTTGTAACTACAGGAAGTCAGTCTGCGGTACAGCTATGTCTGCAGAGTGCAGTCAGAGTCGAGTGGCTGCTGCTTTGTCTACCGTATGTCTATACTGCTGCAGTTCAGCAGGATCACCTTGACCACGACCCCCGAACCCCCCCCCCCCATGTCCCCCTCAGAAATGTAAGAAGAATTCAGAGCTGAGATGCAGGCTGTAAATATGATACGGTTCCACTTTGAGCACCATAGTATGACTTCATTGGCAAGTAGTGATGTATCACTAAAACCCAGAGGATCACATTAAAGAAAGCAAATGATCAGTTAACTGTTTCTAATTACAGAGGAAGTTAATGTCCCGCAAATATTTTCATGGATAGGCATATTTGTGGAAAGGACTGTACTCTGAATGTTTTTTATGGCATGACCCTATCTATGACATTTTCGCAGGTAAACTTTCAGCGTATGACGCAGATGGCGACGGTGACTTCGATGTGGAGGACGCCAAAGTACTACTTGGCAAGTGCATTTTTAATGATGACCTTTTTGTGACCTCTACAGTAAATGTTGCTTGTGCATGACTGACTTGGTTTCTTTAGTTTGAGTACCAGTGCAAGTCCTCCGGTAGCCTCTTCACAGAGTTATATAACTCCCACAACAGTTGCAACAACACTACATTTCTGTAGTGAGATATAGCTGAAAACCAACGTAACCATATTGCTTATGATTGTAATATTGGCCACCAGCCGCATGTACAGTGCCTTCGGAAAGTATTCAGACCCCTTGACTTTTTCTAAATTTTGTTAGGTTACAGCCTTATTAAAAAATGGGGGGGAACAATCTACATACAATGCCCCATAATGACAAAGCAAAAACAGTTTTTTTAGGGTCCTGTTGGAAGGTGAACCTTTGACTCAGTCTGAGGTCCTGAGCGCTCTGGAGCACGTTTTCATCAAGGATCTCTCTGTACTTTGCTCCGTCGATCTTTGCCTCGATCCTGACTAGTCTCCCAGTCCCTGCCGCTGAAAAACATCCCCACAGCATGATGCTGCTTCACTGTAGGGAAGGTGCCAGGTTTCCTCCAGACGTGACGCTTGGCATTCAGGCCAAAGAGTTCAATCTTGGTTTCATCAGTCCAGATTATCTTGTTTCTCATGGTCTGAGAGTCTTTAGGTGCCTTTTGGCAAACTCCAAGCGGGCTGTGATGTGCCTTATACTGAGGAATGGCTTCTGTCTGTTCACTCTTCCATAAAGGCATGATTGGTGGAGTGCTGCAGAGATGGTTGTCCTTCTGGAAGGTTCTCCCATCTCCACAGAGGAACTCCAGAGCTCTGTTAGAGTAACCATCGGTTTCTTGGTCACCTCCCTGAACAAGACCCTTCTCCTCCGATTGCTCAGTTTGGCTGGATAGCCAACTCTAGGAAGAGTCTTGGTGGTTCCAAACTTCTTCCATTTAGGAATGATGGAGGCCACTGTGTTCTTGGGGACCTTCAATGCTGCAGAAATGTTTTGGTAACCTTCCCCAGATCTGTGACTCGTTATAATCCTGTCTCGGAGCTCTACAAAACATTCCTTCGACCTCATGGCTTGGCTTTTGCTCTGACATGCGCTGTCAACTGGGGGACCTTATATAGACAGGTGTGTGCCTTTACAAATCATGTCAAATCAATTGAATTTAACTCAGGTGGACTCCAATCAAGTTGTAGAATCATCTCAAGGATGACCAATGGAAACAGGATGCACCTGAGCTCAATTTCAAGTCTCATAGCAAAGGGTCTGAATAGTTATGTACATTTTTATAAATGTAGCAAAAAAAATCTAAAACCTGTTTTCACTTTGTCATTATGGGGTATTGTGTGTAGATTGCTGAGGATTTATTTGTATTTGATCAATTTTAGAATAAAGCTGTAACGTAACAAAGTGTGGAAAAAGTCAAGGGGTCTGAATACTTTTTGAAGGTACTGTATATACAATACTGGCTCATCACGGACACTTTCCAGTTCCCCCAATGCCTAGTCTAATAGCTCTTGTCCTGTGTGGCCTAATAAAGGGACTAATAAAGACTTAACCAATCAAAGACAAGGACTAATGACTGACTAAAAACACTGAGCAGGATTGGTTTCAGTACCTCTGTCCATAGCTGACAGCGACATTTCAAAGTTCTACACTTTCAGACAGCTACACTCTCAACTTTTAAAGGGGGTATTTTCTTGTCGCTCTTCTTATACGACTCTCTCTTTCCTGCATTACCATCCACTCTCTTCATTTCTCTTCCCTTCCCTCTCTCCATCCTCTATCCTCTCTCTCCTCTTCTCTTCCCCCTTGTTTTCCTCCTCTCTCTCGTCAGGCTTGACCAAAGAGGGCGGTGAAATTACTAATGAAAACGCAGATTCCCTAGAGGAAATCTTCGGTATTTTAGCCGAGGAGGGCTCAGATTGGTTTCACGGCTTCTTCACGTTTCTCTATGACGTGATCTCTCCTCCCGTAGAGAAGGTGGAGGATCCAGAGAGTGAGACAGCAGAGGAGGAGGGTGATGCTGGTACGTCCCAGAACGGTGCTGGGGTTCAGGGCGTTATATTAGACCTACAGGATCAGTAGTCAAAAGCTCCTGAGCTTTCCACTCCTAGCTTCCCATCCATGAGGAGCAGAACGAGACTAGTCTACTGGGTGAGGCCTAAGGTCACCCAAAGGTCACCTCGCCCCTCAACTCTAACTGGAGGAAATTGAAAATTGCGCTGGTCGTGTCAAAGGAAAGACAGTGTCTCTGTGAAAAGAATGTCTGAAAAGAGGATCTCATGTTTTTGTCCTCCTTGACTTTGGACTTGCTGCTATGGTGTCATTGGGAATATTGGCCTGGACTTAAAAATACTTTTATGCTTTGCACTTTTTCTAAGCTTTTGCACTACTCATTATCGTTGTGATGCACATATTCTTTGCACATCTTTGTTCTGGCTGAATGAATCATTTATGTGCTATTTAAATATTTTAATTTTGCCAGTTAAACTGAATTAGTCATTTCTGCTTTTAGACCATTGGTAAAGAAAGAAGGGATTTGAAAGTAATCAGTTAATCTGTACTCTTAAAAACAGTAATTCCCTTTAATCAGAAATGTCAATGAAGTATTTTATCTTTATAACCAACCACTGACCATCCGCATAACACTGTTCAGGCTTCTGATAACGTTCTATTTCGCAGTTTATGTGTCTCATAGTTTAATTCACAAAAAAGTGTGATGTCGTATCTTTTTAGCATTGGAACATTGGATACTGCAGTACATGCCGTTTTCTATCCTCAAACGCTTATTATGTCAGCAATGTTCCCCTTTGAATTAGCTTGCTGGGCTACTTGCAGTGAGGTGATCTTCATTCAAAACATGCTGTGTCTATTTGCACGGTCTATTCTAAGACTATGTCTAGCAGTTGTCTCGCTTTTCCCAGCAGTAGTATGTTAATTCAGTTTAGCAAGGATGACTACTTTGTCTAAATTCCTTTGACTCAATGGTATTAGGCCTACATCTGGAAAGGACTAACACTGAGTGTGTTGTTGGCGTGATGCTGGAATGATGCACAAATGCATTGTGAATGACCAAATGACCACTGAATTTGCAACTCTGCGGTGTTTTTTGCATTTCTATTTGAAGGAAATGTGTGTTAAACTGTAACTGCTAATAAACCACCATGCTATTATTGGATTGAAGAGAAGTTCCCATCTCTTGCCAAACAGCCCCACAAAGCTCAGCCTGAACCCCAGAGTTTAGGAATGTCGTCCACATTGACTTTAAGCCATGTGGGCTAAGTATTTACGGAGGGGTTTCAGACTCTGTTTTCAGTTTCTTTATGTTCCCAAGGTCACAATGACCAAGAGAGGGTGTATATCTGTTCCAGACTGGAGGGACAATAGGCCAGAGTTTAGGCCATTTTTTTTTATTAAAAAAACTATTTTAAGTAGGCCTATTGAAATATGTAGTACTAGTCTAATAAGATCTTGAGGTAAAATATCTGAACACTGCATTTTGTTTATTATGTAGTGAGGTAAAGTTTTAGCATCCGTCTAATAAATTTGACTTGCGGTGTTGATGGAACTATTTTATGTGTAGTGTCTACTATCTACAAACATGGGCACTATCAAAGATTATGGTCATCGACGAAGTGTTATGCCTTTTGTACAGGAGTGGATCATGACAGGAATAAGTGACTTCTTTCTGTTTCATATAGATTGAGCGACAGTGTCATATTTGCGGTATGATGCACAGTTTGCACTCTTTTGAAATGGCACGTACAGTCCCCTCCGACATGGTCCTTGCTGTGGCTAATATCTTTTTTTGTTTTTGTTTGTATGTTAGACGAGAAAGAGGTCAAAACTGCTGCTCCCAAAAAGGAAATGCTGAAAAAAGGTACTTCCTCCCGGTTGGTTGCTCCCTGTGCGTGTTGACTTTTGCCTACATTTGGAGTTTTTTTCTAAACTCCCTCGTGACCCTTAATATTGCCTAGTAAATGGATCAACCCTCAACAAAAAAACATACTGTGTCGAAATATGTGTCACTGTTGCTAATGGTTCTTCTTTCCTTTGACATAATTAGAGGACAAGAAAAAAGGTATCTTCCTTGAATTTCTTTTCCAGAATGTTTTTATTCTCTTTGGGAATAAAAGTATCATTTTTGTCTATGTGTGTGCGCGTGCGTACGTGTGTTTAAGTTGGAAAATTGATTTCTGGTGGGCATGACATGGTCACACTGTGTGAGAATCAACTTTCTCTCGACTGTGGCTCTTCGCTCTGTTTGCGTGTGCACCATGGATTTTTAAACAGCCCTTTGACAGACAGTGCAGCAGTCAGGGATCAGAGGTAGAAGACTTCATACGTGGAAATATTGTATCACTCACGTGGTGTTTTTGACCAAGAAGTAGGCCTCTTAACTTCATGCAACACCTCGATCAAAACTGTGATTAAAATTAGCTTGTGTTGCACTGTTGCCTCTCATTTTGAAGAGAGAGACGATAGTTTTGTCTTGTGTGTAGCCAACCAAGGCCCAAGTTTAAACTTGTTGTTCAAATGAGTATAGGTTGGATTATTGCTTACCGTCAATTTTAAATGGCACTTTTCATCTGTTTTTTCTCCATTCAGAAGAGTGGGGTCAGAGCCAGGGATCAGCCATTCTATTTTTACCTAGTCGGCTCTGAGATTTGAACCAGCAACTGTTCGGTTACTGGCCCAATGCTCCTAACCGCTTAGATAAGACGATCTGCAACTCGTACAGGCTGTTGTAAGGCTAAATTAAATCTCATTAATGGATTGAAGTAGTTCCCTGTTCAGAATAGATCTCATTCTTAAAAAATCTATATATAGTAATATATAGTTTGGTTACTTTTGGGTCTTATTGGACTTTTTTTTAACAAGCCTACATGAAAGACCATAAACTAGGCAGAGGCACAATAAAGGTTAAATTATGTCTGAATTTTCTTTAAAGCGGCACAATGTATTTGATTAACTTAAATGTGTTTTCAGAGACTGAATGACTGTTGACTTTGGTTTGATGATGCACTTTGCACTCTGGAATAGCATGATCACTTCTTCTTCAATTGACACACACTTAACTTTGGTTTCTCTTTGTCCCCTGAAAACATTTCAGCTGAGAATATTGTAGAGGTTCCCGTTCCAAAACCAGAAAAGACAAAAGGTAGCCTACTATTTAATGGTGGTGAGTCTGTTGTGAGTCTGTTGTATGAGTCAATTCTTGTTGACCATTGATGAAGCTAAAAAGCTCTTCCTTTCTTCATTTTTTTTTTTAAACAAGCCTGTGGATGCTATGACAAAAGTCAAACCTGAAGGTACTTAAACTAAATATCCAGTTAAAGTCCAGTTTCATTGAGTTTTAATCTGTCAGGAAAGTGGTAATGTGTGTTGCATATGCGTGTTGTAAATCATTAATACAATCATCAGTCATACTTTCAAGATGTTGAGTTTTGATTCTGTAGTGGTTGTTATAATGACACCTGTATTCATGCCCCAAACCTTCTGTGGGGCATGGACAAGGGTCAGAGGTACATCGGCCTAATGCTAATGATGTCTGTTGAGAAAGAAAGTATTTTTAATGACCTGAAACCCATGACTGTTTACACCTATACGATGGAGACATCCTTCTGCTCCACCTTAAAGCCCGTTTGTTTGCATTCAGGACGACTTCACATACTTGGGTCTAATTTCTCAATATTCTTAAGAGATTTTGGGTTAGGGGATGAAGAGGGTGGCTATTGTAAAGCTACTAGTGTGAGTAGTTGTTTAACAGTAGAGCTCACCATGGTCTTACTTCTGAGTAGTTTATAGGCTTTGTGGTCCTTTGTAGCCCAGTTGGTTGAGCATGGCGCTTGTAACGCCAGGGTAGTGGGTTCGATTCTCAGGATCACCCATATGCAAAACGCATGCACACATAAAAGCATCTGCTAAATGGCACATTTGTTCACATATGCCTAACTGCGTAGATGTGTTCCACCATTTTCACACACATTTTCTTGCTAATTACTGCGTTACATCTTTAATCCATTCCTAAATGGGCCAATTGTGTGCCGCCCTATGGGACTCCCAATCACAGCCGGATGTGATACAGCCTGGATTCCAACCATGTACTATTGTGACGCCTCTTGCACTGAGATGCAGTTCCTTAGACCGCTGCGCCACTCAGAAGCCCTTCTAATAGTTAGCCTAATTTCAGTTTGTGACAAAACAAGCAAGTGTATCAATCATTTTTACAAAAGCAAAAATGTTGTATTTCCAGCTGTTCGAAGCAGGTGTACAAAACCGAAAGTAAAAGATGCAAAAACAAAACTTAAGCATGGGAAGCATAGAAATAGCGCACATAGAACATATCTACCGCTTCTTAGACTTGCTTTAAATGAGTGTCAGAGTTAAGTGTCAGATCTATAACTCACATTTCTATGTGAATTTAATGGGGTTGCCCAAAAAGTTACATATTGCAGCTTTAAAGGTGCCTGAATTCTATCAACCATGGCTGTAATTTTATTGTGAAGTAGCTCTAATTCCTTGGTGTTTTATTACTGTTCTTCCTCCCTCAAATCAGATCAGAGTCCTGGAGAGGTGGCTTCTAAAAAGAACAGAACAAAAGGTATCAGCATGTTGCATTTGGTTGTTAGACGAAAGACGAAATATTCTTCTTCTGGTGTGTGATTGTTTTGCCTGACGTGCACTGACAACCGAATTTTATCTTTGCTTGCATCCCTCTTGGTTATTAATCATGACAAAACGCTGTATTGATAATGAAATTTAAGATTGATTGATTATCCAAATTAGTTGACCGATTAATCGGCATGGCCGATTTTATTAGGGCCGATTTCCAGTTTTCATAACAATCGGTAATCTGTATTTTTGGACGCTGATTATGGCTGATTACATTGCACTCCACAAGGAGACTGCGTGGCAGGCTGACTACTTGTTACGCGAGTGCAGCAAGGAGCAAAGGTAAGGTGCTAGCTAGCATTAAACTTATCTTAGAAAAAACAATCAATCTTAACATAATCACTAGTTAACTACACATGGTTGATGATATTACTAGTTTATCTAGCTTGTCCTGCGTTGCCTATAATCAATGCAGTGCCTGTTAATTTATCATCGAATCACAGCCTATTTCGCCAAACGGGTGATGATTTAACAAGCGCATTCGTGAAATAAGCACTGTCGTTGCACCAATATTTAGACTTAGGGATGCCACCCTGGATAAAATATGGAACGGTTCCGCATTTCACTGAAAGAATACGCGTTTTGTTTTTGAAATTATAGTTTCCAGATTTTACCATATTAATAATGACCTACGGCTCGTATTTCTGTGTGTTTATTATATTATAATTAAGTCTATGATTTGATATTTGATTGAGCTGTGGTAGGCAGCAGCAGGCTCGTAAGCATTCATTCAAACAGCAGTTTCCTGCGGTTGCCAGTAGCTCTTCACTGTGCTTCAAGCATCGCCTTGTTTATGACTTCAAGCCTATCAACTCCCGAGATAAGGCTGGCAATACTAAAGTGCCTATAAGAACATCCAATAGTCAAAGGTATATGAAATACAAATGGTATAGAGAGAAATAGTACTATAATTCCTATAATAACTACAATCTAAAACTTCTTAACTGGAAATATTGAAGACTCATGTTAAAAGGAACCACCAGCTTTCATATGTTGTCATGTTCTGAGCAAGGAACTTAAACTTTAGCTTTTTTACATGGCACATATTGCACTTTTACTTTGTTCTCCAACACTGTTTTTGCATTATTTAAACCAAATTGAATATGTTTCATTATTTATTTGAGACTAAATTGATTTTATTTATGTATTATATTAAGTTAAAATAAGTTTTCATTCAGTATTGTTGTAATTGTCATTATTACAAATATATATATTAAAATCGGCCGATTTAATCGTTATCGGCTTTGTTTGGTCCTCCAATAATCGGTATCGGTTTTGAAAAATCATAATCGGTCGACCTCTAATCCTAATACGTAATGTGTGCCATAATCTGAATAACCTTGTTTTTCCTGATGTGATTTGATTTGTTTGATTTAGTGGTGTTGAAATGACTGGAGTGAGTTGTTAGGATGAATCAACTCCATGAAGAGTTGTGGAATCATCCGCCATAAGATGTGCAGCATGTTGATTCACATGTTGAACTCTAGTCCGTTCGGTGTGTTTTTTTTAACACTTATTACCATGGATGTGATGTAATAAGAAAATAACCCGGAATGTGCTAACGTAGTACCAGCAGCAACAAGGTGAAAACTGTAGATGTTCAATCTCAGCCTTGTTTTAGCCTATTGTCCTAAGGCTATTTGATCAACTATAATATGTCATATGTATTGTAATAGCAGGACAAGCAAGCCATCCAGTCTGGGTGCAGAAGTAGCAAAACTGCAGAGGGAAGAAGAGACTGCAGCTGGAGATTGAGAAATTAATACTCAATCGGGAGAAAATAAAGATGGCAGGGAAATTACAATTAGAGTTTTAGTCGAGCGTGAACATTTTAAGCCCGGCCCGACCAGAGCCTGAGGAGAGACAGGTGGTCAATGCTCTGCGGCCCAGAAAGCCCAGGGAATGTTACATGTTGAACTCAACGAGGAGAAAGTGGGGGAGGAAATTGAACAAGAAGACAAAAGACAGGCTGAGAATATTCTTGCTAAAGAGGAGCAGGAGAGACAATTGGTCAGAGTGCTGTAGCTCAAGAGGCAAGAGGTGGCCCAAAGGTCCAGGAAATGCTAGAGGTTTAACTCGGAAGAGAAAAGAGAGGAGAGCGCAGGAGTAAGCAGAGAAAGAAAGGCTAGAGAAAGAGAGTGTTTTGAAGTAGTTCAAGGAGGGAGACGAATAAGAGGCCGAATAACTGTAGACTATACAGTCGCCTCAGCTTAATTTCCTACACTGGTTTGGTTGTTACTATAAAGCACCACCGAACTATAGCCTGCATATTGGAGTTTTTCTTCAATTTCGTGAGCAATGTTGTGAAGAGCGTCTGCTAAATGACTTAAATGTAATGTAATGTAACACCCTTTAGTGATCAATGGCTTTTCTCATGCAGGTTTGATGTTTTCAAATGATCAGATAGCTGATTGGTAAAGTGCATGCATGCGAAAGAGTCATGGCAGAACCACAATACCCAATTACAGCATGATTTGGATAGCTGATTCGGAGATCAACACCATAATCCTTGCATCAAGAGTGATGTCTATGAATTTGAATAGCTGAAACTTCTGTAATTTCTCCTAGAAATCTGATTTTAAAACTAACCTAACTATACTGCTAATCTTACACCTAACCCAATTTAATTCAGAAACATTTTTTCTGCTCCAACAAATTTTGGATCTTTTCAAAATGAACATGGAGTGAAATGTTGTATTTTCAAATAATTTGTGTGACAATTGTGAAGAGTCTCAAAAGTAGCGACTAATTCAAATAAGACTTAATTCAAATAAGAGTTACCATAGAACAGGCCCCAGTATCTGTGTGTTAATGTCAACGTTGAGTATGACGGCTCTCCTCTAATGCCCAGGAAGCGCCGTTAACTCCCATTAGACAGCTCTGCAAGTGTTATGTCAAAATACGTTTCTTAGTCACAGTATGGATTTTTGCTGAGCAACAGTCTTCATTTACTACCATTACAGCCGTTAATGTACTTGCGAAAAGTTCTAAATAAAAATGTACAAGCAACCAAAAAAAAACAACCTATTCGTTTCCCCCAAGCACAGGTCGAAGTCTACAACAGTTCAATACATTGGAGGTGCTGAAGGGGCAATTATTCGGTTGCTTGTGCATTCTTTTTTTTCTCTTTAAAAAAAAAATTGGAAGTACATACCGGCCGTAACGGGAGTAAATTAAGATAGTTGCTCAGCAAAACTCCATATTTTGTGAGTAACAAACATATTTTGACGTTAAAATTGGAGTTGAATTGGAGCTTCCTAGGCGTTAGGGACATCTCTAAGACACAGATACTGGGGCACATACATAACAATAATAATAAACCTCCTGGCATGTGCCACTGGCAGTGGGAAATAGGAGTGTTGACATACTGCCCTTTTAAAACAAGTTTCAAACCCCCAGAGCACCCAACAAGAGAACTTGGGAGGAAATTAAAGTCAGCATTAAAGGAACAGTTGAGAATGATCCATGAGAAGATTGAAGCTCAAAAAATTGCTGAAATGGCTTTGGCTGAAGTGAGAAGTATCCTGGCCAAAGAGGAGGAAGATAGACAATTGGTCAATGCTCTGGAACTCAAGAGGCAAGAGGTGGCCCAAATAGCCCAGGAAATGTTAGAGGCTCAACTTCGAGAGGAAAGGGAACAAGAAGAGAAAAGAGAGGCTGAGAGAAAAGCACAGGAGCAAGCAGGGAAAGAGAGGCTGGAGAAAGAGCAACTGGAGCAGTTGGAGAGAGAAGAGAAAGCGAGGCTGGAGAAACAGAGGGAAGCTGAGGAGAAGGCAGAAAAAGAGCAATTGGAGAAGGAAAAGCTAGAGAAAGAGAGGATAGAAAAGGAGAAGGCAGAGCTGGAAAGGATGGAGAAAGAGAGACTGGAAAAGGATCGAGCAGCCAAAGAGAAAGCAGAAAAGGAGAAGATTGAGAAGGAACGGGTCGCCAAAGAGAAAGCAGAAAAGGAGAAGATTGAGAAGGAACGGGTCGCCAAAGAGAAAGCAGAAAAGGAGAGGGTTGAGAAGGAACGGGTCGCCAAAGAGAAAGCAGAAAAGGAGAGGCTTGAGAAGGAACGGGTCGCCAAAGAGAAAGCAGAAAAGGAGAGGATTGAGAAGGAACGGGTCGCCAAAGAGAAAGCAGAAAAGGAGAGGATTGAGAAAGAACGGGTCGCCAAAGAGAAAGCAGGAAAGGAGAGGATTGAGAAGGAACGGGTCGCCAAAGAGAAAGCCGAAAAGGAGAGGCTTGAGAAGGAACGGGTCGCCAAAGAGAAAGCAGAAAAGGAGAGGCTTGAGAAGGAACGGGTCGCCAAAGAGAAAGCCGAAAAGGAGAAGATTGAGAAGGAACGGGTCGCCAAAGAGAAAGCAGAAAAGGAGAAGATTGAGAAGGAACGGGTCGCCAAAGAGAAAGCAGAAAAGGAGAGGCTTGAGAAGGAACGGGTCGCCAAAGAGAAAGCAGAAAATGAGAGGCTTGAGAAGGAACGGGTCGCCAAAGAGAAAGCAGAAAAGGAGAGGCTTGAGAAGGAACGGGTCGCCAAAGAGAAAGCAGAAAAGGAGAGGCTTGAGAAGGAACGGGTCGCCAAAGAGAAAGCAGAAAAGGAGAGGCTTGAGAAGGAACGGGTCGCCAAAGAGAAAGCAGAAAAGGAGAAGATTGAGAAGGAACGGGTCGCCAAAGAGAAAGCAGAAAAGGAGAGGATTGAGAAGGAACGGGTCGCCAAAGAGAAAGCAGAAAAGGAGAGGGTTGAGAAGGAACGGGTCGCCAAAGAGAAAGCAGAAAAGGAGAGGGTTGAGAAGGAACGGGTCGCCAAAGAGAAAGCAGAAAAGGAGAGGGTTGAGAAGGAACGGGTCGCCAAAGAGAAAGCAGAAAAGGAGAGGCTTGAGAAGGAACGGGTCGCCAAAGAGAAAGCAGAAAAGGAGAGGCTTGAGAAGGAACGGGTCGCCAAAGAGAAAGCAGAAAATGAGAAGATTGAGAAGGAACGGGTCGCCAAAGAGAAAGCAGAAAAGGAGAGGGTTGAGAAGGAACGGGTCGCCAAAGAGAAAGCAGAAAAGGAGAGGATTGAGAAGGAACGGGTCGCCAAAGAGAAAGCAGAAAAGGAGAGGATAGAGAGAGAAAGGGTAGCGAAGGGAAAGGAGAGAGCAGAGAAAGAGCAACAAGCCAAAGAGTTAGCTGCTAAAGAAAAGGAGAGAGTGGCGGTAAAAGGACACTTTGTCAAAGAAAAGACTGCAAAGGCCAAGGTTGAGACAGAACAGTTACCCAAGATAGAGAGAGAACAGTTACCTAAGGCGAAGGCAGGGAAGGAGAGCGCAGAAAAAGAGCCTCTACTCAAAGAAAAGATAGAAAGGGAGAGAGTTGTGAAAGAGAAAAGAGCCAAACAAGCAAAAGAGGAGATGCCAGAGAAAAATGCAAACAACTTCACAACTACAAGCAAGAAGGAAAAAATATTGGCTATCAAAGACCTTCTGAAGCCTAAAGCCACCAAGGTGAACAAGAAATGGAGCGTCACAGGATGATGATCCTTCAATTACAAAACCGACAACTATCCCCTCCTCCCTAAAGGCACTTCTGTAGATCTGCAGGGATTGGAAAGAGCTACGCAATGCAGTGCTTCTGATAGCCTGGATGGATTCTCTGACATATTGCCATGTTTCCAACCCCTTCAGATCTACACATGTGTCTAATGAGGAGGGGCTAGGAATTGATTTACATTTGAGCCAATATAATCGATGGTGCTGAATTTAAATTCACGTTCATGCCAATGCTAAATATGTTATGGCTGGTCTGTGGTGATCTGTGAAAATCAACTTTGGTTTTGGTCTTCGGTTCTTACAAATCAGAGCCTTGTCCTCCCCCTTTTGGTACGTTTTTATGGCACAATACGAATGAATGAAAAATATGCACTGAGTACAACCCAGCGGATAACATGTTATAGAGATTCCACTTGTGTCCAACATGTACCCTGATATATTTACACATACATACATACATGCATACATACTGTATAATCATTACAGAAAGATGGGTACCTGCACACTGATAAATGCTCCCATAGATACACCTGCGGAAGCATTCATTAAAATTGTGGGAGCATTCATTAGTGTGTGAGTCTTTCTTTCTGTCTTTCTTTCATTAGTGTACGTTCTGTACCCTTCACCTGCAAGTCACTGAATATACTACTTTGAAACTAGTTACAATGCAATATTATGCCATTTTGACATTTGTGTGTTTTACTGTCTTTCTTACATTGCTACAAATTTTAACATCATCCTATCACTTTCTAACATAAGTGTTAATGTCATAATAATGTCAAAAGATATTGAATTATATACAGACTAAAGACAAAGTATGCTCATTGGCTTGAAGTGATTGTTTTTTTTTTAGATTAGAACATTTAACAGAATATTTACCTGAGGTGCTGACTTGCTGCACCCTCGACAACTACTGTGATTATTATTATTTGACCCTGCTGGTCATTTATGAACATTTGAACATCTTGGCCATGTTCTGTTATAATCTCCACCCGGCACAGCCAGAAGAGAACTGGCCACCCCTCATAGCCTGGTTCCTCTCTAGGTTTCTTCCTAGGTTTTGGCCTTTCTAGGGAGTTTTTCCTGGCCACCGTGCTTCTACACCTGCATTGCTTGCTGTTTGGGGTTTTAGGCTGGGTTTCTGTACAGCACTTTGAGATATCAGCTGATGTAAGAAGGGCTATATAAATACATTTGATTTGATATTTATGTTAGGGCCGAGTGTCTGTGGGTTATCGTTCCACCCTTGTACTTGATAGATGAATTCAGGTCACTAATTAGTAAGGGACTCTCATCACCTGGTTGTGTAGGTCTTCATTGAAAGGAAAAAACAAAAACCAGCAGACACTAGGCCCTCCACGGAATGAGTTTGACACCCCTGGTATAAGGTGTTTCTCAGTGAGTTCAAATGGCTAGCGTAAATTTGCATTGCCACACAGATTTGCAAACAACGAGTGCTATAAACTGGGTGGTTCAAGCCCTGAATGCTGATTGGCTGACAGCCATCGTATATCAGACCATATACCACAGGTATGACAAAACATGTATTTTTAATTACATTGGTAGCCAATTGATAATAGCAATAATGCACCTTGGGGGTTTGTGGTATATGGCCAGTATACCACGGCTAATGGCTGTATCCAGGCGTTGTGTCATGCCTAAGATCCACCTTTAGCCGTGGTATATTGGCCATACACCACACACCCTCAGGCCTTTATGCTTAATTGAAAACTATGAAATGTGTGCTATCAGCTGTCTTTCTTTCATTCGTTTTGAATTGAATCAAATTAGTGTCTTTCTACTCTTTGCTTGCTTTTCAGTTATATGCTATTTAAATGTTTTGTGTTAACTTGATAGGTGTTATTGTATGCTGACAATAAGATTGACTTTTGCTTTCTGAAGTATGGCCTGGGCACTTCTTTACATATTACTTGAAACATCTCATGAAACAAGGCCGTAGCTACATTTTCTTTTCGTAAAGACTTGATGATGCCTTTTTTTTGTGCAAGTGTGAAACTCTGTTTGAAACAACATACCAACTTCTTGGGGTACTCTTTTTGTCATTTACCAGTTGTAAATGGTACATTTGCTGTATTTTGTTACTGCTGTAAAGTTCATATTTAGAAATTGCATGACAGAAAAAATACTACCTTTTTAAATCTTTGTTTTTATGTTTGTGTCTGTTGTTTGAAACAGCCTTGATGTATTTTCATAATATGATGTAGGCCTTTTCTTGCTTTGGTGAAACTAAAATCTCACTAGGTACTGGCAGTATGGATGAAGTTGGTGTATTTTGTTAAATCGTGTCATTGCTGACATTGCAATGATGCCAGATAAGTAAAGCTTTTGTCCTAAAGCCACTTTGATTATTAAAGAGCTTTCCTCAAATTGGCGTGTGTGCTCTTTCAATCGCAATAATAACTATCTATGGCAACTTTCATACAATATATTGTAGCCCAATCCCAACATGTTTCATATGTACAGTACTAGTCAATGTTTGGACACAACTATTCATTCAAGGGTTTTTCTTTATTTTTTACTATTTTCTACATTGTAGTATAATAGTGAAAACATCAAAACTATTAATTGACACATATGGAGTCATGTAGTAATGAAAAAACTGTTAAACAAATCTATATATATTTTAGATCTTAGATTCTTCAAAGTAGCCAGACTTTGCCTTGATGACAGCTTTGCACACTCTTGGCATTCTCTCAACCAGCTTCAACAGGAACGCTACTCCAACAGTCTTGAAGGAGTTCCCATATATGCTGAGCACTTGTTGGGTGCTTTTCCTTCACTCTGTGGTTCGACTCATCCCAAACCAACTCAATTGGGTTGAGGTTGGGTGATTGTGGAGGCCAGGTCATCTGATGCAGCACTCCATCACTCTCCTTGGTCAAATAGCCCTTACACAGCCTGGAGGTGTGTTGGGTCATTGTCCTGTTGAGTAACAAATGATAGTCCCACTAAGCACAAAACACATAGGATGGCGTATTGCTACAGAATGCTCTGGTAGTCATGCTTGTTAAGTGTGCCTTGAATTCTAAATAAATCACAGACAGTGTCACCAGCAAAGCACCCGCTACACCATCACACATCCTCCTCCAAGCTTCAAGGTGGGAATCACACATGCGGAGATCATCTGTAGATCTACTCTGCATCTCACAAACTCTGCGGAACCAAAAATCTAAAATTCGGACTCATCAGACCAAAGCACAGATTTCCTCCAGTCTAATGTCCATTGTTTGTGTTTCTTGGCCCAAGCAAGTCTCTTCTTCTTATTGGTGTCCTTTAGTAGTGGTTTCTTTGCAGTAATTCGACCACGAAGGCCTGATTCACGCGGTCTTCTCTGAACAGTTGATGTTGAGATGTGTCTGTTACTTGAAGTCTATGAAGCATTTATTTGGGCTGCAATTTCTGAGGCTGGTAACTCTAATGAACTTAACCTCTGCAGCAGAGGTAACTCGGAGTCTTCCTTTCCTGTGGCGGTCCTCTGTGAGCCCATTTCCTCATAGCGCTTGATTGTTTTTGCGACTGCACTTGAAGAAACATTCAAAGTTCTTGAAATTTTCTGTGTTGACTGACCTTCATGTCTTAAAATAATGATGGACTGTCGTTTCTCTTTGCCTGTTTGAGCTGTTCTTGCCATAATATAGACTTGGTCTTTTACCAAATAGGGCTATCTTCTGTATACCACCCCTATCTTGTCACAATACGACCAATTGGCTCAAAATCATTAAGAAGGAAAGAAATTCCACAAATTAACTTTTAACAAGGCACACCTGTTAATTGAAATGCATTCCAGGTGACTACCTCATGAAGCTGGTTGAGAGAATGCCAAGAGTGTGCGAAGCTGTCAAAGGCAAAGGGTGGCTACTTTGAAGATTCTCAAATATAAAATATATTTCGATTTTTCTTAACACTTCTTTTGGTTACTAGATGATTCTATGTGTGTTATTTCATAGTTTTGATTCCTTCACTATTATTCTACAATGAGTAGGTGTGTCCAAACTTTTGACTGGTACTTTATGTACTATATGTTCTTCACTTGAGTAGTAGTAGTGACCTATTAACTCAGATTGCCAACAGCCGTGATGTGTGATTAATTAACTGTCAACGTTGACATTGCTTAGGGCAGGCCAGGACTGTGAAGGGTCCCCTTAAAATATCCATCCAATAATCCAAACACCATGAGGGGGCGTTAATAGTTCTGAATGTCATGGAGTTGAAGATGCCATAGATTCTGCTATGGGACTGATGGCCCATGGAAGTATTTCCATACCTGTTGGATCAGGCACTGTTACAACATACTGTAAACCCCAGTCAGTTGTATTCATGTGACTTCTTTCATTTCCTTTTCATTGTCCTCAGTCATTTATTTACTTCATTTTTTAGCCTTTCTCTTTCCTCTTTGGTCATTATCACTTCTTGTAAAATGCACCTTATGTATGTTCTCAAATCATATTCTTGTTCTCAAGTCATATTCCTGACAGTTGAAATTGATAGTCTTGTGAAATGCAGTTATTTTTTGGATTGGAAATTCTAGAGTTGTGTGGTGGTGAGAAATGGGCTATTTTTTTGACGTAATGTTTCACATGCCCACATGAACATTTCCAAACGAACAGGAGTGAAGGAGAGGCCGGTTTCTCTGGTGCAGAAGGAAGCCAAGGAAGAATCTGCTGTGGAGGAACAAAGTAAGAACACACCTTATTGAGACAGATTGGTACCTGCACTGAATCCCACAAACTTAAATGTCCCTTCACATTTGCATACAGCCATGTATTATCTTCCGTATACCACATACCCAGACATGATCTTCCTACTCCAAAAACACAGATGCATAATGTGAGCTACAATGAGGATGTGATGTCAAAGATGCCTGTGGACATATTCTCACCAGTATTGTTTCTTTTGGAGGGGGGGGGGTTAGGAGACAGGTTAGACTGGGTGTAGAATGGATTAGGGTGGCTGTAAAGGTCACTCAAATGACAGCCTCTTGGCATATGGGTTTATTTGTTTTCAGAAAAGGCATTTGTCCTGTCCTATAGCTAACCATCCATTGACCACATATTCTCAGTTGATCATAAAAGCATCTTAAAACGCCACCAAGGGTAGAATAGGTGCGCTCGGATTAGCTCATCCAATGCAATGTACTGGGTGGGCGGGTTTGCAGTAGGACCAATGAAATGACCCACAACCTGTACACACATTCTCTAGTCTGGTGGTGGTGTTTGGTCAGAGACCATCACGGTAGGAAGATATTTGAATGGAAAACGTATGCATGACTTCCTGCCAGCAGAATCCCATAGAGCTACAATGACCAACTACGATGGGGTTGTGCTACACTGCCTGGACATACAGTCCAATAGCAAAGTGACTTGTGATTTGTATCTTGAAGATCAGTAAAACTCCACCTTAAGACCGATGCGTTTCGACAAACATGGCTTCATAAGGATATAGTCCTTGGCCTAAACTAATGTCCTTTAATTGTAAAATTCAACTTTTAGCCGAGCCCATTGTGAAGGAAGTCATCCAGACAACAGAGGGGACTGAGGAAGAAGGTCAGCTTCCACTGAACCCATCACAGGAGCAGCAGGCCCCTGAAGGTGAGAGTCCGGACGCAGTGGGAACTCCAGCCAAATCAGAAGATGCAACTGAGGAATCTTTTGAGGGGAAACTGGCGGTTGAGGCAGGATCGTTTGAAGCAGAGGCTGCTGTCCAGGTAGAGGAAAGTGAGTACCCCTCTTGAAACATTGTTCATCCTTCTCCCACCAAGAATACAAAGAGTGCCAGTATCACCTGGTAAATATTGCCACGGCTCATACCAACTGCTGTTCAATTTCCTCCAGGTATAGCTATGCACTATCCCACCAATGTGCCCATCTGTTGGCAAACAGTTTGAGGGGAGATGCGTACTGTGTCCCTTCATAAAAATCCATTCTGTTGCTGTGCTTCATTACAGATTTATCCATTAAGTTTCGTGTGACTGCTTATCCTGAGGGGAATGCAATCAAAAGCTGCTATTGCATAAACCTGCTTGGCCCAGTGGCCCGTCTCATTTTCCAATTAGAAACGTTGGTTAAATAGGCCCTGGATGTTGATTTGGGGGCCATGAAAACCACATGAACAAAGAAATTGCAATTGGGTTGGTCAAAAAGAAAAGCAGGGACCACCCGAAAAGGCAGCAGGAGCAACTGCACCAACTCATGCGACAACCTTAAAGGGGCAATCTGTAATTCAGTAACAAAGGGTTTTATAATAACAAAGGGTAACACCACGGTTTATGTGTGTATGTATGTATGTATATATGTATGTATGTATGTATGTATGTATGTATGTATGTATGTTACATTACAATGTGTGTTTGTAACTCATTCGCACATTCATACTTACATGAGTCAGTTTTGCATGACATTTGTTTAGAGGATGAAATCGATGCCATTAACATGAAAGGTGAGATATTCGGTATGTTTTGATTATTCATTGGCCAAACACAGAGTTTTCTACTCTGTCCTTCCTTGCCTTCTCCTTGATTAACTGGTCTTAACTGTGACCTTGCATTTACCAGGAAGCATAGCTTATTGCAGTGTGTTTGTTAGATGTTTTGAATGGTCTGTGAATAGTTAGTTAGTGTATTTATGAAGTGTCTTGCAGAAGAGTCAAAGCAATTTACTGACAGGCCAGGCTCTCAGGAGACACGGGAAGCAAGTGTGCTGTACACGCACGATCACGCACGCACACACACACACACACACACACACACACACACACACAAACCAATGTGTTATCTTAGATCAGTCCTCCTTAACCATGTACAATATAAACATGCTTATATGGCACTGAAATCAAATCTTTAGTATGATTACAATTGCAATACAATGCAGAGGCTGAATCAGTCCCAGAACCAGAGGCTAATGTGGAATCTGTTCCGGAACTGGAAACTGTCCCACAACTGAAAGCTGAAGCTGTCCCAGAACTGAAAGGTTAGGAGTATAACAAGTCTTGTACCATAGTCTTAAACCATTGTTTTTTGCTGTTGACGTCATGATTTTTGTCACTAAATTGGTGAGCACTAGTTTATTCTCTATCCAATCTTTTCTATAAACCTTTTGTTTTTTCTAAGAAAGTCATTATGCTTTTTAAGCCAGACGTGTTTTTGGGGCTCAAATGTGTCTTCCTTTATCGTGTAATGTTTTTTCCACCATGCTTTAGTTTGATGAATCTGAAAAAGCTTTATTTAATATTTATTTGCGCTGCTACTGTGTTGATAGCATTCATAGCATTCTTCTAGCTGCCATTTTCTTCCCTTTGGGTCATTCCACCTCAAAAAGCACAGGAAAGAGGATTTCGACACCCACCATTTCCGATTGTTCTGAAATCGTTTCAGTAGTTAAAAACAGATGATTAGCATTCCTGCAACATTGTTTTGTGGAAATATAATTTGATCTCTGAGAAATTAAGCTAATTGATTGCACCCAAATTGGACATTTTAAATTATAGGACTCATATAATATGCAATAAAAATAGTACCCGATATCTGATTTGGACCCCAAATTCTAAAAATAAATAAGACAAGGATTCCAAAGAAATTGTCAAAATTCACCCACGGACCTCCGACACCCCACACCAATCCCACCCCAACAATGAGTATCACTTCTCTATGTCTGATAAGTAGTATGGAGCTGCGGCTCAGAGTATTGTTTCTTTATCCTATATAATGCAGTCTCTGTGAATTTGGTGATGGGTTTTTTTTCTGTTCAGAGAAATTTGTCATTAGGTTTATGTCCCGGTTCTGACCACTAGATGGTGCTGTTCCTTCTATTAGGTAAGGCACATTTTACCATGATGTATACCATGTTAATGATATCTGAGTGAGAGTGCCTGCGTTCTCGGTCGTATTCAGCCATGATTACTACAAGTTTAGATGACTGGCTAGACTAACTGACCAATCTAAACATTGTTAGCTGACATGGCTGATTGAGTGACTGTCAGTGACTGACATAACAAGAGAAAAAGTACTGATGCACAACCAAATTTCGAAATTGCACCCTGTGTATTCTACTATTCCAACTCTAACCAGTAAGTTGAGTGAGTTCATAAAAAATATATATATATAAAGTACCAGTCAAAAGTTTGGACACAACTATTCATTCCAGGGTTTTTATTTTATTTGTACTATTTTCTACATTGTAGAATAATAGTGGACATCAAAACTATGAAATAACACAAATGGAATCATGTAGTAACCAAAAAAAGTGTTAAACAAATCAAAATATATTTCATATTTTAGATTCTTCAAAGTTGCCACCCTTTGCCTTGATAGTTTTGCACACTCTTGGCATTATCTCATCCAGCGTCATGAGGTAGTCACTTCACCTGGAATGCATTTCAATTAACAGGTGTGCCCTGTTAAAAGTTAATTTGTGGAATTCCTTTCCTTCTTAATGCGTTTGAGCCAGTCAGTTGTTGTGAAAAGGTAGGGGTGGTATACAGAAGATAGCCCTATTTGGTAAAAGACCAAGTCCTTAATATGGCAAAAACAGCTCAAATAAGCAAAGAGAGACGACAGTCCATCATTACTTTAAGACATGAAGATCAGTTATTACGGAACAATTTAAGAACTTTCAAAGTTTCAAGCGCTATGAGGAAACGGGCTCTCATGAGAACCACCACAGGAAAGGAAGACCCAGAGTTACCTCTGCTGCAGAGGATAAGTTCATTAGAGTTACCAGTTTCAGAAATTGCAGCCCAAGTAAATGCTTCAAAGAGTTCAAGTAACAGACACATCTCAACATCAACTGTTCAGAGGAGACTGTGTGAATCAGGCCTTCATGGTTGAATTGCTGCAAAGAAACCACTACTGAAGGACACCAATAAGAAGAAGAGACTTGCTTGGGCCAAGAAACACAAGCAATGGACATTAGACTGGTGTAAATCTGTCATTTGGTCTGATGAGTCCAAATTTGAGGTTTTGGTTCCAACCGCCGTGTTTTTGTGAGACTCAGTAGTTAAACGGATGATCTCCACATGTGTGGTTCCCACCGCCGTGATGCATGGAGGAGGATGTGTGGGGGTGCTTTGCTGCTGATACTGTCAGTGATGTTTTTATTTTATTTATTCAAGGCACACTTAACCAGCATGTCTACCACAACATTCTGCAGCGACACAATCACCAACCTCAACCCAGTTGAGATGGTTTGGGATGAGTTGGACCTCAGAGGGAAGGAAAAGCAGCCAACAAGTGCTCTGCGTATGTCTGAACTCCTACAAGTCTGTTGGAAAAGCATTCCAGTTGAAACTGGTTGAATGTCAAGTGTGCAAAGCTGTCATAAAGGCAAAGGGTGGTTACTTCGAAGAATCTCACATAAAAAATATATTTTGGTTTGTTTAACACTTTTTTTTGGTTACTACATGATTCCATATGTGTTATTTCACTGTTCTGATGTCTTCACTATTATTCTACAATGTAAAAAAAATTAAGAAAAAACTTTGAATGAGTAGGTGTCCAAACTTTTGACTGGTACTGTTACGGTTTTCTTCTGGTGAAAGAGAGGACCAAAATGCAGCGTGGACCAAAATGCAGCGTGGTTATTTATAAACATCTTTAATAAAGATGAAAATACAAACAATATACAAAAACAATAAACATGAAAAACCAAAACAGCCCAATCTGGTGCAACAGAGACAGGAACAATCACCCACGAAATACCCAAAGATTATGGCTGCCTAAATATGGTTCCCAATCAGAGACAACGATAAACACCTGCCTCTGATTGAGAACCACTCTAGGCAACCATAGACTTTCCTAGACAACTCCACTAACCACAATCCCATAACCTACAACAACAAAAAACTAGACATAACACACCACATAAATACCCATGTCACACCCTGGCCTGACCAAAATAATAAAGAAAACACAAAATACTAAGGCCAGGGCGTGACAGGTACTGTATATATAATACTTTGCTTTTACTTTGACATGTCGCAACAACCCATTAACATAAGTGGTTTGTGACCCATACTTTAAGAAATACTTACCTAATAGCAGGAACAGCACCATCTAGTGATCAGAACCTGGTAATGTCAGGATGTGGGATGGGACATAAACCTAAACTTCAATGACTAATTTCTCCACAGGGGGAAAAAAACATCACCAAATTCATCAGAATACAACACATAGGACACATAGGATGACGAAACAATACCCTGAGCCACAGCTCCATACTTCTGGTCAGACGTAGAGAACTGATACTGTATACGTGTTGTTGGGGTAAGATTGGCATGGGGCGTTTGGTGGCTTTTCACCATTTCTTTGGAATCCTTATGTCTTACTCATTGTTTAAAAAATGTGGTGGTCCAAATTGGATGTTATGTACTAGATTTATTGAATATTACATGAATCATATAATTTGGGTGCAATCAATTAGCTTAATTTCTCAGAGATGAAATTATATTTCAACAAAATAATGTTGCAGGAATGCTAATCTTACCTGTTTCTAACTACAGAAACAATTTCAGAACAATCAGAGATGGTGGGTGTCATGGCTTGCTGAAATGACATGGAATGATCCTTTATTATGTCTTTCAGGAAATGCAGAGGACCAACCAGAGGATATGCTCAAATACAAAGGTACGTGTTCTTTTGATATGGATTCCTATGGTGAACATGAGCTTTCTAGATGAGCAAGGGGTGACCAACCCTGCTTAGAGAGCTAGCCTGCCGCAGGGTTTTGTTCCAGCCCTACTCTGACACACCTACTTATTCTACTAATCGGCTGAATCAGGTGTTTACGTGTAGAAATGGAGCAAAAGCCTTCACACTCAGAATCTCTCCAGGATGGTTTGCCACCCCAGCACGGTAGTATTGTACTTATTCTCCTCAGTTGGCATTTGTGTTGCCCCACCTAGCCCTGCCACTGAAACTGTGTCTAGCTTTTCATTCTGAGTCACAATGAGTGACTCATCTGGAAGTCCGTTTAGAGTTGAAAATAAGAGGGATTACAGTTTGCTCTGCAATTTCATTGAGAGACAACATTGTAATTTTCTGAGGTTGCACCCACCCACACACACACATGTTGAGTGATACAACCAATACCTCACTTTTATGACGTTCTGTTCTTCATTTCAGCCAAGAAGAAGAATCCTAAACTCCTGAATACATTTGAGAAAACGATCAAGGCGGAAATTGACGCGGCTGAGAAGTTACGTAAAAAGGTAGTCTTATGTTGTCCTATTTATAACACTGTGTGATGTTTTTAATTAACATGCTCTTATCTTGAAAGTAAATGGATGAATCAATGCTGATCTGTTGTTTCCCATGTCTTGTTTCGCCACCCAGGGGAAAGTGGAGGAGGCTGTCCGGGCTTTTGACACTCTAGTTCAGCAGTACCCCCAGAGTCCAAGGTGTCGCTATGGGAAAGCCCTGGTGAGAACCAGTCTAAATACTGTAGCATGCCATTCTCCTGGTTTATTTTGAACTGATTAAACAAATATTAACCCTTTATCAAGTTAAACACTAAGTGTGTTTATCAAATCTTAAATAATGTTTACTATGATCCTAAAAAATGGGTGAAATGTTCTGGGGCCCATTATGTATGTCCAGGCCGAAGATGACCTGGCAGAGAAGATGCGCAGCAACGACATGCTGCAGAAGGCCCTCAGCACGTACAAGGAGGCGTCAGAGCTGCCCAACGCCACGCCTGACCTTATCAAGGCCACACTGAAGAAACGGGCCGAGCGTCAGCAGTTCTTAGGTAACCTACAGGGCCAAGGGTGCTGGAGTGCCTACACACACACACACATTACACCGTACATTTTTCTTGTGTACTTAGTTTGAAGACCATTGCGCGACTCCAATTGTCATTTGGTAAATTGGTTGTTGTAGTGGTTGCCTTTTCGATTAAATTTAGTATTTAATATAATTCATTCAGTATTTTGAAATACTTTCTCTAATTGAGATTACTGGGGATTGTGGTTGTGTGCATAGAGTGTGTTGTGACACCCTCCCTCTCTCTCTCTCTGGTGTAGGTCGTATGAGGGGTGCCTTAGCCACGTTGGAGAAGCTGGTACAGATCTTCCCTGAGGACATGGCCCTGAAGAACGATCTGGGCGTGGCTCACCTGCTCATCGGAGACAACAAGAGCGCCAAGAGGGTCTACGAGGAGGTGAGCCGTGGTCCAAGTCATCACCACTTTGGGGTTTCCAAGCATTTATTTTTTCTGGGAAATAACGTGTTGAAAATGTAGTGATTTTGCTTTGCAACACATCTTCACCTGGTCTGCTTCAGTAAACACATTACTAACAGAATCTTAATTTGCAAGATTACATGTAAATGGAATGTATCTAGCATGACATTTTCAGCACGGAAATGTCAATGAGTGTCACGATAGAATGTTTAAATAACAATTGACGATTTCTAAATGATGTGTCCCCTGCTAGGTGTTGGCCATTGCACCAAGTAACGGCTTTGCTAAAGTCCATTACGGCTTCATCCTCAAATCAGAAAATAAGATAGCAGAGAGCATCCCATTCCTCAGGGTGAGTACTGTAACCAATCATGCTCCCACAGATTCAAACCACTCTTTTGATCCTGAAACCACTCTCTCTGCACTGAAACCCGCCTCCCTGCACTGAAACCACTCTCTCTGCACTGAAACCCGTCTCCCTGCACTTAAACCCGCCTCTCTGCACTGAAACCCCTCTCTCTGCAATGAAACCCCTCTCTCTGCAATGAAACCCCTCTATCTGCAATGAAACCCCTCTCTGCACTGCAGGATGGTTTGGAATCAGGGGACCCTGGCACAGACGACGGCAGATTTTACTTCCACCTCGGAGACGCTTTGCAAAGAATGGGAGACGACAGTGTGAGTTAAGATCAAACTCAGACACCAAGCTTACACCAATACGGACTCCACACCAGCAGTATTCACTAGATACATGTAGTAACTTCACAGAGTATGATATCAGTATGACTTATCGTGATAGTATTTTTCCTCTGACAATAAGATAAAAGAGAGTATTTAAATGTACCTTTTATAATATGAGTTCAAATGTGTTGGTCTTGGAATACTACAAGCACAACGGTCTTCTCCTCTTCCAGGCCTACAAGTGGTATGAGAGAGGGCACCAGAGAGGTCACTTTGCCTCCGTATGGCAGCGATCTCTCTACAATGTGGACGGTCTCAAAGCCCAGCCATGGTGGACGCCCAAGGACACTGGCTATATGGATCTAATCAAGGTAATGTAGATGATGACAACTTGTCTCATCTGTTTGTCTTTTCTCCCTGATAGTCACAGATTTCTAGAGGGAGCACGTCCTCTCTTTTCCTTTGATCTGTTCTGTGACAGCGTGGGCAGAAACATGGAGGGCTGTCTCCCATCTTAAAATAGTCAATTGTTCTTCATTTGAGTTTTGCCTGGTGTAAAGCTGTGCTTGGACTGACCATAGAGATATAATAATATGAATAATGTGGGTCTATGTCATAGACCCTGGAGAGGAACTGGAGGACCATTAGGGACGAGGCCCTGTCAGTGATGGATAAAACCACCGGCCTCTTTGTTCCAGAAGAGGAGAACCTCAGAGAAAAAGGGGAGTGGGGCCAGTTCACACTCTGGCAGCAAGGTAAACCAATCAAACACTTCACAACTAGCAACTGGCAAGTCCCTATGTCAGAAATACACTAAATGTAATTGAATGGAAATAATCATAAGTATAGGTTTAGTGATGTCTGAACCTCGCCTCTAATTCCTTGTTTCTCTTCTTCTGTTCCTTGCAGGCAAGAAGGCAGGGGAGTCCTGCCACAGTGTTCCAAAGACCTGTGGCCTGTTGGAGCGCTACCCAGAGGCAACAGGCTGCAAGAGAGGACAGGTAGGTCACCCCACCACAGACGTGACTGACATGCCAACTATCAGACAGATGGACAGACAGCCTGGTCCTGCAGGCTCCTACTGGAGATAGCCTTTGTAACTCCATCTATGTTATGCTCACTGATATTTCTCTCAATTTCTGTTGTAAAAATAGGAAATGTTTGTTGTTTTATTTTAGGTTTTCATATATTAATTGTCAGAATGCATTTTTTAAAACATAATTCATATTTTATTTCAGCTCTGTTTACTTTCTCTGGGTGTATGACTGCCTCTCTGTCTCTCTCTCTCTCTCTATTTCTATATTTCTCCATTTCTCCCTGGGTTCCAGATCAAGTTCTCGGTGATGCAGCCTGGTACTCACGTCTGGCCCCACACGGGGCCCTCGAATTGTCGCCTGCGCATGCACCTGGGCCTGGTCATCCCCAAGACAGGCTGCAAGATCAGGTGCACCAACGACACCAGGTAACATCTTCCACAGCCATCAACGTCATCCCCTTGTTACATCTAACAACATCACCCACTTGTTAGTTCTTGGTACAGTGTAAGACTGACCATTTGAGTGCTCTGTACTTGATTGTCACTCAAGACCAAGTGTAGCTGAAAAATGTTTGAACTGTTATGTCGATTTTGTGGACTGTCAGTCCTTGCATCCATAGCTCTGTCTGCGAATTTGAGTGGTTACATTTCCCCAGCCCCAACCCTCTCAGCTTTATACCAAACTAACTTGAGGAGCTGCCATTAAATAAAAAATCATGCATGTGGCTTCATTAAAGCTAGAATTCTTAGTTGTTACATCCACTTTTCTACTCATTAATTAAGGATATAAACCCATAGATTTGTGAAGATTAGAACTTATAAATGCCTCGTGAGTTTAGTTCAACTGTCGTACCACATCAGAACCCAAAATATACGCTTGTTTACCTCCAATGTTTGCAAACAATGTAAGTGTAAACAAACACTATATAGCTTCAAAACATGGTTAAACAATCATTTTGATATCATAGATGGTCAGTCCCTGTCTATAAACTTGAGAGTGGTTACATTTCTCCAGGCCCATCCCACAGCTTTTTACCAACACAGAGCCGTGGTGGCACTTTATTGTTTCAATTAAGGACTCTAGCTTTAACACAAAGGCTATGGTCTCTGCTGTTCTCTTCCAGGGCTTGGGAGGAGGGGAAAGTGCTCATCTTTGATGACTCCTTTGAGCACGAGGTGTGGCAGGACGCCGACAGCTACCGGCTCATCTTCATCGTGGATGTGTGGCACCCCGAGCTCACCCAGTACCAACGGCAGACTCTCTCCCCCATTTAAAGAATGTACGGTAAAATGACTGACAGACAGACTGTCACCTACTGGAGTGCTGGGGTTAACACTCATAAGAACGGAAGGGTCCATAGTATCTGGTCTCTGTCTGTCTACACATTCCTTCACATTCGGCCATTTTAGGTCAAAGGTGACAAATGTGACACTTGCCCTTGCTCAGTCAAGGACTTCATTTTTGGAACCGTCTAGAAGAGTTACTGAAGGCCCTGTCAGATTGGAAAAAGCCTTCGTGACACTTTGGAACACTGGCTGCTAACTGTGGTACTCGCCAACTTGGTTTTTAGGCCAAAATGTGGACTTACGGTAAGGTGTGGGTTTAATATCACATAGGCTGTGTTGTAAATGTATCACAAGTGCATTCCTGTTTTTCATTAGTCAACCAAAGTGCCATGTGTCTGAAACATACCTAACATACAAACGGTAACTGAACAAAACTTTAGTTTTGCAGCTAGTGAGTTTACTGTTGTATAGTTACTGATATCATTTCTTAAAGAGATCGTTTTCCTGGTTTTTATCCCAATCTTAATCGTTATCTTTCCTCAAGAAAAGTTATTTGATGATTTGCATGTTCAAGTCTTCAAAAACGTGAGGTAAGAACACAAATAAGTTTTGAGTAACACGGAAAACTATCCCGTTAAGATGTTGCTAAGCTAGCTAAGCTTCTGCTAGCTGTTGTTTCTCTAACACTTGATTGGTTATTACACATCTCTTATTGCATGTAATGGTCATGCATTAACTTCATGTTACTTCCATAGCTTTATACAGTAATCTGCATCTTACTTTATTTTGGGGTTCTATTTTTAGTAATACAGAAACACTGCTTATTAGGTCATTCCATTTCACTCGTATGATTTTCACATGTCACTTTAGATTAATGGATGGGACATCACAATGCCAAGAATGTTTTTATTGCAGAATTAATATTGTAAAAAAAAAAACATTTTTGTACGCTGACATATTTTCAACTGTGCCTTGACCTGGGAGCACACACAGCCCATTATACTCAACAGGCTTGTCTTTGTAATTTAAAGTCCTGCCAAACTTGTGTATTTACATTCTTAAATGTATCAAATATGAACATTTTGACTGAAGGCATATATTTTGTACATGCATAACATTTGAATGTTTTATAAAATGCTAATTTACCTGTGTAAAAGTTAGGCAGGAGCATGTTGAATGTACACCAGTCTTGTCACACTGCATTCCAAACCTGGGTCAAAAACATGTCAAATACTTCCCAATACTTCAAATGCGCTTAATTTAGTTTGCCTTGTACAATGGAATAGTCCCTAAGAGGAGAAGTCCGAGCTAAATAAAGTGCACTACATAGGCTATACTTGAGTATTAGAAAGCATTTCACCCAGGTCTGCTGCATTCCAGGTATAGCAAAGCTGACTAGAAGGGGTCTTTGCTTGACCAATGTTGATTTTCAAAAGGAAAAAGAAATGCAGAAGCATATTCTTCTAAGATGTTGTTATTTAATCACTCTCTATGTGCGTTGGTAATCCGCTTCATCGCAGCAATGAAATCATGTCCAAATCAGTCCAGTGGGATTCTGCTGAGTTCATGTGCTATCGGAATAATCAGAAACTCAGGACTAAGAAATTCATGGCAAGCCCGCGGACTCATCATAGCTACCTGTTTCAGATGTCCAAAACCGCTCATACTGATCTTACGGGTAGGAAATACGAGTGTGAAACTGGGGTAACATCAATGTACCCCACGTTTCCTACTTCAGAGGAGTATGTAAACATATCATAATGCCATGGGTCGGAGTCATTCGTTAGGACTATTGGATGTCATCCTGTCTGCCCAAAAAAGGATGAACTTTTCACCCAAGTGTGGCTGTCTGTCATGGACATGGGTGTCTTGGGGTTCTGTTTGGGCTGTGATAACACATTCAAGTTATCCTCTTGGCTTCAAAATAGTTTCTTAGTTACAATGGGGTAGTAAATCAAGCACATTCACAAAAGCCACATCGTTTGAGAATTATTTCACCTTTTGTGGTACTCTGTTATGAATCTATCACTTTTTGTAGTGTTGAAATCACTGAACTGTTCCATCTGTTGTAACTTGGCCTGCCAAGTAAGTAATGCATCTTTCAATTCTATTTTGTATGTTGTAATTAGTTGCACTGAATAATTGTAAACTAAATAGCTTCTTTTCAGTAAATGAAAAATGAGGTCAAAATGGTGTCAAGTGATCTAAACATAAACAGAAAGTTGTGTTTATTTACATAGGTAGCTTAATTTATATAGTGTAACAATAATGTGATTCATCTCATTTGAAATTATACTCCGCTGTGTGATTTTCGATGACAAAACCTGAACACACACACACGTAATGAACACAACACATAACTTAAAATACATTTCCTATACATTCTTTTAAAGTTGACTTAAATACATTTTGGTTCGATGGAGGTCACACTGATAGTGCAGTAGCCCTGATAAATATACAATCTTGAAATATATTGACTTTCATAGAAATGACAGCCCCTAAAACAGTAAGATACAGTAGTTTGGCATTCTGTTTGCGGGGCTTTTGGACATTTAACTCGGCCAGTCAGTCTTTCCTAGTGGTACTGTTAAAACAAACATTAGTTTAATCATTCTACTCCTATCGGCATTGATTTGGATGGCTGGTGACCTATAGTTTTGCCAGTGAAAGTGGATGGCACAGCTTTTGAAACTGGCACTGGCTCACAGTCAAGAGATGAGAGGTTTTCAGTACAGTAGCTCCATGTGAACAAGGGTTTAGACTCCATTTTGGGTCCGTGCCTGCGTTTTTGACTTTCTCAAAGTTCAGTTTAGGGTTTTGGAGTCGGTGGGGTTGGAATCCAAATTAGAGTGCTTTGGATACAATGTGGACGGATCGCAGTGATCAGTCCAGAGCCAGGAGTGGCTGTGCCGTGTTGTCCCTGTCAGCTTGCCGTAGGGTACCCGGCTCCACGGCTGACTCGGACCTGAGTTAAACAACAACAACAGTAAGAGATGGTAATTACTATCAGCAGTATAATGGAGAAGGTTTAGCAGGGACCAGGGTAATATTGATCAAAGAGAGAACTAGACATACAGTATCTGTGGTCATGATGCAGTTATAATACATTACAAGACTAAACATGGATCACCCCTCTTATTATGTCTAAACACAAACTGAGAACCAACCATTTGGGGGGGGGTAATCCAGATTAGTAAAATAGCACACTGTTTTATATCCTAAAAACACATTTGACTGCCAATGGTAAAATGCATGACATAACTCCTCAACTCTCATATCCATGCGTCAACACAAAGCCTCCCTGTGTTGTCTCATTTAGCTACCAGGAAATACTCATAATATGCTAGGTTATGACTGGTCCATTAAAGATGAGCTCAACAACCCAGCTCAGGAGGGCAATCCAATGGGGATAAGGCTAGACTAAATCCCTGATTCTCTGTGCTGTGCTGTTTAGAGCACTTTAACGCCAGTGGGGGAGCTTAGCGCTCCGCTCCCCTCCCCTCATCTCCCCCTGTAAGCCCACTGATTAAAATCACCAGCAGATGAAAATGGAGCCTACCCAGAGCTCTCTCTGCTAAGGAAAGAGACGGTTGCACAAACATATCCTTCTGTCTACTGAGATTTAGATATTAAACCAAGCTAAATTTGGAATATCTTTCAGATTTGATGTGATGATGAGATTTGCATTGCATTGCATGATTACCCAGTCAAATGTTGCTTGAAATATATACATTGAGTATACAAAACATTAAGAACACATGCTCGTTCCATGACAGACTGACCAGGAAAATCCAGGTGAAAGCTATGATCCCTTATTGATGTCACTTCAATCGGTGTAGATGAAGAGGAAGAGACAGGTTAAATAAGGCTTTTTAAGCCTTGAGACAATTGAGACATGGATTGTTTGTGTGCCATTCAGAGGGTGGATGGGCAAGACAAACGTGCCATTGGAAGCACTGGAATCAACATGGGCCAGTATACCTGTGGAATACATTTGACACCTTGTGGAGTCCATGTCCCAACGAATTGAGGCTGTTCTAAGGGGTGCAGCTCAATATTAGAAAGGGATTCCTAATATTTAGTATACTTAGTGCACATGTATGCAACATTCAAAATGAAATGCTTATATGCCAGTGAAAGTTCATAATGTATAGCTTATGAGCCTTAATGAAGCCTCCATAAACCATTTACCAGGTGTACATACTGTATACTGAAAAGAAATATTAACACAACATGTAAAGTATTGGACCCATGTTTAATGAGCTGAAATAAAAGATCTCAGATATTTTCCACATTCACAAAAAGCTTATTTCTCTCATCTCTCACAGAAATGTGTTTATATCCCTGTTAGTGAGCATTGCTCCTTTGCCAAGACAATGCATCCACCTAACAGGTGTGGCATATCAAGAAGCTGATTAAACAGCATGATCATTACACAGGTGCACCTTGTGCTGGGGACAATAAAGGGCCACTAAAATGTGCAATTTTGTCTCACAACACAATGCTACAGACGTCTCAAGTTGAGGGAGCGTCTAATTGGCATGCTGACTGCAGGAATGTCCACCAGAGCTGTTGCCAGGGAATTTAATGATATTTCTCTACCGCCTCCAACGTCACAACCGCAGACCATGTGTAACCACACCAGCCCAGGACCACATCTGGCTTCTTCACCTGCAGGATCATCTGAGACCAGCCACACGGACAGCTGATAAAACAGAGTATTTCTGTCTGTAATAAAGCAGTTTTGTGGGGGAAAACATTGGCTGGACCTGACCCCACAGTGGTTGGGCCTGGCACCCCAGTGGGTGGGTCTATGCCCTCCCAGGCCCACCCACTGGCTGCGCCCCTGCCCAATCATGTGAAATCCATATATTAGGGACTAATGAATTTATTTAAATTGACAAATCGTTGAAATTGTTGCATGTGGCGTTTATATTTTTGTTCACTATAGATGCTTCACAGATCATGTATATGGAACTGTAATTCTATACTACATACAGTACCTACTGAAAGTCTACACATTTGGCTGCTTTAAAATTAAATCTAAGGGATTAAATCGATCTACACAACCTACTCCACATTTTCAAAATTAAAGAAACATTCTATAACATTTTCCTAATTAATAATTAATAAAAAATCTAAGATGTCTTTATTGTGTTTTATGTCTTCACACCTTTCAATTAAATCTTCCAAATATTTTACCTTAGTAAAATGATTAAGGTAAAATATCTAGAAAAATATCTTGAAATTAGATAAATGACATGTATTAAGCCTTTTTTAGGTTCAAATGAGTTGAATTATGTGCCATTGATGTTAGATAATTTAGCTTGGTAAGAAAAAATAATAATGTGAATGATCAATCAATATAAGATATTTAGGCTTGCTTAGATCTCTTTTGCATTGATGTTGTCTTGCAGCCTTGTGGCAAACCGAATGGTTGATTTGGAGTGGATTTTTTAACAAAGGCTTCCTTCCTTTCACTTTGTCATAAAGGCCAGTAATGTATAGTGAATGCAATGTTGTTGATCCTCAGTATTTTCAAGTATTTGTGGTGGAGGCATCCTGTTATGGGTTAAAAAGTCTGAGGAAAGCCCAGGAGCAAAGCCTGAAGAAACCGTGTCTCAGTCTTCTGGATACCTTAATTAATAAGTATTCCTGAATCGTGTAGTCACAGTCCTGACTTAGATCTGCTTGAAAAGACATTGTTTGAATATTGCTGTCCAACAATGATCCCCAACCACATGTATTGAGCTTGAGCAATTTTGGAGAGAGAAAAAACAATGGATATACTGCATGTTGCCCTAACAGGCTGACGACACCGCTCGCATCGCAAAATAAATTCAGAAATCTATGTTATTCAATTATTGCACTCACACTGCTCACGCACGCCAATGAACGTCTGCGTTGCCAAGGGCTAAAATAGAAATCAGTTCTATTTCTGACGCAGATCGCGCTGCAAGTCCTGCCTATCCCATCTCCTCATTGGTTTATTGAAGCAGGTACCCACGTGCCAACTCCTCATTGGTTATACCCACGTGGGTGACTGAAAGACAAACGAGGTCAGAGGTAGTAATGCACCTAATTTATGAAAGTTGCCAATCGCAATATAAAGTCAAGAGAAGAAAAAGCCTGGACGGAAGAGAGATGACTAGAAACGATTTGGTTAACAGTTTTATGTGTGGTTTAATTGTTGGAGTAGAGGACCTTGTGCATTTCAGGTAAAATAACAACTCAATGTTTATTTCCCAGGAAAGATTAGCTAGCAACAGCAAGCTAACTAAATAGGACAAATTAGCTAGCAAGTGCAAGCTAACTAGCTAAATTGCCATAAATGTTTGATGCTTTTCGACCTGTCCCCAAATTAATATAATTGGTTCAGAGTTTGTTTTGATATTTGAATCTGTGTGTCGTGATCGCGTTTGGTGTGGGGGGACAAAATAAATGTATGCACGATGGCGCACGATGGCGCATGCGCGCAGCCGGTTTGGGTTCCGTGTAAGAGTAGTGCAAAGATGGTAGAATCTTAATCAAAATGATTCACAACTGTAATGGCTGCCAAAGCTGCTTCTACCAAGTATTAACTCTGGGGTTGTGAAGACATACACAATCCATGTTTTATTCATTTGGAAATGTTCTATAATTTTTCTATCACTTTGAAAATATGGAGTAGGTTGTGTAGATCAGTAGAAAAAAAAATCTGATTTAATTTTTAAAAAGTATAATAATTAGAGACATCCTCCAGCAATTCTTTAAAACTTTTACCATTGACTAGTGATATTGGAAGTATAATTAAGTTAAGTACACACACTACAAGGTAAAAAAACAACAACTGCAAACTTCAAGGAGAAAGGGCATTCAAGGGGTTGGTCTGATGGTAATCTGTGATGTCATTGGCCTCCCACTTGCTAGAGAACAAAAGGGTAAATTCTATAATATAAATTCTAATTCTATAGTTAAAATATAAATAATAGTGGGCTACTTTGAATATAGTGTTGTTTGACATGACAGTGAATGAAAATGTTATGGATGAATTATTGTGACAGGGTAGGAATCAAAGTGATGTTCAGTGTTTCCTAGGGGACCCTATAATCTTTGGCTACATTAAATCTTTATTCATTTAGCCAACATATTCATGCTTTGCCTATTCCTCTTTGATTTCGAAGATACTGTTGCACAAACAACATGCTGATTTAGGCCTCCACCAGTAGTGGTATAAGGGCTGTATTAGCTAGCTACGTTTGCTCTGACTTAGTACTTTTATTAGCTAGTTAGCCAGCTAACTAGTGATTAGCATTAGTGGCTAACACGATTTAGCTTAACTTGCTAAGAAAATACAAACTAGCTGTTTGCAAACTAATATTATAATTATAGAATGCTTGTGGATTTATATTAAGATCAAAGTGGAAACAACATCGTTGTCATCAACATTGTTGCATGTGCTGCATTGACCATGCAGACTGAATGAAAGTGTCTCGTGGTCAAGCAGCAAATGCGCTCCTTGAGTGACGGGGTGGGACTAGGTCTATCGAAAATGACATGGAGAGAAAGGAGAAGGATGACTCAAATAGCGGAGTAAACTATGCAAATGGACGTTACACACGGTGTATCACATTTAACAAACCAAACATTCAAATACCATTATAGAAGGTCAAGTAAAAACCCAAATCGGTCCTTGCATCAATACCGGTATATAAACTCAGCAAAAAAAGAAATGTCCTCTCACTGTCAACTGCATTTATTTTCAGCAAACTTAACATGAGTAAATATTTGTAAGAACATAACAAGATTCAACAACTGAGACATAAATTGAATGAGTTCCACAGACGTGACTAATAGAAATGGAATAATGTGTCCCTGAACAAAGGGGGCATCAGAATCAAAAGTAACAGTCAGTATCTGGTGTGGCCACCAGCTGCATTAAGTACTGCAGTGCATCTCCTCCTCATGAAATGCACCAGATTTGCCAGTTCTTGCTGTGAGATGTTACGCAACTCTTCTACCAAGGCACCTGCAAGTTTCCGGACATTTCTAGGGGGAATGGCCCTAGCCCTCACCCTCCGATTCAACAGATCCTAGACGTGCTCAATGGGATTGAGATCCGGGCTCTTCGCTGGCCATGGCAGAACACTGACATTCCTGTCTTGCAGGAAATCACGCACAGAACAAGCAGTATGGCTGGTGGCATTGTCATGCTGGAGGGTCATGTCAGGAAGAGCCTGCAGGAAGGGTACCACGTGAGAGAGGAAGATATCTTCCCTGTAACGCACAGCGTTGAGATTGCCTGCAATGACAACAAGCTCAGTCCGATGATGCTGTGACACACCGCACCATACCATGACAGACCCTCCACCTCCAAATCGATCCCGCTCCAGAGTACAGGCCTCGGTGTAACGCTCATTCCTTCGACGATAAACACGAATCCGACCATCACCTCTGGTGAGACAACTGCGACTCGTCAGTGAAGAGCACTTTTTGCCAGTCCTGTCTGGTCCAGCGACGGTGGGTTTGTGTCCATAGGTGACGTTGTTGCCGGTGATGTTTGATGAAGACCTGCCTTACAACAGGCCTACAAGCCCTCAGTCCAGCCTCTCTCATCCTATTGCGGACAGTCTGAGCACTGATGGAGGGATTGTGCATTCCTGGTGTAACTTGGGCAGCTGTTGTTGCCATCCTGTACCTGTCCCGCAGGTGTGATGTTCGGATGTACCGATCCTGGGCAGGTGTTGTTACACGTGGTCTGCCACTGCGAGGACGATCAACTGTCTGTCCTGTCTCCCTGTAGCGCTGTCTTAGGTGTCTCACAGTACAGACATTGCAATTTATTGTCCTGACCACATCTGCACTCCTTATGCCTCCTTGCAGCATGCCTAAGGCACGTTCACGCAGATGAGCAGGGACCCTGGGCATATTTATTTTGGTGTTTTTCAGAGTCAGTAGAAAGGCTTCTTTAGTGTCCTAAGTTTTCATAACTGTAACCTTAATTGCCTACCGTCTGTAAGCTGTTAGTGTCTTACCGACCGGTCCACAGGTGCATGTTCAGTAATTGTTTATAATTCATTGAACAAGCATGGGATAAACAGTGCTAAAACCCTTTACAATGAAGATCTGTGAAGTTATTTGGATTTTTATTAATTATCTTTGAAAGACAGGGTCCTGAAAAAGGGACGTTTCTTTTTTTGCTGAGTTTAGTAAAGTATGGTTACCGCCCAGCCCTACTCCACACTGAAGTGAAACAGCAGCCATCAAAGGCTAACACAACCTCCTTGATCTGATACAACACTAAACACTAACAATATTCAACAAACCCACAATTGACCCAATTGTCAATAATCTTCCTTAGCCATCCGATCATGGCCATCAGTAGGTTCATGACATGTCAACAATCATGGCTGGTATTTCTTCACTGGATGCTCTGAGGACGATCTCAGATGACTAATAACACACAAGCGTTCCCAATATCCCTTATCGATGGTTGTCACTATCACCAGTATGACAAGATATCAACAACAAAAAATCTGATTTGAAAATGAACCCAAAACTCAACCATACTCCTGACCATGTGCCTACCTCTAACCTTTAACTAAGACATCAAAGATACTTTCTGTATTCATACACTTTCACAATACAGTCAATTTTGACTTTAAAGCTTGGCCACATAGATGGAGTCCTCAGCTATCCTATCCATTATGAGAGGGAGGTTCATGCTCTCTGCACCAATCCCCCATCCAGGCCCGTCCCCTCCAGATGCTGTCCCCTGAGTTAGGCTCCTAATTAGGGGGAGCTTGGCAAGCAAATGAGACTGGGGATCCCTGGGATTGGAGCAGACACTGGCCGGGGTCAATGAGAGGGTCTCTTAAGTGCTTTTTTAATTATATCAATTCCGAGAAGCCTGCTCTCCTGAGACCTGATCCTACATGACTTTCTGTTGATTGCAGAGGAAGAGAGTTGTGCATGCGGCCTGCTACCGTGGAGGAGGTTTGTCTATTTTAATGACTACTCTCTCTCTCTGACATTCCCCTTTGCTTGAGGACAGAGAATCCATATACAATACTGTATACTGTTTTCATGTTCAGTGTCTTATAGATACACATTTAACTTGTAAAAGGGTACAGTTTCGAAAAGCTCTGAACCTAAAAGGAAAGTCTTTTTTTAGCTGGGGGGGGGGGGGGGGGGTGAATGTCAAACTGCAGTGGGTCTCTGACTGAGTGAGCTGTTTGGTGGACAGTAGTGGGCAAGACTCAGGCCTAATGATCACCTCGGACTTAAATGGGTATTTCTGAGGATTCACACGAGCCACTGGTGTGAATCCTGTGGTCAGCCCCATAGAGGTCATTATCTGAAAGTCTGTAGACTGCGTAATTGCTCTGGCAGACTTCAAACAATCGGTCGATACTAATGAAGAAGGATGTCAGCGAGACACTGGATTGATCCGTTTGTGTTCTCTAACTTTCTGTTTCGCTTTTTGTTAACTTCTTGCATTACTATACTATAGCTAGTGTTGCAAAAAAGGGGAATATTACCCAAATCTTTTATTTCCCCCCAAATCCCATATATTCCGATGGATATTTTCCAGCTGAAAAATTCCTGGAATTTTGCAACCTTTTCTGTAGCTCACCTTTTCAGAAGTTTGTTGGCACATTCCTTATCTCCGCCACCATAGCTCCCTTTGACATGGAGGGCGTCGTAGGTGAGTGTGTACTCCGTCTCGTCGTTGTAGTTGGGCCCTAAGAGGGTCCGTGCCCAGATGCCCATGTCATAGGGCGGCAGCGTGCCACCAAACTCGGACGGCAGACAATCGGGTAGGATAAGCTGGTGTAAACTGTTGAGGTTGTTCCCGTGGAGGAAAATCTGTTGGGAAGAATTTTAAAAAATCTGATTGATTTAAATTTGTATTGACATTTGTTTATTTAATGTATTTATTTATCTGGTGTTCAAATTTATTCAAGGGAGCCCTGGCCAATACATTTCATAACTATCTCAAATTGTTGATTTCTTACTTACCCTTCTTATTTTTAACCAGTGTCATCAGACACCCCTCCAAACATTTGACGCTAGAAGCTGTATTACAAAATATCTTTAAGTTTTTCCATTAATCTAACCTGCACTATCCTGAGGAAAAGTTTAAATTGAAACTACCCCAAAATATGTGAATCTAAAATACTCCTACTACGTCTTAGCTCTAGAAGTGCTGACTAAATGATATATCCCCTTTGTGTAAACTTACATTTTATTCAACTAGCAAAGATATTTAATGACATCTCTCTATCTGGCTTTGTCAGCTCAGTAGTGTTTCACCTCTACCAGTCCTGAGCTTAACCACTCAATATAATGCAACAGTTACAAAGGGGTGGAGAGAAAAGGGTAGGGCACAGAGAATGTAACTGAAGTAGTGAAAAAGGCAATTACCCTTTTCCTAGTCTTGTCCTTGAGGAAAGGCTTGATGATGGTGTACATGGCGTGGATATACCAGGGCTGGTTCACAAAATGGATCCCACCGAAGCGAGCAGGGAAGCTGTCCTGTAGTGAAGTAGGGAGGGGAATATAGGTTGAGTTATACTCAAGTAAAGTATGATTTTATTAGGTTGTTTCATTAACTCTGCTTGCTTTGAACTCTATTATTTTAAGTTACAATAGAGACTTGAAATACCATAGCGTAATAAAAAAAAATTAAAGTTCAAATCTTAATAGAAAATAATATGATAAAATGGTAGGCTAAGCCAGTTCCTCTGTCCTTCTATATCGTAATAGCTAAATTAAATGGCATTCATTATTTTATTGAAGAGGTTTTTGGCCAGAACAGTACAGTGCCCTGCAGCAAAAGGGACCAAGGGGAGCAGCGCAAGATCATGACAGAGCTCCCAAGATACTGATTAGAAGGATTTCCGTTTCTGTTGAGAACTCTGCTAGCCATCTACAGTGTGCAATACTGCTACAATGCATTGCTGGGGGATGCCCCTTCCACCCTTGTAATCGACACCTTTAACGATTGCGGTGTAGCATCAACAATGCAATCCCCATGACAAAACCATGTAAATACAAGGCTTATGGGTCAGTTATTAAGACAAAAGCTGAATCATTCAGCAGATTATGAGTCTCGCAAGATTTCCTTTAGTGAAAGTGCTATTTTTTAAACAAACTCAGCAACTGCGTTTATTTTCAGCACACTTAACATGAGTAAATATTTGTGTGAACATAAGATTCAACAACTGAGACAAACTGAACAAGTTCCACAGACATGTGACTAACAGAAATGGAATAATGTGTCGCTGAACAAAGGGGGTTCAAAATCAAAAGTAACAGTCAGTATCTGGTGTGGCCACCAGCTGCATTAAGTACTGCAGTGCATCTCCTCCTCATGGAATCCACCAGATTTGCCAGTTCTTGCATACGAGATGTTACCCCACTCTTCTACCAAGGCACCTGCAAGTTCCCGGACATTTCTGGAGGGAATGGCCCTAGCCCTCGCCCTCCGATCCAACAGGTCCCAGACGTGCTCAATGAGATTGAGATCCGGGCTCTTCGCTGGCCATGGCAGAACACTGACATTCCTGTTTTGCAGGAAATCACGCAGAGAACGAGCAGTACGGCTGGCTGAATTGTCATGCTGGAGGGTCATGTCAGGATGAGCCTGCAGGAAGGGTACCACATGAGGCCTGACCATAGAGAGCTGTTTATTTTCTATGTTGGTTGGGGCGTGATAGTGACTAGGGTGGGTCATCTAGGTGATTAGTGATTTATGTTGGCCTGGTATGGTTCCCAATCAGAGACAGCTGTTTATCGTTGTCTCTGATTGGGGATCATATTCAGGCAGCCATTTCACCATTGTGCTTTGGTGAGTTGCACCCCTTCTGAAAAAACCTACACTCGATCCCTCCGATGTCAACAACTACAGACCAGTATCCCTTCTTTCTTTTCTCTCCAAAACTCTTGAACGTGCCGTCCTTGGCCAGCTCTCCCGCTATCTCTCTCAGAATGACCTTCTTGATCCAAATCAGTCAGGTTTCAAGACTAGTCATTCAACTGAGACTGCTCTTCTCTGTATCACGGAGGCGCTCCGCACTGCTAAAGCTAACTCTCTCTCCTCTGCTCTCATCCTTCTAGACCTATCGGCTGCCTTCGATACTGTGAACCATCAGATCCTCCTCTCCACCCTCTCCGAGTTGGGCATCTCCGGCGCGGCCCACGCTTGGATTGCGTCCTACCTGACAGGTCGCTCCTACCAGGTGGCGTGGCGAGAATCCGTCTCCACACCACGTGCTCTCACCACTGGTGTCCCCCAGGGCTCTGTTCTAGGCCCTCTCCTATTCTCGCTATACACCAAGTCACTTGGCTCTGTCATAACCTCACATGGTCTCTCCTATCATTGCTATGCAGACGACACACAATTAATCTTCTCCTTTCCCCCTTCTGATGACCAGGTGGCGAATCGCATCTCTGCATGTCTGGCAGACATATCCGTGTGGATGACGGATCACCACCTCAAGCTGAACCTCGGCAAGACGGAGCTGCTCTTCCTCCCGGGAAGGACTGCCCGTTCCATGATCTCGCCATCACGGTTGACAACTCCATTGTGTCCTCCTCCCAGAGCGCTAAGAACCTTGGCGTGATCCTGGACAACACCCTGTCGTTCTCAACTAACATCAAGGCGGTGGCCCGTTCCTGTAGGTTCATGCTCTACAACATCCGCAGAGTACGACCCTGCCTCACACAGGAAGCGGCGCAGGTCCCTAATCCAGGCACTTGTCATCTCCCGTCTGGATTACTGCAACTCGCTGTTGGCTGGGCTCCCTGCCTGTGCCATTAAACCCCTACAACTCATCCAGAACGCCGCAGCCCGTCTGGTGTTCAACCTTCCCAAGTTCTCTCACGTCACCCCGCTCCTCCGCTCCCTCCACTGGCTTCCAGTTGAAGCTCGCATCCGCTACAAGACCATGGTGCTTGCCTACGGAGCTGTGAGGGGAACGGCACCTCAGTACCTCCAGGCTCTGATCAGGCCCTACACCCAAACAAGGGCACTGCGTTCATCCACCTCTGGCCTGCTCGCCTCCCTACCACTGAGGAAGTACAGTTCCCGCTCAGCCCAGTCAAAACTGTTCGCTGCTCTGGCCCCCAATGGTGGAACAAACTCCCTCACGACGCCAGGACAGCGGAGTCAATCACCACCTTCCGGAGACACCTGAAACCCCACCTCTTTAAGGAATACCTAGGATAGGATAAAGTAATCCCTCTCACCCCCCCTCCCCCTGAAAAGATTTAGATGCACTACTGTTCCACTGGAGGTCATAAGGTGAATGCACCAATTTGTAAGTCGCTCTGGATAAGAGCGTCTGCTAAATGACTTAAATGTAATGTAATGCTTTGTGGGATCTTGTCTATGTATAGTTGCCTGTGAGCATTATAGTAGCTTCACGTTTTGTTTGTTCGTTTTGTTTTTTAAAGTTTTCTATTCCAAAATAAAGGATGGAAACATACCGCGCTGCATCTTGGTCCACTCCTTATAACGATCGTGACAGAAGATCCCACCACAAACAGACCAAGCAGCGTGGCCAGGAGGAGCAGACATCATGGACATGGGAGGATATTTTGTAGATGGTGCCATTTTTTGGGGGAGGCACACGGGGTGGTTGGCGGAGCCAGGTTTCAGACCAGAGCCAATTCCCCCCACTCGCTTTAAGGAGCGTGTGACCGTTCAGGCACCATGTTATGCAGTGATTCGCACTGTGTCTCCAGTGTTCATTCACAGCTCGGTGCCAGCTCCCCGCACTTGCCGTGCGAAAATGAGCATCTAGCCAGGGCGGGTTGTGCCGGCTTAGCGCTCATGGTCTCCAGTGCGCCTCCTCGGTCCAGAATATCCTGAGCCGGCTCTACACACTGTATCTCCGGTGCGCCTTCACAACCCAGTGCGTCCTGTGCCAGCTTCCCGTACTTGCCATGTGAAGGTGGTCCTTTGTCCAGGACGCGTTGTGCCAGCTCGACGCTCCAGACCTCCAGTGCATCTCCACGGTCCAGTATATCCTGCGCCGGCTCCGTCGCCGGAAGCTCTGGACTGGGAACTGTCGCCGGAAGCTCTGGACTGGGAACTGTCGCCGGAAGCTCTAGACTGTGGAGGGTCCTGAGACGGTCCGCTGTCGGGAACCTCCTGAGACGGTCCGCAGTCTGGAGCCTCCAGCAATGGTCGGCGGTCCGGAGCCTCCAGCAACAGTCTGCAGTCCAGAGCCTTCAGCAGGGGTTCCCAGTCCAGAGCCTCCTGTGAGGTTTCCCAGTCCGGAGCCTCCGGCGACGATCTACGGTCCGGTTCCTCCGGCGACGATCCATGGTCCGAAGCCTCCGGCGATGACCCACGGTCCGGTTCCTCCGGCGAAAAGCCACGGTCCGGTTCATCCGGCAAGGATCCACAGTCCGGAGCTTCCGGCGATGATCCCCGCACCAGAGCCGCCATGGAGCATGACGTATCTGCGAGTGGAGTGGGTACTTCGCCCCGCACCGGAGCCGCCCTTGACGGTAGATGCCCACCCGGACCCTCCCCTATTGAGTCAGGCTCTGTAGTTGGAGTCCGCACCTTTGGGGGGCGGTACTGTCACGCCCTGACCATAGAGAGCTGTTTATTTTCTATGCTGGTTTGGGAGTGATAGTGAGATCTTGCCTATGTATAGTTGCCTGTGAGCATTATAGTAGCTTCACGTTTCGTTTGTTCGTTTTGTTCTTTAAAGATTTCTATTCCAAAATAAAGGATGGAAACATACCACGCTGCATCTTCGTCCTTATAACGATCGTGACAGCTGTTAGTGTCTTACCGACCATTCCACAGGTGCATGTTCATTAATGTGTTTATGGTTCATTGAACAAGCATGGGAAAGTGTTTAAACCCTTTACAATGAAGATCTGTGAAGTTATTTGGATTTTTAGGAATTATCTTTGAAAGACAGGGTCCTGAAAAAAGAACATGTCTTTTTTTGCTGAGTTTATATGCACTGAACAAAAATAGAAATGCAAAATGTTGGTCCCATGTTTCATGAGCTGAAATAAAAGATCCCATACATTTTCCACATGCAGAAAGAGCTTAATTCTCTCAAATTTTGTGCACAAATGTGTTTACATCTATCACGATCGTCTGAATGAATGGACCAAGGCGCAGCATACTTAAGAGTTCCACATGTTTAATAAACATGAAACTCACCACAACAGAAGAAAACTAAACGTGACGTTCTGGGCTGCTCACAGGCAGCTACACAAACACAAGATCCCACAAACACCAGGTGGGAAAATGCTGCCTAAATATAATCCCCAATCAGAGACAACGATAGACAGCTGCCTCTGATTGGGAACCATACCAGGCCAACAAAGAAATAGAAAACATAGATTGCCCACCCTAGTCACACCCTGCCCTAACCAAAGAGAGAATTAAAAGGATCTCTAAGGTCAGGGAGCCCAAACATCCCTGTTAGGGAGCATGCAATTAGCATGCTGACTGCAGGAATGTCCATCAGAGCTGATGGCAGAGAATTTAAATTAATTTCTCTACCTACCTTTGGCAAAACTGACCACGACTCCTATAGGCAGAAACTCAAACAGGATGTACCTGTGACGAGAACTATTCAACGGTGGTCTGACCGATCGGAATCACGTGGACTAGGAAATGTTCCGGGCAGCCTCAGAGAATAATATCAATTTATACACTGATTCGGTGAGTGAGTTTATAAGGAAGTGCATTGGAGATGTTGTACCCATTGTGACGATTAAAATCTACCCTATCCAGAAAGCGTTAACCCTCACAGGGCTGCCGGCCCAGACGGCATCCCTATCTGCATCATCAGAGCATGCGCAGACCAGTTAGCTGTTGTGTTTACAGACATATTCAATCTCTCCCTATCCCAGTCGCCTGTCCCATTGCTCCTGTACCCGAGAAGGCAAAGGTAACTCAACTAAATGACTATCGCCCCGTAGAACTCACTTCTGTCATCATGAAGTGCTTTGAGAGACTATTCAAGGATCATATCACCTCCACCTTACCTGCCACCCTAGACCCACTTCAATTTGCATACCACCCCAGTAGGTTCACAGATGATGCAACCGCCATCACACTGCACACTGCTCTATCCCATCTGGACAAGAGGAATAACTATGAAAGAATGCTGTTCATTGACTACAGCTCAGCATTCAACACCATAGTACCCTCCAAGCTCAATGTTAAGCTTGATTACCAACAACGATGAGACAGCCTACAGGGAGGAGGTGAGGGCACTCGGAGTGTGGTTTCAGGAAAACAACCTCTCACTCAACATCAACAAAACAAAGTTGATGATTGTGGACTCTCCCCCCCCCCCCATCCACATCGACAGGACAGCAGTGGAAAAGGTGGAGAAGTGTTAAGTTCCTTGGTGTACACATCTTGGACAAACTGAAATGGTCCACCCACACAGATGGTGTGGTGAAGAAGGCGCAACTTTGCCTCTTCAACCTCAGGAGGCTGAAGAAACTTGCCTCGTCACCTAAAACCCTCACAAACTTTTACAGATGTACAATTGAGAACATCCTCTCGGGCTGTATCATCGCCTGGTACGGCAATTGCACCACCCACAACCGCAAGGCTCTCCAGAGGGTGGTGTGGTCTGCACAATGCATCACCGGGGACAAAGTACCTGCCCTCCAGGACACCTACAGGACAGGAAGGCCAAAAAGATCATCAAGGACAACAACCACCCAAGCCATTGCCTGTTCACCCCGATACCATCCAGAAGGCGGGTCAGTACAGGTGCATCAAAGCTGGGACCGAGACACTGAAAAACATCTTCTATTTCAAGGTCATCAAACTGTTATTAAACAGCCATCACTAACACAGAGAGGCTGCTGCCCTCATATAGACTTGAAATCATTGGCCACTTGAATAATGCCACTTGAATAATGTTTACATATGTTTACATATCTTGCATTACTTATCTCGTGTATATACTGTATTTTATACCATCTATTGCGTCTTGCCTATGCCGCTCGGTCATTGCTCATCCAAATATTTATATGTGTATATATTATTATTCCATCCCTTTGCTTACATTTGTGTGTATTAGGTAGTTGCTGTGGTATTGTTAGATTACTGTTAGATAGTACTGCACAGTCGGAACTAGAAGCACAAGCATTTCGCTGTACTCGCAATAACATCTGCTAACCATGTGTATGTGACCAATAAAATTTTATTTAATTTGATTTAAGCTGCTTCAACGTTGTTTTAGAGAATTTGGCAGTACGTCCAACTGGCCTAACAACCGCAGACCATGTGTAACTACGCCAGCCCAGGTCCTCCACATCCAGTTTCTTCACCTGCAGGATTGTCTGAGACCAGACATCCGGACAGCTGATGAAATTGTGGGTTTACACAACAGAAACATTTCTGAACAAACTGTCAGAAACCGTGTCAGGGAAGCTCATCTGCGTGATTTTCTTACTCACCAGGGTCTTGACCTGACTGCAGTACGGCGTCGTCACTGACTTCAGTGGGCAAATGCTCACCTTTGATGGCCACTGGCATGCTGGAGAGGTGTGCTCTTCACGGATAATTCCCGGTTTCAACTTTACCGGGCAGATGACAGACAGCGTAGCGTGTATTGTGTAGTTGTAATGTCTGCTTCCAACTTACACTCTCAAAAACGTAGATCCCCTGAACGCAGCTCACTTTCCAGCTCACTTTCCAGCTCACACTCTCAAACACATAGATCCCCTGAACGCAGCTCACTTTCCAGCTCACACTCTCAAACACATAGATCCCCTGAACGCAGCTCACTTTCCAGCTCACACTCTCAAACACATAGATCCCCTGAACGCAGCTCACATTCCAGCTCACACTCTCAAACACGTAGATCCCCTGAACGCAGCTCACTTTCCAGCCCACTTTCCAGCTCACACTCTCAAACACGTAGATCCCCTGAACGCAGCTCACTTTCCAGCCCACTTTCCAGCTCACACTCTCAAACACATAGATCCCCTGAACGCATCTCACTCTCCAGATCCCAATCACCTGAATTCTGATCACCTGTTCACACACCTGTATGTCAGTATCACACACTATTTAGTTTAGTTCTTTGCACCCCGTCATTGTGAGGTATTGTTTGTTTTGTGACACACTTCCATTCGGAGCTCTGTTTTTCCACGTAAATTAACCTCACGTGTATGATAGTTTTTGTCTGCCTCACTAACGACGGCTTTTGCCTATTCCCTGCTTGTACTTTAGCCTATTGGATTTCCTGTTATCAACCTATTGCCTGATCTCCCGGACTACGTTACTTGTCTTTTCCCTGCCTGTACGGTTGCCTTTTTGGACCCCCTGTGTATGACCTTCTGCCTGCCCCTGGACCTAGCTACCTGCCTCCTCCTGTGGTCCTTTACAAATAAACACCTGCTGCGCCCAGTGCTTGAAACCAGTTCTCTGTCTCCCATCGTGATCAGTACAGTCGTGTTGGCGAGCTGTTTGGTGATGTCAACGTTGTTAACAGAGTTCCCCATGGTGGCAATGGGGTTATGGTATGGGCAGGCATAAGCTATGGACAACGAACACAATTGTATTTTATCGATGTTAATTTGAATACACAGAGATACCGCGATGAGATCCTGAGGCCCATTGTCGTGCCATTCATCTTCCGCCATCACCTTAGGTTTCAGCATGATAATGCACGGCCCCATGTCGCAAGGATCTGTGACTAACAGATGCATATCTGTATTCCCAGTCATGTGAAATCCATAGATTAGGGACTAATGAACTTATTTTAATTGGCTGATTTCCTTATATGAACAGTAACTCTGTGAAATCTTAGAAATTGTTGCATGTTGTTTATACTTTTGTTCAGTATAGTTTTATGCAAAGGTGTAAACTACTACCCAGTTGATTGTACAGTTTCTGACTTATTGCCATTGCTAAATAATTCCCTCATAAGCCATAAGCATTTGGTGTTTCTATTACACAACACAATTTTGTAATGAAATTCAGACAAAAAAAGCATATTTCCTGATATCTCCACTGTCTGCTTGTTGATCGGCCCATATAATGTGTCCACATCACTCAGTTTCTGAGTAGCATAGCGTTTGAGATCAGGGCATACACTAACCACTGTGCTTTACCTTGTTACTTAGCAACAGGGCATCCCATCTTTATGTAGGCCTACTATCGTCATATTGTCGAGTAATCTTTATTTACTTTTAGTCATATACGCTGCACTGCAAGGCAGAATACTGTCTATCTATCTCTGTCCTTAGAACTGATAGAGAAGAACCCTGAAATTATGCAATAAAAACGTTAACTGTAGAATTGGCCATATGTGGTGTGATGGCTCCACATATTGCATGTGTCAAATTGCAATTGTCCAAAAATCCAGTGGAATAGACTTGGATTGAATATTCAGACCAGAGCATAGAGACACATTAAACAATAAAATCCATCTTCATTTCAACATTCAGAACAGGCACTCATATTATCAGGACAATAGGTGCTGATGATACCCATCACTTTCCACATTTTCTCTCTACAGCTAACCAATTATAGAGGTAAGAGAGTACAATCCAACTGTCCAATGCAACCATGATCTAATTCACCTTAATGCTGATTACTTAACTACATTTATCTGCTTTGGGTCGATTCAACCCAGTCAGTGCTGGGTGGTGATCATTAGGGCACACTATATCAACATGAAATGTAGCGTTTCTTATTGGACATGTTCAGATACTGTAGCGCCTCACTCTGTTTCAGACCGTTTTGTTCTGTTTAATGTATACTGAACACAACCCTGGTCACGCCTACCTGCAGGCCTTCGATTGCCAGTTTGAGAATGTTGGGCGTGAGCTTGGATGCCTGCTTGAAGGAGAAGTTACTCCAGTCGATGATCAAGATGAAGCCGTTGATCTGGAGTTCTTGGTTCTCTATGAGAACCTCCAGGGAGAGGAGGATGGCTCGGAGGATGTCTGTGAAAGAGCTCCTTCACAGAGAGAGAAAGATACATCAGATTGGGATACAATGCAGAACAATCCAGCACTGTTCTGTATCAAGACTATTACAATAATTCAATCCAGGACAATCCAGCACTGTTCTGTATCAAGACTATTACAATAATTCAATCCAGGACAATCCAGCACTGTTCTGTATCAAGACTATTACAATAATTCAATCCAGGACAATCCAGCACTGTACTGTATCAAGACTATTACAATAATTACATTATTTCTGTCCCGGGTCTGCTGGGTCTGACCATTGAGTGGGCCAGAAAAGGGCCGGAGTAAAGTCTTTGGGCAAGAGAGTGGTTATTGTTTTGCTGTTTAGTTCCAAAATATGATTTTTTAAGTATTCTATCAAATCAGTATCGATCAGTAGCTACAGTACAATTGTTTACTTGATTAATGGAACAATTACATCAAAGAAGCCACTTCAGTGAGACAAATGTGCCTTCTAAAATATCTGTAAAACTCACCTTCCCTGGTCCCAGTTGGAAGCAAATAGGATGAGTATCTTCCGGCCATGCTGATCCGGAGTCTCCAGGACACCTGGGAAGCCGTCCATCAGAGCCCTCTTGATCCCCGGGTCGTCCACCTTGAAGCTCTGGAACATGTCCAGGTTCTGCTGGCGGAATTGAAAATACTGGGCCAGGAGCCGGAAGGTCTCTGCCTGGTTGAACTTGCGCGCCCGCAGAAACCTCAGGATGAAGTCGTCGTCCGTGCGCAGGAAGCCGATGTCGGGCCGTGTCACGATCATGTCGCGCACCTGCTGGATGTCCGCATGGAGGGTGTCAGGGTTCTCGTTGAGCTCCTGACGAGCTTTCTCTGTGGTCTCGGAGCTCAGGCCCGCTTGCAAGTGAGTCATGTTTTTTTGGCTTTAGTCAAGTTCACACTCTCTCTATATCTGGGTTTTGGCTAAATATTATTGTAGAGATCTCCTTAGTAAACAGTCTTGATTTCTGTTCTGTACATTTTTGGTGGCGTCTCACCGGCACACGCGTCTCTCCAGTACACCACCTCCTGAGCTGTGTCACCTGTAGTGTTTAGCCTATGAAGAAAAGATATGGAAGATTTAGAGTAACTGGTGCACCAGTAGACTAAACACATTCATCCTTCCTTCTTCTCTTCTTTAGAGTAAGCCTACTTGTTGTGTGTATGTACTGACATGTACTGTATGTGTAACTGATAGATGCACACACATTACATGTTAATGTTTTTACATGTATGTAAATTGTAAAGTATTTTGTCTGTAATGTCTTTTTCGTTATATGTCGGACCTCAGTAAGACTAGCTGTCACCATTGGCGTCGGTTAATGGGGATCCTAATAAATCCAATTGGCTAAGCACTGATCCAACACAACTGGATAGGAGAAAATATTTGTTCCACTTCATATCTATCACAGATCCAATCAGGTCAGATCAGTAAATGTTCCAAGGAAAGGACAAAGAAAGGTTACATTTTTAAAGTGGTCGAATAGGGCCCTGGTTTGGGAAATGCATAAGGGCTGACGATTTCAACAGCATACACTGTTCAAGTTGAGAAGGCGGGTATTGCTGACATCATGGACAAACCCATGGGCTACATTTTCTTGTGCATCATTTTCAGGTCAGAGTTCAAATATAACAGGCAGTGCATTTTCCCTCCCAACAATAAGCCTACCAGCTATGGATTTTACACTGTGAAAAACCCAAATATTATGAAAATACAGTACATTCGGAAAGTATTCAGACACCTTCACTTTTTGCCCATTTTGTTACGTTACAGCCTTATTCTAAAATATATTAAATTGTTTGTTTTCCTCATTAATCTACACACAATACCCAATAATGACAAATCAAAAACAGGTTTAGAATTTTTTTTTTAATAATAATAATAAGAAACTGAAATATCACATTTACGTAAGTATTCAGACCCTATAATCAGTACTTTGTTGAAGTACCTTTGGCAGCGATTACAGCCTCGAGTCTCCTTGGGTATGACGCTACAAGCTTGGCACACCTGCATTTGGGGAGTTTCTCCAGTTCTTTTCTGCAGATCCTCTCGAGCTCTGTTAGGTTGGAAGGGGAGCGTTGCATCACAGCTATTTTCAGGTCTCTCCAGAGATGTTCGATCGCGTTCAAGTCTGGGCTCTGGCTGGGCCACTCAAGGACATTAAGAGACTTGTGCCGAAGCCACTCCTGCGTTGTCTTGGCTGTGTGCTTAGAGTCATTGTCCTGTTGGAAGGTGAACCTTTGCCCCCAATCTGAGGCCCTGAGCGCTTTGGAGCAGGTTTTCATCAAGGATACCTCAGTACTCAGTACCTCAGGCCAAATAGTTTTACCTTGGTTTCATCAGACCAGAGAATCTTGTTTCTCATTGTCTAAGAGTAATTTAGGCGATTGCCTTTTGGCAAACTCCAAGTGGGCTGTCATGTGCCTTTTACTGAGGAGTAGCTTCCGTTTGGCCATTCTACCATAAAAGCCTGATTGGTGGAGTGCTGCAGAGATGGTTGTCCTTCTGGAAGGTTCTCCCATCTCCACAGCCAGCTCTAGGAAGAGTCTTGGTGGTTCCAAACGTCTTCCATTTAAAAATGGAGGCCACTGTGTTCCTAGGGAGCTTCAATGCTGCAGGAATGTTTTGGTGCCCTTCCCCAGATCTGTGCTTCGACACAATCCTGTCTCAGAGCTCTACGTACAATTCCTTCGATCTCATGGCTTGGTTTTTGATCTGACAGGTGTTGTCAACTGTGGGACCTCATATAGACACATGTGCCTTTCCAAATCATGACCAATCAAGTTGTAGAAACAACATGCACCTAAGCTCAATTTTGAGTCTCATAGCAAAGGGTCTGATTACTTATGTAACAAAGTATTTCTGTTTTTTATTTTTATTTATTTATACATTTGCAAACATTTATACAAATTTGTTTTCACTTTCTCATTATGGATTATTGTTGTGTAGATTTTTAGGATTTTTTAAAAATGTAACCCATATTTGAATAAGGCTGTAAAGTAACAAAATGTGGAAAAAGTTAAGGGGTCTGAATATTTGTATCTGAATGCACTGTATACAGAGGTTATTCATGTAATTATGTTTTAATAGTGATAATCATAATCGGTAATAAAATCACAATGGTGTTATTTGCTATTTATTTAAATTGTACATTTGATTTAGCAAGACTGACCTAGCCAATCGAATGCCATTACATTAGATTGCCTGCTGGTCCAAGCAGGTTCTCTGTGACTGTGACGCTCACCAATTACGGGTCAAACGCTGCGAGGGCCTCTCCCTGTTTATTTATTTATGAAACATTACCTCATCTCCCTTGCTATTCAGAGATACAATAGGGAATAACATGCCAAATATTATGCCATTGCTCAATAACATAAAGTCCTATTCCATCAGCCGTTCACGGATTAATTGCGTTACATGACGTACCGCACCAACCACAATGTGAATCAGGACAAACTGCCATATACCCCAAAGAAAACCTGCCACATATTGATAAACACTTTGTATATACAAATGTTATAAATCCACATTGAGATAAATGTAATACTTACATGAACACCACGCCCTGTAAAACCAGCCAGGTATCCGATGAAGCGCAGGACTGCACAGCAGACGTATCATTCCATTGATATTTATAAATACTGGCCATAAAGGAGTTTCAATAAATAATATATAGCCTATTTTTATCCAGTTGGCAAGGAAAACGTAAATAAAGAAAAATATAATATTTCCTTGAAAGGCTATCAAGTAAAAAAAAAAATTGAAATCCTGTAGCCTAAAGGACTGCGTTGTCTGAATGTATTCTACGGTGTAGGCTGCCTGAAAAGATGCTGTGCCCCATAAACGGAACAGATTGGCGGCCATGCGCGGCTGTGTCTGCTTCGATGAGGGTTGTACGCACTCTGCCTGGAGGACGAATACGAGACAAACTGAGAAGATATAGTGATGGAGACTCACAGAGGTGGGGAATCACCCGCGGTGCTCAATTCCGTGTGCCGCAAAGTATCACACCATTTTCACGACGTAAACCATAGGCTATTGTCATCCAATTGGTCTTTTCAAGTCTCCAATAAAACATGTACGTAGTCTCCATCAGTTCGGTTCGCGGCAATTGCGCCCAGTTGGTTAGAATATGGTTTCTGAAGGACGCGCGCATCGCATCCCATGTCCAGTTCAAGCACAGTGGATTTTTTCACATTTGACAAATAAGCCTATAATCTTTGCCTTTTCACTAGGCATAATGCAACTTATTATAGCCTATTGTACAATGCCAGAATAAGCATACTATACTTTATTAAAGTATATAGGATAGGTTAGTCTACTTGGGACCATATAGATCTAATCATGAGTTAGGGTCAATTCCATTTAAATTAAGTCAATTCCAAATAGACTTCAAACGTGCCATTTTTCAAAATAGGATTTTCTTTCTTGAAACCTACTCTAACTAAGAAGAAGTAAGAGTACCTTAACCCTAACTGGTGAGATACAGGAGACAGCAGCTTAACGTCATTTTAGGCTAACTGAGGGCAGCAGTTCATCATGAAAAGTCTTCAAAGTGTGCTCCTTAGCCTCCTCTCTGGTGAGTTCATCATCATAGCTACAGAGCATACAGTAAAGCTTATTTGAAGCACACTGAATGGACACTGTCAGTTGCTAAACACATTAGATTTGCTGTTGCTTGTCACTTATTGTTCTTTGTGCTGAAGCAGCTAGTAACTAAAGGGCAGTTCTGTGTCTGATGTGAACTTGTGGTCTCTCTCCAGCTGCTGTGTGGAGTTCGTCTATTATGGGTCGGATCTTTGCATCTGGATACGAGGGAGGAGAGGCAGAGATCAGGTGCCACTATGGCCGTGGGTACGATAACTACTCGAACTACTCTGATATTGTAGTTAAAACTCAATGTGGTGTTCGCCACACTGAGAAAGGCAGGTTCTCTCTGTATGGTGACACAAAGAGAAGATTCTTCACTTTAAATGTCACCTGACCCTAGAAGACGCTGGGGCATACTGGTGCACAGTGAGGAGAACCTTGACAGACATCGATACAGAAATCAGACTGGAGGTAGTCAAAGGTAAGTTCTCTTTTTCTTTGTGTATTTTTTTGTCAATATATATTTTTTATGGGTTTGACAAAAAAAAACATCAACACAAACTGACATGTTCAACAAAAGGGGGGGGGGGGGTTGTTAAATAAATAATACAGATTGAGTTGGATAGAGTCCAAAATGAGCAGCTCTGGTCCAGTTTGATAGAGTAGCAGTGAAAGCTTTTATGCAGCCTGAGCCTTGCAGTTGACCTTACCAATATAAGAATGCTTAAAAACAGCCTGCAGCAGTAGAGTCTACACTCATTGGGAGCGGGCCCCTGAATGCTCCTGTGGTTGGCGTTGCAGTAAAAAAAAATCTATATATATTTATTACATATTTAATATATACTGTATATATAATATATACAGTATATATTTCATTTAAAAAATTCATCTGACCCTGCTTGTTTCAGTGTGACACCCTGAAAGTGCAGAAAATGTCTGCTAATTAAGAAAGTCCCTCTGTCATACCACCATGGTTTAGAGGATGTCCTTGGAGACAAGGTTACATTACTGATAATCTGATTGTGAATTTATGTGTTTCTGTGTGTTCCTTGTGTAGCTGGGGTCTCAGTGGAGTCAGGGTTCATCACATGGAGAGGTATGGAGGGAGGAAACACTCACATCAACTGTACTTGTGAACAGGACTCTGAGGCATTCCCAAAGTACCTCTTAAAAGGAGATTAAGGAATTGAAATTCTAATTAAAACCTTAAAGGTATGAATTTATAAAGGGAGATATGCGCTATATGAAAACACAGAGAGAAGAATCTTCACTATGACCATTGATAACCTGAACCTAGAGGATGCTGGGACATAATTATGTGGAGTGGAATCATGGGGATTAGATAAGCTGATTCAAGTCAGGCTCACTGTGGAAAGAGGTTTGTATGTGAGAGTATTACAATGCTAAATATTTTCTATGAATGGTCAAAGTTATTTTGAAACCGATCAAGGTTCATTCACATTTGTGCATTCTATTTGAAGTTTCAGGTAACTCAGTTTTAAGTATCTCACTGGTGACTGTGAGTCTGGCTGTGTTGCTAATAGTCTACAGATGGAAATGTAACAAGGAGCAAGGTATTTACACATGGAAACACACATACATATGCGCATGCTAAAGACCACACACACACACACACACAGTCACACATGCAATAAATAATTGTGTGTGTTCTACAGGGTAGGTCTCTCCCAGCAGACAGAAGTCTAGCAAATAAAACACACACACAGGAAATACTGAAGGGGTGAGAATAGAATAGAGAAACCATTAAAATACTTCATAAAATGTTGTTTTCTTTGTAAACCTCTATTTTACCATTAAATTATAGTTTGTTCCAGTACAACACAACATCATTAATTACAGAATTGTTGTTGATTGGAATAAACAGTTCTATATTAATTTCGGTTTAATTGACCTTTAATAAAGCCTGTCCCTTTAAGAGTGACAGATGACTTCACAGTGAACCTGAGCTTGCAGTGTTAATTAACCTAACTCCCAAGTTCAGCTCCCGGAACTGTGTCTGTGCAGAGAATCTCCAGTTCTCTATTATTATTATTCTAACTGTTATATCCTTCAATGTGCGTGAATACAAGAACAGTGAGCACAGTATTTAAAAGTTATCAATGTTTTAGTCATATTTCATAATTGTACAGCTATTTATGTACACATTTGTCATGCCCTGGTCTTAGTATTCTGTGTTCTCTTTATTATTTTGGTTAGGCCAGGGTGTGACATGGGTGATTTATGTGGTTTGTTTTGTCTAGGGGTTTGTAGTTTATGGGATCGTGTTTAGTTAAGTATTCTTGGTAAGTCTATGGTTGCCTGGAGTGGTTCTCAATCAGAGCCAGGTGGTTATCGTCGTCTCTGATTGGGAACCATATTTAGGCAGCCATATTCTATGGATATTTCGTGGGTGATTGTTTCCTGTCTCTGTGTTTTGCACCAGTTAGGACTGTTTCGGTTTTTCCACGTTTTCTTGTTTTGTATAAGTATATTGTTCACGTTATCATCTTTATTAAAGATGTTCAACCATAACCACGCTGCTTTTTGGTCCTCCTCTCATTCACCAGAAGAAACCGTAACAACATTTTTTATGCTAGTAAACAAACTACTGTTAGCCACAGTTTGCCTATCAATTGACTAGCTAGCTAGCTAAGATGTAGCCATTTGAAGGTTGTTTTTAAGTCACTGTATCGTTATAGCAGATATGTTTTTTGTTTGTTATAGCTAAATATACAGTACAAATCAAAAGTTTGGACACACATACTCATTCCAGGGTGTTTCTTTATTTTTACTATTTTCTACATTGAAGAAAAATAGTGAAGACATCAAAAATATGAAACAACACATATGGAATGATGTAGTAAGCAAAAAAAAAAGTGTTAAACGAAAATATTTTATTTTTGAGATTTGGAAAAGTAGCCACCCTTTGCCTTGACGACAGCTTTGCACGCCCTTGGCATTCTCTCAACCAGCTTCATGCAGTAGTCACCTGGAATGCATTTCGATTAACAGGTGTGCCTTGTTAAAAGTTAATATGTGGAATTTCTTTCCTTAATGCATTTGAGACAATCAGTTGTGTTGTGACAAGGCAGGGGTGGTATACAGAAGATAGCCCTATTTGGTAAAAGACCAAGTCTATATTATGGCAAGAACAGCTCAAATAAGCAAAGAGAAATTACAGTCCATCATTACTTTAAGACATGAAGGTCAGTCAATGTGGAAAATTTCAAGAACATTTAAAGTTTCTTCAAGTGCAGTCACAAAACCCATCAAGCACTATGATGAAACTGACTCTCATGAGGACCGCCACAGGAAAGGAAGACCCAGAGTTACCTCATTAGAGTTACCAGCCTCAGAAATTGCAGCCCAAATAAATGCTTCACAGAGTTCAAGTAACAGACACATCTCAACATCAACTGTTCAGAGGAGACTGTGTGAATCAGGCCTTCATGGTTGAATTGCTGCAAAGAAACCACTACTAAAGGATATCAATAATAATAGACTTGCTTGGGCTAAGAAACACGAGTAATGAACATTAGTCCGGATGAAATCCAAATGTGAGATTTTTGTCTTTGTGAGATGCAGAGTAGGTGAATGGATCATCTCCACGTGTGGGTCCCACCGTGAAGCATGGAGGAGGAAGTGTGATGGTGTGTGGGTTCTTTGCTGGTGACACTGTCTGTAATTTATTTTGAATTCAAGGCACACGTAACCAGCATGGCTACAACAGTATTCTGCAGTGATATGCCATCCCATCTGGTTTGTGCTTAATGGGACTAGCATCTGTTTTTCAACAGGACAATGACCCAACATATTTCCAGACTGTGTAAGAGCTATTTGACCAAGAAGGAGAGTAATGAAGTGCTGCATCATATTACCTGGACTCAACAATTACCAAACCTCAACCCAATTGAGCTGGTTTGGAATGAGTTGGACCACAGAGTGAAGGAAAAGCAGCTCAGCATATGTGGGAACTCTTTCAAGACTGCTGGAAAAGCATTCCAGTTGAAGCTGTTTGAGAGAATGCAAAGAGTGTTGCAAAGCTGTCATCAAGGCAAAGGGTGGCTACTTTAAGGAATCTCAAATATAACATCTATTTTGATTTGTTTAACACTTTTTTTGGTTACTACATGACTCCATATGTGTTATTTCATAGTTTTGATGTCTTCACTGTTATTCTACAATCTAGAAAATATTAAAAATGAAGAAAAACCCTTGAATAAGTAGGTGTGTCCAAACTTTTGGCTGGTACTGTAGGTGCACACAGGCCGAGAAACAAATTCAAGGTGACAGACAGTGACATTCAATACCGCCTTGCACACTGTTGCCTGTAACTAGCTGAAATAGGGTTTAATCATTAGTCCAACAGTTGCAAACGAGAGTTTCTATTGGACAAATTCAGGTATGTTTATCCCCATTTATTCTGTTTGATTCCATTTAAGAAACATTTTTCAACAGAATCAGCTAAATGAATACACCCCTGATCACCCATAAACACAGTTCACTTTCATAGCAGCCACGTTGTATTCCTTATCGCATCTATGTACTCTCACCTCTTCCCTTCCCTTTTGGACTTGCACAACACATCAGCTGCATGTGACCAGGCGAAAAAACATTTGCAAGCCAAACACACAGCCTACATCGTTGTCACCATATTAGCTAAAGTAATGTCATAGTCAGCATAGCTAATAGAACTAACACATTAGCAAACCCCCTATAATCATGCAGTAACATTACAGTGTACAGTCAGTAAGCAGTGACACCGGCAGTCCCCGGTGGCAATAAATTAGTAATACCAAAAGCTTACCTTGACTTGGAAGTGTTCCAGTGTTGTGTTGGAGAGTCATAGCCAGCTAGCTAACATAGCATCCCTCTGTTTGAGCAGGGTGTTTGAGTAGGCTAAACTAGCTAGCTGCATTTGCATGCTAAGTAAGTGAAACTGAAAGTTAAAAAAACAATAATAGACTTCTCCTTCATTTTGGAAGACTTAAACTATTGTATTTCTCTCTCTTTGTAAGTCAACTATTCACCACATTGTATACACTGCAGTGCTAGCTAGCTGTAGATTATGCTTTCAGTACTAGATTAATTATCCAATCCTTTGATTGGGTGGACAACATGTCAGTTCATGCTGCAATCAATCAATAAAATGTATTTATAAAGCCCTTTTTACATCAGCTGATGCCACAAATTGCTATACAGAAACCCAGCCTAAAACCCCAAGCAGCAAGCAATGTAGATGTAGAAGCAGGGTGGTTAGGAAATACTCTCCAGAAAGGCAGGAACCTAGGAAGAGAGGAACCAGGCTCTGAGGGGTGGCCAGTCCTCTTCTGGCTTTGCCGGGTGGAGATTATAACAGTACATGGACAAGATGTTCAAACGTTCATAGATGACCAGCAGGGTCAAATAATAATAATAATAATCACCGTGGTTATAGAGGGTGCAACAGGTCAGCACCTCAGCAGTAAATGTCAGTTGGCTTTTCATAGCCAAGCATTCAGAGTTAGAGACAGCAGGTGCCGTTGAGAGAGAGAGAGAGTTAAAAACAGCAGGTCCGGGACAATGTAGCACGTCTGGTGAACAGGTCAGGGTTCCATAGCCACAGGCAGAACAGTTGAAACTGGAGCAGCAGCACGACCAGATGGACTGGGGACAGCAAGGAGTCATCGGGCCAGGTAGTCCTGATGCATGGTCCCAGGGCTCAGGTCGTCCGGGAGGGGAGGGAGAGGGAGAGAATACTTAAATTCACACAGGACACCGGATAAGACAGGAGAAATACTCCAGACATAACAGACTGACCCTAACCCCCTGACACATAAACTATTGCAGCATAAATACTGGAGGCTGAGAGAGGAGGGGTCAGGAGACATTGTGGCCCCGTCCGATGATACCCCTGGACAGGGCCAACCAAGCAGGATATAACTTCACCCACTTTGCCAAAGCACAGCCCCCACACCACTAGAGAGATATCTTCAACCACCAACTTACTACCCTGAGACAAGGCTGAGTATAGCCCACAAAGATCTCCCCCACAGCACATACCCGAGGGGGGCACCAATCCTGGACAAGAAGATCACGTCAGTGACTCAACCCACTCAAGTGACGCACCCCTCCTAGAGACGGGATGGAAGAGCACCACCAAGCCAGTGACTCAGCCCCCGTAATAGGGTTAGAATCCCGGTGGAGAGAGGGGAACCGGCCAGGCAGAAACAGCAAGGACGGTCCGTTGCTCCAGTGCCTTTCCGTTCACCTTCACACCCCTGGGCCAGACTACACTCAATCATAGGACCTACTGAAGAGATGAGTCTTTAATAAAGACTTTAAGGTAGGATAGGCTGACCATTCCATAACAATGGAGTTCTATAGGAGAACGCCCTGCAAGAGCTCTGATAGGCTGGAGGACGTCCTCTGAAAGTTGTCATAATTACTGTGTAAGTCTATGGAAGGGGGTGAGAACCTTCTTTGCAAAATTGTTTGTTTTAATAAATTATATGGTGATGTGATTATATTTAGTATAGTTTTTTAAATGTTTTGCAATTTAAATTTTTAAAAAATTCACTGAGGAGGATGGTAGCGTTTGGAGGGGTTTTGGGGGATGGGGAGAGTCTATTAGAATAGTACGGCTATTTTTATTTGATTTTATACGAGGTACTGTATCAGGTAGGAGGATTTTGAAATGTTGTAAACCGTGATTGGCCGCACACTCCAGCACAATGGGTGGCGGCATTCACCTTTAAGGTTGGTTTGCGGACCGCCATTATGTCATGGAAGAAGAGAAGGTGACGTCATTTCCTTATTCGGGAAAAAAGAACGTTAGTCAGAGAATTTGTGCTGTAGCTCTTGAAGTCTTGTTATTTTGTGACATTAACGTTTAAATCCTGTAGTGATTTGACTTAAGCTAACACATAGACAAAGTTTTTAATTCAGAAAGCTAACGAAAGAGAATATCGTCGTAGCCAACAGTTTTCTACGTAGCTCTGCTTTTTAAACCTGTCCTTGCGCAAACATTATTAACCATCAAGCCCAACATCTGACTGTCATGGATCAAATATCGATCACTGCAGAAGTACCAAAGGTGAGTTGGTTAGCTAAGATTAGGTCGTCAGTCCGACATTCTGGACATGTAAAATGACCCTGGTCGTGGCAAGAACAGAGCCTTTCAATCGTTTGTCTGGGAGAGGACATATAACATGATCTAGTTTTAAATACAGCTATAAGTGAATTGATCACATGATCTAGTTTTAAATACAGCTATAAGTGAATTGATCTAACTAACACTGGCTTAATTCATACGTTTATCAACCAATACAGGCTGACATGCTTCAAACGTTGGCTAGTTAGACAAGTCAGGGCATGTCCCTGGCTGCCTTTTTTAAAATCCAGTATGGCTGACAGGTAACGTTATAGCAAAGATTTAACTAAACCAAGATAGACCACAGCTTGTCGTTTCTATTGGGAACAAATGAGTAATATTGGTCAGAAAAAGCAAGGACATTGTCCTATCGGTGGTTATAGCACAGATGGTTCGCCGGATGTATAAATGTGAAGCATCCTTTTGGCGTTTCCACTCCCTACCAAATATGGGTAGTGAGAGGAAGCCCAGTGGCCGGCAGTTGGAGAAGATAGAACGAGATGGATTTTGGCCGACATTCTGCAAATTTTCTCAACGATTAACATTTTTCTCAATACAGTTCTGTTCCCCAAATTTAAATATGTTACGAACATAGTGAATTAAGTTGTAGACTTTACATTTTGCCAAAGTTTCCCAAAAATTGCGTTGTTTAGGAAAGGCGAATTGAGTTATTGCACACGCGCACTTCACAGAACAGGCGTTCCTTAACGGAAAAATGCAAACGAATGCTAGAACGCGCAAATGGTAACTTATTTGTTCCGTTTGAAACATTTGGTTTAGTTATACAAAATATTGGGTTATAATTAGTTTCACTAGCTTAGTAACTAGCTAATTGGTTACTGCTTTATTCAAGCACGTGGTACATAGATGTGTGTGGTACATAGATGTGTTCGCAAAGGGAAAAATCATGTTGTATTGTGTTTTGCCATTACCTAGCTAATAATGTGAATGAATGGTCCTTCAGAGTCCATGGGGTGCCACCACAACCAAGGTGGTGTGTCCCTGCTCCTTCACTGATGTCATGAGCGAGCAGCTGGCCAAGCAACTGGATGATGAAAGTCATTCTTTCCCTGATTTCTCAAAGTAAGTCCTGTTAATATCACCTGTCTGTGTTATCGATTCTCATGAACTTGTAAGGAATTTTTCAAATGACATTTTTACCATCTAGTCTAGCTGGTGTACACTTCGGTGTTAATTGTTAGTGTCACTGTAAAGAAAGAAAAGTTGCACCCTATATATGCTCCTAACAATTTAATGTGCCAACCTAATATCCTAATTGTAAGTCAAACCACTCTGACATTGGGTTATTTTTGAGAAGTATGTCTGATATCCTATGTCTCTGTTTTAGTGTCAGCGCAGCTCTGGATGCCGGTGAGGAGCGAGAGACAGACAGTGATCTGATGCTGGCTCAGATGCTGCAGATGCAGTTTGACAAGGAGTTTGACACCCAGCTACGCACAGAAGAAAGGAAGTTCAATGGCGATAGCAAACGTAAGCCTATGGACAAGTCCTGTATTAAAACCATACAGGGGTTGTCGCTATACCAGTATCGCGATACTCTGAGCTATCGTGGCAATGAAACAAAACATGAAGTGGATTTAATTTCTTGGGTAAAACACTTCTAATCTTAGAAACAAAGAGTATTATGTTGTCACATTTGTTTATTTTGCAAGCTATACCATCCACAATTTTACATGAAGTAGATTTTTATAGGACCATAGAGTTTTTATTTTTTGCCATTTAAAATCTGGTATTGTAGGATCGTGATACTTGTATCGTGACAACCCTACGAAGGTTTGTGCTCATTCTGCATCAAATGGAAGACATTTTCAGTAGCAATATGTTTTAAAATATTCTCTGTTTGGTACTCTTAATAAACATGACCAAGTTTCTGGAGTGTAAAAAGGAATCAAGTGGGAATATGAAGAATTTGAGATGATATATATAATGTTGCAGTATCCATCTCCTTTGAGAACTATCGCATGGTGCACCCTTACGAGGCCAGCGGCAGCTCCGAGGATGAAGTTGATTGGCAAGATAGTTGTGACGACCCCTACAAAGCTGGTAAAGTCTATCACTTTGTCATTTTACACCTATACTAGTATTGTAGCTAGGTCCTATACATCTACTGTATACATGTAAGAGGACAACGTCTTGCTGCATAGAATATTGGTGGCTGTTGGTCTTTTCATGATATTGGTGGTTGGTTATGTTAAAGCAATACTTCAACTTTCTATATTCACTTTTGTTCAATGTATTCCAGACAAACCCACGATAACTCCAAGGAGAGGCTTTACTGGGAAAGGCAAGAACATCACTACTAAGCACGATGAAGTTGTGTGTGGCAGGAAGAATACTGCACGCATGGACAATGTAAGAGTTATAACAAGATAACCTTAACTAGATTTACCAAGCTACCAAGTAAACTTAAAGTTACTTTGATAAAGTAGTTCACTCCATCCAAACTACTTCGTGAAAAATTATTGTATGTAAATCTGAAATGTCATTGACTACAAATTGCAAAAACATATCACTTTGGGTTCATATGTTAATAGAATGTGTAATTTAGCCTGCTAAACACAAAAACTGTTTCAAGTGAGAATTAGGTGAGTCTGATGCTGAAAAATAAATGCTATTATTGCCAACACAAATATTTTATTTTTGCAAAAAAAATGTTGTTCCTGTAGTTAGTTACAAAAAAAAAAAGTAACCTAGCTACCTAGATTTGAATTTAGTTAAACTACCATCAAGATACTACAATATGTAGTTAAATTCCTAGTTGAACTACATGTAGTTCACTACTCCCCAAAACCGAGACATGGGTATTAACATCATTAGCAGTTGTCTTCTTTAGCTTTGAAATGTGTGGCTTGATGTGCATACACATTGATGTGAACATATTCTGAATTGTCAGCCATTTTGAAATCACATTTACATTTAAGTCATTTCACCCTCTCTGTCTTGTCTTCCCAGTTTGCCCCAGAGATCAATGTGGGAGATGGGCTTGGCATGGACCTGAAGCTCTCCAACCAGGTGTACAACTCCCTCAAGCAACACTGCTACTCCGAGCAGCGTCGCAGTGCACGGCTGCATGAGAAGAAGGAGCACTCCACTGCTGTGAGTTTATACAAATAGTAGTGCTGAGCGATTTACAGAAAAGTTTTTTTAAAACAACAAATTGACTGATGTAGGTTCAATTACTAGAATATGATTACGTTTGTTTTTTTCTCAGTTCAATATCTATCTAGAGAACTGACTTTCGATTCGATCTAGCAACCTTTCGGTTACTGGCCCAACGCTCTAAACACTAGGCTACCTGCCACCCCTAAGGCTTTAATGGGAATTGTATTTTCCAACTGGCCAATATTCTACATAGATTAGTGCATAGAATGTGGTAATTAACTACAAAGACCATAATCCATTGCTCTTCTACTTGTCCGCTCTGTTTCTTTCATGCCTGCTACGGACGAGTCAGAATGTGCAATCATGAGGGGATATAGAGAGCAGCTGTTGCTTCGCGAGGTATCTCTACCTAAAAATACATGAGTGATTGATAGTTGGTATTCAGCAGTCATAAAAGTATGACTTATTTGCTTTGAAGAACTACAAAATAGTGATTTTGTCTGACAGCATAGACAGCAGCTCTATAAAGATGAGATGATGACTTGGAATAAAATAATAGTCAAGTAAAACAAATTTAATTTACACAACTTAAATATTTTATTAAAGTAATGTCAATTAATGAGCAATTGTGTAAAAATTCTTTAAAGTACAAAAGTTTTTTGGGGGGGTATCTGTACTGTACTATTTATATTTTTAACCTATTTTACTTCGCTACATTCCTATAGAAAATAATGTACTTTTACTCGATACATTTCCCTGACACCCAAAAGTACCCATTACATTTTGAGTACTAAGCAGGACAGGAAAATGGTCAAATTCACACACTTATCAAGAGAACATCCCCGGTCATCCCTACTGCCGCTGATCTGGCAGCCTCACACATGCTTCCTTTGTAAATGATATCCGAGTGTTGGAGAGTGCCCCTGGCTATCTGTAAATAATGAAACATACAAGAGTCTGGTTTGCTTAATATAAGGAATTTGAAATAATTTTTACTTTTACGTTTGATACTTAAGTAGATTTAAAACCAAATACTTTTAGACATTTTCTCAAGTATTATTTTACTGTGTGACTTTCACTTGAGTCATTTTCTATTAAGGTAGCTTTACTTTTTACTCAAGTATGACATTGGGTACTTTTTTCCACCACTGTAAATGAGTGATAAGCGGTCATGGGCTGTCACTACCATCATGGCACTTTTATTAATTGTTTTATTCTGTGTTACTGCATTCAACCCAAATAATTGAAACTAATTAAAAACGTGATTATGAAAAAAGAATCAAACAAAACCGACCTCAAAAAGCACTAATTGCTCAGCACTAACAATTAGCAAAATTCACCACTATAGAAGTCTTTGAATTTCAAAATAACACTGTGCTAAGACTTATACAATCAGATCTGTATTATTTTAATGTACTTTCATGCTTTCCTAATTCTCTCCTCATGATTCTTAGTTTTTTTTCCTTTGTTTTTTCTCCCCTTGTCTCTCTAAGGAACAAGCAGTGGACCCAAGGACCCGTCTGCTCATGTACAAAATGGTGAACGCAGGCATTCTGGAGAACATCAACGGCTGCATCAGCACTGGAAAGGAGTCTGTGGTGTTCCACGCAAATGGGGGAAGGTGAGGGTGTCATCGTGTACAAGTTGTCGCAAGAACCCACACCTTGAATTGGCTGACCCTAAAGGTGTTACCTGCCTGAAGATGAGTCGGATCTGAATAGAAATTTCCCCAACTGTGGTTGCCTAAGGTTGTGGCATGACATTTACATTGTGATGACAATCATTGACAGAGATTCTATAGCAGTAGCCTTATTTGCTATTTGTCATTAGCCATAGTTGTTTTAAAATAAAAAACGATTATATATTTTGGTACAGAGCTACTTCCTTAAATGTCTGTTAATTAAGTTTGTTTCAATACTGTTGCGTGTGTGTTTTTCCTCTCCTAGCATGGAGAATAATGCTGTCCCAGATGAGTGTGTGCTCAAGGTCTTCAAGACCACACTCAACGAGTTCAAGAACCGTGACAAGTACATCAAGGATGACTACCGCTTCATAGACCGCTTCAGCAAGCTGAACCCCCGCACGATCATCCGCCTGTGGGCTGAGAAGGAGATGCACAACCTGGCTCGGTGGGTGGTGGCGATGTCACCTACACAGTGTACAAAACATTAAGAACACCTTCTCTTTCCATGGGACTGAGCTATGATTCCTTATTGACGTCACTTGTTAAATCCACTTCAATCAGTGTAGATGAAGGGGGAGATAGGTTAAAGAAGGATTAACCTTGAGAGAATTGAGGCATGGATTGTGAATGTGTGCCGTTCAGAGGGTGAATGGGCAAGACAAAATATTTAAGTGCCTTTGAACCGGGTATGGTAGTAGGTTCCAGGCGCACCGGTTTGTGTCAAGAACTGCAACGCTGCTGGATTTTTTTTAATCAAGAAAGCTTCACCACCCAAAAGACATCCAGCCAACTTGACACAACTGGCATTGGAGTCAACATGGGCCAGCTTCCCTGCGGAAAGCTTTCGGCACCTTGTAGATTCCGACGAATTAAGGATGTTCTGAGGGCAAAAGTGGTGGGGGTGCGCAACTCAATATTAGGAAGGTGTCCTTAATGTTTTGTACACTGTATATGGACCAACACCAATTCACCTGATTTAAAAAAAAATCTAAACTCAATTCAAATAACCTTTTCATATAGTTTTTTTAATATCAAATTATCTACAGTAAATGGCCAAACTATAGCCATACAAAAAATTTGATTCCAAAGCTCCAACTGTGTATGGCTCATGGTCTCTCTTTCCCTCCCCTCTACTCCATCAGTATGAAGAAAGCTGGCATCCCATGCCCCGAGGTGGTGGTTCTGAAGAAGCACATCCTTGTGATGTCGTTCATTGGCAAGGACCATGTGCCGGCTCCCAAACTGAAGGAGGCCATGTTGGGCTCTGAGGACATGAAGAGGGCCTATTACCAAGTGGTTCATGTAAGTGCAGCTTTACCACCATGCACTAACATACACATGGTTCTATTGGTATATAGTTTCATACGTTTTACTAATACGCCTGGTTGTAAGCACTAGTTCTATAGTGATGAGTGTCCACAGTTACCCGGATCACTTTGACCCCTGGATGTCTCTGTCCTTGCAGATGATGCAACAGTTGTATCAGGAGTGTAACCTCGTCCACGCTGACCTGAGTGAATACAACATGCTGTGGCATGAGGGCAAGGTACGCTATTTATCCTTTTCGTCTTAACCTTTTTTTTTATCCAAGTGGGTCAATCTACACATTTATTTTTACACTGGAAATTCAGGCATGAGATTCTACCTTGAGTGGTGTAATCATCTTGTCTTTTGAAGGTTTGGCTGATTGACGTGAGTCAATCCATCGAGCCCAATCACCCTCACAGCCATGAGTTCCTATTCAGGGACTGCAGGAACGTGGCCACGGTAAGTTAGCTCACAGTTATCCAAGTACTGTAGGTTTAAATGGGCTGTTATTATGTACATCTCACAGTAAATACTGACTAAAGTCCTGATTATCTGTCACAACAATTGACAATCCATTTGAATGGATAATATATTTAGCTGCCACTCCTCAAAACATGCAATGAATGTTGGTGGAAAATGAGCAAAAGTGGAAACCAATATGTAAACTATTCTTAGACCAGCTTTGTATCAGTGACAAAGCTGTTGGTTTTAATATATATCTTTTTTTATTATTATTTATTTTTTCTTCAACGCAGTTCTTCCAGAAGGGCGGGGTGTCTGAGGCCATGAACATGTACGAGCTCTTCAATGTTGTGTCTGGGCTGCAGCTCAGTGGTGACAGCGAGGCAGAGTTCCTTGCCCAGGTCAGAAAACATTGAGGCCCATATGAGGCATTTATTTCTCTGGTGAAGATGTAATTGCATTGAATTTACAGAAATGCATTTTTCAGGCCGTTTTAAAGTGGGCTCTCATGTTATCTAGTCCCACACAGCATCAAAATCTATCATGTACTAAAGTGCCTTTTTGCTGTGGGGATGTTTATACTGGAATTTGACCCTAATCCATCAAATGAAATTGTATCAAGTGCCACAAATGCATTCGTCACAATGCTTACCAGAAACCTGGGATTAAAATAGTAATTTTCATACAAAGTTGTCGTTTTCTAGATTGAGGCACTGGAGAAGATGAATGAGGACCACGTGCAGAGAAGGGGCAAGAAAATGTACAACTTCAGCGACGGAGGACCTCCCCTATTACACGACGATGATTAACAATGAGATATTAGACACCATGAATAGCTACATGGAACCTGTTTGGGTGATTGTTTGAGAGAATGGGTCGAGTAAACCCCCCCATGGTCTCTGAGGTATGCAAGAGGTCGAAAGGTCGCTGCATCCTAAAATGGTGTCATAGGCTTCATTGGGCTAAAAAGGCTCCAAACCACCTTCCATGAAATGTCAACATCTCATTCCGTTACTACGGCTGTAAATGGAATGGATGGAGATGTCTGACAGACAGACAATGCATCTACATGCACACACAATAATTGCTTTTTAAATTAGAGTATTAGTAACCAGCATTCAGGACATTATTAGTTATCTTCTCAAGTAAACTGAGCTCAAATGAAAAGGGTTTTGCATTATGTTCTGAATGAAACAAATTGTCATCCAACATTTTGATGGAGAGCCCAAAGTATCAGTGAATATTTTAATCATGAAAAGGTGCTGTCTTGACTGAAGACAGAATGAGTTTTTTGCATTGAGGTCCGTTCTTACAATGGAGCTGTCATGTTTGGCTACTCTCTGTAATTTCAATATTATGGTGGAAATAAATGGTGAAAATAAGTTATGCATTGTCATTTATTTTGCTTCGCTCTGGACAAATGGAGCAGAAGCTGCTGGAAGACACCAAACCACACCTACACTAGCAAATATATAACAAGCAACCTTTGTGTAACTACAATCCATCTTGTAAAATGTTTTAAGGCCACCAGAAACTACCCGTACCTTTTTGGAGCGTTTGAGTTCGAAGTTTGACGATGTGATTTGTATTTTGAAAGGGACATTTACTATGGTAGGCGATTCGCGTGATTTACATGATTTTCAAACCGGAACTTAACCCTAGAGAGGTTTTTGGACCTTTGTTTCGCTAGTTAGCAAGCACAGCCACTATATCAAAATGACGATGTAAAAATGTATGAAAACAAAAAAGGTGATGTTAAGGGTTATGCACAAGATTAACAGTGGGTTAAGTTTCGTTTTTATATCACATTTTAAGATGATCAAATAGGCGGGGTTTATGACTGACTAGTGACCAACCTATCTTTCGTACAAATCAGTTCTGAAATCGTTATACAGCACAAACACTTGACAACTACAAGACATCATAGCATAACTGAAAGTTCACAATGAGTGAGGAACACTACCTCGAACTTTGTGAAAACCCTGTGCAATTTGAAAATGCGTCAAGCGTCAACAATGTGTTTTTCGACGAAGCGAATAAACAGGTACAGTAGCCTAGGCTAGCTAACGTTAGTTGGCTAGTGGTTTTGGGACACATCGTTTGACTAATCCACTCCCGATATTGTGTCCCAACGCCAGCTAGCTAGCAGGATTATGCTCTTGACACCACACTGATATAGATAGCTACATGCTTTTAGTTAGCTCGTTTATAGCTAGCTAAATACATAATCCGTGAATTTGTACTTTTAAGACATTTACATTTCCTTTCATTCGGCAAGAACATATAGCTAACTAGATGAGGATGGCTGTCAACCGTAAAGGTGTAGCCATACAGTATGACTCATTTAATATGGTCGGTAAAGTTGGTTTTATATTCACGTTCAACAGACATTCGCCAAAAGCTATTTAAAATGGTTAAAATCAAAAACGAATTAATTGATTGTCACAGAAACATACAGCTATATATGGTTTTCTATAAATGTCTAGTATACTTTTACAACCTTTGTTTTGAATAAAAGTTCCAGTTTGGATTTGATGGAAATACATGCAATCTTTAAAATGCAATTTAAGCTGTATAAATCAATAACTAATTCACCGTTTGTCACAGAATCATAAAACTATATATGATTTATTCTAGAAATGTCTAGTGTACTTTTACAACCTTTGTTTTGAATACAAATTCCAGTTTTGATTTGATAGAAATACGTAAATTCTGTAAAATGCCATTTAAAGTGGTATAAATCAATAGCTAATTCACTGTTTCTCCCAGAAACATCAAACTATGTATGATTTATTCAATAAATGTCTAGCATAATTTTACAACCTTTGTCTTGAGTAAATATTATTTTGATAGATTTGATAGAACGACATAACATCTGTAATATGCCATTTAAAGAGGTATAAATCAATAACTAATTCAGTGATTGTCGCAGAAAAAAGTGAAAATATGCATGTATTTGCAATAGCTTTAAGGAAATGTTACTTTCAATTTGTTCTATATCAAGTTAGACAATATTTACATAAAGTTGTTCAATGTTTACAATCTTAAATTGTATGCAAAATCAATGTTTGCATTCTTAGTGCAACAGTTCCACATTTTAAAGTAGTTACAAGGCACAAGAGTCATTTATTTTTATGTCTCTAATTTAACAGGACATTTCTAAGTGACCCCAAACTTCTGAACAGTAGTGGGTGGCAGTGTAGCCTAGTGGTTGGAGTGTTGGGCTAGTAACCGAAAGGTTGCAAGTTCAAATCTCTGAGCTGACAAGGTACAAATCTGTTGTTCCAGGCCATCATTGAAAATAAAAATGTGTTCTAACTGACTTCCCTAGTTAAATAAAGGTACAAAAAATATATGTATTAGCATGGGTATTGAAAGATACCAGAAGGTGGATAATGGAAAAAGCACTAATATAAGAACAGTACAGTCCACTTCTTACATTATGATTTGTCTCTAAACCCCTCTGCAATCTACTGGCACTAAACATTAAAAACTAGGACTTCAACCAGGCTGTCCCTATGCTATTTTCTCTCTTTCTCTCTTAAACTGCTAGCACAAAGCCTACGTGAAAATGAGTTTTTTCACCGAAAACAATATCAACTAGCCCAAATCAGCTCTACATAATTCAGCAGAGAGGTGTGCAACTACCACACATTATAGCCATTATACCAGTGGAGAAACTAAGTCACCTACATAGGTATTACCATATCCCTTTCAATTCACATTCCTTGCAGAAATAACTATTTGCAAACCTTTTAAAATGTCCAGAAAGACAGTGGCCTTAGAAGGGTATGTATACATTAAAATATATATTTGATGTGAATGGATGTGGAATTCTGCCAGTGTTTTAATGTCCTAGTTTTATATTTTTTCTTTACCTCCAACTCTATATATCCAAATGAGCCTATGAGGATCTTGGGGATAAGATGTACCATCATACCCATTGATCAAACATATAACAGACAGACACTGCTCAAAAGGAGTTGTCTGTGATATCTACACTCATTTGCCACTTTATTAGGTTCACCACCCTATTCATGAAAAAAACTGCTCCTACATACACCAAGTCCCGTGGTCTTGGCTTGCTAGACACTAAAGCACGCAGAGAAGTATTCAGGTATTCTGTTACTGTTTGTTTGAACTTTAGAATGTACAAAATGACAGCACAGTCTGATGGTCTTTTGTAACTTAGAAAAGTTCCAAAACTTGTACTGACTGTAATAAACTCCAACTGGACTTAAAGTCTGTCTCCTTTCCCAGTTTCATCAACCGTTACGAATTAACGCTGTTCCAAATGCAAAAGGGTTTGTACCTAATAAAGTGACCACTGACCACTGTATCTATAGACTTTCCAGAATGTGTTCTGGGAATACCTGTGATATTAAACATTTGGCTGTAAGTGTTGAACATTTGAATCTATTACCTCAGGAGATGGTACCATTCAGCTTGTCTGGGGATGACGAAGACGAACTTCAACAAAGCCAAAATATAAAATGATTGGAAGGGGCCTCTTGGCTGTTAAATTAGACGCATAAATAAATGACTGTTGTGCCTTGTAACTACTTTAACATGTGGAACTGTTGCACCAAAAATGCAAAATTGATTGGGCATACAATTTAAGATTGTAAACATTGTAAAACTTTATATAAACATTGTCTAACTTCATGCACTTGAAATGAACATTTCTTTAAAGTTATTGCAAATAAACGCATATTTTCACTTTTTCTGCGACAATCACTGAATTAGTTATTGATTTCTTCATCTTTAAATGCAATATTGGAGATTGTATCTATTTCTATCAAATCAAAACTGGAATTTCTACTCAAAGCAAAGGTTGTAAAAGTATACTAGACATTTAAAGAATAAATCCTACCTAGTTTGATGATTATGTCATAATGAGTGAAAACATTATTGATTTATATAGCTTTACATGGCATTTTAGAGATGTTATGTATTTCTATCAAGTGAAAACTGGAATTTTTACTCAAAACATTTATAAAATAAATCATACATAGTTTGATGTTGAATTAGTTATTGATTTTTACATCTTTAAATAGATATATTTTTTATGTATTTCTATCAAATCAAAACTGGAATTTGTATTCAAAACAGAGGTTGTAAAAGTATGCATGACATTTATAGAATAAATCATATCTAGTTTGATGATTCTCTGACAAGGTGAATTAGTTATTGATTTTTACATTTGTAAATGGCTTTTGGCGAATGTCTGTTGAATGTCCAAATGTCTGAATATAAAACCAAGTTTACCTCGGTAAGTAAAGGAGGTAGACAAATTGGTTAGCTATAGTATATAGTCAACATTAACACATGTTTCTCCACTGGCAATACATTTACCAGACTAGACAAGGAGTAACCCTCAATTTTATGCATCATTCTATTGCTACCCTATCTAAATGTAATATTTACCGCCCAAATCCTTTTATATATTGAGCTTCCTCTGTTTGCCCATTCAGGTGTTTGCAGTACGATCAGGGGGTGCCACTGGGGTTGTGGTTAAAGGACCAGATGACAAAAACTCAGTTGCCTTCAGGTAACAACATTGCTCATAACTTGTGATGATAAATATTGTAAGATCAGTGATGATGATCTCATGAAAGTATGTATTTTCTTCACAGAATGGATGACAAAGGAGAGGTGAAGTGCATTAAGTTTTCGATCGGAAATAAGATTTTGGCTGTCCAGAGAACACCAAAATCTGTGGTAATGCATTACGTAAATCATTCCCGACTCAATGAAGGTAGCCTACCTCTAAGTTATCCCAACATTGTGTTTCCATGCTGATGGCCTGACCGAAAGCCTCTGTTTTATTTTAGGATTTCATAAACTTCATACCGGATTATCCGCATTTGGAATGCTCCCAGGAATGTAAGGTATGCAAGCATATCCAGTGTCAAATGTTTCAAGTTAAAAATAGCTGTCATTTCTACATAGGTGCAACTAAGCATGAGTCAAATCTTCTATAGTTGTGGTTTTGATATTCAAATGTTATGATTGGCAGATGAAGAATGCCAGTATTTTGGGCTTCTGTTGGACCAACTGGAATGAAATCGTTTTCATCACTGACCAGGGAATTGAGGTCTACCAGGTAACTACACTGAGTGTACAACACATTAGGAACACCTTTCTAATATTGAGTTGCCACCCCCCCCCCCTAACCCCCTTTGCCCTCAGAACAGCCTCAATTTGTCAGGGCATGGACTCCTTTGTCGTTGGCTGGATGACTTTTGGGTGGTGGATCATTCTTGATACACACGGGAAACTGTTGAGCGTGAAAAACCCAGCAGCGTGGCATTTCTTGACACACTTAAACCGGTTCGCCTTAAATATTTTGTCTTGCCCATTCTCTCTCTTAATGGCACACATACACAATCCATGTCTCAAGGCTTAAAAATTCTCCTCCCCTTCATCTACACTGATTGAAGTAGATTTAACAAGTGACATAAGTAAGGGATCATAGCTTTCACCTGGTCAATCTATGTCATGGAAAGAGCAGGTGTTCCTAATGTTTGATACGCTCAGTGTATATTTTACGACTCCTATTTCTTGTGATAAGGGAGTAATAAGCTAGTTGTTTTGTGGTTTAGGAATGCACTGTGTCCTAGATTATTGTAACACAATCGGTTGAATTGAACTTGTATTGTTCTTTTCTATACTAAAACATTGTCACATGAAGCTTATGTGACTCGGTCATCTCAATTCAAACTACAACCACTAGAGGTCTCAATTTAACTCTGACTGCTATGAAGTTGGCAGATTTTGCCCTACTGCGCTGTAAGCGCTGTGTAAGGTCAAATTGTACCTGGAAAAAGCATGTATATATGGATGTCTACTAGGCTCCAAATGCGTTCTAGAAAAATCTCTTCTTGTGCCAGTTTTTCCGACATTAGACAGATGATGAAGTGTATGTCAATGAGATGCCCGCTGTGTTTAGGTGCTTCCTGACAAACGCAACCTGAAGCTGCTGAAGAGTCAGAGCGTCAATGTGAACTGGTACATGTACTGTCCTGAGACTGCAGTCATCCTGCTCTCTACCACCGCCCAGGGCAACGTGCTGCAGCCGTTTGCCTTCAAAGTAAGTGGTCACAACTGAGATAATAAATGTTTCAAACATGTCCACAACCGGATACAGTAAGACACGATATATTCCACCAAAGCTCATGTTTATGTTTGAGAAAGCATTAGCAGCTGCAAGTTGCTGAAAATCTATTCATCAAACATTTGATAGGTTAGTGTTTCATTTGATTTGATTAAAGTGGTTGTCCAAGCTCACTGTCGTTATCTTGTTTTTGATGGTGTTAACTTACCTGTTGTTGTTTGTGCCTGCAGAGTGGGACCATGTCTAAAATGCCCAAGTTTGAGATCGAGCTTCCAGTGGTTCCCAAGCCAGCCAAGCTCAATCTGACAGAGAGGGACATTGCTGTGGCCACCATGTATGTTTGCATCTGTGTTTGAATTGAAATGTCATAGTTTGGCTCGATATTCAAGTAACATTTTCAAACAACTTTTGGCAGCATAAAAAGCTAAGTGAGTTGTTCACTTTGTTTCTAATGGTAGTTACGGTCAGCTGTATGTAATGTATCTGAAGCATCACTCCAGAACTACTGACAGTCCCTGTGCTGAGGTGGTCCTCTATCAGCTACCCAGGTAAATCTTACATTTCATATAGCATATTCCTAACGGGCATTGGTCTAAACATGCTGAAATTCATACTACTAACTTAATAACAAGGTCATGCAGCAACCATATTACCCTAATATGCAGAGTTGCTAGAGACATTAATTCAACCACCTTGAAATTAAATATGTACGGTGTTATTTATGAATAGGGAATACCTGAAGGGATAAAGTGACATATTATGTCAGTCACTGTCCTGACCAATGGTTTATATATACACTAGATTACTGATAGGAGGCGCTGTGTTGAAGCCACCGTGACTCCATTTTGGCACTCCCCCACCACTAAACAATATTTTGGAAGCTATAGAAATGCATTTATTAATGTCTACATTCGTAACTTAATGGGGAGTAGGAGCTGTCCTCCATTGGAATGAATAGAATTCTACAGTATTTCAATTACATTTTTGAAGGACCCCCCCCAAAACATTGAGGAAAATGTTTTTTAGATATTTAAAAAAAAAAATGTGTATCTTTAGCTCACAATCTAATTTAAAAGTATGCATTAAGGTGTCTGTAATATAATAAACGCATCAAAAACAAATGTAGAAAATAAATGCATTTCTATAGCTTCAAAAATATTGTTTACAATGGTGGGGGAGTGATGGAGTCACGGTGGCTTCAACACGGCGCCCCTGGGCAATATGGCTGACCGGTGGCATCAAAGCTTCTCAATGGTTAATACATAGCATCAGAAATCTAGGGTTTATATAAGTCATTGGTCCTGACTAACAGCATGTTGTTCCCAGGGAGGGATCCTGTAAGAAGACCAACGTGTTGAAACTCAACACCACAGGGAAGTTTGCCCTCAACGTGGTGGATAACCTGGTTGTTGTGCATCATCAGAGCTCTCAGGTGAGTTCCTTTTGGCAAGAAATTGAGAGCTCGGGACTATAAGATTCTATCTGCAAAAAGATGATTCTGAGATAATTGGTTTTAAAGATCTTAACCCTCATTGGTTTGAATGGTGTCAGCAATTTTAATCTTGTATTCTTTTGAATTGGACAACATGAATTGGGGTATTTAGACTACTATGTAGGTAGAGAACATTAAACAGAACAATGCTACTGTACGTCAATAACTCCATTTTGACAAAAATTCAGAAAGAACCTTATAGTCCCAAGTTCGCGGCAGCCTCAAAGTTAGACAAAAAAAAGACTACTATCATGTTGTTCCATATCCAATGTCCAAACACGTTCAGTCCTGAATGATGTAGATAATGTCTTCTGTTTCAGACCTCCATCATATTTGACATCAAGCTGCGGGAGCCTGACTGTGCCCTTAACGTCCATCAGCCTGTGTTGCCTGGTCGCTCCATCCACCCCTACAGGATTCCCCTAACAGGTATAGGCTACATGGATTGACTACTGTATGTGGCCATGCCGGTCCTTACCGACTGTCTGTCTGACTGGCTGAGTTTATATTTGTCTCTGTGCCTGTGTTGTCTGCCTGTCCCTCCAGTTGTCTCTCTCTGTCTGTTATTTTATTTTTTCTGCCCCCATGTGTCATACTGTGTGAGACATTACAGAACTTTCAGAACTTCACTCCCATCTGTCACTTTTGAAAACAGTTTTTTTCCTCTCCTTGCGCTCCCTTATGTTCCATCCCATGTCTCTTAAACCCATGACAGAAACGAACTTCACGTCTCCCTGTCTCCATAGGTCTTGCTGCTGTACCCACCCAGCCTCCTGTGCCTTGTGAACTATGTATCCTTTATGAAACGCTAGTAGCTAGATGAGCTACGGCGACACTTGTGTCAATGGAATGGTATCAATGATAATTGGGACGGCTAGCATGGAGATGGTAGGTGGTGGTATTACTATGCTTCCCTTGACCTTCAGACTCCTCATCTTGGAGCGTCTTTCAACCCGATATCATCATCAGTGCAAGCGAAGGTGAGTGAGAAGAACATTCACACATCTAACCATAGACGACTATGTCCTGGCAAACTGTCTGGGTTCATTTGAACCAGGAACAACCACTTGTAGGCCTCCCCAGTGGCGCAGCGGGATTGAGGGTTTGGCCGGGGGGGCTTTACTTGGCTCATCGCGCCCTAGCGACTCCTTGTGGCTGGCCGGGCGCCTGCAGGCTGACTTCGATAGTCAGTTGAACAGTGTTTTCTACGACACATTGGTGCAGCTGGCTTCCAGGTTAAGCAGCGGGTTTTAAGGAGCGAAGGTTTGGCGGGTCATGTTTTAGAGGACGCATGACTCAACCTTCACCTCTCCCGAGCCCTTTGGGGAGTTGCAACGATGAGACAAGATCGTAATTGGATTGCAATTGGATATCACAAAATTGTGGAGAAAAATGGGGTAAAATACTAAATAAAAAAGAAACCACCACTTGTCCTTAACCCCTATTCACTGTAGATCTGATAGGAACAGATAGGTATACAGTACCTACTGTGGTAGGAGAGCCACCTCGTTCTCTGGTAGACTATGTAGAATGGTTGCCATATTGCTTGCGCCTATCCAAACTTCTCAGATCTACAGTTGGTTGTTTCCGGGTGGGGCTCAGGTTCTCTCCTGCTTGTCTGACCTGTGCTGTGTGTTCCCCTTTTGCTTCAGGGTATCTGTGGTATCTGCAGGTGAAGCTGCCGCCGACCGTCAACCTCCTGCAGGACAAGGGCAAGCTGATGGACTTCCTCCTGCGTAGACGAGACTGCAAGATGGTAATCTTGTCCGTGTGTGCACAAAGTAAGACTGCCTCGTGAAACATAGGGGAGACTGTTCGTTTCTGAAGCAAGCACACTAATAAAACAAGAAGTGGAGTTTGTTCATGATTAGAGAACCCCTAAACCATAGTGCCCGTAGATAGTGTTCACGCACTGTGTTTCAGTGCTCAACGGGGGAGATAAGGGGGGCTTACCAGTGGTGGCCACAGTGTTCGACAAACTCAACCAAGTTTACAAAGAGTACTTGGAGGCAGAGCAGACCTACACTGTGGTGAGTACAGTCTATGAAAACACTGCATAACGAAAGTCACACTGTTTCTAGCACAGCTGTCTTGACTGTTAGTAAGGCATGATCAGAGTGAGTATGCATGTGGATAAATGAATGTACTTCAATGATATTACTTACATTATTATAAATGCACAGAAAAGCTAATTGTGTTAGTTCACTTAAGTCATTTGAAAATCAAGGGACACAGTGAAAATATATTTAGAAGAGTAGTGATATCTCACTATTGGATATGTCTTAACAATGTTGATCTCGTAATTTGAATAACACAAAGGATGTAGATGTTATAATCAGCTGAACAGATTAGAGTTTTCTCATCCGTGTTACGGCGGATCAGTAGCTCACACACGGTCTCTTTCAGTGACATGACTTTTGTTCTTTCCTGTTGATCTCTTCCAGGCTACGGAGTCTGGTCCCAGCCGAGGCAGCGCTGCTCGGGAGAGGCCCGTCCGGAGGCAGGCGGTTATCGACCAGTCAGACATGTACACCCACGTCCTGTCCTCCTTCTCAGAGAAAAAGGTGACTGCGGCAAAGCACATATTTCAATGGCTGCCTTATAATAATAATAATCTCAATTACCTGTAAGATGACTGAACATTATATTGTTTCACCCCTCCAACAGGACACGTCTCACAAGTTTATAATTGCTGTGCTGATGGAGTACATTCGCTCACTCAACCAGGTCCAGATCACCGTGCAGGTACTTGCAGAAAAGGAGCCTTTGTGGAGGCTTTATCAGAACCTATTATATTCTTTTATGAGTTATGGCGAGATGCCACCGTTTCATGTTGTAACATGTTGCCAGTGCTACATTAGTATACTTTATGTTCCTGTAGATCCTACATATTTATTGGTCCATATTGCCCTGGAGATAATATTGAAATATTAAGGTGCACTCTCTGTTTCCGGAGGCGAAAGGAATGCACACCTGTTTAGGCGAGGTACTGGCTAGCGGAGTAGAACACTTCAAAAAGAAAAAGAGAGCTGCACACTCTAGGACCTCAGATGCAACAATTTAATAACCATTCTCTGTTTCCCCCCCAGCATTACCTGTATGAGCTGGTCATTAAGATGTTGGTTCAGCACAAGCTCTTCTACATGCTCCATCAGTTCCTCCAGTACCACGTCCTCAGCGACTCTAAGCCACTGGTGATTCAGCAGTTACTACATACAGCTCAACTATTTCATGGTAGTTTGGTCCTATAGTCATCAATATCTTTTGGGTATTCAGTGGAGTAATACAACGTTTGGGACAAAGGGCTAGCAAGCTGTTCACTGAAGACGCAATGCTTCAGAATAGACCTGGGTCAAATACATTTCAAATACTTCAAATAAAAGCTTGAGCTACAGTTCATATGGTTTTCCTGGTACATTGGAAACAATAGTAAAGCCCTTTGACGTATGTGTTTGACCCAGGTCTTTCACAATTCTTACATGGTATTTTACCCAATATAATGCGTGGGAAACTCTTCCCCTATCTACTCCTCCTGTGATCCCATTTCTCACCGGATAACTTTGTTTGAAGGATAAAAGGCATGATGTTGCTCTAATAGTGGTTGATTATTTACTCTCTCTCTCTCTCTCGTTTCATTGTTTGAGCTGACCTCAAAAAAGTTCTACAGTAAGATCTTTATTTTGATTGGTCATGGAATTACCATGTGCATCATCATTCTCTCTAAGGCCTGTTTGCTGCTGTCTCTAGAAAGCACATACCCCCCTGCACACCAGCTTTCCCTGGATATGTTGAAGGTAGGATGCCTTATGCACACATTCAAACACACACACTCCCTCAAAAAACAAACACACACTGTTTAAACAGCTATCGAATATCACACAGGACATCCAAAGTCCTTTGGAGAGTTTAATGTTTTTCCAGAGAATCCCATTTTAAAGTTCCATTAGTTGTATTGGTCCAGCTAATTATAGCAAATAAGGAACCTTGAAGTGAACAAACTCCATTCATGGCTGAGTTATAACAATACATCTAGTTTGTTTTGTTTGAGTCAGCACAGTGATGGTTTCCCATGTGACGTTCTGATCTACAGTATGTGTGTGTAACATGCTGATCTATAACATCATACATCTATGTGTGTATGTGTGTAACAGAGACTGTCCACAGCCAATGATGAGATCGTGGAGGTGCTCCTGTCCAGACAGCAGGTGCTGGGTGCGCTGCGCTTCATCCGCAGCGTGGGTGGCCACGACAACATCTCCGCCCGCAAGTTCCTAGACGCGGCATGCCAGACGGCCGACCAGATGCTCTTCTACACCATCTTCCGGTTCTTCGAGCAGAGGAACCTGCGTCTGAGAGGCAACCCCAGCTTCAACCCAGGTGATGTGACACCACTACACTAGGTCTGCAGCTCAATTGGCCCCCTATTCCCTATGTAGTGCACTACTTTTCTCCATGGCCCACATAGCAGAACACTTCATCTAGAACCACATTGTCTTTAGCCAGATGGCTTGACTTATACACACCGATAGGTTGAATAAATTGTCTAGGAGTGACGCCAGACTATGTATTTTTATGGCTCTGGTCTGACTAAATCCTTTGTAATGACCGTAGAAATAATTCTCACATGGACTCTATTCTGTGGTAGAAATGTTGGTAATGCTGTTGTGTTCAATAATGAATGAGTGCCCTCCCTCTGTGTGATTTATATTAGATTGCCTTGACCCAAATAATAACTCTGCTAAGCCAGGAACAACAGGCATGTGCTGAAACTGTTGCTTTTCTATTCATGTGGATGCATCTATGATTGTTCCCAAGCATAAAATTCTTACCACAATTGCATGGCTTCTTTGAAACTTTGAACATGTGTGAGTGGGAGAGTAGCAGTGATTGTGAACCTTTATCCTATAGGTTTCAGGTTTAATAGACACCCACATTATCAACGTAAACTGCAATCCAAGAGGATGACAAGCAGCGTAGCATATACCTGTCTAAATACTGTATACAATTTTAAGAAATGTATAAATTAATAAGGACACAATGGGTATTAATGGTAAAAACACAATCGACATGTTTGCAGTGAGGTAATAAATAAATAAACCTGGGAATAAATTACTAATTAATACATGAATAGCTAATAAATGAATTAGTCTCCACCTAGCTGCACTGGCATGTATTGACTGACCTTTGCCCTAATACTCTGTTTTGATTGGCCAATAGGTGAGCACTGTGAGGAGCATGTGGTATACTTCAAGCAAGTTTTCGGGGAGCAGGCAGTCATGAAGCAAGTAACAGTTTGAGTCGAGACATATTTTATCTTATCCCACAGTCCATTAACTTATTGTAAATAATTGTTCAAATCATGCTAATAAAATCATTTGTACATATTCTAACAATCAATGCTGTATGACATGTCATGCTTGTGCATTAGTCCGCTTGACAAGACGTCCTTCTGACTAACCCTGGGTCATGCTCATTAGGGCATTCGATAGAAAACATTTGCAACGGTAAATGAAAAGGAGCATTTCTTATTGGACAAGTCAAGGTAGTCCTTCTGCCTAATGAACACAAACCTGGCTTATGGTTTGAAAATCATAATTATGATTGTGTCTGCTTCTATTGCCGACGGAAAACCTGAAATAATTTGATTATACGTAGCTTTGACTTTTTAGGAAATTAAAATGTAATTCCTTTATTTTAAGCATGGTAGCGTCTAGGACATAGCATTACAGTGGAATGTTGTACTTTTGTACGTGTGAAGTGCACAATTAAAATTGATTTCCTAAACACCAAATACTAGTAGATACAGTATACAAACACAGGAAGAACGTCATGGTAACGTGTCAAACACTGTTGGCTCAGAGAGCGTGCAGTTGTCTCACAATTACCAACTGCTTAAATTGAGTTGAATTACCAACTATTTTCTACTTGCATTACTGACTTCTAGCCCTTCTGTAATAACATAGACAATCATAAAAACAGTGCTTGAGCCGCCTCTGTTATCGGCTAGAAAAAAGCTGAGAGATGGGCCTGGAGAAATGTAACCACACTCAAATTCATAGACAGAGCAATGGATACAAGGACTGACCATCCATGATATTTAAAAGTATAGTTTCAACCATGTTTTGAGGCTATACAGTGTTTGTTTACATGTATACCGCTTATAAACATTGGAGTAAAAAGCTTATTTGGGGTTCTGATGTGGTACGACAGTTTAGTTCAACTCATGAGGCATTTATAAGTTATATTCTTCAAGAATCAATGTCATTCATTTCAGTAAAACAAAATTGATGTAGCAACTAAGGCTGCGTTTACACAGGCAACTCAATTCTGATAAATATCTTTTAACCAATCAAATCAGCTCTGAAAAATATCTTTTAGTTTTATTTTCCCTTTTTTTAAACGCATTTTTTCCCCCCAATTTCGTGGTATCCAAATGGTAGTTACAGTCGTGTCTCTTGCTGCAACTCCCATACGGACTCCCAACTCCCATACGGACTCGGGAGAGGGGAAGGTCGAGAGCCGTGTGTCCTCCGAAACACAACCCAACCAAGCCGCACTGCTTCTTGACACAATGTCCACATAACCCGGAAGCCAGCCGCACCAATGTGGCGGAGGAAACACCGTACACCTAGCAACCGCATCAGCGTGGACTGCGCCCGGCCTGCCACAGGAGTTTCTAGTGCGCGATGGGACGATGACATCCCTGCCGGCCAAACCCTCCCCTAACCCGGACGACCCTGGGCCAATTGTGCTCCGCCCCTTGGGTCTTGCGGTTGCGGCTGGCTGTGACGGAGCCTGGACTCAAACCCATAATCTCTAGTGGCACAGCTAACACTGTGATGCAATGCCTTAGACCACTGCGCCACCCGGGAGGCCTGAAAAAGATATTTGAAAAGATCTGATGTGATTGGTCAAAAGACCAATTAGTGGCATAAAAAATATCAGAATTTGGCTGCCTGTGTTAACGCAGCCTATGAATTCTAGGTTTAACAAAAGAAATGGAGTCACAATGAGGGGCTTTCCAGGGAATGTTCATTTATGTACAAGTAGCTAACTTTTTCCTAACATTGGTTTAAGACTGCTGATTTCTGGGGAAATACATCTGAATTGGTACTGTACACTCATAAATTAATTCACATGTGGATGTTCAACTCGAGGATAGAGACAAATCCAGGTTGTTAAAACAATCTCCATTGTAAAAAAATGTTTTGTTAGACAAGTAGAAATTTCACAAATAATCTGACGTATCTGCTGTTAACAAGAGCTAACAGTCCACGTGACACTGTTCACGCTCCTATCCTCAAATCTCTAAATGTTTATCTACACTATATATACAAAAGTATGTGGACACCACTTCAAATGAGTGGATTCGGCTATTTCAGCCACACCCGTTGCTGACAGGTGTATAAAATTGAGCACATAGCCCTGCAATCTCCATAGACAAACTTTGGCAGTGGAATGGCCTTACTGAAGAGCTTAGTGACTTTCAACGTGGCACCGTCATTGGATGCCATCTTTCCAACAAGTAAGTCCGTCAAATTTCTGCCATGCTGAGCTGCCCCGGTCAACTGTAAGTGCTGTTATTGTGAAGTGGAAATGTCTAGGAGCAACAACGGCTCAGCCCGGGAGTGGTAAGCCATACAAGCTCACAGAACGGACCACCGAGTGATGAAGCGCGTAAAAATCGTTGGTCCTCAGTTGCAACACTCACTACCAAGTTCCAAACTGCCTCTGGAAGCAACTTCAGCACCATTAACGGTTTGTCGGGAGCTTTATAAAATTGGTTTCCATGGCCGAGTACCCGCACACAAGCCTAAGATCACCATGCACAATGCCAACCATCCGCTGGAGTGGTGTAAAGCTCACCGCCATTGGACTCTGGAGCAGTGGAAACGTGTTCAGGAGTGATGAATCACGCTTCACCATCTGGCAGTCCGACGGACGTATCTGGGTTTGGCGGATCCTGGTATAACACTACCTGCCCTAATGCATAGTGCCAACTGTAAAGTTTGGTGGAGGAAGAATAATGGTCTGGGCTGTTTTTCATGGTTCGGGCTAGGCCCCTTAGTTCCAGTGAAGGGAAATCTTAACGCTACAGCATACATTCTAGATGATTCTGTGCTTCCAACTTTGTGGCAACAGTTTGGGCAAGGCCCTTTCCTGGTTCAGCATGACAATGCCCATGTGCACAAAGTGAAGTCCATACAGAAATCTATTGTCGAGATTAGTGTGGAAGAACTTGACTGGCCTGACCTAAACCCCATCGATCACCTTTGGGCTGACTGCGAGCCGGGTCTACTCGCCCAACATCAGTGCCCAATCTCAATAATGCTCGTGGCTGAATGGAAGCAAGTCCCCGCAGCAATATATTAATACCCATGATTTTGGAATTAGATGTTCGACGAGCAGGTGTCCACATACTTTTTGTCATGTAGTGTTCAACTAAAACAAGTGTAATTTACAATTCCCTTATCCAAACGGATCACTCATTTACCTAGCTCTTATCAAGTTGTAAACAATAATGCATGGCTAATGCTGTTATTTCTATCTGAAAGAACCAGTAGGTTTGCTTGACCAGGGGTTCCCAAACTTTTTCACTCAGGCCCCCCTTCCAGCATTGGGGAAGATCTGCATCCCCCCTGCGTTAGCCGACACGGTCTAGTTGATCTGGACATTTGACTTTAGTTATAAATAGTTCGCAAGGTATGCAATGACTGACAAGAGGAAAACTGATGCTTTTACTACCCAATTTTGAAATTTCACCTTGTGCATCTACTATTACAACTTTCAAGAGTAAGTTGAAAGCCAGACTTAGTAAAAAAAATATATATATATATATTTGTGTTTATATAGTTTTTTTTCACGCCGTATTCTGAACTCTAATTAATTCCACCATCTTTACACGCTAGGTAAACATTAATGGGGGAGGGGTTTGAGGTGGTGGCATTAATTCACACCGCCACACCTTCATTTAATCGTTCTCCACCCATAGAGTTCTTTTATAGTGTCTATTTGTGCTCTTCCAGTTTTCAATCCTTATTGAAATTATTAATACTAGCAAGACTTACAGACCAGTTTTCTTTCTAAGATAAAGAGTGAGACCCGAATATGTCGCCATTATTTACCGTTTTTGTGTAGATCAATGCACGCCTAACACAATCTGTACATTTGTGTGTCGTTTTTTGAAAATACTTTGAATTGACCCTCTTAGTTACCAATAGCTCTCGGTACCCAAAATCGTTTCTTGGTCTTCAAGTGTGTACAACAGTAAAAAGCTCTAATAAACTGTGTCCACAATACAATGTAAGCATAAGGTCCACCACTGACCTTAATGGTCAGTATCTCAGTGTGTACTCAGTTCACTCCACATTCACATTTCATGGCAAGACAAAAAAAAAAAAAAAAACTTTCACACACTCGACCCGAACTGACCAAACAACAGTGTACAAATAAATTACTTGCGTGACATAATTGTATTGTCAAGGCTTTGGCTCATTCTTCTGATTGGAAAGTCACCCAAACTCACCTGTGGATGCCTCATGGATTTGAAATAGAGTACACATTTCCCAGGAGCATCAATTCATGACAGACGCCATCTTGGTTTCGGCTGACTTATATCCAAGGACGACGCAAAAAGCCTATTCACTCCATAAATAAAGGGACAACCACACTACTGTAATCTCTCCAAACCCTTCCCTGATGTCCCACATCTGTCTCCATCCAAGTTCCTTTAGGTTTCATAGTCCCTCACTGTCCCTGTGTTCTGTGGGAGGAAACCCCTAGCGTACAGGGGCGTGTACAGCAGCGCTCAACCCGAGGTACTCCAGGTTCTCTACTGCAGGCAGGAAGTGACTTCTGGTGGGTGTGGCCTGAGGCAGGAAGTCCTCCTGGTAGTCTGGGTTGTCCATGCGCTCGCAGACGGAGCGAGGGAGGGTACTGCGGGCCATGTTGTGGTACTCAGGGTTCTCCAGCACGCACGGCAGGAAGTTGAAGAACTTGACGTCCGGGTCGTACCCAGAGGAGGGCCTACTAGCCCAGGCTGGCTCAGTGGGGTCCTCATAGCTGGGGTTGAAGACGTCAGAGAGCCTGGTGTTCCCGTTCTGGTTAAGGTATTCTAGAATACAGACAAAGGTCAAGTAAATACCCAGGCTTACATTACAGAGCAGAGATGGTGAAGTGTTACGCCCTCAATGCATATGTGTTGAACGTTAATTGAATAACTCATCATAGATAACGTTTGTACTGTACCTGGAAGAGCTGGGAAATCTTTCTCTAGAGAACCACCGTGGGTGGGGTCTGTGATGTCCTTCTCTAGAGAACCACCGTGGGTGGGATCTGTGATGTAGCGAAGGATCACACTGTTCTCTCTCATTGGATGGCCATTCTGTGTTGAGACGATTGAGACGTCAAACATCAGATGTGTGTGTGCATATGTTTTTTTGTGCGTTCGTGTGCGCTTACCCTAGAGTTGTGGTGCTGGGTGGTCTGTCTGGTGGAGAGATCCTTATAGGGGTGAAGATACTCCTCAGCATCCTCCATGTTCTCTGATGTACTGATCAGGCTACGGTAGAACATAGGTTCCGTGGGACTGGGCAGGTACATGTGATCATCCCCCTGAAATGTACATTTAGAGTAAATTAGATTAAAAGCTTGGTGTTTTATTATTTCTTAAGTTTAAACATGACACTTCGGTCATAGATATCTCTCATCAGCAAATTAAGTAAACATACCATCATAGCTTTCAATACTTTTTATTGCCTATTGCAGAGTTTCCCAAACTCGGTCCTACCGGGTGCAAGTTTTGTTTTTTGCCCTAGCACTACACAGCTGATTCAAATAACCAATGTATCATCAAGCTTAAATGATTTGAATTAGCTGTGTAGTGCAAGGGCAAAAACAAAAACGTGCACCCAGGGGGGACCTAACTACAATATGAGTAAATATTCCATTTTGATTGATCCTAAATAGATAAAATCCCATTAGGATTAAACGTTTATTTTATGATAGAGACCTTTCCTGTAATGTTCCATCAAAGAAATAAGAGTTGATGCAACAATCTAATAGAATATCTAATTCTGAGGGAGTAAAGTATTTTTAAATGACCTGAATGACCAGATAGCGAGATGGATCCCGGGCCATTTTGGAGAACTCTGAGATGAGCTCCCTGAACCGTGGTCTGCTCTCTGCATCGATCATCCAGCCTGAAGGTAGGCAAGACATAAAACCCCTTGATTGTGTAAACATCTGTACACACTTCGGTTGAATGCGTTCAATTGTGCAAATAACTAAGTATCCCCTTTACATATCTATGCTGCACATGACTCACATTTGACCATGATCATGTAGACGTCTATGGTACAGATGGGGGGCTGGGGCAGGCGCTCTCCTTTCTCCAGGACTCCAGCTATCTCAATGGCCGGGATGCCATCGTATGGCTTGGACCCAAATGTCATCAGCTCCCACACGGTCACACCTGCATGTCATTACAGAAACACCAACAGTAGAACAAAGAGGTAGACACTTTCGGAAGCTGTAGTTGTTCAGAATTTCAGTTTGACTTTTTCCACAAATATTAATGTACTGTTTGTCCAGTTGGACTTACCGTAGCTCCACACATCGCTCTGATGTGTATAGGTCCAGTGAAGGATGGACTCCAGTGCCATCCACTTTATGGGCACCTACAGTAGGGGGGAGGATTATTGGTCAGCCAAGTCCATTGACCATCCTGTAACAATTCTTTATTGGAAGTTAATTGTGTTCAGGGTTCATTCATTGTGAGAGAAATTCCCACATTTTCTATGATTTGCATGACTGTTTGTATAAAAACACTAAATGTGACTACGGCAGTGATGTTAGTCGCTCCAACCTTGCCCCCATCTGCGTGGTACTCCTTCTCGTCTGCGGTGAGCAGCTTGGCCAGTCCAAAATCGGTGATCTTGAGGTGGTGAGGCGTCTTCACCAGAACGTTCCTGGCCGCCAGGTCACGGTGCACCAGGTGATGCTCCTCCAGGTAGTTCATACCCTGCAGACAACATCCAAAAGACATATGGACGTCAGACACCAACTCCTTGTGACTTAGAAGCTGTCCTGATATGGACACTGTACATATAAATTGGTAGTGGATGAGATGAGGACCCGCTTACAATGTAAAGCACATTATAATGAGAAAAAGAGTCTATCACTACAATTTGACATTGGTTTATCCAGAGGTAAGCATTTGTACTAATGTTGACACGAACAAGGTCCCTTTCACCAGGCACTTTAATGTAACCTCCCAATACTTAACCTTCCATAGAGGGCTACTTTGAGTGGGACTTAACCGCTTCAGACTCCTAATTCCCCCTTCTCTATAAAACATATCATTATTAGTATCTTTATAGCTACAGCCCCTCCCTGCTTTGATCCATATCTCCATACAATCAATGAGACAATGTTGCTCTTTGAGACAGCAAGACAAACCGTGAACAGATAGACCTCTGTGTATTCAATAATTAGCCCTCAGCAGGCTTACTGTACAAATAGGCTGAAGAATAACCAGAGGCAAGGTCACAACCAAGGCTGGGAAGAGAGCTCCACTCAGGCCAGGGGTTTTGGGGGATGTGCGTGGGGGGCGGGGTTCCAAGGGGTAACAAAGAAGTTAAGTGAATACATATGTCCGTCAAAGACCCATTCCTAATCACACCTGAAATACTGCGAGAGCAGAGTGAGTGTTGAAGAAAGCAAAGCTTGTTCCCGTTTGTTATAATCAATCACGCTACCCGCTGTTCGTCTACATATTGCAGACGTGTCTGGTTATACAGTTGTTATAGCAGCTGGCATGGTTCTATTTGAGAGTTGTCACTTTAGTCAGATCAAGATTGACTGACAAAGAACTTCTTTGACAGGCTTGCTGGTGATTAGTTGGGAGGGACTGTTTTCCCCAAAGTCATGAGTATGGCATACTTATTTACAAATAAGACAAAGCACCAATGTAACACAGCAAAGTCATTTCCTGTTTGCTCACCTTGGCGATTTGCACACACCAGTTAAGCAGGCACTGGGAGCCGATGTTGTCCTTGTTCTCCTTGACATAGTCCAGCAGACAGCCGTAGGGCATGATCTGGGTGATGAGCTGCACCGTGGATGTCAGGCAGATGCCCAGTAGACGACACACATGGGGGTGCTCCACGCTAGCCATCACATAGGCCTCCTGCAGACAGAAAAGATGGAGGATGTTCCAGGTCATCTTTTCAGATCTCACAATGCCTGGAGAAGTGTCTAACATCTCAGAAAACACATGAAGGATATGGCAATCTGCTGGAAGGTTGCTGGGTGGCAGGTAGCCTAGCAGTTAAGATTGTTGGGAAAATAACCGAAAGGTTGCTGGTTCGAATCTCCAAGCCGACAAAGCTCTGTCAATGTGCCCTTGAGCAAGGCACTTAACACTAATTGCTCTTGTAAGTCTCTGTGGATAAGAGTGTCTGCTAAGTGACGTAAATGTAAAAACATGCTGAGAAGCGCAGCCAGACTGCAAGAAAAAAAAGAAGGACAACCGGGAACGCCTGGGCTGCATTTAGAAACATCTATACAAACAGTTTGCTCACGTCTAGAATCTCCTTGTTGGCTTTTGGTGAAGTGGCCTCTCTCAACACCTTAATGGCAACAGGGATCTTCACGTTTTCTCCCTCAGGAATCCACATGCCCTGGGGAGAGAACACGTTTATGTCACCTTTTACAAACTCATTTTACAAACAACTCTATTCCTGGATGAGGAACACGTTTTATAAAATCAGTTTGATCACTAATGATTTGTGTAGAGTGTGATCGACTGGATTTAGACCCCGGTGTCCTGCCACAAGACTGTTTCTCAGGTCTCATGGAAGGGTTACTCATTCACTGTCTGAACCACCTCCATTAAAAAAGCACTGATCACTTTGCATACCTTAAAGACAGTTCCAAAGGCCCCTGATCCCAACACTTTGATCTTCTTAAACTCAGTCTCCTTCAGAATGCGGAGCAGGGCCTGGTTGGGGGCCTCTCCACTTGGGGTCAGGGGTTCAACCAACTATGGGAGCAACAACAAGGCAAAGTGTCTTATCTACCTCCAGTGTGTCATTCATCCCTGTAATAGTGTCGTTAACATGCTGGCCCCTGTGGTTGAATGTTGTACATGAGCGTGTCATGTCTGTGATTGAGTTTGTATGGCTGCGTTTACACCAGTGGCATCAGTTCAGTTAAACCCAGGGTATGGGAAAGTGGGTTAATTGAAGCTAATTTACTGCGTTTCTACACAATTTAAAAACTCTAAAATGCTATTTGGATTAGAGCAAAAATAAAAATGACCCCAGCCATGAATTATCACCTCAATATTAAGTTTAAAGTTCTGTGGAACAGCATATACAAAGTCAACCTCTACTCAACCTCAAATACACTTGCAGTTCAACGTGAAATAAATACATAACAGACTATCGAGTCACAAGGCCGATATCTAATGCCGACATCCATCTGCAGCACAGAGTTAAGTTTTGGGAAGCGATATACCATAAAATTGCACCTTTATAATAAAGGATTGCATGCATCTATAGACTAATGTAAAAATAGGCTACTATTCCTAATGTGATGAGTAGATTGCGTAGTCAGCGCACGCTGACCAAACTGCGCACTTAAAACAAACCACAGCTCATTTTTAAAAGAAGCTAAATCTCTCGGAGGACCTGAGCACTAGGACCATGCCTCAGGACTACCTGGCCTGATGACTCCTTGCTGTTCCCAGCCCACCTGGCCGTGCTGCTGCTCCAGTTTCAACTGTTCTGCCTACGGCTATGGAACCCTGACCTGTTCACCGGACATGCTACCTGTCCCAGACCTGCTGTTTTCAACTCTCTAGAGACAGCAGGAGCGGTAGAGATACTCTAAATGATCGGCTATGAAAAGCTGACATTTACTCCTGAGGTGCTGACCTGTTGCACCCTCGACAACCACTGTGATTATTATTATTTGACCCTGCTGGTCATCTATGAACATTTGAACATCTTGGCCATGTTCTGTTATAATCTCCACCCAGCACAGCCAGAAGAGGACTGGCCACCCCTCATAGCCTGGTCCTCTCTAGGTTTCTTCCTAGGTTCTGAACTTTTAGGGAGTTTTTCCTAGCCACCGTGCTTCTACACCTGCATTCATTGCTGTTTGAGGTTTTAGGCTGGGTTTCTGTACAGCACTTTGAGATATCAGCTGATGTAAGAAGGGCTTTATAAATACATTTGATTTAAATAACCATCTCTGGTGTAGTATTTTGAATGATTTTATTTCTGTATAGGCACGAGTAGTTATATAGCCAATTTTGGCAAATTCTATTTACTTCCCCTAGCCTATTTAACGAGCCGTCTATGCCGACATCAATGTGAAAGTGACTGGTGCATAGAACAGCTGGCTGCGAGGCTTACAAGGCTGCGCTCAAATGCCGGCATAAAACTCAAAGCAATCCAGGTACTGCCTAAACCGCTGACCGGCAAAGCAAACTGTCTGACAACATCTCTGCTCTCTGAGGGATGCCCTGCATGGTCCTAAAGCCAGCTGTTCAATACACTAAACCGCTGTTGCATTTTAATCAGGATTGGAATTATTTGAATCTTTTTTGTAGCCTACTTTTACATTTCTGATCTTTTTGTCACTAATTGGTCTTTGTTAGTTTTTTTTTTTTTTTACCCCTTTTTCTCCCCAATTTCGTGGTATCCAATTGTTTAGTAGCTACTATCTTCTCATCGCTACAACTCCCGTACGGGCTCGGGAGAGACGAAGGTTGAAAGTCATGCGTACTCTGATACACAACCCAACCAAGCCGCACTGCTTCCAACTGCTTCCAACCCGGAAGCCAGCCGCACCAATGTGTCGGAGGAAACACCGTGCACCTGGCAACCTTGGTTAGCGCGCACTGCGCCCGGCCCGCCACAGGAGTCGCTGGTGCACGATGAGACAAGGATTTCCCTACCGGCCAAACCCTCCCTAACCAGGACGACGCTAGGCCAATTGTGCGTTGCCCCACGGTCGCGGACGGTTACGACAGAGCCTGGGCGCGAACCCAGAGTCTCTGGTGGCAAAGCTGACTAATTGGTCTTTTGACTAATCAAATACAGCTCTGAAAAAGAACTGATGTGATTGGTCAAAAAAACAATTAGTGCAAAAAAAATCATAATTGGGCTGCATGTGTGACTGTGAACGCAGCCTATATGCGCATGTCTAATGCATGTCCAAGTATACAGTTTGTGTCCTTCCTGTGCCTGTTACCTCTCTCTCCTGCAGCAGACGGCGCAGTGTCCTCTTCCTGACGAGGTGGCGTCTGCGGAGCAGCACAAAAACACCCAGGGCGAGGACCACAAACACTAGGAGGCCTCCCACCACTCTGGCCACCACCACCGACGCAACGTGACCACTGGGAGAGTAGCAACAACACAGGGGTGAGTTCCCTGATATATTCTTAATACCACTAAGATAATCTAAGATCAAACACTTTGTAACAACTGCTAATGTAAAAAGGGCTTTAAATACATTTGATTGATCTTTCATCTATTGCCTATACGGGACTAAATGGTTATATACTGTAAACTATATATATTTTTGGGGGAAACTCACCCAAGATAACTTCTCTTAATTTACTTGATCAGTGCTACTTTCACCATGATACAGTTTCATGTTAGTCTGATGCCAGATCCATTTGTGCGGTCTTGCTAAGAATGCCCCTCTCCCCACAAGTATGATTACTAACTCTGAGGGTTTAGAGCTTGAGGTATTCACCTCATACAAGTACTTGGGAGTATGGCTAGAAGGTACACTGTCCATCTCTCAGCACATATCAAAGCTGCAGGCTAAAGTTAAATCTAGACTTGGTTCCCTTGATTGTAATCGCTCCTCTTTCACCCCAGCTGTCAAACTAACCCTGATTCAGATGACCATGCTAGATTACGGAGACATAATTTATAGATCGGCAGGTAAAGGTGCTCTGGAGCGGTTAGATGTTCTTTACCATTCGGCCATCAGATTTGCCACCAATGCTCCTTATAGGACACATCACTGCACTCTATACTCCTCTGTAAAATGGTCATCTCTGTATACCCGTCGCAAGACCCACTGGTTGATATTTATCTATATAAAACCCTCTTAGGCCTCACTCCCCCCTCCCTGAGATACAGCTGAAGTCGGAAGTTTACATACACTTAGGTTGGAGTCATTAAAACGCGTTTTTCAACCACTCCGCAAATTTCTTGTTAACAAACTATAGTTTTGGCAAGTCGGTTAGGACATCTACTTTGTGCATGACACAAGTAATTTTTCCAACAATTGTTTACAGACAGATTATTTCACTGTATCACAATTCCAGTGGGTCAGAAGTTTACATACACAGAGTTGACTGTGCCTTTAAACAGCTTGGAAAATTCCAGAAAACGATGTCATGGCTTTAGAAGCTTCTGATAGGCTAATTGACATCATTTGAGTCAATTGGAGGTGTACCTGTGGATGTATTTCAAGGCCTACCTTCAAACTCGGTGCCTCTTTGCTTGACATCATGGAAAAGCAAAGGAAATCAGCCAAGACCTCAGAAGAAAAAGTGTAGACCTCCACAAGTCTGGTTCATCCTTGGGGGCAATTTCAAAACCCTTGTACAACGTTCATCTGTACAGACAATAGTATGCAAGCATAAATACCATGGGACCACGCAGCCGTCATACAGCTCAGGAAGGAGACGCGTTCTGTCTCCTAGAGATGAACGTACTTTGGTACTTTGGTGCAAAAAGTGCAAATCAATCCCAGAACAACAGAAAAGGAGCTTGTGAAGATACTGGAGGAAATGGGTACAAAATTATCTATATCCACAGTAAAACAAGTCCTATATCGACATAACCTGAATGGCCACTCAGCAAGGAAGAAGCCACTGCTCCAAAACCGCCATAAAAAAGCGAGACTACGGTTTGCAACTGCACATGAGCAAAAAGATGGTACTTTTTGGAGAAATGTTCTCTGGTCTGATGAAACAAACAGAACTGTTTGGCCATAATGACCATAGTTATGTTTGGAGGAAAAAGCGGGACGCTTGCAAGCCGAAGAACACCATCCCAAACGTGAAGCACAGGGGTGGCAGCATCATGTTGTGGGGGGGCTTTGCTGCAGGAGGGACTGCTGCACTTCACAAAATAGATGGCGTCATGAGAAAGGAAAATGATGTGGATATATTGTAGCAACATCTGAAGACATTAGTCAGAAAGTTAAAGCTTGGTCGCAAATGGGTCTTCCAAATGGACAATGACCACATGCATACTTCCAAAGTTGTGGCAAAATGGCTTAAGGACAACAAAGTCAAGGTATTGGAGTGGCCATCACAAAGCCCTAACCTCAATCCTATAGAAAATTGTGGGCAGATCTGATAAAGCGTGTGTGAGCAAGGAGGCCTACAAACCGGAGTCAGTTACACCAGCTCTGTCAGGAGGAATGGGCCAAAATTCACCCAACTTATTGTGTGAAGCTTGTGGAAGGCTACCCAAAACATTTGACCCAAGTTAAACAATTTAAAAGCAATGCTACCAAATACTAATTGAGTGCATGTAAACTTCTGACCCACTGGGAATGTGATGAAAGAAATAAAAGCTGAAATAAATCACTTATTATTCTGACATTTCACATTCTTAAAATACAGTGGGTGTTCCTAACTGACCTAAGAGGGAATTTTTAATAGGATTAAATGTCAGGAATTGTGAAACTGAGTTTAAATGTATTTGGCTAAGGTGTATGTAAACTTCCGACTTCAACTGTATCTACTGCAGCCCTCATCCTCCACATATAACACCCGTTCTGCCAGTCACATTCTGTTAAAGGGTCCCCAAAGCACACACATCCCTGGGTCGCTCATCTTTTCAGTTCGCTGCAGCTAGTGACTAGAACGAACTGCAACAAACACTCAAACTGGACAGTTTTATCTCAATCTCTTCACTTCATAGACACTCTTACTGACATTTGTGGCTGCTTTGCGCAATGTATTGTCTCTACAGTACCTTCTTGCCCTTTGTGCTGTTGTCTGTGCCCATTAATGTTTGTACCATGTTTTGTGCTGCTACCATGTTGTGTTGTTGCCTTGCTATATAGGTCTTAGGTCTTTATGTAGTGTTGTCTCTTGTCATGGTGTGTGTGTGTGTCATATATCCCAGCCCCTGTCTCTGCAGGAGGGCTTTTGCCTTTTGGTAGGCCGTCATTGTAAATAATACTTTGTTCTTAACTGACTTGCCTAGTTAAAGAAATAACTACTATAGTCTTTGTCATGTTAAACAGAACAAACAGATCTGGAACCAAGATGATCCTAACTCACCCTCTGGTGCTGCAGCCACTCAGTCCAGGTCCAGAGCATCTGCAGACAGGAAGGAGGGGATACTATGGTCAGGAGACTACTTCACACAGTCTTGACCATGGTAAAATGTTCATGGTCTATCAACAGACATTCATTCAAAATAGGCTGACATTGGCTTTACAACAAAGAGTTAGAAATATATGGGTAATAGATGGGTAGTCTATGCCTTACCCCTGGGTGCAGTTCTCATGGCAGAGCTGACATTCTCGCTTCTTGTCGGTGTATTTCCAGATGTGCCTATCCCCGTCCCCGAGAACGCCGTGTGGGCACTGATATACACAGTGGGGGCCATCTTTGACGTGAGCGCACGCCAAACATTTGTCAGGGCCCTTCAGAGGGCGAGAGAGGAGGGTCAGAGGTTTCCAGAATTGTTGATCTTCTCTGAAATAATCACTTGTCTTGAGTAAAACCACTGGCCATGCCACATTTCCCAAGCCACACAGAATTAGTCTAATTCTCTGAATTTGTTATGTAACTCAATATCACGTGAGAATGTCAAGATCATTTTAGATGAGACAATTGAGATGGATTTGAAGTGAAAGTAGCGTACTGGTCCAAAGCAGCTTTGTGGTCCATTCACCATACACTCTGGGTCACATTCTAGACACCTGTTATTCAGTACATACTCTCGTGGCACCCTGAAGAGGCGAGGGAAAACTGTTAAAACATTAACACAGCACAAGCCTACAGTAGATATATTTGACATATGAGAAGTATCAATAGTTTGCCTCTGGTGTCATTGGGCTAGCTCACCCCTCCTGTAGGTGACAGGCCCGTACACAGCGCCTCCTACGGGTGTAATACAGGCATGTAAAACACATGGTGGGGCCGGGCCCCCAGCAACCATCGTCAGTGCACATCTCATCACAGGTACTGTTTAGCTTGGCTGTAGGGAAGAGAGAGGAAGACTATAGGCCCCATCCAGAAACAACCCCCCCCCCCCCCCATAGACCCTAGGGTAGATGTGAAAGGATAGGGTAGCACAGGAGGTTGGTGGCACCTTAATTGGGGAGGACAGGCTTGTGGTAATGGCTGGAGCTGAATGGCATCAAATTCCATTCGCTCTGTTCCAGCCATTATTATGAGCCGTCCTCCACTCAGCAGCCTACTTTGTAAGATAGGTGTACGCAATAGTGCTAAAAGAATCGATCGAACCCAGAGGGTGGAGGTGGAGTCACTGCCTCATCGCTTGGATCCAATCATGGCAATGTTAGCTTAGTTACCTAACTACAAGTACCGGTGACCAATGACTACCAAACTACCAAACCGGTGACTATCACAGGCACTAACTGGGATGAATTAGCATTTGGCCATTGTAAACATTTCTCAAAAAGCAGTGTTTGTATAAAGGCATTGATCAGAATTCATACTTTATCCTTGTCCTTGCTTACCACAGGTGCTGATGTTGACGTTGTTGCCCACTGTTGAGGACTGTTTGCCCAATCTAAACAGGCTCTTCCAGTGGTCTCCGTTGGTGTAGCAGAGCTGGGGGTTGTTCTTCACCACAACATTGCCATCGCTGATCTCTCGCAGGGAGCGGAGGCCTAGATACTTCAGATGGGCCAAGTTCAGGGCAGCGAAACTCACCTGACCACTAGGGGAAAAGAAAAGGTCATGATAGTTTACTAGGTTAGCTTACTGCTACTCTAGCTAGCACAAACATATCATTAAACAATGAAATATACAGCAGGGAACCTCTCAAGCCAGCTCACGTTTTATCTTCTAGGCTACTGAGTTTTTTGCTATCAATCATGAACCGAAACTCCATTTGAAACAATGTCCAAAAACCTAGTTTCATAGGTATGACAAATAGTAGAGGTATCATACAGCACCTTCTGAAGCAGACATATTGAACATCACCGCAGTGTAGTACAGAGATACACTTACAACTGCTTGGTCCTTCCTCTGATAATCTCTAGGTTTTCAAATGGACTGAGAGAGTTGAGGTGCTCGGGCCAAGCTTGTATCAGCAAAAACCCTTTAGGAAAATAACAAATATAAATATAATCAAGCATAGTCTTTGCTTTTGTTACCCTTGGATGAATTACAAAACAATTGAACATATGTTAAATAGCTGTTCTACCTGAAATTTCCTTCACAGTCTTGAAATATTCCAGTTTGGCGGGGTCCATTTTTGGTGTTGATGTGTACCTATCACTGAGAGAAGCAATTACAAAGGCACATACTCCCGTTAAAAAGCGTGGGGTCACTTCTAAATGTCCTTGTTTTTTAAAGAAAAGCTTTTTTTGTCCATTTAAAATAACATCAAATTGATCAGAAATACAGTATAGACATTGTTAATGTTGTAAATGACTATTGTAGCTGGAAACGGCTTTTTATTTTATGGAATATCTACATAGGCGAACAGAGGCCCATTATAGCAACCATCACTCCTGTGTTCCAATGGCACGGTGTGTTAGCTAATCCAAGTTTATTTTAAAAGGCTAATTGATCATTAGAAAACCTGTTTGCAATTGTTAGCACAGCTGAAAACTGTTGTGCTGATAGGAAGCAATAAAACTGGCCTTTAGACTGGTTGAGTATCTGGAGCATCAGCATTTGTGGGTTTGATTACAGGCTCAAAATGGCCAGAAACAAAACAAAACTTGTCAGTCTATTCTTGTTCTGAGAAATTAAGTCTATTTCAGGCGAGAAATTGCCAAGAAACTGAAGATCTCGTACAAAGCTGCGTACTACTCCCTTCACAGAACATCGCAAACTGTCGCTAACCAGAATAGAAAGAGGAGTGGGAGGCCCCGGTGCACAACTGAGCAAGAGGACAAGTACATTAGTGTCTAGTTTGAGAACCAGACACCTCAAGTCCTCAACTGGCAGCTTCATTAAGTAATACCCGCAAAACACCAGTCAATGTCAACAGTGAAGAGGCGACTCCGGGGTGCTGGCCTTCTAGGCAGAGTTGCAAAGAAAAAGCCATATCTCAGATTGGACAATAAAAATAAAAGATTAAGATGGGCAAAATAACAGACACTGGACAAAGGAACTCTGCCTAACTTAGATTAGCTAACACAATGTGCCATTGGAACACAGGAGTGATGGTTGCTGATAATGGGATTCTGTCAGCCTATGTAGATATTCCATTTTTTTTTCCAGCTGCAATAGTAATTTTCCAACGTTAACAATGTCTACACTGTATTACTGATCAATTTGTTATTTTAATGGACCAAAAAATGCTTTTCTTTCAAAAACAAGGACAATTAAGTGACCCCAAACTTTCGAACACTAGTGAATATTATACACACACGTATATACAGTGTATTCAGACCCCCTTGACCTTTTCCACATTTTATGTTACAGCCTTATTCTAAAATAGTTATAATAATAATCTCAATCTACACAAAATACCTTATAATGACGAAGCAAAAAAACAGGTTTCGATTTTTTGCAAATGTAGAAAAAAAAATCTGGAAATATTGCGTTTACATAAGTATTCCTACCCTTTTTTTCAGTACTTTGTTGAAGCAGCTTATGCAGCGATTACAGCCTCAAGTCTTTTTGGTTATGACATTATAATCTTGGCACACCTGTATTTGGGGAGTTTCTCCCATTCTTCACTGCAGATCCTCTTAAAAACCTCTTAGGGATAACATCCGGTGAAGCTGGAGTGCGCCAAATTCAAATGACAAAATTGTAATATTAAACATTCATGAACATACAAGTGTCTTACATCATTTAAAAGCTTAACTTCTTGTTAATCCAACCGCGTTGTCAGATTTCAAAAAGGCTTTACGGCGAAAGCATACCATGCGATTATCTGAGGACAGCGCCCCACATCAAAATACTTTTTCAACCAGCACCGGCTTCACAAAAATCACAAATAGTAATACAATAAATCACTTACCTTTGAAGATCTTCTTCTCTTTGCAATCCCAAGGGTCCCAGCTACACAATGAATGCTCCTTTTGTTCGATAAAGTCCTTCAACATGCATACAAAGGAATCCAAAATGATACCGGTAAACTTCATCCAAAACAAGTCAAACAATGTTTGTAATCAATCCTTAGGCACCCTAATATGTAAATAAACGATCATATTTCAAACGGAAAGAACGGTGTTCAATAGAAAAGGAAAATAACGAAGATCGCACGCTCATTCACGCGCGCCAAAAGTCTCCCTGTCCTGATGAGAACACCTTGGATAAACTACAACCACTTGTTGATTTTTCAAGAAACAAGCCTGAAACCCTTTCTAAAGACTGACACCTTTTCTTTGTATATCCCATAGGCTAGTATTGAAAAGGCCTGTGACCTCAGTTTTTTGCCTGCCATATCAGTTCTGTTATACTCACGGACATTATTTTAACAGTTTTAGAAACTTTAGAGTGTTTTCTATCTAATGCATATGCATATCCTAGCTTCTGGGCCTGAGTAACAGGCAGTTTACTTTGGGCACGCCAGTCATCCGGAAATTCAGGATGCTGTCCCTAGCCTGAAGAGCTCTGTCAGATTGGATGGGGAGCATCGCTGCACAGCTATTTTCAGGTCTCTCCAGAGATGTTCGGGCTCTGGCTGGGCCACAGGTGGACTCCAATCAAGTTCTAGAAACATCTCAAGGATGATCAATGGAAACCCGGATGCACCTGAGCTCAATTTTGAGTCTCATAATAAAGGGTCTGAATACTTATGTAAATACGGTATTTCTGGAAAAAGGGGTCTGTATACTTTACAAATGCACTGTACATACAGTACAGTCAAAACACCTACTCATTCAAGGGTTTATCTTTATTTTTACTATTTTCAACGTTGAAGAATAATACTGAAGACATCAAAACTATGAAATAACACACATGGAATCATGTAGTAACCAAAACATTGTTTTAAGTAGTCACCCTTTGCCTTGACAGCTTTGCACACTCTTGGCATTCTACATTTACATTTAAGTCATTTAGCAGACGCTCTTATCCAGAGCGACTTACAAATTGGTGCATTCACCTTATGACCTCCAGTGGAACAGTAGTGCATCTAAATCTTTTCAGGGGGAGGGGGGGTGAGAGGGATTACTTTATCCTATCCTAGGTATTCCTTAAAGAGGTGGGGTTTCAGGTGTCTCCGGAAGGTGGTGATTGACTCCGCTGTCCTGGCGTCGTGAGGGAGTTTGTTCCACCATTGGGGGGCCAGAGCAGCGAACAGTTTTGACTGGGCTGAGCGGGAACTGTACTTCCTCAGTGGTAGGGAGGCGAGCAGGCCAGAGGTGGATGAACGCAGTGCCCTTGTTTGGGTGTAGGGCCTGATCAGAGCCTGGATGTACTGAGGTGCCGTTCCCCTCACAGCTCCGTAGGCAAGCACCATGGTCTTGTAGCGGATGCGAGCTTCAACTGGAAGCCAGTGGAGGGAGCGGAGGAGCGGGGTGACGTGAGAGAACTTGGGAAGGTTGAACACCAGACGGGCTGCGGCGTTCTGGATGAGTTGTAGGGGTTTAATGGCACAGGCAGGGAGCCCAGCCAACAGCGAGTTGCAGTAATCCAGACGGGGAGATGACAAGTGCCTGGATTAGGACCTGCGCCGCTTCCTGTGTGAGGCAGGGTCGTACTCTGCGGATGTTGTAGAGCATGAACCTACAGGAACGGGCCACCGCCTTGATGTTAGTTGAGAACGACAGGGTGTTGTCCAGGATCACGCCAAGGTTCTTAGCGCTCTGGGAGGAGGACACAATGGAGTTGTCAACCGTGATGGCGAGATCATGGAACGGGCAGTCCTTCCCGGGAGGAAGAGCAGCTCCGTCTTGCCGAGGTTCAGCTTGAGGTGGTGATCCGTCATCCACACGGATATGTCTGCCAGACATGCAGAGATGCGATTCGCCACCTGGTCATCAGAAGGGGAAAGGAGAAGATTAATTGTGTGTCGTCTGCATAGCAATGATAGGAGAGACCATGTGAGGTTATGACAGAGCCAAGTGACTTGGTGTATAGCGAGAATAGGAGAGGGCCTAGAACAGAGCCCTGGGGACACCAGTGGTGAGAGCACGTGGTGTGGAGACGGATTCTCGCCACGCCACCTGGTAGGAGCGACCTGTCAGGTAGGGACGCAATCCAAGCGTGGGCGCGCCGGAGATGCCCAACTCGGAGAGGGTGGAGAGGAGGATCTGATGGTTCACAGTATCGAAGGCAGCCGATAGGTCTAGAAGGATGAGAGCAGAGGAGAGAGAGTTAGCTTTAGCAGTGCGGAGCGCCTCCGTGATACAGAGAAGAGCAGTCTCAGTTGAATGACTAGTCTTGAAACCTGACTGATTTGGATCAAGAAGGTCATTCTGAGAGAGATAGCGGGAGAGCTGGCCAAGGACGGCACGTTCAAGAGTTTTGGAAAGAAAAGAAAGAAGGGATACTGGTCTGTAGTTGTTGACATCGGAGGGATCGAGTGTAGGTTTTTCAGAAGGGGTGCAACTCTCGCTCTCTTGAAGACGGAAGGGACGTAGCCAGCGGTCAGGGATGAGTTGATGAGCGAGGTGAGGTAAGGGAGAAGGTCTCCGGAAATGGTCTGGAGAAGAGGAGGGGATAGGGTCAAGCGGGCAGGTTGTTGGGCGGCCGGCCGTCACAAGACGCGAGATTTCATCTGGAGAGAGAGGGAGAAAGAGGTCAGAGCACAGGGTAGGGCAGTGTGAGCAGAACCAGCGGTGTCGTTTGACTTAGCAAACGAGGATCGGATGTCGTCGACCTTCTTTTCAAAATGGTTGACGAAGTCATCTGCAGAGGAGGAGGAGGGGGGAGGGGAGGAGGATTCAGGAGGGAGGAGAAGGTTGCAAAGAGCTTCCTAGGGTTAGAGGCAGATGCTTGGAATTTAGAGTGGTAGAAAGTGGCTTTAGCAGCAGAGAGAAGAGGAAAATGTAGAGAGGAGGGAGTGAAAGGATGTCAGGTCCGCAGGGAGGCGAGTTTTCCTCCATTTCCGCTCGGCTGCCGGAGCCCTGTTCTGTGAGCTCGCAATGAGTCGTCGAGCCACGGAGCGGGAGGGAGGACCGAGCCGGCCTGGAGGATAGGGGACATAGAGAGTCAAAGGATGCAGAAAGGGAGGAGAGGAGGGTTGAGGAGGCAGAATCAGGAGATAGGTTGGAGAAGGTTTGAGCAGAGGAAGAGATGATAGGATGGAAGAGGAGAGAGTAGCGGGGGAGAGAGAGCGAAGGTTGGGACGGCGCGATACCATCCAGTAGGGGCAGTGTGGGAAGTGTTGGATGAGAGCGAGAGGGAAAAGGATACAAGGTAGTGGTCGGAGACTTGGAGGAGTTGCAATGAGGTTAGTGGAAGAACAGCATCTAGTAAAGATGAGGTCGAGCGTATTTCCTGCCTTGTGAGTAGGGGGAAGGTGAGAGGGTGAGGTCAAAAGAGGAGAGGAGTGGAAAGAAGGAGGCAGAGAGGAATGAGTCAAAGGTAGGCGTGGGGAGGTTAAAGTCGCCCAGAACTGTGAGAGGTGAGCCGTCCTCAGGAAAGGAGCTTATCAAGGCATCAAGCTCATTGATGAACTCTCCGAGGGAACCTGGGGCGATAAATGATAAGGATGTTAAGCTTGAAAGGGCTGGTAACTGTGACAGCATGGAATTCAAAGGAGGCGATAGACAGATGGGTAAGGGGAGAAAGAGAGAATGACCACTTGGGAGAGATGAGGATCCCGGTGCCACCACCCGCTGACCAGAAGCTCTCGGGGTGTGCGAGAACACGTGGGCAGACGAAGAGAGAGCAGTAGGAGTAGCAGTGTTGTCTGTGGTGATCCATGTTTCCGTCAGTGCCAAGAAGTCGAGGGACTGGAGGGAGACATAGGCTGAGATGAACTCTGCCTTGTTGGCCGCAGATCGGCAGTTCCAGAGGCTAGGGATAGACAGACACATAGTATCTCTCAACCAGCTTCACGTGGAATGCTTTTCCTACAGTCTGGAATGAGTTCCACATATGCTGAGCACTTGTGTGCTGATTTTCCTTCACTCTGCAGTCCAACTCATCCCAAACCATATCAATTGGGTTGAGGTCGAGTGATTGTGCAGGCCAGGTCATCTGATGCAGCACTCCATCACTCTCCTTCTTGGTCAAATAGCCCCTACACAGATGGGCTTAGTTCCACTAAGCGCAAACCAGATGGGATGGCGTATCGCTGCAGAATGCTGTGGTAGCCATGCTGGTTAAGTGTGCCTTGAATTCTAAATAAATCACGGACAGTGTCACCAACAGAGCACCCGCACACCACCACCTCCATGCTTCACGGTGGGAACCACACACGCAGAGATCATCCATTCACCTACTCTGCATCTCACAAAGACACGGTGGTTGGAACCAAAAATCTCTCATTTGGACTCATCAGACCAAAGGACAGATTTCCACCGGTCTAATGTCCATTACTTGTGTTTCTTGGTCCAAGCAAGTCTCTTCTACTTATTGGTGTCCTTTAATAGTGGTTTCTTTGCAGCAATTTGACCATGAAGGCCTGATTCACACAGTCTCCTCTGAACAGTTGATGTTGAGATGTGACTGTTACTTAAACTCTGTGAAACATTTATTTGGGCTGCAATTTCTGAGTCTGGTAACTCAAATGAACTCATCCTCTGCAGCAGAGGTAACTCGGGGTCTTCCGTTCCTGTGGCGGTCCTCATGAGAGCCAGTTTCAACATAGCGCTTGATGGTTTTTGTGACTGCACTTCTTGAAATGTTCTGGATTGACTGATCTTCATGTCTTAAAGTAATGATGGACTGTCCTTTCTCTTTGCTTATTTGAACTGTTCTTGACATAATATGGACTTGGTCTTTTATCAAACAGGGCTATCCTCTGTATACCACCCTTACCTTGTCACAACACAACTAATTGGCTCAAACGCATTAAGGAAAATAAATTCCACAAATTAATTTAAGAAGGCACACTTGTTAATTTAAATGCATTCCAGGTGACTACCTCATGAAGTTGGTTGAGAGAATGCCAAGAGTGTGCAAAGCTGTCATCAAGGCAAGGGGTGGCTACTTTGAAGAATCTAAAATATATTTTGATTTGTTTAACACATCATTCCATATGTTATTTCCTAGCTTTGATGTCTTCACTATTATTCTACAATGTAGAAAATAGTAAAAATAAAGAAAAACCCTGGAATGAGGTGGTGTGTCAACTGTTGACTGGTACTGTATGTTAGAGGGAGTAGTTCAAAACACAGTCATTTAAGTTTATTCAAAATCATTTGAATGAACACAGAGCAAATTGCATTGTATTTCACTGTTACGGTGTACATATTAGGACAACCCATGGACACCGTACAATGTGATTGTTAATCCTTACCCATCCAAAGATGTCTGCATAATTGAAACAGCTCCATTGATTTTGGTGCAGTTTTTGAAAGAATCAATGTTAGACGCGTTGATTGACAACACTTTAGTAAGCAGTCCCATTCCAAGTCCATCGCAAACTAGATGAGAATAACACAAAAACATTCAAACCATTGACGATCCAATGCAGCATTATGAGGTTAAGAAATGACACAGCTAGCAAATTTAAAAATAAAGTACATTTATGTTGACTAGAGTTACATTTGCAATATTTTACCTTTCGGACAGATTCCGTCACACTTCTTGCACCTCCTGACACCATTCTCCTCCACCTCGTGTGTGTTGCCGCTGCACGTTCTGACACACGCCCCGTGGTCCGTCACCACATAATTATCTATAATAAACAACCAATCACAGGTCAGGGGTCACCTTCACCAATCCAGACAATTATAGGCAAAAGTCTCTTCACCATGTAAGTATAGCGGCGGGGGCGTATTCACTGAGGTGAAACATTCTGAAAGAAACAATAGATACGGTTGAAGTCGGAAGTTTACATGCACCTTAGCCAAATACATTTAAACTCAGTTCTTCACAATTCCTGACATTTAATCCTAGTAAAAATTCCCTGTCCCTGTCAGTTAGGATCACCACTTTATTTTAAGAATGTGAAATGTCAGAATAATAGTGGAGTGATTTATTTCAGCTTTTATTTCTTTCATCGCATTCCCAGTGGGTCAAAAGTTTACATACACTCAATTAGTATTTGGTAGCATTGCTTTAAATTGTTCAACTTGGGTCAAACTTTTTGGGTAGCCTTCCACATGCTTCCAACAATAAGTTGGGTGAATATTGGCCCATTCCTCCTGACAGAGCTGGTGTAACTGACTCAGGTTTGTAGGCCTCCTTGCTCGCACACACTTTTTCAGTTCTGCCCACAAATGTTCTATAGGATTGAGGTCAGGGCTTTGTGATGGCCACTCCAATACCTTGACTTTGTTGTCCTTAAGCCATTTTGCCACAACTTTGGAAGTATGCTTGGGGTCATTGTCCATTTGGAAGACCCATTTGCGACCAAGCTTTAACTTCCTGACTGATGTCTTGAGATGTTGCTTCAATATATCCACATAGTTTTTCTTTCCTCATGATGCCATCTATTTTGTGAAGTGCAGCAGTCCCTCCTGCAGCAAAGCACCCCCACAACATGATGCAGCCACCCCCGTGCTTCACGGTTGGGATGGTTTTCTCTTGCTTGCAAGCCTCCCCCTTTTTACTCCAAACATAATGATGGTCATTATGGCCAAACAGTTCTATTTTTGTTTCATTAGACCAGAGGACATTTCTCCAAAAAGTACAATCTTTGTCCCCATGTGCAGTTGCAAACCGTAGTCTGGCTTTTTTATGGCGGTTTTGGAGCAGTGTCTTCTTCCTTGCTTAATGGCCTTTCAAGGTATGTTGATTATAGGACTTGTTTTACTGTGGATATAGATACTTTTGTACCGGTTTCGTCCAGCATCTTCACAAGGTCCTTTGCTGTTGTTCTGGGATTGATTTGCACTTTTCGCACCAAAGTACGTTCATCTCTAGGAGGCAGAACGCGTCTCCTTCCTGAGCTGTATGAAGGCTGTGTGGTCCCATGGTGTTTATACTTGCATATTATTGTTTGTACAGATGAACGTGGTACCTTCAGCGTTTGGAAATTGCTCCCAAGGATGAACCTGTCAAGAGTCGGTGTGTAGCGGGTCGGACGAAGTCAGGCACAGGACACGGAACTGAGTAAAAACGTTACTCGACAGTAAACCAACAATATATTCCATGCTGGGAAACACACCAGCTCACAGAACTACTGACCACTCAACAACGAACAAACACGCACAAAAACCATGGGGAAAACAGAGGGTTAAATAATGAACATGTAATTGGGGAATTGAAACCAGGTGTGTAAAACAAAGACAAAACAAAAGGAAAATGAAAAGTGGATCGGCCATGGCTAGAAGGCCGGTGACGTCGAACGCTGTCCGAGCAAGGAGAGGAACCAACTTCGGCGGAAGTCGTGACAGAACCAGACTTGTGGAGGTCTACAATTATTTTTTTCTGAGGTCTTGGCTGATTTCTTTTGATTTTTCCACGATGTCAAGCAAAGAGACACTGAGTGTGAAGGTAGGCCTTGATGTATTTCAACAGTTACACCTCCAATAGACTAATTGACATAATTTGAGTCAATCAGAAGCTTCTAAAGCCATGACATCATTTTCTGGAATTTTCCAAGCTGTTTAAAGGCACAGTAAACTTAGTGTATGTAAATTTCTAACCCACTGGAATTGTGATACAGTGAATTATAAGTGAAATAATCTGTCTGTAAAAAATTGTTGGAAAAATTACTTGTGTCATACACAAAGTAGATATCCTAACTGACTTGCCAAAATTATAGTTTGTTAACAAGAAGTGTATGTAAAATTCTGACTTCAACTGTATGAAAGTAACAAATAGAGCCCAATTCCCAATTCTACCAGACAGACATGTATGGTGTAGAACAGATGTTTGTCTGGCCAGTCAGTAAAGTTATGAGCATACCCCATCTTTATTAACCCTTTGATACTGTAGATGACCTTACGTGGGCAGTCCTTCACACAAGTGGCCCCGAACGTGTACTTGGCATTAGGGTTGGAAGCCAACTGGTGGGTGTTGGGATTGTAGAGCATGGTAGGGGGGCAGGCATCCTTACATGTGCCATCATCTTGGAAGTCTCTACAAGCCTTTGAATACAAGAATGAAAGACTACGATCACAATGAGTGTGCAATATCGCCAACGATATCTGGAGCAGCCCAGGAGTGGGTCTGCCTGTTGTCTTTTTAAATGTGTTTCCTATCTGATTATAACTTTTGTAAGTTCTGAATTCATTGAAGTCAGAAGAGTCTCTCACCAGACACTCTGTAGGCCTAGGGCCGGTGCAGCCTGCAGCACAGTGTTCGTTACAGCAGTCACTGGGTTTAGGACCCCTACACCTTCCAGAGCACTGCTCTGCACACGTCAGCTTGGTAACTGAGGAGAGATGGGAGTTGGAAAGAGAGGACCAGTCAGCAAAACACACCCATCACCGAGTGCAAGGGTCTGTGTGAGAAAATGAGCAACCAACAAAATACTTTCAAAATTAACAAAAGTTTCTACCAATATCATGAAAGAGAAATAGCACGTGATGTTTTTGTATCACTACTAATTTCGGGGAGAGAAGAATGGCTCCTTACAGGTTTGACAGTTCTCCAGTCCTGAGGTCCAGCATGATCCATTGTAGCATCCTGGGTCACACTTGTCACCTGTAAGGTGAGGAAAAACCCTTACATGATGTCATTCATAGAATACTGGTGTTACACATGGTTAAACCTGGCCATGCAAGTTTGGTTGTAAATCACAAACCCGAAAGCTGTGTCATATGGAATAATCATAATAGTTGTGCTGGTTAATCAAATGAAAAACAACGACGCCAAAATGATTCCACTGAACACAAAGCAGAGAAGGATCCATTACTATACTAAGTGTTAATGAATCTAGCATACTTACAGTAACGGCCATAGCTCTCCAGTTTGAAGTGCATACTATGGTTTATGGCCTTATTTACCATGTCCCACCACTGGATGGTTTCCACATTACACAGCAAAGGATTGTGGGCAATTTTCACACCTCCCTTGAGAATCTCTGTGCAAAATAGAAGGACACATAGATATGTTGTCTGGCCTGTGTAATGGAACCAATGGCATAGACCCAAAAATTCTAACTCCCAAGCTAAATCAAGCACACCACAAATACTTCAAAGTACTTTAAATAACATTACATAATGTATTTGACCCACTCAGGTGTGGACAGAATCCAGGATACAGTCACTGAAATGGACCTCCAAGTCACCCACTAACCTGTCAGTCCACTCAGCTTCAGCTCCCTCAGGCCCCGGGTGTAGTTGAGGGTCACAGAGGAGTGATTCTTCTCGTAATTGGATGTTACAGTCAGGGCATACTTGTCAAGGAAGAGGGAGTGTCCTCGGATAAGACGCAGGTTCTCGAGAGGGATGCTGGCTGCCTTATTGAGGGCGATCAGAACGTATCCTCCAACCTCCTGAATGGACTGGAGGGAGAACATAGAAATGGATAGAAGTGTGGAACGTGCCAGAGTTTGGTCTGGTGGTCATGCAACCTACTCTTGACTACGTTAACCTTGCAATGCAATCATTGTTCAGTTGGTGGTAGTGAAGTCATAAAGGATAGAAAAGCTTTATTCTTACTATTACACTCACATTGACGTTGAGTCATTTAGCAGACTCCTATCCAGAGTTACTTACAGCCAGTGCATTCAACTAGGAGCTAGAAGCCACGGCAAGAAAAGTAATGAAATGGCTGCAACACTATTTTCTCTCAGGTCATTTTAGATCAGAGAGAGGGCGAGGAAATATATGACATAGGAAAGGTGGATAGGTAGGAAGCAACTGCAAACATTGTATAGGAATCGAACCCTCCATCTCCTCACCTTGAGGAAGGAGAGGTCGTGGTAGTCCTGGATGTAGGTGAGCTCTAGGTTCTCCAGGACCACAGTACAGTTGCTGTACATCTTCACAAGGTTGTTGTAGTGGTCGTCTACAGTCGCCAGCAGCGTCAGCCTGTTGCTGATCCCCTGACAAACTGGAACCAGAAGACAGAGAGGAAAAGTGTCACTATGGAATAGAGGTCGACCGATTATGATTTTTCAACGCTGATACAAGTACCGATTATTGGAGGACCAAAAAAGGCCGATACCGATTATGACTATTTTTTGTTGTTGTTGTTGTTGTTGTAATAATGACAATTACAACAATCCTGAATGAACACTTATTTTAACTTAATATAATACATCAATAAAATCAATTTAGCCTCAAATAAATAATGAAACATGTTCAATTTGGTTTCAATAATGCAAAAACAAAGTGTTGGAGAAGAAAGTAAAAGTACAATATGTGCCATGTAAGAAAGCTAACGTTTAAGTTTCTTGCTCAGAACATGAGAACATATGAAAGCTGGTGGTTCCTTTTAACATGAGTCTTCAATATTCCCAGGTAAGAAGTTTTAGGTTGTAGGTATTATAGGAATTATAGGACTATTTCTCTCTATACCATTTGTATTTCATTAACCTTTGACTATTGGATGTTCTTATAGGCACTTTAGTATTGCCAGTGTAAGAGTATAGCTTCCGTCCCTCTCCTCGCTCCTCCCTGGGCTCGAACCAGGAACACAACGACAACAGCCACCCTTGAAGCAGCGTTACCTATGCAGAGCAAGGGGAACAACTACTCCAAGTCTCAGAGCGAGTGACGTTTGAAACGCTATTAGCGCGCACCCCGCTAACTAGCTAGCCATTTCACATCGGTTATACGAGCCTAATCTCGGGAGTTGATAGGCTTGAAGTCATAAACAGCGCAATGCTTGATGCACAATGAAGAGCTGTTGGCAAAACGCTTGAAAGTGCTGTTTGAATGAATGCTTACGAGCCTGCTGCTGCCTACCACCGCTCAGTCAGACTGCTCTATCAAATCATAGACTTAGTTATAACATAATAACACACAGAAATACGAGCCTTAGGTCATTAATATGGTCGAATCCGGAAACTATCATCTCGAAAACAAGACGTTTATTCTTTCAGTGAGATACGGAACCGTTTCGTATTTTATCTAAGGGGTGGGATCCATTAGTCTAAATATTCCTGTTACATTGCACAACCTTCAATGTTATGTCATAATTACGTAATATTCTGGCAAATTAGGCATCCCAAACTGTTACATATACACTGACTCTGCGTGCAATGAACGCAAGAGAAGTGACACAATTTCACCTGGTTAATATTGCCTGCTAACCTGTATTTCTTTTAGCTAAATATGCAGGTTTAAAAATATATACTTCTGTGTATTGATTTTAAGAAAGGCATTGTTGTTCATGGTTAGGTACAAATTGGTGCAACGATACGCACCGCATCAATTATATGCAACGCAGGACACGCTAGATAAACTAGTGATATCATCAACCATGGGCTAACTTAATTGTTTTGATAAGATAAGTTTAATGCTACAGTGGGTATTTGATACAGTATTTGATACACTGCCGATTTTGCAGGTTTTCCTACAAAGCATGTAGAGGTTTGTAATTTTTATCATAGGTACACATCAACTGTGAGAGACAGAATCTAAAACAAAAATCCAGAAAATGACATTGTATGATTTTTATGTAATTAATTTGGATTTTATTGCCTTGGCTTACTGCATTTGCGTAACAGGCTGTCTCCTCGTGGAGTGCAATGAGAGGCAGGTGGTTAGAGCATTGGACTAGTTAACTGTAAGGTTGCAAGATTGAATCTCCCGAGCTGACAAGGTGAAAATCTGCCGTTCTGCCCCTGAACAAGGTAGTTAACTCACCGTTCCTAGGCCGTCATTGAAAATAAGAATGTGTTCTTAACGGACTTGCCTAGTTAAATAAAGATTAAATAAAGGTGTAAAAAAATAAATTTCAAAAATCGGCCAAATCGGATTTCCGATTGTTATGAAAACTTGAGATCGCCCCTAATTAATAGGCCATTCCGATGAATCGGTCGACCTCTACTATGGAAGTTTAGTTGCTAATTGTATACATCAAAGTTTGGCTTTCATGTTAACTGTAGGAGTCATTTACATAATGATTCCAACAGAGTTCCACTTTTGGATGAGAGACATCATTTAGTGGAAACCACATTTCCAAACAAAGTTCTACTGAACATCACCATGAAACCTAACCTACTGTGGGCACAGTACCACTTAGTGGTATTGAGGTGCACGTAATGGTGACATAATGACGGTCAGTCCTGACATAAAGTGATATGCCATTACAGAGAGTCTCCACAACAGGTTGGACAGGTTCTGAGGAGATGAGAGGTTGATCTTTAACGTCTACACTGCTGCAGACTACACGCCAACTAAGGAGGGATTTTCACCACTCCATCATCTGGAAGGAGAGAAAGAAAGCTTTCACACATGCACTTTGCTGCCCTCTGAAACTCTAACATCATTGTGTCTCAACTGGCATAAGTCGCTCAGATTTTTTGGGGGACACCTATAGCTAGTTAGTTAACACATGCTTCTTTGAATGTACCTGTTCCTCCAAGGAGAACCGTTAAAGGCTGTATTTCTGGGAGGAATCGTGGATGGTGTGGAGAGTTGCGCGCCGCCTGTGCTAGGGTATCGAGTTGAACGCGCACACTCACAGTTTTATAGGCAGATGCTGTAGTCAGTGGGAGGTGAGGAAGAAGATGGAAGCAGCTGGTAAGGGAATAGACAAAGTCCCTGTGTAATTTATCTTGGGACCAGACTACAGGGCTCACAGCATGAGTATGAGGATGTAGCCAAACAAATCATTTAATACATCTGATATACTTGTGGTTCATATTAGTTTAGCTTAGCTTGTGGTTCATATTAGTTTAGCTTAGCTTGTGGTTCATATTAGTTTAGTGAGAGCTTGTGGTTCATATTAGTTTAGTGAGAGCTTTTCAGAGAGTCATGCTGTGGTTAATAAGGTAGACAGGAAAGTCATTCTTCAAGAAGCCGCTTTTAACTTAACAAGTTGCAAGCTCCTAGGTCTAGAACAATCATTATAACTTCATTATAAGCAAAATCATAGGCCATAATCACTTCTTGACTAAGTCAAAATATTAGTGTGTAGGTATGGCTCCGTCACCCTAACCTCAGTACCCCTCCTCCCCCGTTCCACTAAACAACTGCCATCATAATGCATGTGCATTGTAACGTGTAATAACATTTGACCCTTGGGTTGATTACACAGCCGTCGTATTTCATGTTCTGGCAGGATCACCTTTGTTATCCTAGATTGTATTGATAGGTGGCTTTTTATTTACATCAAAAATAGAAGATAAAACTCTAAATAGAATGTTCTAGATGGAACTTTACTCTAACTGTACTTTAATGCAACTGCATTTCACATGCATACAGTATTAGTGTACATTGAGCTCCGTGTGTGTGCTTCTAAGCAGGCCTCACTCAGAGATGTCACTAAGGTAAACACAGCTGCACCCTCTCTCCCAGTTTTGTGTCTGTTCCCCCCACACTGCTTCAGTGTTCAGGTCAATGTCATTCTGGGGCAATCTGACATCTGGAAGCACATCCTCGCCCTTAGTTCCTAAGTGTGCTTGCCTGTGTATGTGTGTGCATAACTGCATATCTGTGTCCGATCTGCAGACTCTCCCTGCACTGCTGTAGCCTGCACTACTGTAGAGCTCCCCTACCTCTGGATACTCCACTCCCTGAAGGACTTGACCCTTAACCCTTTCTCCACACACTTCCTGTAATAGGATCAAGCTTGTTTCCTAAGTCTATCATCCTCTGCGGTCATCCGGCCTCATACCCCTCACTCAAACCTTGTCATCCTCTCTTCCCACTCTTCTTCCTCCTCCCACAGACACATTCCCAAAGGACAAGAGGGGGATGAGGGCCGGAGGGGTGGGTCGTACTCCTCCTGGAGCTCAATCACTTTTACATGTGGCTCTACTCTGGAGAGAATGATGGGGGTGGACAGATGTTGGTGGTGTTAGTTTATAATAGAATGAAAAGAAAGTGAATTCAATTATCTCAGACGCTCCACAAATAATTAAACTTTATATATTTTTTTTTGGGGTCGGGGGGTTCTAGTTACTGCCCAGTGTTTCCAGATTTCTGTTCATAGTACTGTATTGTTTAAAGGGGCAATCAGTAGTTGTTACATCCCTTTTTGGACTTATACATGTATTATACAGTGCATTTGTGGAAGGATTCAGACCCCTTTACTTTTTCCACATTTTGTTACGTTACAGCCTTTTTTCTAAAAATTTAGTTTTTTCCCCTCATACAATACCCCATAATGACAAAGCAAAAACAGGTTTTTAGACATTTTATCAAAAAAGAAATAAATAAAAGAAATATGACATTTTACATAAGTATTCAGACCCTTTACTCAGTACTTTGTTGAAGCACCTTTGGCAGCGATTACAGTCTTGAGTCTTCTTGGGTATGACACTACAAGCTTGGCACACCTGTAATGGCTTTCGTCATAGGATGAGGAAAAGTAGTCAGACCAAAGCGCAGCGTGGTAAGTGTTCATGTTTGTTTATTGAACTGAACACTAAATCAAAATAACATGAATAAATGAAACTGAAACAGTCCCGTAAGGTGCAAACACTAATACAGAAAAGAACCACCCACAAAACCCCTGTGGGAAAAAGCTACCTAAGTGTGGGTCCCAATCAGAGATAACGATAGACAGCTGTTCCTGATTGAGAACCCTACCCGGCCAAAACAAAGAAATACAAAACATAGAAAAAGGCCATAGAATGCCCACCCAAATCACACCCTGACCGAACCAAAATAGAGAGGGCGTAACAACACCTGTATTTGCAGAAGTTTCTCCCATTATTCTCTGCAGATACTCTCAAGCTCTGTCAGGTTGGATGGGGAGCGTTGCATCACAGATATTTTCAGGTCTCTCCAGAGATAGTCAAATCTAGGCTCTGGCTGGGCCACTCAAGGACAGTCAGAGACTTGTCCCGAAGCCACTCCTTCATTATCTTGGCTGTGTGCTTAAGGTTGTTGTACTGTTGGAAGGTGAACCTTCGCCCCAGTCTGAGGTCCTGAGCACTCTGGAGCAGGTTATCATCAAGGATCTCTCTGCATGATGCTGCCACCACCATGCTTCCCTGTAGAGATAGTGCCAGGTTTCCTCCAGACGTGACGCTTGGTATTCAGGCCAAAGAGTTCAATCTTGGTTTCATCAAACCAGAGAATCTTGTTTCTCATGGTCTGAGAGTCCTTTAGGTGCCTTTTGGCAAACTCCAAGCTGACTGTCATGTGCCTTTTTTACTGAGAAGTGGCTTCCGTCTGGCCACTCTACCATAAAGGCCTGGAGTGCTGCAGAGAAGGTTGTCCTTCTGGAATGTTCTCCCATCTCCACAGAGGAACTCTGGAGCTCTCGGGTTCTTGGTCAACTCCCTGACCAAGTCCCTTCTCCTCCAATTACTCAGTTTGGCCTTGTGGCCAGCTGTAGGAAGAGTCTGGATGGTTCCAAACTCATTCCATTTACGAATGATGGAGGCCACTGTGCTCTTGGGGACCTTCAAAGCTGCAGAAATGTTTTGGTACCCTTCCCCAGATCTGTGCCTCAACACAATCCTTTCTCGGAGCTCTACGGACATTTCCTTTGACCTTATGGCTTGGTTTTTGCTCTGACATGCACTGTCAACTGTGGGACCTTTTATATAGACACGTGTATGCCTTTCCAAATCATGTCCAATCAACTCAATTTACCACAGATGGACTCCAACCAAGTTGTAGAAACATATCAAGGATGATCAATGGAAACAGGATGCACCTGAGCTCAATTTTTTCGAGTCTCATAGCAAAGTGTCTGAATACTTATAAGGTAAGGTATAAGGTATTATTTTTTATAAATGTGCAAAATTTTCAAAAAACCTTTTTGGCTTTGTCATTATGGGGTATTGTGTGTAGATTGAGGGACATTTTGATTTCATCAATTTTAGAATAAGGCTGCAATGTAATATCATGTGGGGAAAAAAGGTAAGGGGTCTGAATACTTTCCAAATGCACTGTATCCATTGATTCTTGAAGAATATACCGTTTAAATGCCTCATGCGCTTAGTTCAACTGTCATACCACATCAGAACCCAAAATAGAACTTGTTTAACTCCAATGTTTGTAAACAAACACTGTTTAGCATAAACAAAACATGGTTAAAACTATCATTTTGATATCATGCATGGCCAGTCCTTGTATCCATAGCGCTGCCTTTGAATTTGAGTCTGGTATCATTTCTCTAGGCCCATCCTCCTGCTTTACACTGAAACAGTGGTGGAGAGAATGCTTTGTTATTGCTGATAGCCACTTTGAGTAGTATTTTCATTTCAAAACCTTTTTTAATATTTTTTTTTTTACATTCATGAATATTGACAAATATAAAAAATAATATTAAACATTTTAATGTTGATTGATGATAATAATGATCAATTAGCCTTTTGAAATGATACACTTGGATTAGCTAACACAATGTGCCATTGGAACACAGGAGTGATGGTTGCTGATGATGGGCCTCTGTTCGCCTATGTACATAAAAAATATGCCGTTTCCAGCTACAATAGTCATTTACAACATTAACACAATGTCTACACTGTATTTCGATCAATTTGATGTTATTTTAATGGACCAAAAATGTGCTTTTCTTTCAAAAACAAGAATTTCTGAGTGACCCCAAACTTGTGTGTGTGTGTGTGTGTGTGTGTGTGTGTGTGTGTGTGTGATACTACTCATATTACAGAGAAAGCGATAAAACTTCATATGACACCAATGCCTTCAGAAACACTATGGAGTCTTAAAGGAGGCCTGGGTAAGGCCAAAGTGTCAGAAATATACCAACTGTGATAAATTAATTCTCAATGATGCTTTTGGATACAAATGTCAAATATGTCAACAATCCTTCCTTCAAAGGACTATGCTATGGAAGACATTTTGTAAAAAGCCCTTAAATCATGGTCTTTTTTCTTCTTCTGAGGAATCACTCTATTGGTTTAGAGCTCTATGTTCCTCCTGCTTTGTTTGTGAAAAAAAAACAGGTTTCAGCTGATTGTTTAACTTGGAAATCCTCGACTACAAGGCCATGCCAGACTTCATAGGAAGAAGTTCCTGTGTGTGTTGTACTGGGTGGGGCTACGTGAGAGAGATTTTGCAATCTCACTCTTTTTTATAATTTCAAATGACATTTTTCTTTACACCTACTGTATGAGTACATTTAGCTGACATTGCAACTACTGATGATGCCAATTGTGTGTTTGCATTATATCCATTGTTTTCTGTAAGAGGCATTGAAAGGGATTTGTCTTAGCTGAAAATATAGAACTAAAGTTCCAGTCATAGTTTCCATGTGTAACGGTCCACAGATGACCTCTCTCCTCCCTCAGAGTTCTCCTCTGTCCACCCCTGTGTGCCTGCCTCTCCCCTCCCTCCTCACAGAGAAGTGTGGAATTCCCTGAGTCTATGCCATGTATCCTTTGGGCAGTGCTAGAAAGGGATGGAGGGAGGGGAGGAAGGGAGATGGAAGATTGAGTGGACACTGGTTGTTGAGATAAGAGGAGCTTCACGGTCACAGAGGGTTTGTACAGTCTACGCAAACACGCACGCACACAAACACAAGTGCACACATGCACACACTCACACTTTCTCTATATTACAGAAACACACCTGGTCCCAGTCACTCATTCGCATAGGAAATGGGATGAACGGACTAACTGCGCCCTTCCCACTCACCTCCGTTGTCTCTTTAAACAGTCTCTCAGACTGCTGGCTGAACAAGGGAGAAGAAATAATGAGAGGAAAGGGCCTTTTCGTTTCATTCAATGTTCTTGCTAAAAATGCCCGTTGTGCTGAATGCCCCTCAATCCTGCTGTCTTATAAGGTTCCACACAGGCATCCTATTTCCCAAGTAATAATAGCCTTTGAATGACTAAAACATCACCGATAATATATTTTTTATATGAAAATGCTCAGAATTTAAGAAATTGTACCTTCTCTCATTTCTAACTATCAGAAAGCCTGAAAGAACAGCCTGATTGGACAGGGAGCTTGACTGGCAGCTCTTTGAAACACTCTTGTGTTCGTTGCCAGGTACCAAGGTAAACAATAGGCCATGTCATTGATGAGGAGATAAACAATGGGCCACATGTCATTCTGAGCCTAAATAGTATGCCTCAACCACACTTTCTCTGCAAAATGTCAACAGTGTTGATCATGGACCGTTTGGATATCAGACAAACAACAGAACTGCAGAATACAGTTCACTAATACACTTCACAATAATTAGTAAAGCCTGAGTCACCTTAGAAGCTTAGACATAAGAGCATGTACATGAACACAGGATACAAAACGTGTACTGGACAATGTATTGGTGCCTCTGCATTAGCATTATAGATGACAATATGTTCAGAACTGTATGTATTGATCAGACATTTATTTGATCATTTGCAGTAGGTCAGAATAGCTGAAATATTGATCTACATGAACAGATGAGAAATAATGGTGAGACATCATTTGACAGAAAGAAAAGAGCCATAGGCCTAATATAGGCATCCGGTCACCCTACAGTGTGCAGGATCCATTGATTCGTACAATTTGTGACACTCATGTTCCGTCTGAATGCTTGAAAAAATATACATACAAAGTAACAAAATCTGATATCATATCACATAAAAGTGATTTACTTAGGCTTTAGGAAATGCAACCAACTACAGAGATTGATGGGGAGGAGAGGAGGATCCATGTACCACGCTTCAATCATGCAAGCTTCAGTCACCCACTTGGCTTCAGTCGCCCCCAAGATTGAGGCGGGAGACCAATCCAGTTATGGCCTCCTTGCCAGACCTCTCACACTGGACAGACAGGGGTCCTGGGATGGACAGCTCGCACAGCTTCCCCACCTCTGGCGCTGGATCAAGGGTGACCTCGTTAAAAAGAGATCCAGGAGCCCATCTACATAAAGTAATGTTCTTGAAAAGAGAAATGTTTGTTAAATGGGCAGTGAATTTAATTTCCTTTCATTTACTGTTATGATGCAAGCAATTTGTTGTAGTGTTTATGTGATTTTTTTTTAAAGTACTCAATATGAAATATGCAATATTTGGTCGTGCAACTTTTTTCTTTCTTGTTTTGGATTTGGATTTTTTTGTGTGCCTGAAAAGCTCAATTGATGCAGATTTTAAATGAATAACTGCGACTCTGCTGGGTCTGTCTTCCTAGGCTTCACAGCATATCCCCCCTTTACCTTGGGAAAGCTGATTATGTATCACATCATTCCTGCTGTGGCGGTTGCCTGGGAAGCTGTGCAGAAAGAGTAGTTGAAAGACAAAAGGAGATGGAAAATAATAATACCATCCTCCTCCTACTCATCATGACACAAGCTACATCCACTGTAAGACAACAACCCATACATTAGAATGGCAAAATATAATTTTCAAGGGTCAATTACAAAAACGATACACATCGCAACTCCTTTTGTGGACAACATTCCTTCGTACCAGCTGTGTGCTGGCTAGTTCTCAGACTCGATGTAGGGGGCTACAGGCTGGTAGAACAACAACCATATAGTGACTATCAGGTGTGTTACAGAAAATATACCGTTCACAAGTCAAAGCAGCCACAGTTGAGTTATCTAACGATCCCTAAAAAATGTTGTCTACCGTGTCAGACTCATCAAACTGATACATTAATTATGGTCAGCGTTTGCTAGATCCACTGTCAATTATGGTTGAGCATCCGTCTTCAGGATTAGCTTCCTGGCAAGACCCATTGAATGTTCTCCCCAATTTGATAAAGCAATTTCACTCGAAATGTGCACTGCTCACGCGTGACATGATCGTAATTTTGATGCAGCCTGTCCACCCAAAATGAAAAGCAGCCACTGCTGTCAGATGTCTTCATTCATAGGAAAATAGTGTAGGGTTCATTTTACATTATGGCATGCAGTCACAAGACAGTGTGCTTTTGCCGGCGTTCTGGTTAAGTAGCTTGTTAGCTAACTGTCACGCCACAGATGAAAGGTTACCAGTATCTTCGGTCGTATGTCCTGCTTGAGCTACTGTGGCTGGTTTAAGGTTTGTAAACAAAGCCAAAGCAAAGCATAGGTGCATGTGATGACAGTTTTAAGGCCTTATATTTAAATGACTTACGATAATAAGACATTACCATTGCTGTACTACATTTCTGGCTTTATTTTTTTTAAATATATTTTTTAAATTAGATTTATTTCACCTTTATTTAACCTGGTAGGCTAGTTGAGAACAAGTAACAACTGCAACCTGGCCAAGATAAAGCAAAGCAGTTCAACACATACAACAACGCAGTTACACATGGAATAAACAAACATACAGTGAATAATACAGTAGAAAAAGTCTATATACAGTGTGTGCATATGAGGTAAGATAAGGGAGTTAAGGCGATAAATAGGCCATGGTGGCGAAGTAATTACAATATAGCAATTAAACACTGGAATGGTAAATGTGCAGAAGATGAATGTGCAAGTAGAGATACTGGGGTGCAAAGGAGCAAGATAAATAAATAACAGTATGGGGATGAGGTAGTTGGATGGGCTATTTACAGATGGGCTAGGTACAGGTTCAGTGATCTGTGAGCTGCTCTGACAGCTGGTGCTTAAAGCTAGTGAGGGAGATATGTGTCTCCAGCTACAGTGATTTCTGCAGTTCGTTCCAGTCACTGGCAGCAGAGAACTGGAAGGAAAGGCGGCCAAAGGAGGACTTGGCTTTAGGGGGGCACCCGTGAGATATACCTGCTGGAGCACGTGCCACGGGTGGATGCTGCTATGGTGACCAGTGAGCAGGGACAAGGCGGGGCTTGACCTAGCAGAGACTTGTAGATGACCTGGAGCCAGTGGGTTTGGCGACAAGTATGAAGCGAGGGCCAGCCAACGAGAGCGTACAGGTCGCAGTGGTGGGTAGTATATGGGGCTTTGGTGACAAAACGGATGAGACTGTGATAGACTGCATCCAATTTGTTGAGTAGAGTGTTGGAGGCTATTTTGTAAATTACATCGCCGAAGTCAAGGATTGGTAGGATGGTCAGTTTTACGAGGGTATGTTTGGCAGCATGAGTGAAGGATGCTTTGTTGCGAAATAGGAAGCCGATTCTAGATTTAATTTTGGATTGGAGATGTTTAATGTGAGTCTGGAAGGAGAGTTTACAGTCTAACCAGACACCTAGGTATTTGTAGTTGTCCACATATTGCATTTAGTTTTCATTGCATTTAAGAGCAGTTGGAAGCCACGGAAGGAGAGTTGTATGGCATTGAAGCTTGTCTGCAGGTTAGTTAACACAGTGTCCAAAGAAGGGCCAGAAGTATACAGAATTATGTCGTCTGCGAAGAGGTGGATCAGAGAATCACCATCAGCAAAAGCGACATCATTGAGGGATACAGAGAAGAGAGTCTGCCCGAGAAGACAACAGGCCCTCCGATTTGCCACATTGAACTCTATCAGACAAGTAGTTGGTGAACCAGGCGAGGCAATTATTCGAGAAATACAGTGGGGCAAAAAAGTATTTAGTCAGCCACCAATTGTGCAAGTTCTCCCACTTAAAAAGATGAGAGAGGCCTGTAATTTTCATCATAGGTACACTTCAACTATGACAGACAAAATTTGGAGAAAAGAAATCCAGAAAATCACATTGTAGAATTTTTTATGAATTTATTTGCAAATTATGGTGGAAAATAAGTATTTGGTCATCTACAAACAAGCAAGATTTCTGGCTCTCACAGACCTGTAAATTCTTCTTTAAGAGGCTCCTCTGTCCTCCACTTGTTACCTGTATTAATGGCACCTGTTTGAACTTGTTAACAGTATAATAGACACCTGTCCACAACCTCAAACAGTCACACTCCAAACTCCACTATGGCCAAGACCAAAGAGCTGTCAAAGGACACCAGAAACAAAATTGTAGACCTGCACCAGGCTGGGAAGACTGAATCTGCAATAGGTAAGCAGCTTGGTTTGAAAAAATCAACTGTTGGAGCAATTATTAGGAAATGGAAGACATACAAGACCACTGATAGTCTCCCTCGATCTGGGGCTCCATGCAAGATCTCACCCGTGAGGTCAAAATGATCACAAGAACGGTGAGCAAAAATCCCAGAACCACACGGGGGGACCTAGTGAATGACATGCAGAGAGCTGGGACCAAAGTAACAAAGCCTACCATCAGTAACACACTACGCCGCCAGGGACTCAAATCCTGCAGTGCCAGACATGTCCCCCTGCTTAAGCCAGTACATGTCCAGGCCCGTCTGAAGTTTTCTAGAGAGCATTTGGATGATCCAGAAGAAGATTGGGAGAATGTCATATGGTCAGATGAAACCAAAATATAACTTTTTGGTAAAAACTCAACTCGTCGTGTTTGGAGGACAAAGAATGCTGAGTTGCATCCAAAGAACATACCTACTGTGAAGCATGGGGGTGGAAACATCATGCTTTGCGGCTGTTTTTCTGCAAAGGGACCAGGACGACTGATTCGCGTAAAGGAAAGAATGAATGGGGCCATGTATCGTGAGATTTTGAGTGAAAACCTCCTTCCATCAGCAAGGGCATTGAAGATGAAACGTGGCTGGGTCTTTCAGCATGACAATGATCCCAAGCACACCGCCCGGGCAACGAAGGAGTGGCTTCGTAAGAAGCATTTCAAGGTCCTGGAGTGGCCTAGCCAGTCTCCAGATCTCAACCCCATAGAAAATCTTTGGAGGGAGTTGAAAGTCCGTGTTGCCCAGCAACAGCCCCAAAACATCACTGCTCTAGAGGAGATCTGCATGGAGGAATGGGCCAAAATACCAGCAACAGTGTGTGAAAACCTTGTGAAGACTTACAGAAAAGGGTATATAACAAAGTATTGAGATAAACTTTTGTTATTGACCAAATACTTATTTTCCACCATTATTTGCAAATAAAATTCATTAAAAATCCTACTGTGATTTTCTAGATTTTTTTTCTCATTTTGTCTGTCATAGTTTAAGTGTACCTATGATGAAAATTACAGGCCTCTCTCGTCTTTTTAAGTGGGAGAACTTGCACAATTGGTGGCTGACTAAATACTTTTTTGCCCCACTGTAAAGGCTGTTGAGTCTGCCGATAAGAATGTGGTGATTGACAGTCGAAAGCCTTGGCCAGGTTGATGAATACGGCTGCACAGTATTGTCTCTTATCGATGGCGGTTATGATATCGTTTAGGACCTTGAGCGTGGCTGAGGTGTACCCATGACTGAAACCAGATTGCATAGCGGAGAAGGTGCGGTGGGATTCGAAATGGTCGGTAATCTGTTTGTTAACTTGGCTTTCGAAGACCTTAGAAAGGCAGGGTAGGATAGATATAGGTCTGTAGCAGTTAGGGTCTAGAGTGTCTCCCCCCTTTGAAGAGCGGGATGAGCGCGGCTGCTTCCCAATCTTTGGGAATCTCAAATTATACGAAAGAGAGGTTGAACAGGCTAGTAAATAGGGGTTGCAACAATTTCGGCAGATCATTTTAATAATAGAGGGTCCAGGTTGTCTAGCCCGGTAGATTTGTAGGGGTCCAGATTTTGCAGCTCTTTCAGAACATCAGCTATCTGATTTGGGTGAAGGAGAAATGGGGAGGCTTGGGCGAGTTGCTGTGAGGTGTGCAGGGCTGTTGACCGGGGTAGGGGTAGCCAGGTGGAAAGCATGGCCAGCTGTAGAAAAATGCTTCTTGAAATTCTCAATTATAGTGTATTTATCGGTGGTGACAGTGTTTCCTAGTCTCAGTGCAGTGGGTAGCTGGGAGGAGGTGCTCTTATTTTCCATGGACTTTACAGTGTCCCAGAACCTTTTTTAGTTTGTGCTACAGGATGCAAATTTCTGCTTGAAAACATTAGCCTTAGCTTTCCTAACTGCTTGTGTATACTGGTTACCTAACATCCCTGAAAAGTTGCATATCTCGGGGGATATTTTATGCTAATGCTGCATTGTGAACCTGGATGACAGGTTATGGAGCAATTGCTGATGCAACTGGCCAGTGCCTTCAGAAAGTATTTACACCCCTTGACTTTTTCCACATTTTGTTGTGTTACAGCCTGAATTTAAAAATGATTGCATTTAGATTTGTTTGTCACTGACATACACACAATACCTCTTAATGTCAAAGTCGAGCTTTGTTTTCAGACATTTTTACAAATGAATTAAAAATGAAAAGTATTCAACCCCTTTGTTATGGCAAGCCTAAATAAGTTCAGGAGTAAAAATGTGCTTAACAAGCCAAATAATCAGTTGCATGGAATCTGTGTGCTGTAATAGCGTTTAACATCATTTTTGAATGATTATCTCATCTCTGTACCCCACACATACAATTATCTCAAATCAAATGATTGTATTTGGCGCAGGTGACAAATAAAGATGGATTTGATATCTGTAAGGTCCTTCAGTCAAGCAGTACATTTCAAACACAGTTTAAACCACAAAGACTAGGGAGGTTTTCCAATGCCTCGCAAAGAAGGGCACCTATTGGGTAAACATAACAAAGCAATACATTGAATATTCCTTTGAGCATGCTGAAGTTATTCATTAAACTTTGGCTGGTGTATCAATACACCCAGTCACTGCAAAGATAAGTACATCCTTCCCAACTCAAGTTGCCAGAGAGGAAGGAACGCTCAGGGATTTCACCATGAGGCAAATAGTGACTTTAAAACAGTTACAGACTTTAATGGCTGTGATAGAAGAAAACTGAGGATGGATCAACAACATTGTAAATACTCCACAATACTACTCTAATTGACAGAGTGAAAAGATGGAAAGCCTGTACAGAATACAAGTATACATCCTGTTTGCATTAAGGCACTAAAGTAATACTGCAAAAATGTGCCAAAGCAATTCACTTTTTTGCAATTCACTTTTTGTCCTGAATACAAAGTGTCTCTTCATATTTTCAAGCATAGTGGTGGCTGCATCATGTCATGGGTATGCTTGTAATTGTTAAGAACTGGGGAGTTTTTCAGGATAAAAAAAAGAGCTAAGCACAGGCAAAATCCAAGAGGAAAACCTGGTTCATTCTTCTTTCCACCAGACACTGGGAGATTAATTCACCTTTCACCAGGTCAATAACCTAAATCACAAGGCCAAATCTACACTGGAGTAGCTTACCAAGAAGACAGTGAATGTTCCTGAGTGGCTGAGTTACAGTTTTGACTTAAATCTACTTGAAAATCTATGGCAAGACCTGATTATGATTGTCTAGCAATGATCAACAACCAATGTGACAGAGCTTGAATAATCTTTGAAAGAGTAATGTGCAAATGTTGCACAATCCAGGTGTGGAAAGCTCTTAGAGACTTACCCAGAATGACTCACAGCTGTAACCACTGCCAAAGTATCCACTCAGGGTTGTGAATACTTACGTAAATGAGATATTTCTGTATTTCAATAAATCATTTTTAGTAAATTTGGAAAAACTTCTAAAAACATGTTTCCACATTGTCATTATGGGCTATTGTGTGTAAAAGTGTAAAAGTGCCCACCACTTTTTTTTTATACATTTTGAATTCAGCCTGTAACACAACAAAATGTGGAATAAGTCAGGGGTATGAATGCTTTCTGAAGACACTGTAACTATATGTAGTATGTGTGTAGGATCTTAATTTGAGACAGTTTGCTAGAGCAGGAAAATAATCATGCAGCAACAGGAAATGTGAATTATTATGGGAATTATAATTAATGGCCATTTTTGTAGGGGTTAATACATTTTTTGTAAGGGAAACAAGTCGGTGGAAATTACAAACTTCAGAAGCCTTTTTAAACCTCAAATATACACTACAAGTTTTACATTTCCTGCATTGCATGAAAGTTCTTCTGCAACAGGGTGATCAAATTAAGATCCTACATCTGTATGTATTAAAGTGAGCCTATTCCATTGGTGGTAGACACTTATTACGAGGAAAGCGCATGATAGCCATTAGCCACCCCTCATTAACTCAATAATAGAGTTAATGTGCATTCCATCTCTACAACATTCTTCTACTATAACAGGGTTTCCTGATCCTTGGGTATTACTGACTGTGACCGGTCAGCTGACACCAATTTAATCAGTTCCCAAGTGCTAATCTTACTGAAGTTTAATCGGTGGGTATTCTAAGCTGAAAAGGGCAGATAGCTTGTATGTGTCTGGCACAATAAAGTAAAGGGGTAACACTGTCAATCACAGCTTAAGTATTTGACAGACAAGTATTTCTGATGCAGTGTGCACAGTGCAGGAAGGTTGTTGTAGGGATAAGTGTTTTAGCATAAACCAATCACATTGAGGCACTAATATACTGTAGATATGCTGTGGGCTGATAACTCTAACCGTATCCCCCTTGATTCTTGCTAATGAAAAGCGTGAAAATCTCAGCGGTAGGCAGGAGGCTGCATTTGGAGCAGCAGAAGCACATGGTTCAGATAATTGGCCAACATATTTATCCCCAGTGTTCCCCTCTCAAGGCCAGAGAACTTGGACTTTCTGTTGTTTACCCTTTTCCAAATGACCGGCGATCCTGTTCTCTGTGCTTTGCCGTTTAACCCTAAGCACTCTCTCTCTCTCTCTCTTTCTCTCTCTCTCTCGCTCTTTTTCCAGTCCCCCCCACCACACACATCCAGTAAGTCATATTTCATCCTGTCATCCTTTTGACTCTACTCTACTCTCTCTATCTCTCTCACCCCCCCTCTAGTCGACGCTTTTCTCTCATTAATGTGTCCACTGTGGGAACGTGGTATCATCAAGAATAGAGGGCGTTACCAATTCTGAATCTCTTTCTAGAGTTTTACCGTCTGTAGAATTGTGGGGTTTTGCTTGACTAGCTTGGGTGCTAGTCTGTTTTGGCTTTAGCTAACTAGTCATTGTCTTGCCTTGGCATGCATGAACACACACGAACGTTGGTCATTTCCTGCAAGAGGAGGCAACTTGGCACTTGTTTGCACATCCCTCACCTCAAGTGTGGGTCATCATTCACAATCAATAAGTGTCAAAAAACAAAGCATCAGCATTGGTGTCTCTGCTCTAAATCTCTACAGCCAGACCCTACGATGGATAACACATGTACATCAGCAACTTGGCATATCACTTTAGAATGCAGAACATCACTTTGTGTGCATTTGCGGGAGTCCGACATATGTCGGTCAAACAAACCTTTTTGGGTGGGAAATCGATAGGTTTGCTAGGGACGAATCAATGAGATTTACAGGAAATTATTAACATTGACGCCCACCACTTAGTGTCGCAAGTGCATTATCGATCCTGATGTAGAGCAGCCATTCAAAAGTGTTTGTCCTGTCCTCCCACATCAAGCATGAGTCAAGTGACCCATCTATCACTTGTTATGTACACTATGTCTTGTTTAACAAACGCCTGGTATTTCGACATTAGGATGTGCTCTATGGCAGATAAAGGATGTTTGAGTTGGGATTCATTTATTGATCTGGAAATTACACTAGACCTCACTGAAAACCAGACCCTAGTTAAAAAAAGTTGAAATCCGTCAAAAATGAACATTGAACTGAGCCAGAGGCAGGTAACCCTGATGTTTCAACATGTCATGGCAATGAGGATAAAAAAAAAACAAACAAGCCTTGTTTGTCAAAGCAGGGAGGAAGATTCAAATTGAGGAAAGAAAAATCAACATAATTGTTTAGACCTTCAAACATATTACCCACTTGGCACAGATGTCAATTCAACGTCTATTCCACATTGGTTCAACGACATTACGTGGAAACAATGTTGATTCAACCAGTGTGTGCCCAGTGGGTAGAGACGTTAGAGACATATTAGAGACGTAATATATAGTCATGTCACACATCCAGTAAGTCTCACAACTGGATTCACTCTGTCACATATTCATTGTCATATATTTCATCCTGCCATTCTTTTGACTCTATTTTGGATGAATATCCTGTCCTTTGTGAATTAGAAGGTGTGGTACACTACGTGATAACAATCTTAGATCCAGATGAATTCGAAGCATTGGGTCTAGGTGGAATCTTTCACCCCCAAAAAATGCCATCTGCAATCTGACACCTGAGCTGAAACAACAGGAGGAGTTGTCACTCTGAAAGAATAGGAGAAGGGCTTTTTAGCTTCTTATCTCAATAGGATCACGAAAATTCTTCTCTCCCAGGTGAATGTCTCGCATTCCATCACCATGACTGACTGGTCTGAAAACTTTACATATGAAAAGAACACCACATAGGAAGAATCAACCCAGTGACAGGAAGTTGTTTTTTCAGCCCCCAATCCGGAATTACGCAACCCTTGGACTCGAGAATATCAGATAAGGTCTCCCTGTCTCTCACAGCGTATGTAGCGAGAGACAATAATATTATTCACTGAGCAGTCCCCCTTTAGGTCCAAGAATGTTGCCAAGAAAGACAGAAATGTGTAACAGCAGTTTTATATTGAATTTGAGCAAATTACATTAAGGCTGCTTTAAATTAGAGAGTGCAGTTAACAAGGAGGAGGCACATATGTAGTATCTATAGAAACACTGAAGTGCCTCAGATGAAATAAAATAGCATAATGGTTTGTTTGTCAGTGTGTTTTCTAAGGGTTATTGGAGAGTAAACGTTGCGGTCATTGCTTAAAATTCACATGACTTATATTATATCTAAAAAAGGGCCATATATTGAAAGTGTGTTGGCGTATATCTGATTTAAACCTGTTTTGACACTGATAGGACTCAGACAACTTGAAGAGAACAACTGTCTAGCACCAGGTTTGAGATAGTATACTCGAAACTCAAGAGAGGATCTCTACTCCAGCGGTGGCCAACACTTCCTGGAGAGCTACTGGATAGGCAGGTTATTGATCCAGCCCTGCCCTAACACACCAGTGTCAGCTCTTTATCGAGACCTAAAGAGCAGCTGATTAGTAAAAATCAGGAGTGTAGGGAAGGTCTGGAACAAAAGCCTGCACACCCAGCAGCTCTCCAGGAGGAGGGTTGACCACTCCTGTTCTACTTCAACACACCAATTGCTGTAGTTATTACTGGACATAAGGACAACATGAAAAAAAAGTGAATCTAAGCCTGACCATGGTCTCTTGTAACAGTTTATTTACAGCTATTTATCCTGGGATTTGGTGGAATCTTTTCCAGCCAAAACTAATCTAGCCTGGTCTGTCCCATAAATTACTTTTATGATTTGTTAAATGAAAATAAGGGGATTAAGCCCAGGGGGAAAACACAAATCTGTTAGTCTGCTCATGTAAAAATAGATACTTTTCACGCCCTGACCTTAGAGTGCCGTTTTATTTCTCTATTTGGTTAGGTCAGGGTGTGATGTGGGGTGGGCATTCTATGTTTTGTTTTCTATGTTTCTTTATTTCTATGTTTTGGCCGGGTATGGTTCTCAATCAGGGACTGCTGTCTATCGTTGCCTCTGATTGGGAATCATACTTTGGTAGCCCTTTTTCCCTCCTTCAGGGTGGGTAGTTAACTTTGTTTGTGGTATTTTGTCCTGTAAGCTTCACGGTTGTTTTCTCCTTTGTTGTTTTGTTGGCGTCATTTTTATAATAAAAGGAAAATGTACGTTCACCACGCTGCACCTTCGTCCACTTCTTTCAATGACCGTGACAATACTAGAGACTTAGTCATTTCCATGTAAAAGGACCCATGAGCACTAACATGTGAAGTTCACAGGATCATGTAAAAATGGTTGTCGAATGAAAGTGACAATATATATATTTTTTAATTAAGGCATATTTATATTTTCAACCATTTCCCATCACAAAAATTAGGAATAAGCAAAGGCTTTGATTTCTGGTCAAACATATGGAAAATGTTTTTTTAAAAGGTATTAGAAACACATCAAAAAACAATACTTGAAAAATCCCTGCCAACTAATTTCATCATGTACTTTTTGATATTTTTTTCTGCCTTCTGTAAGTTTTTCAGAAACATTGCATTCTGCCTTGAAATTCCTTTACCTAATGAGGGACGATAATGAATGTTCACAGATGTAACAAGTAAAGGTAGACCTATCAATTAGTTACACTCAACTGTATATACTGTTCTCTACTGTACTGTATTGTAAAGGCAATGTGTCATGTCATAGCTGACACCATTGTTTCTGCAGACATCATTGAATCTTAATTCAGAACAGATATTTAACATTGTTTTCAGAAAACATGGGCACATAAAATACAGATTTATTTTTTTTACTCAACTTTGCATCTTCACATTTCTTCCAGTAAATGTGTTTTTGTAAAACAAAATGTGTAAATTGTTAAAAGTAGTCCTTGTGTATAGAGTAGTGTGGTTTGCTAAACTTTGAAATCAATGGTTTTTGTTTGGCATACTTTTTAAGTGAAATTCCATTACCTTGAATTGCCAAAGTGTTTGCACCAACCAACAAGTTTGCACTTGTTTTTGTTAAGTTGGGAATAAAAGACACAGAAAAAAGCTCAATCATAAAACTCTTAATTTAAACTTGACCTTGCATTAAACCGTCTTTCACCCTTGTTTTATCTTTATGTTCATTAAAAAAAAGTATTCCCTCATATACTTGCCAAAAATTTGCAGAATTTTTTAAGTTCATTGCAATTCAACCAACAGAGCAGCCGTGATTTGTGAGATATGATGTTATTGGACTAACACCAATAAGTGTTACAGAGTAGACACAAGTGACCTCCCCCTGGGTGATATAATTGGATATTCAGGCCTAAAATCAATGGAGCATTATTTCCTCTCCACACACTCAATAACAGATGATGCCTAAATGGCTAACAAGTGCTGTATTGACATTGTTCTTGAATCATATGTGGCATCACGTGTCAAATGTTAAAGTGTTCAAATTGATTTCTAATTCATTTCTAGCAAATACTGATTTATGGTTAATTCTCAAAAGGTTCGATTTCGCATAGTGAAAACGGTATTGTGAAAACAGCAATGAGAAACTAGCCCTCCTTGGTTGGAGAGGACATATAATTTGGGGAATAGACGATTTATGCTTGAGAGGCCAGCATTTTGACAGACTCTGGAGCCAAATGCCAAGGCTGGACAGTGTCCTTGTCGTACCATAGACATAGCTGATTAGAACTAATGCCGTAGACACAGCCACGGAGCTATTTAGGCAGATTAGTAAAATATATGCTAAACAACACTAAATCAACAAAATCCAAGTCATGATAGAAGAGAAACAAATCTCAAAGTTATTTGTTTACCAGCTTGGATGCTGCTCACTTTAGTGTCATATAAGGCCATATATCAGGAACTTCTTGTTGTAACACCTGGTGGAAGGTGGTTTAAGGTTCCACAAGTCAAACGGACACTGTGTTCTTTAGACAGGGGTCTAAAGAACATATAACAGATTGAACAACTAAAAAGGTAGTAAAGGCATAGTCTGGTCATCCAAGCAACTGAACATGTTTCCAAAATCAGAATAATTGTGATATCAAAACAAAACATTCCAAATATTCAATCACTTCCAAGAAACGGGGAGGTGTTTGACATTTGACCAACTTCTTTTCAATGTACATTGATACTTCCTTTTAACATTTGAAACAGAGGCGTTCCAGGTAGGGTTAGAGTGCACAGGTTGATGGGTAAAACACTCTCACAAATGGAGCCGAGGGAAATTCCGCCCAGAACTTGACTCCACATGTTTCGAGAAAGAAAGAAATGTTTCCATTTCTCAAATAGATTGCTTCCGTTAAAAATGTGTGTTACCTTTGTGTTGGTTTGCTGTTGTAGTTCTTCCCCACTACACCAAGTGAGACCTTTTAGTGAGCATTCATTTAGCAGACACTCTTAATGGGTAAGGGCCAGATGAGCCTTGTGCGGCTGACTGGTTTGACTGTTTTTACAACACATGCAGTCTGTTAGAGGCCACAGGCAGGGTATCACTAGGTAAACTCACAGGGTCCACAGTGGCAAATGCTTTAGTTGTCCTCTGTCAACAGATTCTCAAAGAGGAAAACGTGCCAGAGGCTAAAACACAGGGCTGGTCATTAGACTGATGCCACAAATTGAGTTTGAAGGACTTATCATGCACACCTAACCTTTATTTTTTTATAGATTTTTTTAACCTTTATTTAACTAGGCAAGTCGTTTAAGAACAAATTCTTATTTTCAATGACGGCCTAGGAGCAGTGGGTTAACTGCTTTGTTCAGGGGCAGAACAACAGATTTGTACCTTGGCAGCTCAGGGATTCAAACTTGCAACCTTCCGGTTACTAGTCCAACGCTCTAACCTAGGCTACCCTGCTACCCTAACCAGTCCTATAAGTGCCTAGTGGAGTGAAGGTCAGTGCTACTTTTCAGGACAATAAATCTGTTTCATTTCCCTCTTTTGCTTTTCTCTGCATTGAAAGAGGACACCATTCACTGAGAGTATCATCTCAATGCTAAGGCTATCTGGCAAGGTCTATTAATATCCATGAACAATAATAATAATACCTTGGCATCTCTTCAGCTAAGTATGTCAAACCAGGAATAACATGCTTCCAGAAAATGGGAGCCGAAAAAGCTTTCTACTCAAATGCATTGAAATAATATGTAACAGCTGCACAACAAAACACAACCCATGATGGACCCTTGACACAATAAAATTACCCTGAAATGCAGACGGCTGCAATTGACAACCTGGCAAGAGCTTTAGAGAACAATAGCTTCCATTGAATCAAAACAGCAGCAAACATCACTGAACCACTGTCATATGAGAAGGTCATTACATTCACCAATTTGAGATGGGTCTTCCAATCAAATTAGCTATTTACTTGCATGAAATAATTGCGTTCATTGTATCAAGAACCTTGTTACGTTGTTATTAACACTCAGTTATTTAATTCTTTAAGACATTGAGGATCACAATTATACTGATAAACCAATGATACTTGTTATTTGCAGTGCTAATTCCATATGTATTTTTAGAAGTCTGTGTAATAGTGGAAACAGAGGGAACATGTCTAAGAAGTCAATGATGACAAATGAATTCAATTCAAACAATGTACTGAAGAGGAACACTAATTGCCATAGACACAAACCAGGATAATTGGGGTGTGAGACTTAAGCAAGGGTCCTTCCAGGAGCTACCGTTTGTTCAAGCTGTTGTGTGAGGCCAGTCAAAGAAAAGGAACAGTCAGCTATTCTTACTCAAAGATGAATAATAACTAAATTATTGTCTCTTATGATGATGTCTGTTAATTACAGAAACAAAATATAAGAAAATCATGTCAGCATTGTATAGCTCAATTTACATCCATTTTAGTAGGCTACCCAAAAAGAAAAAATCATTCTTCATCATAAATTATGAAAAATGTCAGACTTTATAGTGGCTCACTGTAGAAGGTAGTGAATGAAAAAAGGGAATAGACATTGTAACCACCAATTCCATTTCACCTACATCTAATATGACTGAATTCATCTGGCAAGCAGAACATGTTCTTTCCTCTAAATCACAGTTTATAAAGGAAACGACTGCTAAATATGTCTAATATTATAATGTTTTAACCAGAGACACTGTCTATCTCTCTGACTGCACTTAAAAATCAAGAAATGTAGAGCAGAATGAAATAGATACCAGAATTGTCCATCCATTTTGGTTAGAATGGAAATGTGTACCTGGCTTTTGCCCAACAACCCCAGACAAATGCCTAACCAGATCAGACACTTCCACAATCTGCTAACAATCTGGTGTGTTTTCAAACTAGCGGGAGTCCCAGACAACTAGCACTCTGGCCAGATCAGAGGGTCTCCTACTGCAGGTGGTTGTCCACAGAGGAGCCAGGGGGACAAGGGGCAGTCCCTGCTCCATGGGGGACCCCGTCTGTCATCACCACCATCTGGACTGGAGACCCACTTTGGCACAACCCAGGACCAGATTTGGTCTCCTCTTTCCCAGTGGTGGCTAATGTGCCAAGACAGTTTAGACATGGAACAGGCAATGGACAGTCTCAAAGCAGTTCTGGAACGCCTGTGGGTTAATTAGGTACAAATAAACTATAGACTATTGCATTTAATTTGAAGTTTGATGTGTAATGTTTCATGTGTAAGGAGTGATGATGCAGCTTTAGTTTAGGCCTATAGTCATAGTGTTTCTGTTCAGAAAATGAAAAGTATTATTTTGGTTAGAAATAGCCTTAAAACTAACGCAGTGACAGGGACAAACATTGCAGAGCTCTATGTATATATATATAAGTCCTTAAGCAGGTGTTCAGAAAAGTAGGCTAAATAGCTCTCAAGTGTAGGCTATTAATTTGCATTTTTTTAAAGTTTAAAGTTGATATACGTTTGTCTACTGATCAATAGAGATAAATATTATTGAAATCATGTGACACGTCTTCGGAATTAAGCTACATGATGTGGATGTCTCCTTTAAAAAAAATGTTTGGCAGACTTTTCCCCCGACCAATAAACAGGTTACAGTGTTATATCCAGTAGAAGAAGCATTGTCATTTAGAATTCCGTGTCAAACATTCCGTTTAAGTAGCCTAGGCTAACCTAGTACTAATTCCCACATTTTACCAAATTCCCCACAAGCAAAGTCGGTCTCACACCTACCTTTCTTGTGCGCTGTCAGTGTCACGCAGCAGCCCATGCAGAACAAGGCAGCAATAACTATTCCAGTTTCAGGTCGCATTGTTTCCAAAATGTGTTATATTCAATGAAATTAGAGAAGAAATGTATCCATAGTCTTGGGAGAACCCCTTTATGTGATGTATCTACCCCCACTTTACGTCCAGGGGAGGTAAGAGGTGTAGTCTATTTGGGTGGGACTTCGTTGAACTGGCACTCTCTCTTTTCCCGGTGATTGGTCCTCTTCCGTCTCTAGTATCGCAGTCAGAGCAACTTTCAATTGTTTTGACGTCATTTGGAAGGAGTATAGTTCGAAAGCAAAGCAGTCAAGTGCAAAGTTATATCAAGCATGGTCTTTCACAAGCATAGGCCATTGGATACGTTATCTCAAATAGGTCTATCCCTGGCTGAAATAACATTTTATTAGGTTGATATGTTCATATTGCAAGTAGGATACATGCCTAGGATTCTTATTGCAAGCTATTGTCTAAACAGGGGTGTATTCAACCTAGGGTTTTGAATTACATAGGCTACCTACAGTAGAAAAGAGGATAATATCTTCTTTCTATTTTCAACTTTATTTCTCAACTCCTAATATTGCGAAAATTGCACTCATTAGAGATAATTACACTCCCTGAAGCAGAGTATGTGAGCTCCCACTCATCGCTCCACGTCTTTGCTCACCGGTCCAGTGCTCAACCTCCTTTCCCCACTCCACTAAAAATCGCTTTGAGTGCTCATAGAAAAAATTAACTGCTGCTCCAAATTCGTTCCATAAATTTTTTGTTTAAGAGATCATATAACAAACACCCTTCTACCTTTGTGTCTATGTAACATTTGGTTTGGAAGTAGGTTATCGTAAGAAACGTCAACATTTCAACATGTCATAGGCTATTAAACAAGGACCTACCTGATGATATGTGGCCACTGTGTTTAAAAACAACTTGCTTTTTGTCTAATCTATTGATGATCAGATAATTCAGTTGTAACGGGCTCTGTTGCACTAAGGGGCGCGATGCCCCACACAAATCTAAGCGGGCACAAAGTATGTGAAAATGGCAGCGGGGTGGGCCGGAGGGGGGATATGCCCCATCTGGAAGTTGGAGAATTTAGCACTTTTCAAACACCAAACTGCTTTTTCCTGCGAACATTGAGCTTTTTTTGGGCATATCCAAGCATACCTCTTGAGCTGTCTGTATCCTCCTGACTGGCGTTTTTTTTTTTTAAAGAAACTAGATATGCTTCTCTGCATCTCTGCTAAAATCTGGGTAAAATATTTAAAGGAATGTGAGTCTTATTCAGTACATTTAGCAATTGCTTGCATTTCTGAAGTCTACCAACCTAGCTACTCTAACTTGACTGATAGCCTGAAAATGCTTGGTAGCTAGTTATAAAGTTGGGAGATTGGGAAACTGGCTGAGCTAAAGCCAACTTCATAAAAATTGCTACAGATGTAGGATCTTAATTTGATTGCCCAGTTGCAGGAGAACTTTCCTGCAATACAGGACATTTTTAACTTGTAGTGTATTTGAGGTTTAAAAAGGCTTCTGAAGTTTGTAATTTCCACATTCAAATTACAGACTATTTTCCCTTACGAAAAATGTATCAACCCCTACAAAAATATCAATTCATTCGATTCCAAATAATAATTGACATTTCCATCTGTAGGTGGTTAGTAGTATAGGGTTTGGGGTTTTCGGGAAAATTTGACCAGGAAGATTTTAATTTTCCAGACATTTGAAAAGTTTACCGGACATCCCTCAAATCCGACTTGGCGCAGTCGGCGCCATCAATAAATGAGTGACGTTGACCAAATGAGCCACATGTACATGTCCTTAAAAACAGCCTATAACAAACTACAAAAATACTATTCCTTGTGTTTTGATGTGTAGTATACGCAAAACTTTATAGTCAATTATTTTTTAAATTGTTTTTCCTAAAACAATATTCGTCCACCTCACGGTTCAGCTGTCGGTGATTTGAGCACTAAATGCATGAGGGCATTGCATGCAAAGGCCTAAAGGCTTTGGAGTCCACTGTATGATATTCATGTAAAAAAAAAATATATATATATATAAGGAAGAGAAGATTAGGCCCAGTTGCAGAGAGAAATCGAGAGAGATAGAGATATGCCAGTGGCATGCCATGACACCAACATACATTTCTTTATGTCAGATGGCTACTGCGTCTGCTATGCGGATATAGCCGTACAGGAGGCTAATTCGTAAATTATCTGAATATTTTGGATAAAGATAAGCATTATTTTGTTATATTATAGGATTAACTCTGGTAGGCCTGAAACATTCTTTCTCACCTCAAGTTCATCTGTCAGTTGGAGCACCAGTGAGCACAGCCTTCATAGGCCTGTTTACGAATTTGTTATATCTGGAGTACTTCTCCTGTCCTATTCGGTGTCCTGTGTGAATTTAAGTGTGCTTTCTCTAATTCTCTCTTTCTCTCTTTCTTTCTCTCTCTCGGAGGACCTGAGCCCTAGGACCATGCCCCAGGACTACCTGACATGATGACTCCTTGCTGTCCCCAGTCCACCTGGCCGTGCTGCTGCTCCAGTTTCAACTGTTCTGCCTTATTATTATTCGACCATGCTGGTCATTTATGAACATTTGAACATCTTGGCTATGTTCTGTTATAATCTTCACCCGGCACAGCCAGAAGAGGACTGGCCACCCCACATAGCCTGGTTCCTCTCTAGGTTTCTTCCTAGGTTTTGGCCTTTCTTTCTAGGGAGTTTTTCCTAGCAACCGTGCTTCTACACCTGTATTGCTTGCTGTTTGGGGTTTTAGGCTGGGTTGCTGTACAGCACTTTGAGATATCAGCTGATGTACGAAGGGCTATATAAATACATTTGATTTGATTTGATTTGCCTGCAGTAGCTAAATCTTAATAATATCCCCACCACACCACACCAAACCATTCGATAAACTTTATTAGGGTAATATCAGATGTAAGTCAAGCCATTGTTCATTAGAGAAATATGAGAAGGCTGTTATACTGAGGGAAACAGCATCACAGTTGGAACTGAATTTGGCCAAAGAAAATGGCTAAATAGAATTAAACAAAACCCTTACGATCTGGTTTAAACCTTCCCAAACGTTTTGAACAGGCTATATTGCATTAATTACCAACAAAGGCTAGTGCCTACCGTACTCAACAAATGACAGCAATAGGCTAATGTTATTTATGTTACGACAGGCCTACTTATAACCTACACTATATATACAAAAGTATGTGGACACCCCTTCAAATTAGTGGATTCGGCTATTTTAGCCACACTCGTTGCTGACAGGTGTATAAAATAGAGCACACAGCCATTCAATCTCCATAGACAAACATTAGCAGTAGAATGGCCTTACTGAAGAGCTTAGTAACGTTCAACATGGCATCGTCAAAGGATACCACCATTCCAACAACTCAGATGTCTGCCTTGCTAGAGCTGCCCCGGTCTGCCCCTGTAAGTTCTGTTATTGTGAAGTGGATACGTCTAGGAGCAATAACGGCTCAGCGGCGAAGTGGTAGGCCACAACAACAGCTCAGCGGCGAAGTGGTAGTCCACACAAGTTCAGAGAATGGGACTGCCGAGTGCTGAAGCGCGTAACACGTAAAAATTGTCTGTCCTCGGTTGCAACACTCACTACCGAGTTCCAAACTGCCTCTAGAAGCAATGTCAGCACAATAACTGTTAGTCGGGAGCTTCATGAAATGGGTTTCCATGGCCAAGCAGCCGCACACAAGCCTAAGATCACCATGTGCAATGGCAAGCATCGGCTCGAGTGGTGTAAAGCTTGCCGCCATTGGACTCTGGAGCAGCGGAAACTTGGAGTGTCTTTGGAGTGATGAATAACGCGTCACCATCTGGCAGTCCGACAGACAAATCTGGATTTGGCAGATACCTGCTCTAATGCATAGTGCCAACTGTAAAGTTTGGTGGATGATTAATGGTCTGGGGCTGTTTTTCATGGTTCGGGCTAGGACCCTTAGTTCCAATTGAAGGGAAATCTTAACACTACGGCATACATTGACATTAGACGATTCTGTGCTTCCAGTTTTGTGGCAACCGTTTGGGCAAGACCCTTTCCTGTTTCAGCATGAAAATTCCCCTGTGCACAAAGCGAGGTCCATACAGAAATGGTTTGTCAAGAAGAACTTGACTGGCCTGCACAGAGCCCTGACCTCAACCCCATCTAACAGCTTTGGGATGAATTGGAACGCCAACTGCGAGCCAGGCCCAATCGCCCAACATCAGTGTCCAAACGTACAAATTATTTTGTGGCTGAATGGAAGCAATTCCCCGCAGCAATGTTCCAACATCTAGTGGAAAGCCTTCCCAGAAGAGTGGAGGCTGTTATAAGCAGCAAAGGGGGGGACTAACTCCATATTAAGGGCCATGATTTTGGAATGAGATTTTCGACGAGCAAGTATCCACACACACGTTTGGGCATGTCGTGCATCTGAAACTAAATACAGAATATTTTTATTTTTAAGAGGACAAATCTGGGCATAAAGCCTCTGGTTGCGCTCACATTTTACAGTCGATAGACAACTTTACGACTGTTACAAACTTAGTGTCACGGTCGTGAGAAAAGACGGACCAAGGCACAGCGGGATTTGAGTTCCACATATTTATTTAAAGTGAAACTTCTAAACAAAACAATAAACAAACACCGACTATGAACAAACAGAGCGCACATCAGCACTCAACAAAAAAATATCCCACAAAGCAGGTGGGCGAAAGGGCTTCCTACATATGATCCCCAATTAGAGACAACGAACATCAGCTGCCTCTAATTGGGAACCATACTAAGAGCACCAACATAGAAATGAAAAGACTAGAACACCCCCCTACTCACGCTCTGACCTAAACACCATAGGGGTGTGATTGTGACAGTGACCCCCCCCCCAAAGGTGCGGACTTTAAAAACCTGAAACCAAATGGGGAGGGTAGGGTGGGTGACTAGTATTGGTGGCGGCTCCGGTGCGGGTCGTAGCCTCCGCCCAGACCCCGGATCCGGCCATGGCGCCGGGCTGAACTCCGTGCCTGGACTGGGCATTGGCGCAGAGGAAGGCTCCGGCCTTGGAGCGGTACTGGATGCCGTGCCTGGATTGGGCATCGGCGCAGAGGCGCAAAATAATTGGGTGGCAAGGCAGTGGGGCTTTGTGTGTGTGTGTTTATTTACTTGCTTATCTCGATTATTCTAGGGTGGGTGACTAGTGTCGGTGGCGGCTCCAGTGCGGGTCGTAGCCTCCGCCCAGACCCCGGATCCGGCCATGTAGCTGGGTTGGACACCGTGCCTGGACTGGGCACCGGCGCAGAGGAAGGCTCCGGCCTTGGAGCGGGACTGGACACCGTGCCTGGACTGGGTACCGGTGCAGATGGCACCAGACTGATGATACGCTCTTCAGCACGCCAGCGCTGTGACCTACTCCTCGCTTCCACCTCTCTCCGCTATCCCTCATTGAATTCCTCCACCGTCTGCCATTCGGGCTCTTGCACTCTCCGCTGTTCAGCCGACAGCTCCATGTGCACCCCCCAAAAAAAAATATTGGGGTGTCTGTGGCCGCGGGCCCTGGCGTCATCACTGTCCTTCCTGAGTCCTCTGCGACTCCCGCAAAGGAAGGGTCTCCCATCCTCCCATGATTTCCTCCCATGTCCAAAACTCCTTTACCTCATGAACATGCTGCTTGGTCCTTGCTTGGTGGGATATTCTGTCACGGTCGTGAGGAAAGACGGACCAAGGCACAGCGTGATTTGAGTTCCACATATTTATTTAAAGTGAAACTTCTAAACAAAACAATAAACAAACACCGACCGTGAACAAACAGAGCGCACATCAGCACTCAACAAAGAACCAAGGGCTCTCTATGGTCAGAGAGTGACACTTAGACTCATCTGTATTTATCTTTTCAAACTACTCCTGCACTAAAAGTGCATTACCATAATTTTCACAATTTCACAGTATGATTACAACCTCATAGTGTGACAAAAATGAAAAAACAGTCACGTTTCTGATTACAGTGGGCCTTTAACATAAAATATCAGCTGTCAAATTTAGAGTACGTTTTATTAGTGAATGTAACTGAGTTAAAGGTAGACTCAGCAATATGACGTAGATGCAGAAAGTAACTGTGACTGTGTGAGAGTGAAGTTGTCCCTGAGTCTACCTTTAAGACATATTACAGATGGATGTTTGTTAAACAATTTGCATTGTGAAAGTAATGTAGAATTGCTTATAATATCATATATCCACAGATCACAGGTTGGCAACTACTGAAATAGGCTTTAAAAAAGCAACTGTAAGTACCAGTCGACGCAAGTGCCACTGGCTGCTGGTAAGCTTTCTTGACTTGGACATACATTTTTGCCAACACATGGCTAACCTTTGTTTAACAGCTGTTATTAGCGGAAATGTGTTTGGCGTTACCTTGCTAGCTAATAGGCTATGTTAGAGTTTACACTTCAACTTCCAATTATAACGTGGGGATGAGGTAAAAATAATGAACAACTATTTACCAAGTCTATTCATTTTAAAATGTTGATTACTTTTCCTTGTCTTTTCCTGATGTACAAGACATGTCAAAACTATTCTTTTACAAACATATTCTAGCAACCCGCACAGACAGCTGTGTGTTTTGTGTTATGCTGTTAGTTGGTTGTGTTGTGCTTACCAGTACCCAGTGTTAGCAGTTTGATTGGCATATCAGACCCTGTGATCTGCCAATCACGGAAATAGTCAATGTCCTCTTGTTCTTTGGAAAGAAAGAAAAAAAACACACCACAACTCTGAACAATTTGTTTAAGATTCAGGTAATGGCAGGCTGATGGCCCAACCACGGAACAAGTATGTACACCGCCCTAAATGCAGAACAGTGAATCAAAACATTCAATACAACGCTACTGAATTTTTAAAAAACAAGTACATTATGGCAACATACATCATCCTACCAGGGCATGATATCATTTTATATATTTGTTTTTTACTCATATTTCCATTACACAATTTCTATCTTCGCCCATGCAGTGGGGAGAAACATAATTTAATGTTGGAACCACTCAATTTGTTATCACTAAAACTATCAATAAATCACTTTACATCAAATGCAGTTTGAGGTCTACTGTGTTGATTAGGAGTAAACATGAGAGGCCCTCACTGGCCCTTCAATGCAACATGAATGGGGGGGAGCATTGCAAGTTAAGACCATGTTTAGCCATTGTTCTCTTTCTTACATCTGGTTTTCACAAGAGAAGGTCATGGTTGTTTTATACAGATATCTTTCATTTATTTGGTGTGGGCTACGGCCAAACAGTAACTTGTGTGGAGTTGGGTTAATAAACAGTGAATTCGTCAACTGAGTCCTTTTTCTGGACAATTGCTCCTTCATGATCTAGCCAGGTCATTGCAATATGATTGAGGTCCCTGGGTTGCCGGTTTCCCTGAGTAAGAAAAGGTTGAAGACCGCTTGTCTAAGACACCACTTTGTTTGTTGCCTTAGGTTTCTTAAGGCATTTCAGCTCACTCACTGTAATGGAATGTCAGTAAACACTGTCTGATTCCATAAAAGCCTTGTTTACACCAGGTTCTAGCATACATCCTTTTTCCAGATCTGGTCCACCATCTGATTATGCCCCAATTTTTAGACAGGTATAGACGGTTAAAGACACATTGTGGTCTGATTGTGATCAGATCTTCCTGACCACCTCCGGAGGTAGTCAGGGAGCCATTGTACCTGGATATCAATCAAGCGTAAACAGATCTCTATGGTCAAACCATTTAAATCATCATTATACCAGCCTCTAAAATCATTGACATGTAGCACCATTGATTTATGGCATCAATAATTGTCTTAAAATAAATAAATATTATTTTGAAAGAATATCTGGTAAATAAGCTGCATACAGGGAGGCACCAATTAATCTGGTTTCAATGCAGACACAGTGGAGGGATAAGAGACACATTTTACTACCATTTGTAGATGCAACGGCTACAATGTGATAGCCTGAGTCATGCATATGATGCATATCAAATGTCTATCACAACATAGGGTTGATGGGTCTGTTGAGCAGGTTAATGCACCCCCGTATTTCCTCTGAGCATGTAAATGTCAAATAAACCACAAATGCGTGACCCTCCTAAAAGTGACCCTCCTACCCCAAGGCAGGCAAGATTAGTTCAATGCTCCGCTCAACTACTGTAGGCTGCCTTTACCCATCTGTATTCTATTTGCTATCAATTATTCTGATGGCAGTCTTGATATCAACCCACATAGAACCAGTCTTCATGAAGAAACGACCTCAAACAAGTGATTGCTTGATTAGGATGGCACAAAAAAATGTATGCATCAGTCAAATAGTCAACATCCTCTTGTTCTTTGGAAAGAAATAGAAATACCACACCACAAGTCTGAACAATTTGTTTAAGATTCAGGTAATGGCAGGCTGATGGCGCAACCAAGGAACAAGTATGTACACCGCCCTCAATGCAGAACAGTGAATCAAAACATTCAACACAACGCTACTGAATCAAAAAAACATATTTCCCGTACACAATTTCTATCTTCGTCCATGCAGTGGGGAGACACATAATTTAATGTAGGAACCACTCAATTTGCTATCACTAAAACTATCAATAAATCACTTTACATCAAAGTTTGAGGTCTACTGTGTTGATTAGGAGTAAACATGAGAGGCCCTCACTGGCCCTTCAATGCAACATGCATTATTAAACTGTTTCGATTATACTTTTTCTAGTTTAAAAAGGCTTTCAACATGCACAATGAATCACTTTGCGAACAACGCATTTCTGAGTACACAAAGCTTTAAGGCAAATGGGTTACCTTTTTTCTTTAAAGTACATTAGGCGACAGTGAAATAAATTAATTTGGAAGTGCATTCTTACCCACTGAGCGGAAGCATTAAGTCAAGACCCGCAGAACGAAAATCTTGACTGAAATGTCCACTTTTAACACAATTACAACGGCATTTATCCAAGAAATGTGTAGATAACTAATTTGAATATCTCTGTCTTCCATTTTGTTTACTTGTCTTATGTTTGCTGGGAAAAGACTACAGTAAAGGAAACATAATCCCACATTGCTAAATAACAGAAACTGTCCAACCAAGGTCACCTGGATCATAACGCTAACAGGTTCACCAAATGTCTTAACCAGGGTGAGCATCCAGTGGGATGACGACTGTATGAGCAACATAAATTAATTGCTCTGTCAAATCTGTTAAAATCAGAACCTGCAGTCTATGATAAGGTGAGAAAAGTTCAGTGGGAAAAGACCCCAGGTTAACTCTGACTGAGGATGGGAAGTTTGAAACGTGTTTCAGTATGCGATCTGCTTCAATATAATACACCATACATCTTAGAGGTTGTTCTTCTTGTGGACAATGCAAAACAACATGTCCTTAAATATACAGTGCCAGTCAAAAGTTTGGACTCACCTACCCATTTCCTGGGTTTTTCTTAGTTTTTTGTATTTTCTACACTGTAGAATAATAGTGAAGACATCAAAACTATGAAATAACACATATGGTATCATGTAGTATGCAAACAAAGTGTTAAACAAATCAAAATATATTTTATTTTTGAGATTTTTCAAAGTAGCCACCCTTTGCCTTTGCACCGTTACTGATTACAATTTCAGATAGGTAACTGGTAACTGTAACGGATTACAATTAGAAAGTAACCTACCCAACCCTGTGTATCCACACCTACATTTACGCTCTTTATTTTTACAATAATAAGGAGATTCACATGCAGGGACTCTGACACGCTGGCGTTGGCACATGTGCACCAAAGTTATTATAGATTTGTGTTTATATTTGTTTCTATGACTTTTTCCATTTTTATTTTTAATTCAGCTAACTTTCAGTCAGTCTTCAAACCTGATTTTGTCACATAGCTAGGAGTGGTGGGTGTGGAATCAGGCGCAGAGAGCAGATGTTTCGGGAAAACCGTATTTATTCGGTTGAAAATGGTCACGCCAAAATAGACAGGCGAAAAAGGCCGACCCAAAACAGGACACCAAACAGTCCGGAAAAATGCACAAACAATAACCATCCACAACAAAACAGAGGACAAGCCGGTACAAAAGCAGGAGGGCATAAACGGCTTAAATATCCCTGCAATAACCCCCAAACAAGAAACAGGTGAAACAGAAAAAGGGAATCGGTGGCAGCTAGTAGACCGGTGACAACGACCGCAGAGCGCAGCCCGAACAGGAAGTGGAGCCACATTTGTTGGAAGTCGTGACAGATTTGGCAGGTTTTTATTAAGTTTAAACCCCTAGAGTCTATTGACACCCAGGTACGTTAATCTAAGTAACATAATAAAACAACATTTAACAAAATCCTTCAGTTTAAAATACAGTTGTGGCCAAAAGTTTTGAGAATGACACAAATATTAATTTTCACAAAGTCTGCTGCCTCAGTTTGTATGATGGCAATTTGCATATACTCCAGAATATTATGAAGAGTGATCAGATGAATTGTAATTAATTGCAAAGTCCCTCTATGCCATTCAAATGAATTGAATCCAAAAAAAAGAAAATCCACTGCATTTCAGCCTTGCCACAAAAGGACCAGCTGACATCATGTCAGGGATTCTCTCGTTAGCACAGGTGTGAGTGTTGATGAGGACAAGGCTGGAGATCACTCTGTCATGCTGATTGAGTTCGAATAACAGACTGGAAGCTTGGAATCATTGTTCTTTCTCTGTCAACCATGGTTACCTGCAAGGAAACACGTACTGTCATCATTGCTTTGCACAAAACGGCTTCACAGGCAAGGATATTGCTGCCAGTAAGATTGCATCTAAATCAACCATTTATCGGATCACCAAGAACTTCAAGGAGAGTGGTTCAATTGTTGTGAAGAAGGCTTCAGGGCGCTCAAGAAAGTCTAGCAAGCGCCAGGACCATCTCCTAAAGTTGATTCAGCTGCGGGATCGGGGCACCACCAGTACAGAGCTTGCTCAGGAATGGCAGCAGGCAGGTGTGAGTGCATCTGCACGCACAGTGAGGTGAAGACTTTTGGAGATGGCCTAGTGTCAAGGGGGGCAGCAAAGAAGCCACTTCTCTCCAGGAAAAACATCAGGGACAGACTGATATTCTGCAAAAGGTACAGGGATTGGACTGCTGAGGACTGGGTTAAAGTCATTTTCTCTGATGAATCCCCTTTCCAATTATTTGGGGCATCCGGAAAAAAAGCTTGTCCGGAGAAGACAAGGTGAGCGCCTCCATCAGTCCCGTGTCATGCCAACAGTAAAGCATCCTGAGACCATTCATGTGCTGGGTTGCTTCTCAGCCAAGGGTGTGGGCTCACTCACAATTTTGCCTAAGAACACAGCCATGAATAAAGAATGGTACCAACACATCCTCTGAGAACAACTTCTCCCAACCACCCAGGAACAGTTTGGTGACGAACTATGCCTTTTCCAGCATGATGGAGCACCTTGCTATAAGGCAAAAGTGATAACTAAGTGTCTCGGGGAACAAAACATTGATATTTTGGGTCCATGGCCAGGAAACTCCCCAGGCCTAACTCCCATTGAGAACTTTTGGTCAATCCTCAAGAGGCGGGTGGACAAACAAAACCCCACAAATTCTGACAAACTCCAAGCATTGATTATGCAAGAATGGGCTTCCATCAGTCAGGATGTGGCCCAGAAGTTAATTGACAGCATGCCAGAGCGGATTGCAGAGGTCTTGAAAAAGAAGGGTCAACACTGCAAATATTGACTCTGCATCAATTTCATGTAATTGTCAATAAAAGTCTATGACAGTCATGAAATGCTTGTAATTATACTTCAGTATTCCATAGTAACATCTGACAAAAATATCTAAAGACACTGAAGCAGCAAACTTTGTGGAAATTAATGTTGATGTCATTCTCAACACTTTTGGCCACGACTGTAGATATCTGTTTTTTTGTATGGGTTGTGTCTCAATCCACCACATCCATCTATGTCGCCCTTCTGCCTCTGCGGTGGGAAGTGACAGCGCTCCATGGCTATTTGTCAGACCAGGAAACATCCCGAAAATCGGTCTTCTCACGAAAACTTCTAGCATCCGAACAGTTTGGCCTACAAAATAATATGACTACTCTATAGAAAGGGGAGACTCACGAACACGATGAACTCATCTATAGGTAACCCATACATATTAATGGAAGTATGGAGGTCGTTTTTTTGTGCTCACAGAAAAAGGGGTTAAAAATATAAAAAATATGAATTTATTTCCAGAGATTATTTATTTCAAAACCTCATTCCTTATGATTAATCTTTTTACTGTCTTTTTTTTGTTGCCATTTATGAATGTGATATTCAATGCGTCTCTATGAGCTATAGTAGTAAAGGCCAAATTAAATATTTTATCAAACATTTTTTAAATAAAAAAAATGGATATACCTAAAAGGGTCCTAAAATTCTAAACCAAATAGCTAAATGGTCCATGGTATGACCTTCTGAGAACAATTAAGCTTAGAATTTCGGAGGTTTATAAAACCGTATTGCATGCAGTGATTATTCACAGTTAGACAGACCGTCGGAAAAGTTGTACACTTCGGCCTTGCTGTGGTCAGTTGTTCAAATGAACAACCTATAGCTAAGGTTAGGTTTAAGATATAAAGTAAATCTCAATGTCACTTGAATTTAAAAGGAATATCGTGAAGATTGGGTATAACAAAATACGGAGGAAAGAAACTCTCTTATGCCCATGTTTACACCAATCCAATGCTTTAGTAGTACATGTTATAAGAATCAAGTTAGCTACCTAGCAGGTGCCCCCCCCCCCTAATCCTAACCCCTAAACTAAAATAGTCTTTGTTCTCATGTGGATGTGGAAAATGTGGGAGAATGGGAGAATTTTCATTGTTTCCCCACAAAGATAGAAGAACCAACCACCCCCCCCACACACACACACAATGAAACCTGTGCATAAAACATTTATGTTGAGACCCCTCAGTGAGATTCGATCATGCATGAAGCACATTCTGCTCAGCAAGTGGGAAAAGTGCCCTCAGAGGAGAATAAGGAATGAGGGCAAAGAGGTGACCACACACTTGCTCTCATATTCAATCCACTTTTTTTAAAGCCCAATTCAATTAACCTGCTTTCACCTGCCTCTCGCAACTTGCATTTACTGCAAAAGCACAGTCCAGCTTTAAGCACTGATTGCCCTCCCCCTCTCGCTAGCAAAGATTTATGATTGAACCAAATCTCCAGAATTAAGCAAACTGATTTAGGCAAAGCCACCAGTCATCCTTTTTTTTGGCAGGCCATTGCATATGCCATAGAGACAGAACAAAGTTGTAGACATATTTGGCATATATTAGTATTAAATTGAATATCTGTAAGTGGATGGAACTGACCTCAACACTTGAATGTTGTGCATTAATAAGTCTTCTGAGCTGTGTGTTATAGTCATTTGGAGGAGTTGTGTGTTGACAAAACTCTGAGGTCTTGGCACACAAGATGCACCGTGTCATATCAAAATGAAATAAGACATAAAAATGTACCTATTCCATGTCTAATAATGGCTGAAGCACATGTGCAGTCAATCCCCGGGATTACCATCATAGTCAAGTCCCAACCTTCCTCTTTTTTTTTTTACAAAGACAAAGGAACAGAGACATATACTGCAATGCTTAGAATAAACTGTGGCAGACATAAGGATGGACTAGCGCCAGGATACCCACAGTGACCAGTATGGTTTCACAGCTGTGTTATAGACGTGGTCATTTTCAAATCTGAATGCACTTGGTCAGTCTTCAGAGGGTTGTGACCATCCTTATCGAATTGAGCTCTGAATATGAACATGCTACAATAATTTTTTTGTTGCTGATAATTGTTATTGTCAATCTGAATGGTCATGTAGACTAACTGTTATGCTTGAAAGTAACTGTGGGAATCACCTTTCCTTTCCTCAAGCGGTTGAAAGCAAATTAAGTTAGGTGAGCCTTTTTAGTTCTTTTTTTACAATGCTTTTTAGACCGTTTTTAGATTTGAACAACAACTGGCCTAAATAACTCTGCAGATATAGCCTACAGTCCTTGGTGGTTTCTTCAATGGAACATTCTAATGTCGACGTTTAGGTAAGGATGCACTTTTTTTTCCTCGAGAGGGCGACCGAATGTATCACATCCACAAATAACTAATCTGTCCCCCAAATCTACAGATCAAGCTTTTCTCTCTAATTTAATATTTTGCCACTTAGGACCAATTAGTTAATACAAGAAAGTATTTATTTAGCATTACTCTTGATATGAATCCCATTGCAAGACAACAGATACACTGATTGGTTTGGGATTTTACTTTCAATGCACTAATAAGCACGCACAAGATTAATCCCTACAGGCAATCACAACAGAATAACTTATCTTTCAATATTCTATCCCAAGACATTTCACAGATTTGTTGAATGTAACTTTTTATAAACATGTTGTTGTTTTTTTAACAGAAAATGTACACATCTTTTAGTGAGTAGATGCACATCTACATCTCTCTGTATTGACTGTGCTTTTGGTCATTCTTGTTGCTGAATTTACTTTTAGAACCATGACTGACTGAGGATTCTGTGCTGCCATCTTGTGGCAAATGATACACCTTGCTTGCACATCTTTTTTTTATGCAATGACAACAGTTACAGATTACATATAGGATACACATATCGAGCTCAACTTTATGTGATCAATGACTAACACAAACACATATCTACATAAACAATAAATGCCTATGAGAAAGGACTTTTAGCAATAGCAATAGCATGTTTCTCTTATCTGAAATCACTGCATGTTGAGCATCCTGTCGAAGTAAAGTGGTGTGAACTTGTACCCAGATTCTTTGTAGAATTTGTTTTGGGATTGAACCCGGTAAAGGATAGATGAGACATACAAACATAACGTTTGGAAACATCATAAAACTGTAGTTCAATTCTGGTCTTATTGTTGTAGTGATTTCAATCATCAGTATTGGCTGCCATTGCTGCTTCATTTGTGTTAACTAGCTACCGGTCTGTTATGTGAATGGAGTGTTACAGAATTTGAAGGCTATATCAGGTTGTGTGTGCACGCGCGCATATGCATGTGTTTGTATTCACGTGCATGTGTTTGTATTCACATGCACACGCACACAGTTCATTTTTAAGAAATCTACATTGATGTGCACCCTAAATCTGTCTGTGTTTGTATTCAGAATGCTTTGTAATTAAATCAAGTTCAGTGTACTTATTGATCCCTTTATCATAGCAGGTTTAAGTCAGACACTGGACACCAAATCTCAGCAACAATCAGCTTCTGGGTGATGTTTATGTTACACAGGTTCAGTGTGTAATAGATGGTCTTCATCTTCTTTAGTGGTCCACTCTGGGAGGTTGGCTGCTGCTGCTGCTGTAGTGAGGGCAGTCACATGGAACTGTTCTGTCCTCTTCATGACCTGATTAGAAGCAAGGAGAAGTGGAAGAAAGGGAGGGTGGGAGGGAGGGAGGGGGAGGGAGGGAGGGAGGGAGGGAGGGAGGGAGGGAAAAAGAGGAAACAAAGTAACAAAAAAGTAAATTAATTTGATGAGATCTTCTTGTATACTTTCCATTCTGAAACCGGTGATCCGTGCAACCGTGAAAATACATAGGATTGACAGTATAGCAATAGTCTGGACCCAACATTTTCAATCCCTCAGTTACATACATCGTGAAAGGGTTATACAACAGACCATTTACCATTCGAAGTTCTTCAATGCACGTGTTGACATTTGTTCTCATCTTGTCACGACCTCCCCCGAAGTTGGTTCCTCTCCTTTTTCGGACTGCGCAGCAGGTCTTCTAGCCATCATCGATCCACTTTTCATAGTTACGCTCCACTAGGCTGAGCTTCTTCGAGAAGAAAGCACAGGGGCACAGTTTAGGTGGCGTACACGAGTGCTGTGAGAGCACAGCTCCTATCCCAGCCTTGGACGTGTCCACCTCCACTATGAATGACAAAGAGGGACCCGGATGGGCCAGCCCTGTCCGCCTCAGCCGACCAATGCAACCTTACAGGACCCCCCTTCAGCAGTGAGGTAATGGGAGCAGCAACCTGGTCAAAACCCAGATAAATCTCCAGTAGTAATTGGCAAACCCTAAAAATCGCTGCACCTCCTTTACCGTGGTGGGAGTCGGCCAATTACCCACGGCTGCAATGCGGTCACTCTCCATCTCCACCCCTGATGTGGAAATGTGATACCCTAGGAAGGAGACGGCCTGCTGAATGAACAGGCATTTCTCAGCCTTGACATACAAGTCATGCTCCAACAGTCGTCCAAGTACCCTGCGCACCAAGGACACATGCTTGGCACGTGTAGCGGAGTATATCAGAATGTCATCGATATAGACCACTACACCCTGCCCGTGCAGGTCCCTCAAAAACTCATCTACAAAGGATTGGAAAACTGATGGAGCATTCATCAACCCGTACGGCATGATGAGGTACTCATAATGCCCTGTGGTGGTACTAAACGCTGTCTTCCACTCGTCTCCCTCCTGGATACGCACCAGGTTATATGCACTCCTGAGATCCAGTTTTGTGAAGAATCGCGCCCCACGCCGTGGCGATAAGAGGTAGCTGGTAACTGTACCTCACCGTGATTTGGTTGAGACCTCTATAGTCAATGCACGGACATAAACCTCCATCCATCTTCTTCACAAAAAAGAAACTTGAGGAGGCGGGTGAAGTAGAGGGCCGAATGTACCCCTGACATAGGGATTCAAAGACATATGTATCCATAGCCACCGTCTCCGCTCGCGACAGGGGATACACGTGACTCCTGGGAAGCACAGCGTCTGCCAGGAGATTTATCGCACAATCCCCCCGTCGATGAGGTGGTAATTGAGTCACCTTCTTTTTACAGAAGGCGAGAGCCAAATCGGCATATTCTGGGGGGATGCGCACGGTGGAGACCTGGTCTGGACTTTCCACCGTGGTAGCACCAACGGCAACCCCTACACACCTCCCCGAGCACTCTCGCGACCACCCCGTGAGAGCCCTCTGTTGCCAGGAAATGGTAGGGTTATGATGAGCCAACCAGGGAAGGCCTAGTACCACAGGAAACGCAGGAGAGTCAATGAGGAAGAGGCTGATTATCTCCTCGTGATCCCCATGTGTCACCATGGCAATGGAGATGGTGGCCTCCCTGATAGCCCGGACTCTAATGGTCGACTATCCAGAGCGTGTACCGGGAAAGGTCTAACTACAGGAAAAATGGGGATCCCTAAACTAATGGCTAACGCTCTGTCGATAAAATTCCCAGCTGTGCCTGAATCGACGAGCGCCTTATGCTGGGAATGTAGGGAAAACTCAGGGAAACAAACAGATATAAACAGTTGGTCAACAGAGGACTCTGGATGAGTGTGGTGCAAACTCCCCTGGGGTGACGCCAGAGTGCCCTGCCTGCCATTTACACTCCCAGAGGGACCGACACTGCACCGACCGGCGGTGTGCCCTCTGTGGCCACAGATGGTGCATGTGATGGCCCCTTCTCCAGCCTCCCTACACGCAGCCCCTCCCAACTCCATGGGCACCGGAGTGGGGGTGCTGGAAGATGGCACTGACAGAGCCCCCTCTGGACGTCCGCAGGTGACCAGCAGCTTATCCAACCAGATTGACAAATCCACCAGTGGTCAAAGGAGATGGTGGCATCCCTGCAGGCCAGCTCACGTCGGACGTCCTCTCGCAGGCTGCACCAATAGTGGTCGATGAGGACACTGTCATTCCAGCCTGCTCCGGCGGCCAAGGTCCGGAATTCCAGTGCGAATTCCTGGACTCTCCTCGTCCCCTGCCTTAAATGGAAGAGCCTTTCTCCCGCCACTCTACCTTGATGGTTGGCGGATGGTCAAAGATGGCCCTGAAACGACGGGTGAATTCCTCGAAGTGGTCCAACGCCGTGTCTCCTTCTCTCCACACGACGTTTGCCCAATCCAGCGTTCTTCCTCTGAGGCAGGAGAGGAGGGCAGCCACTCTCTCCCTTCCCGAGGGAGCTAGGTACACAGTGGACAGTTAGAGGTCCAGTTGTAACAGGAATCCCTGGCACTGGCACTGAGAGACGTATCCCACTGGGACTGGCTCCGGACGGGACAGGTGGAGGAAACCCTGGTTGTGCTGGTCGAGGCACTGGAGAGACTTCCTGTCTCTCCCAGGGGTCCATGGTTTGAACAATTAGCGTAGCCTCTTCTGTAGCCTGTCAACTATGTGTCTGTCTATCCCTGTTCTCTCCTCTCTGCACAGACCATACAAACGCTCCACACCGCGTGGCCGCGGCCACCCTAATCTGGTGGTCCCAGCGTGCACGACCCACGTGGAGTTCCAGGTCTCCGGTAGCCTCTGGAACTGCCGATCTGCGGCCAACAAGGCAGAGTTCATCTCAGCCTATGCCTCCCTCCAGTCCCTCGACTTCTTGGCACTGACGGAAACATGGATCACCACAGATAACACTGCTACTCCTACTGCTCTCTCTTCGTCCGCCCACGTGTTCTCGCACACCCCGAGAGCTTCTGGTCAGCGGGGTGGTGGCACCGGGATCCTCATCTCTCCCAAGTGGTCATTCTCTCTTTCTCCCCTTACCCATCTGTCTATCGCCTCCTTTGAATTCCATGCTGTCACAGTTACCAGCCCTTTCAAGCTTAACATCCTTATCATTTATCGCCCTCCAGGTTCCCTCGGAGAGTTCATCAATGAGCTTGATGCCTTGATAAGCTCCTTTCCTGAGGACGGCTCACCTCTCACAGTGTTGGGCGACTTTAACCTCCCCACGTCTACCTTTGACTCATTCCTCTCTGCCTCCTTCTTTCCACTCCTCTCCTCTTTTGACCTCACCCTCTCAACTTCCCCCCCTACTCACAAGGCAGGCAATACGCTCGACCTCATCTTTACTAGATGCTGTTCTTCCACTAACCTCATTGCAACTCCCCTCCAAGTCTCCGACCACTACCTTGTATCCTTTTCCCTCTCGCTCTCATCCAACACTTCCCACACTGCCCCTACTCGGATGGTATCGCGCCATCCCAACCTTCGCTCTCTCTCCCCCGCTACTCTCTCCTCTTCCATCCTATCATCTCTTCCCTCTGCTCAAACCTTCTCCAACCTATCTCCTGATTCTGCCTCCTCAACCCTCCTCTCCTCCCTTTCTGCATCCTTTGACTCTCTATGTCCCCTATCCTCCAGGCCGGCTCGGTCCTCCCCTCCCGCTCCGTGGCTCGACGACTCATTGCGAGCTCACAGAACAAGGCTCCGGGCAGCCGAGAGGAAATGGAGGAAAACTCGCCTCCCTGCGGACCTGGCATCCTTTCACTCCCTCCTCTCTACATTTTCCTCTTCTGTCTCTGCTGCTAAAGCCACTTTCTTCCACTCTAAATTCCAAGCATCTGCCTCTAACCCTAGGAAGCTCTTTGCCACCTTCTCCTCCCTCCTGAATCCTCCTCCCCCCCCCCTCCTCCTCCCTCTCTGCAGATGACTTCGTCAACCATTTTGAAAAGAAGGTCGACGACATCCGATCCTCGTTTGCTAAGTCAAACGACACCGCTGGTTCTGCTCACACTGCCCTACCCTGTGCTCTGACCTCTTTCTCCCCTCTCTCTCCAGATGAAATCTCGCGTCTTGTGACGGCCGGCCGCCCAACAACCTGCCCGCTTGACCCTATCCCCTCCTCTCTTCTCCAGACCATTTCCGGAGACCTTCTCCCTTACCTCACCTCGCTCATCAACTCATCCCTGACCGCTGGCTACGTCCTTCCATCTTCAAGAGAGCGAGAGTTGCACCCTTCTGAAAAAACCTACACTCGATCCCTCCGATGTCAACAACTACAGACCAGTATCCCTTCTTTCTTTTCTCTCCAAAACTCTTGAACGTGCCGTCCTTGGCCAGCTCTCCCGCTATCTCTCTCAGAATGACATTCTTGATCCAAATCAGTCAGGTTTCAAGACTAGTCATTCAACTGAGACTGCTCTTCTCTGTATCACGGAGGCGCTCCGCACTGCTAAAGCTAACTCTCTCTCCTCTGCTCTCATCCTTCTAGACCTATCGGCTGCCTTCGATACTGTGAACCATCAGATCCTCCTCTCCACCCTCTCCGAGTTGGGCATCTCCGGCGCGGCCCACGCTTGGATTGCGTCCTACCTGACAGGTCGCTCCTACCAGGTGGCGTGGCGAGAATCTGTCTCCTCACCACGCGCTCTCACCACTGGCGTCCCCCAGGGCTCTGTTCTAGGCCCTCTCCTATTCTCGCTATACACCAAGTCACTTGGCTCTGTCATAACCTCACATGGTCTCTCCTATCATTGCTATGCAGACGACACACAATTAATCTTCTCCTTTCCCCCTTCTGATGACCAGGTGGCGAATCGCATCTCTGCATGTCTGGCAGACATATCAGTGTGGATGACGGATCACCACCTCAAGCTGAACCTCGGCAAGACGGAGCTGCTCTTCCTCCCGGGGAAGGACTGCCCGTTCCATGATCTCGCCATCACGGTTGACAACTCCATTGTGTCCTCCTCCCAGAGCGCTAAGAACCTTGGCGTGATCCTGGACAACACCCTGTCGTTCTCAGCTAACATCAAAGCGGTGGCCCGTTCCTGTAGGTTCATGCTCTACAACATCCGCAGAGTACGACCCTGCCTCACACAGGAAGCGGCGCAGGTCCTAATCCAGGCACTTGTCATCTCCCGTCTGGATTACTGCAACTCGCTGTTGGCTGGGCTCCCTGCCTGTGCCATTAAACCCCTACAACTCATCCAGAACGCCGCAGCCCGTCTGGTGTTCAACCTTCCCAAGTTCTCTCACGTCACCCGCTCCTCCGCTCCCTCCACTGGCTTCCAGTTGAAGCTCGCATCCGCTACAAGACCATGGTGCTTGCCTACGGAGCTGTGAGGGGAACGGCACCTCAGTACCTCCAGGCTCTGATCAGGCCCTACACCCAAACAAGGGCACTGCGTTCATCCACCTCTGGCCTGCTCGCCTCCCTACCACTGAGGAAGTTCAGTTCCCGCTCAGCCCAGTCAAAACTGTTCGCTGCTCTGGCCCCCCAATGGTGGAACAAACTCCCTCACGACGCCAGGACAGCGGAGTCAATCACCACCTTCCGGAGACACCTGAAACCCCACCTCTTTAAGGAATACCTAGGATAGGATAAAGTAATCCTTCTCACCCCCCTTAAAAGATTTAGATGCACTATTGTAAAGTGGCTGTTCCACTGGATGTCATAAGGTGAAAGCACCAATTTGTAAGTCGCTCTGGATAAGAGCGTCTGCTAAATGACTTAAATGTAAATGTAAATGTAAACAATGCGATCCATCATGGCACCAAGATTATTTAATATTGCCGAATGTTCCTGGACGCACTCCTCGACTCTTCTAACCGGGGTACTGGCTGTAATTCTGTTAGGTGTGTATAAGGGATGCAAAGTCAGGTGCAGGAGAGCAGAGTGAAATAAATAGGCGTACTTTAATTCCGTTCCACGAATGACATACATGAAAAATCAATGTGCCAAAATAACACAGAAACAATAATAAAGTATAGCGCCAGACAAAACACCATCTAACAATTAACAATTACACACAAAGACAAGTAGGGGAACAGAGGACTAAATACATTCAGTATGATTAGGGAATGAAAACCAGGTGTGTATGGAACAAGACAAAACAAATGGAAAGATGAAAAATGGAGCGGCGGTGGCTAGAAAGCCGGTGACGTCAATCGCCGAACACGGAGAGGAGCCGACTTCGGCGGAAGTCGTGACACCATCCACGTTTCGCATGTTATTTGACATTACAATGCATTCATTATACATTGGATAGTTTCAGCTCTTTCCTTCAATGACTATATGATTTCAACTTACAATAACATTTGAATACGAATACACATTTTAGAGTGATATTGCATTCAGAGTACATGGTTGAATCAATATATTATAGACTGGTGTGCAGATAAATGGATGTAACCTTCATGCCATATTGTGCTCAGTTTAACACCTATTTACACTGGGGTGACCGTTACAAAAATATTTTTATTTGATTAATTGAATAGGAAAAAAACATTAACTAAATTAATATTTCAACAAATTCATGAGAAAAATAAAAACGTGGTAGATACAGTTAACACAGTGTACCACATTTCCACTGATTTGACTGGAAATGTGATTGTTTTACTCACATCTTTAAATTGCACCAGTCCTAGATGCTCAAATTCATTGATGCAGTTGTGAGCTGACTCAGTTTGGGAAAACAGCCCCGCAAGGCCCATGTCACTCAGAAAAAAAGGAATCCATCTTTTAGTCAAACTAGTCCTGATTTATATTCTGTGATCTCTTCGGTGATCCTGAAACCTCAGGTGTCTGGCAAAGGCTTGACTGTGATTCGTATTGTTATATGTGGTAATACTCATCAATGTGTCTTTTGAACAGCAGCCCAAACATGAAATGGAAAGAGTGGTTGTGTTATCAGGATCAATAATGCCACTGATGTTGTGGTCTCCAACACCACATGGCATGCTGCGCCACTGCAGTGCAAGGACTATGAGAACCATAGAGACGCAATATGAGCCATGTAATAAGTCATGTAAAATGTAAGCTATGTAATCAATTCAAAATGTATTGTACCGAATATTTTACCGTGAAATGCTTGCTTGCAAACCCTTCCCAACATGTATAAGCGTGTAACATGGTTATGTAATAAGCCTCTAGTTAGGCTACTCATGAGGTCAACTGCTACTGACAGTGCCAGAACAATCAGTTTGAGTGTTTTGAACATAATTATTATTTAGAAATGTCATGATTCACAATTTGTGAAATTGTAATTTATACTAGTTGGTAAGTAACCTGGGAATAATCAATTTAACATGGATTGGTAAACTGTCAATCTGTATTTTCTATCTGCCTATCTATCTATTTTTATATATGTGAAAGAGCACATATAGCTTGCATTTTTATATTTTAATGAATGTAATTGTCTTGCTCCTTGATTACGAAAAAAAGTTAGTAGGCTTAGGCTGTAGCCTTTTTACAGTTTTAGCAAATGTCGCTTTATAACGTATCCTACTGGGCTACAACCGGAATCCCCTCCCCACACATTTATGGTGTGATCTTGCCGCTCCACCGCAAAGCGTGCTTCAATGATTGGGGGTGGTCTCGCGTCATGTGATACCCAAGCGTCACCGAAGTCCTTTGTTGATGGTGATTCACAAAATCTCACACAAGACATTGTCTGGGTAAATTGCTACAACAAAATCATTTATTTTCGCCTTTGTGGGATTGTGTTGTGGAAGTATGCAGAGATATTCTCGGAGGGACATTTTAAACCGGCTGTTTGCCGCTGGGATAAAATAGAGGCAGACGCGTCAAAGGTAAATGCGACAGTCAAAACAGCTCATTATCGCACACCCTATCCCATACAACGGCCAGTCGAGCGATCAATAGAGCAAAGCCAACATTTCGTTTGTGCAATTTGTGAGCTAAAGTCCGATATAATGCCGTTTTTTTCTATGGCTATGCTGGGAGATAATCCCCTTTCTGCAAAGGAGATTAAACCTTTTTTTAGCCGTGGGTGAAACAGTTTGCCAACAACAACGCGTTTTGTTCTCCGTCTACCAAGTCACATCTGGTGGATACGTTGATGTATTTCTACCATTTGAATGAAAAAAGGCATATGTTGTGATTTGGAGAAAATACGGTGTCCACTCTACACAGCATTGTAAGCATCATGTCCATAGGATATCCCCTCTCATCTCACGGACCCTCAGCAGGCCGTTTTTTCTCTCTCCTCTGCCTTTTGGCCGTCTCTACACTGCCTGGAGCACAAGCCTCTTACCCTGAGAGCAGCGACTGTATTTTAGGAAAAGGCAAGGACTGCTTGGGTGAGTATCAATACATTTTCTTGATCAATTAACTTTTCCAAAGCAAGCACTTCTATGGGAATCATTTGTGTTTATCAGACACACATCCTGTGTTTTTGCAACACAGGCGCTCCTGAGGTGTTTATCGTCCTTGCTGAATGAATGCTGGTCGGTAATTGGGTAATCTCCTTGACCAGCAGACAAAGCACATCATGCTCAATTGGTCTGGATTAGACATACATAAGGCTGGCAGTGTCACTGCTTCATAAGAGGAATCACTTTGAGTCAATGCATGTTTAAAAATAAAAATATATGTATACATTTGGGAAATGTGATTTCATAGGCTTATGTTTATTGGGGGGTGGCTCGATCTGTCCCCTCTTGTTGGTGAGGTGCATGCAGGGAAAAATGTCCATATTTGAACCCCACCCTGGATTGTCCTGCTGTTGTTTGGGTTTCATTATCATTATTTATTTATGTATTATCATTATTGTTTGGGTTTCATTATTTTAAATGGAAACAGTAATTTATCAGTTTCCTGGTGAGGAGTAATGACTTTTGTTTATATACACCAGTTGTAGAAAAAGTACCCAATTGTCCTAATTGAGTAAAAGTAAAGATACCTTAATAGAAAATGACTCAAGTAAAAGTGAAAGTCACCTAGTAAAATACTACTTGAATTAAAGTCTAAAAGTATTTGGTATTAAATATCCTTAAGTATCAAAATTAAATGTAATTGCTAAAATATACTTCATTAAGTATCAAAAGTAAAAGTATAAATTATTTCAAATTCCTTATGTTAACCGAACGGCACCACTTCGTTTTTTTCATTTACGGATAGCCAGGGGCAACCTTCAACATAATTTACAAACGAAGCATGTGTGTTCAGTGAGTCCGCCAGATCAGAGGCAGTAGGGATGACCGGGGATGTTCTCTGCATAAGTGCGTGAAATGGAACATTTTCCTGTCCTGCTTAGCATTCAAAATGTAACGAGTACTTTTGGGTGTCAGGGAAAATCTATGGAGTAAAAAGTACATTATTTTCTTTAGGAATATAGTGAAGTAAAAGTTATCAAAAATATAAATACCCCTCCACCCCCAAACGACTTAAGTATTACTTTAGTTTTACTCAAGTACTTTACAACACTGGTATACAGTGTCATCGTGGGTTAAATTGAGGGTAAATTCATTTGACTCTTTATATCCGGAATATATAATATGCTTGCTAAAAGTTTACATCTGCTATGTGGTTTCCTAAGGGGTTCCACCCAAAGCCAACATTCAGTGTGTCTTTGACAGATTGGCCTATGTTTGATGGTATTTAAGATGAATGGAAACATAAACCCGTTGTGGATGTAGTTCCACCCTCTCCATAATCCCATAAACCATGAGTGATGTCCTCTCGTTCCCATAATAACTGTTTGTTATGAAGGTCTATGTATTGTGTTCATTCAGTAGGCTTTTCTTTTTTCTTTTATTTAAAAGCAGTCCGATTTAAAACGAAGAGTGAGCTGTCCTGATAAAGCCAATTGTTTTCCTCTTGTCAAGCTATTTGTTTACATTTGCTGCTTGCCTGATTAACTTCCGTCAATAAGCAGGCTATTCCTTTTCCCCATGGTCCTGGTTGCTCTTCAATGCTCCTAAAAACAACCTAGAATTGGGTGCTGATCACAAACCTCTTAGGAAACCTCATAGCAGATGTGACCTTAGCAACCGTAAGTATTCTGGATATAAAGATTCATTTCAGAAATGAATGGAAAATATAATCACTGTATCATTTCTTGCCTTTATTCGGCTTTTCTTTTCCATGGTTTTCAGGTTGAGGCATGTTGCTGGATCTAGGATACCCAAATGATAATGTGGGATGTGGATTCAGCTTGACCTGACATATGACTACTTCTGAAAATATCGGACAACATTTCAATTTGAGAGTGAACTGTCCCTTTAAATGCAGTGAAGTGTGGTGTTTCCCCATTGTTACTGAGAAATGCAGATTGTATTTCTCAAGGCATGCAGTGATTGGGTTGAATTCGGTGGAAGCGTGGTTGTTACCCTGCACTGCTGTAAAGAACAAACATCGGTAGAACAGCCAGAATTATCCTACTTACATTACTGTACCTATGCGCCTATTTTGCAGGTCAGGATCAATGCTATTTCATTATGGTTTGATTTAATTAAAGCCCTGGTCCCACTATGACTTCTACTGCAGTGTTTTAAAGACTAGTGTTCCTATACAGTGGTGGTATTGATTGATTACAGAGGAGTTTTAGGTCATGGCCTGTATTTAATGGGCTAGCTTCGGGATCCCAGGGCGACAGTGACTGTAATGAGGAAATGAACAGTTTGGTCAATAGTCCTTTAAGTACAGGGTGCCTAGGATCGGGACCCCTTTATATCGAGACTGTGACCATTGGTTGAGTAACACACAGATCTATTTAGGAGAGGAGGGGATTGTTAGGAGAGGCTGATTATAATCTTTGGCCTGGAACTACTTTGCCTCCCATTTGTTGAAAGGTTGGGTTATTATTAGTCCCTGTGGCGTGCTTACCTGTCTCAAGACAATGGATTAGTTGTATAGTGGCTTCCTCTTCTGAAACCTTCTCTAACAGTGGGGACAACATAAAGCTCCTACTGCATGTTGAGATATGTCTTCCCTCGTGCGGACTGGCGATGAGAGCAGGAGGGAACTTCAGTTCAAACCTCAGTGGGGTAGGATTCTTCCATTCCCCTCACCTCTTATTCTCTCTTTCTCTCTCTCTCCCTCCATCCATCCCTCTCTCTCTCTCCTTCGCTCCCTCTTTTAACTCTTCCTCTCCTTTTATGTCTTCATTTCTCTCTCATTCCCTCTCCTTCTCTCCCTCCCCCTATGTCTCCCCTCTGCCTGTAAATCTCACAGACCAGGGGTTTTCCAATGTTCTGCTAGTTGATAGGAGTGCTTGGTGGTAATGCTGTTGACCCCAGGAGGATGTAAATGGCTGCTGTCAAACCTGCCTGGAAGGCTGGGTATGGTCTTCTCATTCCTCCATTAGAGCTCCGTGAGATTCAAACACTCTCCCTCAGGGTGTCCATGAACCTAGAGTTGTTCTAGCACAGTAGCACAACAGTCATTTTGCACACCTACTGTAGTTATCAAAGCTAGTGAAAAACAGATTATACTACAACTGATTGTCAGCAGGGGAAATAAAATCCTCTGTAAGTTCACTTCATCCGTAATGTTTTTGACAGTTTGGTTTAAAGTTAATATTGAAGACTTGCAGCACGGAGGAGTTGTTTTGACCAAATTCATTGATCCTGATGATGTAATCCAATCGAATGATGTTATCCCTACTTATGACCAGGCTAATGATGAACTTTTCCAAACAATATTGTGATGGCATACTTTACTATAAGTGCCTTGTAAGCCCACTTTGACAACCTGAAATCCTATCATTACTATCAGGAATGCCTCTCACGCATAATGTGCTTGAGCTCCTGATCAACGATTATCAGATCGGACTTGACCCTCTTCTCCAATCTTTTCAAGTCAGCTTTCTGGGTCCCTGTTGATGGTTCTTGGCTTTGCTTTCCCATGATCATGCAATGCCAAGGCATTACTGTGTAAATGAGGACCAACTTGTCCGAATGACCAGTAGTGACTACATTTCTCAGTCCAGTTATGCTGGGCAGTGACTGTTGTACATTGCACATTCCACTGACTCGCAATAAAGTTGTACAAATGATGCGTAGCTAAGCTCTCTCTGTACCGGATCTCTCATTAGTCCAACCATTGAAGAAATGAGGCGATGACTATTGATGTCTTGTGGCAAAGGAGTTGGATGGCTACTAATGACCCGGGTCTTCGCTACATTGACTCCTCTCTTCCATTGATTTGTCCTTCTCCTTCCTCTGATAAATTCCGCCCAGTGTGAGAGAGTGAGAGATGTTCAAGTCTATTTCTGGCTAAAGGGGAAGCTATGGGCTTTTGCGTGTCGGATGGATGAAAGTCATTACTGGAAGATGTATTCAAGTGGCCGCCAACTCTTAAGTTGTCACGGCTTTGGTTCATAGTGCATTTTAGCCTGGAATTCAGAGTGATTTACTCTGTTTTGTGATGAAACAGAGCATATCATTTTGCATTCAAGGCTAACTGTATTTTAGGTAAAGAAGAGTGTTTCCAGCCAGGCTATACCAGAGGAGTTTTTTTCTCAAAGACTGTAGTTTGGGAAAGAATTGTGTTTTGAGTTGAACGTTTTCACACACTATTTGCTCCAATCTTCATGTTAGAAAGTTTTTCCCAGATAGAAAAGCAATGTCACGTAAATACTAGTACACAACATAGACTATACTAGATATTCATGTGGTTTTACAAATGGAGCACTAAAATAATGGTATTTCACACCTTGTTTTTACCCAGATTTGTCTGAGAAGAAAAGTGACCTGAGAGTGTGTGACACTGCAACTTGTCGTTACGGGGGGACATGTCAAGAGAATGGGGCTGACCTGAAATGTGTCTGCCAGTTCCATGTAAGTAACACAGTGGAATAAAGGCTATCATGTTCTCTGTTGTCAAGTAAGACTGTTATTACCATTGCCATGAGCAAGAAAGCAAGCAGGAAGGGCTTTGCCAAAGCAAATCAGCTCCAACTGATCTTAATCTCGGAACTCTGTTCCATAGTATTCCCACACATAATATAGAGATATACTGTATGTGATCATATACAAATGTAAACAAGGTGTTAGTCAAATGTTATATCTGTTTGGGCTTCTTGCAGTAAATTTGCAGTCTACAAATGATTTGTCATTTTGTTCTGGCCGCCTGACTATCCACTCGAGAAAACAAATGGTCCCGTGGCTGAATCTACTTGATGATCCCTGGTCTAGGCTGTGATGGTTCAGTAACATCCTTTCATTGCCCGTTGTGTCTTAGTGCTCTAAGAAGTACGTCCCTGTTTGTGGTTCCAACGGAGACACCTATCAGAATGAGTGCTTCTTGAGGAGAGCAGCATGCAAGCAGCAGAAGTCCATATCACAGGCCTCTGACGTGGCCTGCCAAACAGGTGAGTCTTAGTCGCAGGCTGCACACTTTCACCTGAGAGTACAGAATCCCCTTTATGGAGTGCATTTTTCATCACTCGGGTTCATCACCTAGTCATTTTGTTATAAGTCATTTTAGACCAAGCTGAAGCTAACTCATTTTCTATGCTGTAACACACAGATGGCAGTTCTGGATCTGGCGACAGAGGTACAGTGTAGTAACTTGCTCTTGCTTCACTTTAATACGTTTGACTTGACAACCCATGTTACAATGTTACAATGAAAGCTGGTTAAACATAGCCTGCTTAAACAAAAGCTATGCAGATCCAACCACTAATAGAACAATATTAACTCTGTTTGACAGCTAACATTTTTGAAAATCTCTCCTTTTCTACAGATGATGAAGGATCAGGCACAGGCAGAGGAAAAAAGCCCACAAAATGCGTCAACTGCAAGTTTGGAGCAGAATGCGATGTGGACTCTGAGGATATATTGTGAGTACTTTCCACTGCAGCTGTTGTGCTCTCAGTAGTTTCTAAGGACTCGTCTTCATCAGCTATTGTGCTCTCAGTAGTTTCTGAAAGGAGGACTCGTCTTCATGAGCTGTTGTGCTCTCAGTAGTCTCTGAGGATTCTTCTTCATCAGCTATTGTGCTCTCAGTAGTCTCTGAGGACTCGTCTTCATCAGCTATTGTGCTCTCAGTAGTTTCTGAAAGGAGGACTCGTCTTCATGAGCTGTTGTGCTCTCAGTAGTTTCTGAATGGGGGACTCGTCTTCATCAGCTGTTGTGCTCTCTGTAGTTTCTGAAAGGAGGACTCTTCATCAGCTATTGTGCTCTCAGTAGTTTCTGAAAGGAGGACTCGTCTTCATCAGCTGTTGTGCTCTCAGTAGTCTCTGAGGACTCGTCTTCATCAGCTATTGTGCTCTCAGTAATTCCTGAAAGAAGCACTCTTCGCCAGCTATTGTGCTCTCAGTAGTTTCTGAAAGGAGGACTCGTCTTCATCAGCTGTTGTGCTCTCCGTAGTTTCTGAAAGGAGGACTCGTCTTCATCAGCTGTTGTGCTCTCAGTAGTCTCTGAGGATTCTTCTTCATCAGCTATTGTGCTCTCAGTAGTCTCTGAGGACTCGTCTTCATCAGCTATTGTGCTCTCAGTAGTTTCTGAAAGGAGGACTCGTCTTCATGAGCTGTTGTGCTCTCAGTAGTTTCTGAATGGGGGACTCGTCTTCATCAGCTGTTGTGCTCTCTGTAGTTTCTGAAAGGAGGACTCTTCATCAGCTATTGTGCTCTCAGTAGTTTCTGAAAGGAGGACTCGTCTTCATCAGCTGTTGTGCTCTCAGTAGTCTCTGAGGACTCGTCTTCATCAGCTATTGTGCTCTCAGTAATTCCTGAAAGAAGCACTCTTCGCCAGCTATTGTGCTCTCAGTAGTTTCTGAAAGGAGGACTCGTCTTCATCAGCTGTTGTGCTCTCCGTAGTTTCTGAAAGGAGGACTCGTCTTCATCAGCTGTTGTGCTCTCAGTATTCTCTGAGGACTCGTCTTCATCAGCTGTTGTGCTCTCAGTAGTTTCTGAAAGGAGGTCTCGTCTTCATCAGCTGTTGTGCTCTCAGTAGTCTCCATCAGCTATTTGTGCTCTCAGTAGTTTCTGAAAGGAGAACTCGTCTTCATCAGCTTTTGTGCTCTCAGTCTCTGAAAGGAGGACTCGTCTTCATCAGCTGTTGTGCTCTCAGTCACTAAAAGGAGGTCTCATCTTCATCTGGAAGACGACTAGTGACCACTAGTACCTCATAGATATCTTTGCTTATTTTCACCATATACTGGGGTCTTGGGTTGTCACATTAGATTCAAATTGGTTGATGATGTATGTTTATTTTTATTTTTTATATTTTTTATTTTACCTTTATTTAACCAGGCAAGTCAGTTGAGAACAAACTCTTATTTTCAATGACGGCCTGGGAACAGTGGGTTAACTGCCTGTTCAGGGGCAGAACGACAGATTTGTACCTTGTCAGCTCGGGGGTTTGAACTCGCAACCTTCCGGTTACTAGTCCAACGCTCTAACCACTAGGCTACCCTGCCGGCCCAGTGACCTATATGAATGGCTTTTAGTGAACGCAGTGTTAATACAGTGTTCATTAAACAGATTTTTATATAAATGTTTTCTTCGACACCCAGGTGTATGTGCAACATTGACTGCAGTGGCCATAATGACAACCCGGTGTGTGGAACAGACGGAAAATCTTACATTACCCCCTGTCACGTAAGAGAGGCTTCGTGCCTGAAGCAGGTGAAGATTGACGTGAAGCATCTCGGGAGTTGTCCAGGTAATGCCATGTTCTAACATTAAAACGTCATTTAGAAACATGTCATTTTATGCCCCATGTACTGTATTTACACTGCATTGTGGGGAAAAAACAATGGATTGTGGTTTTCGAAGGATTTGATTTATTATTCACAATCTCAAGGAAGGAAAATAAATCACAATTTAATATTTGACTGAGATTTTTGGTGTAGAGATGAGGGGATCCTGCTGTAATGCGACATCCTACTTAATAGTTGAATACAATGTCCTAGATATTCTCCCGTGCATGGGTTCCTGGTGCCAGTCCTGATATTCCTGATATGTGCTGTGTTTATATAAGCGTCCTACCCACCAGTCTTGACGTTCCTCTAAATCTTTATCACTTCATACTGCCAGTGACCTATATGATGGCTAGTTCCTGTCAAACTCTGATGTTTATGATGCCCACCCCAATAGGTTGATTGATCCTCACTATGACAATGCCGTGTGCTGTGTGGTGATGACTGAGACTATTAGGTTTGTCCCGACATACGTCTTTCTACAGAGCATCAAAAGACTGAAGATTCTTCTTTCAAATGCAGACATGACCTCAATCTGGATGCACACAATTAGGATTTGGGCCACATTATTAGGACCAAGGGGCATCGGGCAACCAGCTGTTCAGAAAACTACAAAGATGTTTCTTATCAGAACATCTGTTTAAGGCCGTTTAAAAAATGTCATTCTCCATTTGAGGGCGAAGATTTACTACCCCAAATATGGCCCTGTTTTTAAAAACGTCTCACAATCTAGTTCTAAATTGTAGGGCTAAAATATCTATTTACATAAATAATCTATATATTTTTTGTTTCACAGAGCATACATTGACCCTAAATATTACATGAACTTGCATACCTTATACAAAATGCAATAGAATACATCCCAACCTGGAAATCTGAGAACTAGTTATGGATGTTCCAATATTCCTACAATGGGATTCCTATCATTTCACATTACTAATGTCAGTCGCTCTGGATAAGAGCGTCTGCTAAATCACCATGGTGATATTATTTGTTACCATAGTGATATTACATTTGTTCTCAGAGAGTAATCTCCTGAGATGTTTCTTAACAACATTTGTCATGTGGCCCTATGTATGTGTCTATCTCTTAAATCAGTTTGGAGGCACTTCTGCTGATGGTGCAGTTGGCCAATTCTTGCAGGAGGGCCATTAACTGTAGTGAAGCATGCCTGTGTGTCACCCTACATCTCAACAGGCCAAATTGCCCTCAAGTTAAACCCAGTCACTCGCCACTTATCTGTCATTTATTTCATTTTGTAATGCAAATGAGCATCGCAAAGGCTTGCACGCATTACAGTAACTGTCTGTCAGAGTAGTTACCAACAGCCTCATGCTTCGACTGGCCTAAATAGAAACCCGCCATACCTCTCACATTGTATCTATGGTCATCTTATTGTTATATATCAGAAATGTGCATCCTAAACAGCACCATCGGTTATTAGTTTGTAATAAAAAAAATGGTAGGTATCTTGTACAAAATCTACATCATATATCTAACATTCAACTGGTTTGTTGATTAACCAAATGTATTTTAATGAGGCCATGTCAGAATGCTAGTTAACTGCTATTTTTACTTGGGATATTAACTATATTACAGCATACTTAGTATTTATAGTCCGTCCTTAATCAAGCCATGGTGCGCTCTCTGACTGACTATCAAGCCATGGTGCCCTCTCTGATAATCAAGTCACGGTGCGCTCTCTGATAATCAAGTCACGGTGCGCTCTCTGATAATCAAGTCACAGTGCGCTCTCTGATAATCAAGTCACGGTGCGCTCTCTGATAATCAAGTCACAGTGCGCTCTCTGATAATCAAGTCACGGTGCGCTCTCTGATAATCAAGCCATGTTGCGCTCTCTGATAATCAAGCCATGGTGCGCTCTCTGATAATCAAGCCATGTTGCGCTCTCTGATAATCAAGCCATGGTGCGCTCTCTGATAATCAAGTCACGGTGCGCTCTCTGATAATCAAGCCATGTTGCGCTCTCTGATAATCAAGCCATGGTGCGCTCTCTGATAATCAAGCCATGTTGCGCTCTCTGATAATCAAGCCATGGTGCGCTCTCTGATAATCAAGTCACGGTGCGCTCTCTGATAATCAAGCCATGTTGCGCTCTCTGATAATCAAGTCACGGTGCGCTCTCTGATAATCAAGTCACGGTGCGCTCTCTGATAATCAAGTCACGGTGCACTCTCTGATAATCAAGTCACGGTGCACTCTCTGATAATCAAGCCATGTTGCGCTCTCTGATAATCAAGCCATGGTGCGCTCTCTGATAATCAAGTCACGGTGCGCTCTCTGATAATCAAGTCACGGTGCACTCTCTGATAATCAAGCCATGGTGCGCTCTCTGATAATCAAGTCACGGTGCGCTCTCTGATAATCAAGCCATGTTGCGCTCTCTGATAATCAAGCCATGGTGCGCTCTCTGATAATCAAGCCATGTTGCGCTCTCTGATAATCAAGCCATGGTGTGCTCTCTGATAATCAAGTCACGGTGCGCTCTCTGATAATCAAGCCATGTTGCGCTCTCTGATAATCAAGTCACGGTGCACTCTCAGATAATCGTATAATCCTTGTGATTAGGGCTCTCTGATAATCAAGCCATGGTGCGCTCTCTGATAATCAAGTCATGGTGCGCTCTCAGATAATCGTATAATCCTTGTGATTAGGGCTCTCTGATAATCAAGCCATGGTGCGCTCTCTGATAATCAAGTCATGGTGCGCTCTCAGATAATCGTATAATCCTTGTGATTAGGGCTCTCTGATAATCAAGCCATGGTGCGCTCTCTGATAATCAAGTCACGGTGCGCTCTCAGATAATCAAGCCATGTTGCGCTCTCTGATAATCAAGTCACGGTGCACTCTCTGATAATCAAGCCATGTTGCGCTCTCTGATAATCAAGCCATGGTGCGCTCTCTGTTAATCAAGCCATGCTGTGCTCTCTGATAATCAAGCCATGGTGCGCTCTCTGTTAATCAAGCCAAGCTGCGCTCTCTGATAATCAAGCCATGGTGCGCACTCTGATAATCAAGCCATGGTGCTCTCTCTGACTGACTTTCAAGCCATGTTGCGCTCTCTGATAATCAAGCCATGGTGCTCTCTGATAATCAAGCCATGGTGCGTTCTCTGACTGACTTTCAAGCCATGTTGCGCTTTCTGATAATCAAGCCATGGTGCTCTCTGATAATCAAGCCATGGTGCGCTCTCTGATAATCAAGCCATGGTGCGCTCTCTGATAATCAAGCCATGGTGCGCTCTCAGATAATTTTATAATCCTTGTGATTAGGGCTCTCTGATAATCGTATAATCCTTGTGATTAGGGCTCTCTGATAATTGTATAATCCTTGTGATTAGGGCTCTCTGATAATTGTATAATCCTTGTGATTAGGGCTCTCTGATAATCAAGCCATGGTGCGCTCTCTGATAATTGTATAATCCTTGTGATTAGGGCTCTCTGATAATCGTATAATCCTTGTGATTAGGGCTCTCTGATAATCGTATAATCCTTGTGATTAGGGCTCTCTTAGAACATGGAGCTTGAACACTATTTCCCTGAGTCCCTTCAATATGATTTCTTTTCAACTTCTTACAGTTGGAAAAACTATTTTTAAGCAACCTCTAGTCTTATGAATTCTTTCACATTTAAAATGCTTCTGTCTATAGCTTTGAAAGGAAGGCTCGCTCAGAAATGTTTTTTTGAACCGATTTTCAATATTGGGACATTTCTGCCATGCACTCAAAAATATTTGTTTTGTTTTTTTCAGAAAAGGGGAAGAAGAAAAACGAAGACGATGGCAGCAACAGCAAGACGGATCTTTTTGGTATGGCTGCTCCCTTTTACCACACTCTGTTATGATGTTGTTATGGTCGTTGATTTACCTCAGACCATGGTTCATGTTGTCTATATGGAAATAATACTGTTGTACTTTTACATATCTGCAAAGCATATTTCTGCTCTGTCATGTCAGTTATATTTGAATTGCAACTGAGGACCAGGCCTAGCTCGCTCTTTAATATTTATATCATCCATATGAATATTTGTGATTTTCTGTATACCTTTAAAGACACGGTAGACATAGGGGAGGACAGAGCTTATGGAGGGATCCCCACCCTCTGCACAAAGGACTACGCCAACTTTTGTGAACACGGCCAATGTGAAATTAAGTATAGCATCCCCACCTGCCGGTAAGATAACATGGTGTCCTTTTGTCTTCTATACCTGCGTATGCTATGTTCCATCTCTTTATGACCTAATTCATAGATAATTATTGTGTCATTAAATGAAGTGTTAGCGGTTTGGTTGTCTCCCCAGGTGTGACTCGGGCTACACTGGCCAGCAGTGTGATGAAATCCAAGACTTCAACATCCTGTACGTGGTACCCAGTGGACAGAAACTCCACTACGTTCTCATAGCAGCCGTCATCGGAGCCGTACAGATCGCCATCATTGTCGCTGTTGTCATGTGTTTCACAAGGTGGGTGTGCTCTCCAAAGTGACCTGATCTTATTAGCACATTTCTGATAAACAGATTGAAATATTCTGTATTTTATAAGCCGTGTTTTTTAAACAACATACAGTAGCATAAATGAGCAAGACTTATGGAAGATTCTATTCCAAATGTGACAATGTGTGTCATTTGACAAAAGATTGTTACTCTGTAAAAGGTGTATACTTAGCAATACACATTTTTACAATCGTAATTGATTTCATATTTTTCAAACTCGTTTCTAAAGTGCTGAGTCTTTTGTGAGGCAGTCAAAAATGAGAGTTTGATGTTATTCCATTGTCTTTTGTTGAATAGGAGGTGTCCCAAAACCCAGAGGGGACGAAGACAACAGCAACACCTTGGACACTTTCCCTCTGGGACTTCATCCAGGATGATGTAGCAGTTTTTTGTGTGCATTTTTGCACCATATGGATCACAAGTTTTGATATCTGTTGTTTTGTCTCCTTCATTTTGAATGGATGTTTATTTATTTATTTTCTCTGATGGGGCCTTAGTTTTCTCTCCCTTCTGGACATATGCAGTTCTTGCTGCTTTTTTTCAGACTGCTGCATTATTTATTTTTTCCTACGGGCAGAAAACGGACAGCCATTCTCCTCTGATCGTCCATTGTTTGCAAGGTGGTATTGGTATCTTTAGGCACACAAACCTTGGATACCTAGGGTCTGCTATTTATCAGCATCTCTGACTTTCTCTCAGTACCTTTTTTTTATTTTAATGAAATACAACTATATACCAAATGCAGTTTTCTATAAAGGAGGTAAAAGCTGATGTGTACAGTTTGTTTTGGTTACTTTTCAAAATACCATTCCGGGGATGGAACAATTTCTTTTGACTAGGTACTAATTTAAATGTTTTTATACATCATTTTTATTTTATTTTTTATGTTCTAATGTTGTTTATATTATTGCTAATGAAATAGTTGCATATAGCATGAGCTGTGAATGTGTTTAGTGATGTAGTTTTAGTAATATTAAATGATCTGTGTTTCAAACACTCGTGTTGCCTTCATATTATTATGACTAGATCAATGACAGAGCCTAAATAATTTTCAGAAAATAATTTATCACAATGTCAAAATTGTTATGGAAGAGAAGGCGTATTCATATGATGTTATTGTAAAAATAAATGCACTGATTTTAATGCAGTTCTTGATTTACTTTGTTAAATCAAAAAATCTATAACATTTGGAATGTGGACAAGTCACATGGTTGGGAAAGACTCTGAGCCCTAGTTATAAAACTGCATGTACAATGCCTATCAGAAAGTATTCACATCCCTTGACTTGTTGCACATTTTGTTGTGTTACATCCTGAATTTAAAATTGATTCAAATTGAGATTATTTGTCACGGGCCGACACACAATATCCCAGTAATGTCAAAGTGGGATTATGTTTTTAGACATTTTTACAAATTCATTAAAAATTCAAAACTGAAATGTCTTGAGTCAATAAGTATTCAACCCCTTTGTTATGGCAAGCCTAAATAAATTCAGGAGTAATGTGTTTAACATGTCAAATAATAAGTTGCATGGACTGATTCTTTGTGCAATAATAGTGTTTAACATGATTTTTGAATGACTACCTCATCTCTGTACGCCACACATACAATTATCTGTGAGGTCCCTCAGTTGAGTTGTACATATCATACATAAATGCAACCACAAAAAAAGAGGGAGGTTTTCTAATGCCTCACAAAGAAGGGCACCTATTGGTAGATGGGTAAAAAAAGAAAAAGGCAGACATTGAATATCCCTTTGAGCATGGTGGAGTTATTAATTTCACTTTGGATGGTGTATCAATACACCCAGTCACTACAAAGATACAGACGTCCTTCCTAACTCAGTTTCCGAAGAGGAAGGAAACCGCTCAGGGATTTCACCATTAAACAGTTAGAGTTTAATGGCTGTGATTGGAGAAAACTGAAGATGGGTCAACAACATTGTAGTTACTCCACAATATTAACTTAAATGACAGAGTGAAAAGAAGGAAGCCTGTACAGAACAAATATATTCTAAAACCTGTTTGCAAAAAGGCACAAATGTAATACCGCAAAAAATGTTGCAAAGCAATTTACTTTCTTGTCCTCCATATTTTCAAGCATAGTGGTGGCTAGATCATGTTATGGCTGTGGAGGCTCCTCAGAAAAAGGGGAGGACAATCTTAGCGAATTTCATAAAAATAGTGATACATTTTGAAGTTATCCGTTATCATTTTCATCAACACCCGCTGAATTGCAGCGCGCCAAATTCAAATTAAATTACTAAAAATATTTCATTTTCATGAAATGACAAGTGCAATATAGCAAAACACAGCTTAGCTTGTTGTTAATCCACCTGGCGTGTCAGATTTCAATACAGCTTTTCGGCGAAAGCATAACAAGCGTTTATGTAAGAACATCTCTCTCAGTAGACAAAATATTACAAACACCTGGCAGCCAAGTAGATTGGTCACGAAAGTCAGAAAAACAATATTAAATTGCTTACCTTTGATGATCTTCGGATGTTTGCACTCACGAGACTCCCAGTTACACAATACATGTTCATTTTGTTCCATAAAGATTATTTTTATATCCAATATATCTCCATTTGTTTGGCGCGTTATGTTCAGAAATCCACAGGCTCGAACGGTCACGACATCGCAGACGAAAATTCCAAATAGTATCCGTAATGTCCACAGAAACATGTCAAACGTTTTTTATGATCAATCCTCAGGTTGTTTTTAAAATATATAATCGATAATATATCAACCGGGACTGTCGCTTTTTCAATAGGAGAGGGAGAGACCATGGCTGCCCCACTCTGTTGCGCAAGCAAAATTCTGCGAACACTCAGCTTTCCACTGACGCGATGTTATCTTTCTCGCTCATTTTTCAAAATAAAAGCCTGAAACTATGTCTAAAGACTGTTGACACCTTGAGGAAGCCATAGGAAAAGGAATCTGGTTGATATCCCTTTAAACGGAGGCAAGGCGTCCAATGGAACAGAGAGCTTTCAGGAAAAACAGCACTTCCTGGTTTGATTTTCCTCAGGTTTTCGCCTGCAGTTCTGTTATACTCACAGACAATATTTGGACAGTTTTGGAAACTTTAGAATGTTTTCTATCCTAATCTGACAATTATATGCATATTATAGTTTCTGGGCCTGAGAAATCCGCCGTTTCAAATAGGTACGTTTTTTTTGTTGCCAAAAATGAAAATCCTGCCCCCTACACTCAAGAAGTTAACTAGAGAGTCGGGGCACCACGAAAAATATTTATAGAGCTGTTATCTTCCGAATAAACTCTTAAAGACCTAGTAATATTTTACATCAATAGCAGTCAATATTAATCGTCATCTTAATTCAGTCTCATCTAAAAGTTGTACATTTTTGGTTATCTTCACGAACCCTGGCTAACAAGTTGAATCAGCAATACAACATTGGGTTTAATGATTTATTTACTAAATACCTAACTAATCACACAGAATTACATATACAAAGAATGAATCATACCTTGATTACAAATTACGTCGTAAAGGAAAACGTCCCGAGCGGGCGGTACAGATATGACAGGTGGTTACTCAAAAGAAAAGGGGCTGGGTGAAGTGAAAGAGCGGGAAAACTGAGGGACAAAGGGAGAAGTTACAGTATCTAATGCATTCTAAATTACCACCTATTTGGAAAAGGAAAATGTAGTAAATATTTACTCTGAGCTGCGCTTCGGTAGGTTGGTGGTAGATGGAAGGCCATGTTGCCAAACCGAGTCCTTTGTCCTTTGTCCTTTGAAGAATGTCTCTGCTGGTCAATTGGATACGTTGTAGTAACGTCTTTGTGTGGTAGACGGGTTACTTAGTCCCGTCTTTCCTAGCCCGCGTTTGCAGCTGCTGTGGCTAACTCAACGGCTAGGTGGTATCACTTCTGTAGTGAATAAGTTCATACCTTTTGCAACCAAAGCTCACGCTGAGGTTGGCTTAGTTCTGGAGTTGACATGTTAGTCCTTTTAACGCAGAGGCTGCAGACCTCACGTACTTGGAACAGGAAGTTATATTGTCGTCAAGGCTTTATATAGGAAGGGAGAGGAGGGCGTATTTGAAAAGTTTTCTAACCCATGTCCCTTCACAGGTGCGGGCCACTGATTGAGCAGAGCCCTAACCTTATGAAAACCCAAATCTCTCATTTGGAAGCTAAAATTACATTTAATCTCTTCACCAATAATTTTATATTCAAACATTTAAATTGAACAACAATTCCATGTGAATCCGATAAATCTGATGTGTAGACTTTCCACTGTAGAGTTTATGTCATCTTATCATTGATGAGAATGTCTCAGATGACAACCGAACTGACATCATATTCATTAAGTACCACCGCTTATGTTCAATTGGTCGGATTACCAGAATATAGTTCATTTCCCCACCTTCTGATGTTCCCAGAATCTCTATGTTAACCAAGGGATTTTCAAATGTCAGATCAGTAGGGTAGAGAGAGGACAATGGGGGGAAGAGGTATTTATGACTGTCATAAACCTACCCCCAGGCCAACGTCATGACACTTCCTTAATAAGTACAATGTCCTGTGTAAATGCCAAATTGGATTTATACCAAAACATTGCACGACCGATCATATTTACACCCATACACATCCTGATATACTGTATAAACATCTCCACCAAAATAATACCAAAATGTACGCTTGCTTTATCGACTTCCAAAAAGCATTTGATTCTATTTGGCATACAGGACTGTTCACAGTTCAAAGGTTAAATTCCTGCTCTTCGCAGATTACCTGTGCTTGCTGTCACCCACAGCACATGGCCTACAGCAGAGCCCTGGGCCCTGGCAGTAAACCTCAAAAACACAAAAATAAAGATTTTCTGAAGAATATCCACATTTCAGCGAACTAGACCAAAGTTCTCAAATCGTCCTAAATATATAGAGTACTGCACACACGAATATGACTTAGGTTTAAAAAACAAGCTCAACTGGACACCTAAATGAGACAGTGAATGAACTGACAGATAAATACATTTAGCCAAAACTAATTGAAAATGTAATTGAACCAATTGTACTTTATGGCAGCGAGGTGTGGGGTCCACTTGCAAAACACCATTCCCCAATGGGAAAAACACCCCATTCACACCCTGCATACAGAGTTCTGTAAGATTCTCTTACATGTCCAGAGGAAAACTACAAACAATGCATGTTGGGGGAAGACGAAGAGAGCTGTGTGTTGAATTTGAATGTGAGAGACATTATGTAGAACCTACCTAAAAGCAAGAGATCACTATGTGCACAGGTAAGATCATGGATATTTCCTCTGCGTATTGAAACAGGTCGGTATTGAGGTGAAATGGAAGAGGAACAACTATGTAACTATTGTGAGCTCAAAGAAATAGAGAATGAAACTCATTTTATCCTCTATTGCCCTTTCTACCACATGGAATAATGCTTGCTCTTATTCCAGAAAGCACACCAGATATACCCTGGCATTATGTGGCTGAGTGATGAGGAGAAACTGAAATGTTTTTTTTGTCCATTGTGTATTTCCGTTTGCAGAATACTTATAAAGCCTGGGATGAATCAAAAAGGGCTACCTATAATTAAATTGTAAAAATATTTATCTTCTATTTCGTAAATGGCACGTGTGTATATAGATTGTGTAGAGGCTTGTCTGCCATATGTGTCTTCTCTTTTTGCAGACTGGGTTCAAATGCCTTCCGTTTCTTTTTTTCTGTATTTATTTATCTGAATATGTATGTATGTTATGTTATGTTATGTATGTATGTATGTATGTATGTATGTATGTATATGTATATTATTTTACTGCTCTAGGGATATAATTATTATTTGGATAACCTTATTTACAATTGTGTATAGATTTTTACCTTACATTTGTTTTCACTCTTTATGTGATGTGCAATGCAGAGAACCGCGGAAGAAGAATTATCATTTAATTACCACAGTGAATTATTGTATTGTTTGTTTATGTGTCAATTAATCCCATAAGGGATGGGTTGCCAATTGATAAGGGATGGGTTGCCAATTGACGATTTCATTCATTCATTAGGAGTCTGTCTGGACAAAGGGAGAACATCGCTGTCTCTAAAATTAGTCTGAATGAGAATGACTCCCACTATGAAGCTGAGATTGACTCCCACTATGAAGCTGAGATTGACTCCCACTATGAAGCTCAGACTGACTCTCCAATCCAAAATTAAATCTAGAATTGGCTTCCTATTTCGCAACAAAGCATCCTTCACTCATGCTGCCAAACATACCCTTGTAAAACTGACCATCCTACCAATCCTCGACTTTGGCGATGTCATTTACAAAATAGCCTCCAATACCCTACTCAACAAATTGGATGCAGTCTATCACAGTGCAATCCGTTTTGTCACCAAAGCCCCATATACTACCCACCATTGTGACCTGTACGCTCTCGTTGGCTGGCCCTCGCTTCATACTCGTCGCCAAACCCACTGGCTCCATGTCATCTACAAGACCCTACTAGGTAAAGTCCCCCCTTATCTCAGCTCGCTGGTCACCATAGCATCTCCCACCTGTAGCACACGCTCCAGCAGGTATATCTCTCTAGTCACCCCCAAAACCAATTCTTTCTTTGGCCGCCTCTCCTTCCAGTTCTCTGCTGCCAATGACTGGAACGAACTACAAAAATCTCTGAAACTGGAAACACTTATCTCCCTCACTAGCTTTAAGCACCAACTGTCAGAGCATCTTACAGATTACTGCACCTGTACATAGCCCACCTATAATTTAGCCCAAACAACTACCTCTTTCCCAACTGTATTTAATTAATTAATTTATTTTGCTCCTTTGCACCCCATTATTTTTATTTCTACTTTGCACATTCTTCCATTGCAAAACTACCATTCCAGTGTTTTACTTGCTATATTGTATTTACTTTGCCACCATGGCCTTTTTTGCTTTTACCTCCCTTCTCACCTAATTTGCTCACATTGTATATAGACTTGTTTATACTGTATTATTGACTGTATGTTTGTTTTACTCCATGTGTAACTCTGTGTCGTTGTATGTGTCGAACTGCTTTGCTTGATCTTGGCCAGGTCGCAATTGTAAATGAGAACTTGTTCTCAACTTGCCTACCTGGTTAAATAAAGGTGAAATAAAAAAATAAAAAAATATGAAGCTGAGATTGACTCCCACTATGAAGCTGAGACTGACTCCTACTATGAAGCTGAGATTGACTCCCACTATGAAGCTGAGACTGACACCCACTTTGAAGCTGAGACTTACTCCCACTATGAAGCTGAGACTTACTCCCACTTTGAAGCTGAGACTTACTCCCACTTTGAAGCTGAGATTGACTCCCACTATGAAGCTGAGACTGACACCCACTATGAAGCTGAGACTGACACCCACTATGAAGCTGAGACTTACTCCCACTTTGAAGCTGAGACTGACACCCACTATGAAGCTGAGACTTACTCCCACTTTGAAGCTGAGACTGACACCCACTATGAAGCTGAGACTTACTCCCACTTTGAAGCTGAGACTGACACCCACTATGAAGCTGAGACTTACTCCCACTTTGAAGCTGAGACTGACTCCCACTATGAAGCTATGGGGTGAGAAGAGAGACTATACTATATAGGGACACATTAACCAAATCGTTTTATTATGGTACATTTGTGTCACCCTCAATCATTTTATTTATGCATTTCTCTTGTACATGTTTTTTAAATGGTAAAATCCTGAAATCGAAATAAAAACAGACAAAATCTCTTGGTGAAGATGTAGGAACGCTGGTGTCTGTGTTTGACAGGGTTCAGCAGGAGAAATCAGACTCATCTGCACCCAGCTGTTTGTCCATAAAGAGTGGCATCAGAATTCAAGGGTGGAGACTTCACCTTCACTTCGACAATGAACAAAGGTAAGAAAGTCTTGTTTGTCTTCAAATCACCTTTGAAATAACAACGCCCTGGCAAAAATACAATTGAAGTACTTGAAATTAAACTTAATTCTGCAAGGACCAATCAGGAGAGACCAGACTCACCAGCACCCAGCTGTCTGTCTATGAAGAGTGACAGCGCCATGATAGTGCCAATAGAATTCAAGCAGAGACCCTTATCTGAACAAGGGTAACAACGTACGTCCTTGCGGTCATGGGAGAACTGGGCCCTTTTAAGATATTTTTGGCAGTGCAATGAATTGATCAAAATGAATGCACATTTGTGTTATTACATTGAGACCAACAGGAGAGATCAGATTTCCAGTGGTCAATCTGCCCAGAGTCATCAAACGGACCTGGACTCCACATTCAGTGTAAGCTACAAAATATGTCAGCAAACAGACATTTAGTAAACAGTGAACATCTTTCTGTTTGTCTTGATTGTATGATAAACACCTGACATCATTTGGACTGACATATTTGTTTATGCTTGATACAGTATGTCTTCATTTTATGCCTTTAATGTATACACAGAGCCTCAAACTAAATTTCCCCACAAAGTCATTACCTTATCTTCTCTGTTTCATTTATTTTTAATTGTTTGTTTCAATTGGTTGAGGGAAATGTCATATTTCTTTTGTAAGGAACGACCTGAAGAGGTTCAAGGGGATTCTTCGTGAAGCATACCAAGAGTGACAGACAGGAAGTGATGGACACTGAACATCAGAAGTAGCCGAGCAGTGCCAGAGAGGGTGCTCTGAACATCACACTACATGTTATGAGAAACATGAATCAAATGGAGCTCGCTGACACGCTGGAGAAAAGTAAGAGATACAATACTGTATTTTCACATAGAAGTAGCATGACTGGAGACAAATCAGTTGGAAGTGGTAAAACCAAACAGCCAAACAAATGTTCTATAAAAATTTATATTTTGTGCGTCATACAAATGAGTTTATTGACGAGGGCCAAGATAAACTAAAATCAAACCTGAAGAAGTGTTAAAGTGTATTTGAAGGAACTGCAGTATGAGGAAACCCAACACTTGTCAATATAAGATACACACAGAGGTCTACATCACAGACGGTGGAAATGGAGAGGTCCGTGATGAACATGAGATGAGACAGATTGAGACAGTATCCTGGTGACCAGCCATTCAATATACACCAATCACGTGCAACAACTTCTTCAGAACTTTACCTGGAAAAGACAAACCTATCAGAACTGTACTGACAAAGGGTGTCACTGGTAAAAACAGTCTCTGTGCAGAAATTAATTCTGAATTGGAAAAGCCAAACAGGATATCCAATTCATATTCCCAATTCCTTTTCAAGAGCTGAATTTGATGACAGAGACAAAACACAGCCTTTCTGAACTTCTTTGATATTTCTTTCCTGAAATAAAAGAATCAGGAATATCTAACTACAACAAATACAACGTTTCGGTTGTCCTTGATGGTCTTGATGAGTGCCGACATCCTCTAGACTTCAAGAACATAAGGAGCTTGTGCGATGTCACAAAGCCAACCTCAGTGGACATGCTGCTGACAAACCTCATCAAGAGGAATCTGCTTCCCTCTGCTCTCCTCTGGATAACCTCCCATCCTGCAGCAGCCAATCAGATCCCTCCTGAGTGTGTTGGCCAGGTGACAGAGGTACGAGAGTTCAATGACCCACAGAAGGAGTACTACTTCAGGAAGAGAACCCTGATGAGAACCTAGCCAGAAGAATAATCTCACACGCAAAGACGTGAAGGAGCCTCCACATCATATGTGCCACATACCTGTCTTCTACGGGATTACTTCAATTATTCTAACAGGTAGTGTTCGGTGAAGCGGAGAGTGGAGTGATCCCCAACACTCTTACTCAAATGTACATATATTTCCTGATATTTCAAACCAAACAGAGGAATCAGAAGTATGTCGGAGACCATGACGGGGACCTTGTCTGGTGTAAAAAGAGCATTCTGGCACTGGGAAAGCTGGCCTTCAAACAGCTGGAGAAAGGCAATATGATTTCCTACGCGGGAGACCTGAGAGAGTTGATGTCAGAGATGCATCATTGTGCTCAGGAGTGTGTACACAGATCACCAGAGAGGATTATGGGCTGCACCATGGAAAGGTCTACTGCTTTGTGCATCTGAACATCCAGGACTTTCTGTCTGCTGTGTTTCTCACCTTCAATGATAGCAATATGAATCCACTAGTCAGCTAGAGATGAGTTTCCAAATGTCCAACATTGTTGAAATGTCAACTATCAATCAGCATACAGTATACAAGAATGCAGTGGATGAGTCCATACAGAGTATGTATGGACACCTGGACCTGCTCCTCTGTTTCCTTCTCGGCCTCTTACTATTGTCCATTCAGACTATTATAGGCCTCTGAACAAAAACTAAAAAGAGCTCTCAGACTAATGAAGATACAAGAGAGTACATCAAGCAGAGGATCAGGGAGAATCGCTCCCCAGGAAAATGCATTAACCTGTTGAATAACCATTCTCTGGAGGAGGAGGTCCAAAGCTACTTGAAGTATCTTCGAAGCTGAACTCTCACCTGCACAGTGGTCAGCAATGGTCTTTGTATTGCTGACTTCAGAAGAGGTGCTGGAAGTCTTTGACCTGAAGAAATACTACAGATCTGAGAAGGGTCTTCTAAGGCTTTTGTCTGTAGTCAAAGCCTCCAGAACTGCACTGTGAGTATTTGAACAAACCAATTCACAGAACAATTCTGTCTACCAGTCAGATTATGACTGACTTTAGATAGGCTATTACAATGCTATAGTTCTGTATCAAAGGTACATTTGGTTTCAGTTCAAAGAATTCACACCCATCCCTAACATACCTCTGAGTGGTCTAATATGTCCATCTAGATTGAGTAACCCAGTAATATTATTTTCTTATTTAGTGTGAATTAATGCCACATCACAGAGAGGCTGTGAATGATTGGCTTTAGCAATCAGCTCAAACTCTTCACACCTGACAGAGTTTAACCTGATCTGCAGGATTCAATGATCTGCAGGATTCAGAGGTGAAGCTGCTCTCCGTTGGACTGGGGGATCCACACTGTAGGCTGGAGACACTGAGGGGACAAATGCTGTTCGTAATCAAACCTTTTCAGTTGTCTGTAGATTGTACATGGCCCAAATTGTATAATTCTTATTAATTTCTTATTAATTTCTCTTGTCCAGATTGAATCAATGTCAATTCAAAGAGAAAGGCTGTGAGGTGTTGGCATCAGTTCTCAGGTCACATCTTTTATTTATCTAGGCAAGTCAGTTAAGAAAAAATTCTTATTTACAATGACAGCCTAGGAACAATGGGATAACTGCCTTGTTCAGGGGCAAAACAGGTTTTTAGCTTGTCAGCTGTGTGATTCGATCTAGCAAACTTTCGGTTACTGGCCCAACACCCTAACCACTAGGCTACCTGCCACCACATCTGAGAGAGTTTGACCTGAGTTACAACAACCTACAGGATTCAGGAGTGAAACAGCTCTCTACTGGACTGAGAAATCCCTGGTGTAAATTGGAGACACTGAGGTCAGTCCTTTTAGTGTGTACGAGATATACAATATTCTGTTGTATTTACTTATCCATCTTTTCTAGAAATGTGGATATAATAAAGAAAGGTTGATAGTTTGAGACCTCTGTAGTACCATCTACTTTATCGTTATGTACTGTATGAGTTTTTGTAAGATCCAGATTTGACAGGTCCCGTTTCTTTTGCAGGTTGCAGAAGAAGGCTTTGTCTTCTCTGTCTTCGGCTCTGAGATCTAACCCCTCACACCTGAGAGAGCTACACCAATCATCCAGGACAGGGTGCAATTAATAAAAAATATATGCATAATAGACAATATAATTGTAACGATATTAGTCTTCCTCTGACGAGGAGTATGAAGGATCGGACCAATATGCAGCATGGTACGTGTTCATGTTGATCATTTATTAACACTGAACACAAAAAACAAAATAACAAGGAGAACGAATGAAAAGGAAACAGTTCTGTCTGGTAAAGACACAGAGACAGAAACAATCACCCACAACTAAAATGGGGAAAACAGGCTACCTAAGTATGATTCTCAATCAGAGACAACGAACGACACCGGCCTCTGATTGAGAACCATACCAGGCCAAACACATAAAAACTACATAGAAAAAAGAACATAGACTACCCACCCCAACTCATGCCCTGACCAAGCTAACACAAAGGCATAATAAAGGAACTAAGGTCAGAACGTGACAATAATACTCAGAGACACAATTACACTGGGTTTAACTAAAAAGTCCCTGTGCCCAAGAACACTAAGGTAACTTGCCTAAATGACTACCGACCCGTAGCACTCACATCTGTAGCCATGAAATGCTTTGAAAGGCTGGTCATGGCTCACATCAACACCATTTTCCCACATACCCTAGACCCACCCCAATTTGCATACCGCCCCAACAGATCCACAGATGATGCAATCTCTATTGCACTCCACACTGCCCTTTCCCACCTGGACAAAAGGAACATCTATGTGAGAATGCTATTCATTGGCTACAGCTCAGCATTCAACACCATAGTGCCCTCAAAGCTCATCACTAAGCTCAGGACCCTGGGACTAAACACCTTCCTCTGCAACTGGATTTCAGCCACCCAAGTTATAAACTGTTCTCTCTGCTACCGCACGCCAAGCAGTACCGGAGCGCCAAGTCTAGGTCCAAGAGGCTTCTAAGCAGCTTCGTCCCCCTAGCCATAAGACTACTGAACATCTAATCACATGGCTAACCAGACTATTTGCATTGCCCCCTGCACACCCTCTTCACTCTTTTACACTGCTGCTACTCTCTGTTATTATCTATGCATAAGTCGCTTAAATAACTCTACCTTCATGCATACTGTATATTACCTCAATTACCTCGACTAACCGGTGCCCCCGCACATTGACTCTGTACCGTTACCCCCTGTATATGGCCTCATCATTGTTATTTTACTGCTACTCTTAATTACTTGTTACTTTTATTATTATTATTATATATATATTTTATATTATATTACATTATATATTTTTAAGGTATTTTTCTTAACTGCATTGTTGGTTAAGGGCTTGTATGTAAGTAAGCATTTCACTGTTGTATTCAGCGCATGTGACAAATAACATGTGATTTGATAAAAAATAAATAGAACTATGTTTTTGGTTTACTTGGGTAGGGGTAAAAAACCATTACATTGGTGTCCTCATTAGAACTACAGTAGACACAAGGCTACAGCAGAGGGAGATAAAGCCACATACAGTGTCTGTTATACCTCTGACCATGACTGTCAAAATGTCTCTGAAGATGCCATGTCAGTGAATAGGATCAGAGTGAATGACTACTCAAAGGTGATGTGCTGAAATCTTAGAGATTTTTAGCTTTTCAAAATCAGGACTTTGAGTTGAATTGAAATGACGAAATGTAATTCTTTTTTTTATTTGTTTTTCATTACAAAGACACAACTAAACCTGCTGCAATGAGCCCAAGTGAAGCTTCAAGCTATCAACTGACAGGGGCCAATTACCTAAAGGGAGACAGCTTACTCATCAAAGATGCAGTAAATTCACACTTGGCACATCAGGTCAGTGTTTTTATAATGATAAATAAGACAGCCTAAAAGGTGGGTCAGAGGAGGAGAGTTTAAAGAGCAAAGAGGCATCACTGAATAATATAGTTTTTTTTTTACCTTTATTTAGGCAAGTCAGTCAAGAACAAATTCTTATTTACAATGACAGCAGGTTAACTGCCTTGTTCAGGGGTAGAACTACAGATTTTTACCTTGTCAGCTCAGGGATTTGATCCAGCTGCCTTTCGGCTACTGGCCCAACACTCTAACCACTAGGCTACCTGCCACCCCTATTTATGTTATACACAGTATTAAATTAAGTGTAACACCCCTTTCACACGATAAACATGTAATTTTCTGGAGAGGACCATGATGTGTACGATGCTGACGGGTAGAAAAGTGTCTGGCAGCCGACCCTTTCACTTCTCAACATTCATTACACTTACAGTCACGTTGTAGCTCAGTTGGTAGAGCATAACACCAGGGTACTGGGTTCAATTCCCACCACCACCCATATGTAAATTGAATTCACGCATGACTATCACTTTGGGTAAGTGTCTGCTAAATGGCATATATTATTAGGACTTGACTGGTTCTGATCCTACCCTGTGATTGTAAGGAGTTCAATTCTGTCAGCATAAAACAGGGGTGTTGAAGAGTTCTCTGGGAGGGACACATGGGGATATGAGGCAGAGATGGGTGATGGTATTTGGGGATACTATCTACATTGGGTTATGTTAGTGAGTGAGGGGTAACTTTAATATGGATGAAGAGTTCATTTGTATGAAGTAAGCCTGCCCTCTGCTATGACAGGACAAGGATAATTATAGATATGGCAAGAGTTTAATTATAGACAACAGCTGGTGGCATCATTTTAGGAGTTAGAGAGTCCCCTTTTCCCTCCCTAGTTCCCACTGGAGGTGCCTAGCCCCCTCCCTGTCAGGAAGGATCGCCTTGCACAGATTGCTAAGTGATGGAGGGCTACTCATCCAGCCCGACCTTTTGGTATTTAGAAAAAATATGTGCTCGTTGTTGTAAATGCGAATGTGTTCTCAATCAACATACCTGTTGAAATGAAAGTAGAACCATTCAACACACGCCCTTCTTCCAACGAAGTTGCGCCTGGGTCGCTCCGTGTGTCACTCCGAACAACCTGCTTGCAACTCAATTGTAACTTATCACATGAAATAGATTTTTTTATTTTTTTTATCAGAGACAAGAGAAAAAGTACATCTACAGCAGGGATCCACTCGCAAGGGCTTCTGATTCTACTGATAATGTATAATGGTTTCCATGCACCTTTTAGAATTTAATGGACCAATCAGTAACTGATTAGTTTACTTTATTTCATACTGAGGATACTGAGTACTGACACACTGAATTGAGTCAAATTCTTTGTCCAATAATAATCTTCCTATGATTAACAGAGATTACATTACCCATGCTATACTGAGATACCCAATCATGGAAGTTCCCTTGGACTAGCCTAAATGGGTAGAAGACAAGCTTAGCATTCATATCATAAACGGCACAACACTACACAAGGGAATACACAATTATTGAACTCTTAGGCCTGTAATCCTGTTGGACCTATGTGTTAAATCTGTATGCAGTATCACAAGGTCACAAGTGTTATGTCACTCCCATAGTATGCAGGAGGCTTGGGCTGTTCCAACCTCCATACTAGCATATACTTCATGGAACACATGCCCAACCTCTGTTCCGAGGGGTCTGCCAGGGGATAGCATAGACCTCTCAGGGGACAGCGTAGACCTCTGAATATCAAGGTATGCTCTTGATTGTGCTATTGTCACGCCTTGGCTTTAGTTATCTGTGTTTTCTTTATTATTTTTGGTTAGGTCAGGGTGTGACATGGGGGATTTATGTGTTTTGTCTTGTCTAGGGTTTTTTTGTAAGTTTATGGGGCTGTTTCCTTTCTAGGTAATTGTATGTCTATGGTTGCCTAGATTGGTTCTCAATTAGAGGCATCTGTCTATCGTTGTCTCTGATTGGGAACCATATTTAGGCAGCCATATTCTTTGGGTATTTTGTGGGTGATTGTTTCCTGTCTTTGTGTTTTCTGCACCAGATAGGGCTGTTTCGGTTTTGCCACGTTTATTGCTTTATATTTTGGTCATGTTTAGTTTCTCTTATTAAAGAACCATGAACTCTAACCACGCTGCATTTTGGTCCTTCTGTCCTTGCCCGGAAGAAAGCCGTTACAGCTATAGGCACTCAAAGCAATATATACTGTTGAAGTTGGAAGTTTACATACACCTTAGCCAAATACATTTAAACTCAGTTTTTCACAATTCCTGACATTTAATCCTAGTAAAAATTCCCTGTCTTAGGTCAGTTAGGATCACCACTTTATTTTAAGAATGTGAGATGTCAGAATAGTAGAGAATTATTTCTTTCAGCTTTTAATTCTTTCATCACATTCCCAGTGGGTCAGAAGTTTACATACACTCAATTAGTATTTGGTAGCATTACCTTTACGTTGTTAAACTTGGGTCAAACGTTTCAGGTTGCCTTCCACAAGCTTCCCACAAGAAGTTGAGTGAATTTTGGCCCATTCCTCCTGACAGAGCTGCTGTAACTGAGTCAGATTTGTAGGCCTCTGTAACGACTTCGGCTGAGGTCGGCTCCTCTCCTTGTTCGGGCGGCGTTCGGCGGTCGATGTCACCGGCTTTCTAGTCATCACCGATCCATGTTTCCTTTTTCCTTTTGTTTTGTCTTGATTAAACACACCTGATTTCTATTCCCTTATTATGTTCCTTATTTAACCTCTCGTCTACTTTTCTGTTTTGTCCGTGATTGTTTTGTGTTACCGTGTGTGTTGGAGGGTTTTCTCTATACGTCATGTTTCCTTGTTGGTTCCGGTTTTTTAAAATTTATATTTTGAGTAAAGACTTTTGTGTTTTTTCCTCAAACCTGTGTCCTGCGCCTGACTCAGACAACGAACCCAGCACATTGTTACAGCCTCCTTGCACGCACAAGCTTTTTCAGTTCTGTCCACAAATTTTCTTTAGGATTGAGGTCAGGGCTTTGTGATGGCCACTCCAATACCTTGACTTTGTTCTCCTTAAGTCATTTTGCCACAACTTTGGAAGTATGCTTGGGGTCATTGTCCGTTTGGAAGACTCATTTGTGACCAAGCTTTAACTTCCTGACTGATGTCTTGAGATGTTGCTTCATTATATCCACACAATTTTCTTTCCTTATGATGCCATCCCTCCAGCTGCAAAGCACCCCCACAGCATGATGCTCCGACCCCCTTGATTCATGTTTGGGATGATGTTCATCAGCTTGCAAGTCTCCTCCTTTTTCCTCCAAACATAACAATGGTCATTATGGCCAAACAGTTCTATTTTTGTTTGATTAGATCAGAGGACATTTGTCCAAACAGTACGATCTTTGTTCCCATGTGCAGTTGCAGACCGTAGTCTGGCTTTTTTATGGTGGTTTTTGGAGCAGTGGCTTCTTCCTTGCTAAGTGGCCTTTCAGGTTATGTCGAGATAGGACGTTTTACTGTGGATATAGATATGTTTTTACCTGTTTCCTTCAGCATCTTCACAAGGTCCTTTGCTGTTGTTCTGGGATTGTTTTGCACTTTTCGCACCAAAGTACGTTCATCTCTAGGAGACAGAACACATCTCCTTCCTGAGCGGTATGACGGCTGTGTGGTCCCATGGTGTTTATACTTGTGTACTATTGTTTGTACAGATGAATGTGGTACCTTCAGGTGTTTGGAAATTGCTCCCAAGGATGAACCAGACTTGTGGAGGTCTACAATTTTTTTCTGAGGTCTTGGCTGATTTCTTTTGATTTTCCCATGATGTCAAGCAAAGAGGCACTGAGTTTGAAGGTAGGCCTTGAAATACATCCACAGGTACACCTCCAATTGACTCAAATGATGTCAATTAGCCTATCAGAAGCTTCTAAAGCCATGACATCATTTTCTGGAATTTTCCAAGCTGTTTAAAGGCACAGTCAACTTGGTGTATGTAAACTTCTGACCCACTGGAATTGTGATACAGTGAATTATAAGTGAAATAATCTGTCTGTAAACAATTGTTGGAAAAATGACTTGTGTCATTCACAAAGTAGGTGATTTAACCGACTTGCCAAAACCATAGTTTGTTAACAAGAAATTTGTGGAGAGGTTGAAAAATGAGTTTTAATAACTCCAACCTAAGTGTATGCAAACTTCCAACTTCAACTGTAGCTAGTTGTCCAATGGTGCAATGGAAAAAAAATAACTCGCTTATAGAAGATGAGTGTAGAATGGATAGGGGGGGGGTTTCCATTATCCCAGCCACACATCTTCCAAAAATGTAGAGGAGTCACTTAACGCTCAGTATTTTTAGCTAGGGCGAACGCATGTCAAGTCTGGCCCCCATGTCTCTCTCTTTGTCTCTCTCTCTGAGCCCTGACTGGCGGCATCTGCCCTCTCATATCCCCCTGAGCTGCCCACACCCTAGAGAGGTGGAGCCTCCATGTCCTTTTGCATTTGACCTGGGTGAGGGACCAGTAGCACGGTGAGTCTCTTTGGCCCGAGGTGTCTGCTGCCCTCCATGGCCCAATGATCCAGCAACCAAACCCTTCCTAACACCTGCTGGTCTGACAAGTATCAGGTCGAAGCTATCTAGAGGCCTGGTTACCCGTTCTGCGGTTTCTACTGACCACTAAGAAAAACAAATATTTCTATCCTCAACCCTTTCCCTTTGGATCCGAGACGAGGCGGTTGACGACACCAACCATGGCTAATAAACTGGGTCTGGCTGTGGGGGACGACACGACGTCCATCATGGCGCTATTGGAGCGTGTGGCGGGCATCATTGACAACGTGCAGACGTGTCAGACACGTATGGAGGAGAGGCAGCTAGAATTGGAGAACAGCGTCAAGACCATCCAGGAGGACGTGGTGAAGCTGACGGTAAACCACGCCGCCACCAGCAGCACAGTGGACAAGCTGCTGGAGAAGACGCGGAAGGTCAGCTGTCACATCAAGGACGTTCGGGTACGGGTGGAGAATCAGAACATCCGCGTCAAGAAGGTGGAAATAACCCAGGAGGAACTGTTGGCCAAGAACAAGTTCCGGGTTGTTATCTACCAGGTAAGCCCATTCAGCCAATGCCATTGCTGTCAGAAGCAAGGGGTACTCACCATTGTCATCTTCATCCTCTAACTGGTTATTTAAGGATCATACTCTCAAGAGCTGTAGAAGGATGTGGTAAATTGTTCAAACTCCTAGACTTTAGTTGAGATTTTGCTTGCAGAAACAACATGGAGACAGGGGGCCCGAAAGAATCTGTTAAAATTGAGCGTGTTAAAAGTGAAATCAAAGCATGGACTCTTTCAGATGGTTGAATGGTGCAGGTTTAATTTTACTTTGGCCTTCAAAGCTAACAGCTGCAGGCCTGCCGTTGACTTGATTATTTCAGGGCCTGAGTTGCCTTGACAGGACGTAAGATATAGTGCAGTCTATTAAAAGGTTAGATGCTGCACTCAAGAATATGAATCTATGTGGCAGATTGCCAGTGACGATACGATTTGGATTAAGCAGCCACGGATGGGGCGGAGTGGATCTTGGCTGCCATTTTATTTCAGACTAGGAAAGAAAGGAGGAGGTCAAATAACAAAGAACAACATGCTTTTTCTATAAACAAACTGGATTCACTGGCAGCCGCATAATCAATGAACGATATGCAGTTTGGCATGCAAGTGTGTGTGTGACATACAGTACTAATGTTGAATAAGAAACTATTGCTTTGAAGGCATGCAATGAGTTGATTTAATTCATACTCTCCCTGCTATGAAATGGATGCTGAAATTAAAGATGACTCTAAAACCGGATCAATTTTCAAACATTTTAACACCACTTTTTACTCAAATGCATTACAGATAATGTTTTTATTTTATATTAATATTACCACTGGTGTTTCTAATTTTTTTTGTTGTGAAATTACTACAAACAGTAATTTCTAGAAGTTATTTCAAATATTTTTGTAACGGTACGTACTTATGCTGTTTCCCTACAGTCTTGAAGTAAATACCAGGTAATAAGGGGGCTGTAAAAGTAAAGTGATACCAACTTAATTCTACTAATTGCTCAGTTTGCCTGGTCCAGAATGGGTCATACGGGTTAAGACCGTTCCATTCTATTTTTACTCTAAAGGGGGAAGTGAAAATGAAACATGATAGGAAGGTTTAGGAATCAAACAAGGAGTGGGGACATCTGTGGCATGGTTACAGTAATGTTGGTTGATTCTCTTGGTATACCGGGATTGACTAATTCACCACACTGTCTGCCATTCTGCGATTGTGCCATTTAGTGACCACTAGGTGCTCTTTTTATGTCATCGTTTAAATGAAAATTGGTAAATGCAAATTAGAATTCAAATTTAGCAATTTTTTGGGATAAGCTGCACAGACCCAACATGTACATGGTTAGTGATGATTCCGTATAAGGGGATCGAAAGAAAAAGATAATGGATGGAACTAATCTTCCTAGATTTCCCTTGTAGCCTAAACCTGCAGTGGCACAGATTTATCAAATAAAATCTTATTTGTCACCTGCGCCAAATACAACAACATGTGTAGACTTTACTGTAAAATACTGACTCACGAGCCCTTTCCCAACAATGCAGAGCCGAAAAGTATGAACATGTGTAAAAAATAACTAAAAAATAAATGTTTTTTAAAGATGAAGGATATACAGTGGTAACATAAAATAACAACAACAAGTGTACCGGTACCGAGTCAATGTGCTGGGGGTACGAGGTAGCTGAGGTGATTGAGGTAATATAATTGACAATGTTTGGTCTCAGCAAAAGAGATGGCTCTAATGTTGACAACACATTAAAGTATCTCCCCATTTCTTTAGAGAAATAAACTGTAAAACAAGTTACTCTCTTGACAGAAATTAGCTCGTCGTACTGTAAGGCAGTTCATGAATATTAATTAAGAACACCCTCTTTGTTTTTCCAGGTAATGTTGGGCAAGAGAACATTGAAATGGCAAAAAAAAAACTTATTTGGAATTTAAGTCAGAATATTCCACGAATAGAACAGTCTGGCTCTCTCTCTAATAATGAAGAGCACCTCCAGTCTTTGTAAAGGCATTTGCTGTTATTTGCTGGGTCTAAATAACAGCTGACAACATTATTCAAAGTTATTATACAAGGTTATTCTGAGAGCCTGCTGTGCACAGGGTCCTCTTTCTGTTTTTATGCTGAGAGCCTTTTCCTGTCAAGGCCCTCACCTCCTAATAAAGTATTAGGTATGAGGCTGTGATTGTCAATAAACCTCTCTTAGAATTATATGAACGCAAGGGAATAAGTAAGTAAGACATATTATTAAGTAAGACTAATTAGTAATTAAGTAAGACACATTAGTAATTAAGTAAGACACATTAGTAATTAAGTAAGACAAATTAGTATGTAAGACAAATTAGTAAGTAAGATTAATGAGTAAGTAAGTAGGTAAGACAAATTAGTAAGTAAGTAGGTAAAACAAATGAGTAAATAAGACAAATTAGTAAGTAAGTAGTTTAGTAAGTAAGACACATTAGTAATTAAATAAGTAAGACCAATTAGTAAGTAAGTAGTCAGTAAGTCAGTCAGTATGTAAATAAGTAAGTAAATATATAACTGTGTACAAAATGACATAGTTTATACAGAAAATGAGGGAGGACATTCTCAGAATGATGTCCTCGTGATAGGGCTAAGTTTTATATTGAAATTGTATTGAATAGACTTCAGAAGTCATCATTTCTTTGGCATCATTTAGCAGAGTTTTATTGGTCTTGGCCTATCATAAAGGTTGTTATAATCCTTTATGATTAATCCTTTAATCCATGTTAATCCTACGTGTGTGAGGCTGTAATTTTATAAAGTCAAAGGTTTGAACCTTTAGTGTAAGTGTTTAGATCAGGTGTTCTATAATACGTAAGAGGCATATTAATGATACAGTACATTAATAGTAGTAATATTTCATGTAGCAAATGGTACATGCCTCGTTAGAGTATATTGGAACAGCACTGCAACTCTGAATTCAGCATTGGAAGCAAACTTCCTCACCCATAAATGGAACTTGAATATGTGTAAGGCTTTGGCACGATACTTTGAAATTCTAAAGTTTTCAGACCACTTGACTTTTTCCACATTTTGTTATGTTACAGCCTTATTCTAAAATTGATTAAATTACTTTTTCCCCCTCTTCAATCTACACACTATACCCCATTATGACAAAGTGAAAACAGGTTTATATACATTTTTGCTAATTTATATTTAAAAAATTAAAAGTAAGTTAATGCTTAGAGCTGACCGCCCGGCCAAACTGAGCAATCGGGGGAGAAGGGCCTTGGTCAGGGCGGTGACTAAGAACCCAATGGGGACTCTGATAGAGTTCCAGAGTTCCTCTGTGGAGATGGGAGAACCTTCCAGAAGGACAGGTTCTGCAGCACTCCACCAATCAGGCTTTTATGGTAGTGGCCAGACGGAAGCCACTCCTCAGTAAAAGGCACATGACAGCCCGCTTGGAGTTTGCCAAAAGGCACCTAAAGGACTCTCAGACCATGAGAAACAAGATTCTCTGGTCTGATGAAACTTTTTGATTGGAATGCCAAGCGTCACGTCTGGAGGAAACATAGCACCATCCCTACTGTGAAGAATGGTGGTGGCAGCATCATGCTGTGGGGATGTTTTTCAGTACTAGGGACTGGGAGGCTAGGATTGAGGGAAAGATGCACAGATCAAAGTACAGAGAGATCCTTGATGAAAATCTGCTCCATAGCGCTCAGTATCTCAGACTGGGGCGAAGGTTCACCTTCCAACAGGACAACGACCCTGAAAATAGCAGTGCAGCAACGCTCCCCAACCAACCTGACAGAGCTTGAGAGGATCTGCAGAGAAGAAAGGGAGAAACTCCCCAAATACAGGTGTGCCAAGCTTGTAGCGTCATATCCAGAAAGACTCAAGGCTGTAATCGCTGCCTAAGGTGCTTCAACAAAGTACTGAGTAAAGGGTCTGAATCCTTGTGTAAATGGGATATTTCCGTTTTTAATTTTGAATACACTTGCAAACATTTCTAAAAACCTGTTTTTGCTTTGTCATTATGGGGTAGATTGATGAGGGGGAAAAAACTACTTAATCCAGTTTAGAATTGAGGCGGTAATGTAACAAAATGTAGAAAAAGTGAAGGGTTCTGTATGTAACTGCAATTCAAACACATGAAACAGTTGATGCATAATGTTAAGATATGATGTTAAGACATGGTTTTTCTCTTGTGAACATTTCTTGAAAGGATGAATGAGCTGGAGGCCCATGGAAAACGTACTGAAGCATCTCCAATTCCCAAATAACTTCAAGCAGGAGAGGGAAACGAGAGACCCAAGTGAACCAGTACACATCTGATATATGCCAAAGACTATCAAACCAGTTCTCATTAAAAGCGTTATTTAATGAACACATATCTAAATGAATGGTGCTGAACTCTCAGGTGACACAATGTTGTATCAAAACCTTAGTCTTTCTACCCAACTTTTGACATGTTGTGAAATACTGTAGGCCTTTATGGCATATTCTATAAAGTGCATACATTTCGAATTATGTAATAAATTATTATTTTTGAAATATCATTAAAGTCTTGTGTTTTCATAGAATATTAGAGGCTAATAACTTTAATTCTGAGATGCACGTAGAACATAGTTAATTTACATTTTAGAATGGAGGGTGTTTTTTTGTCATACTGAAATCATACTGTTATTAAGTGATTGTAGGTGGGGAAAAAACAGCCAATTAGGGTAAAATCTGTGAAATTTTGTTGAACTGTCTTATTAACCCTATTAGTCCCGAGACCCCATCAAAAATCTCCTTTTCATTGACTTTCATTTATCTGCATGTCCAGCCTTTATATTTAGCCTCACAGTAAAGTGTTTTACCATTTCCTTTTCAGGACAACCAGGGCTACAAGTACAACTCAAAACAATTTGACATAAACAGTTACATTCATAAGTTTTACTGACCCATGTCAATAAGAAAAGGTCAGCCAAAGCAAAAACATGATCATTTTCTATTTATTTATATGAATGCTGTAAGTACAGACATTTTTTGCTAACTGGGAAATGAATATCCAACTAGTCAGAGGCAACTGTGCAGAGTTTGGTGTTTAAGACAGCAACTAGGTGAGCTTATTACAGTATTATATACGCCATGTCCTAGGATTTACTATGATCTTCTATGTAGAAGAACCCCTCACCTTCGAATGACCTTGTGTAGCTTGTGAGCATCACAGAGCAGAACATGTTACATGTGCATGTTTATGAGAGACTTTCAATCGTCGCTTTAAATAGTTTGTAGCTCAAGTCATTCAAAAGTCTGTAGCTCAAACACCACGTTTAAAAGTGGTTAGAATTCCAATTCGCGCCGTCATCACGGTGGGACTCATTGGATTAACAGATTAACAGATATACAAATAATGGTTTGAACCAAATTCACTGATTAACTGAAACTCACAGTGTGGGCTGGATACAGTGTTGGGTTGCAGATACCAGTTTAGCTGCCATCTATGGTAGTTCATACAATTATTTATGGTTCTTGTGGCTGCTCTCATTTCAAACATTGACTTTAATGAGTGAAGTACTGTATGAAACATGAACCCATTAAATAACTGAGTTATGGGACACGCAGCATTAAACGAGAGCAGTTGGTCTATGCTTCTCAGGATCGTCAAGATGTCAGATTCTTCATTCAACAACTAAGGCAAAAACGTCAATATTATGGTGGTCATTCTCCTCCCAACATCAAGACTTTTAATTTTGGTCTTTATTTTCTATGTTATAAAACCTCAATACTATTGCAATCCTTCTGTCAGAGCTCAGATATAATTAAACCTGAAACACAGTGCTACCACTTGATATTACCGATGTATACTAGCAGGCAGACAAAATGATGTTTTACTGTCACATACACTGGAGAGGTGCAGTGAAATGTGTGGTTTTACAGGTTACAGATGTATACTAGCAAGCAGACACACAAGCGCTTTTGTGTATCCCTTTGGTTGTTTTGAGGTGGTTCTGAGACACTCAACCTGGTTTCTGATCTCATTATAGGGTGACAGTGAGGTGCCAGCTGTGGCAGCCGAAAAGGAACCCAAAGGACCCAGTCAACCCAAGGCACCCAAAGCGTCGGCGGCCGAAGTGGAGCCAGACCACTTTGAGCTCCCCCCTGAGTCTGATGAGGAGTACATGGTGGTGGAGGAAGCCTCGTCCACGGCCGCCACGATTAAGAAATCAGGCCTGAGCCGCATCGAGAGCTTCAAATCTACCTTCTCCCGTGCGAACATGACCAAGACGAAAGAGAACATGAACAGCAAGGTTGGGCAGATGGGTGAGCGCATCGTATCAACTGAGCGCCGGGAGAAGATCCGCCAGTCCGGCGAGAGGCTCAAGCAGTCCGGCTCGCGGCTCAAGGAATCTATTGCCAGCCATGTGCCAGCCAAACTGAAGAAGGAGAGGACTGTGGCGGAGGGCCAGGAGGGGGCCGAGGGGGTCACTGAGGGTGCCGCACCCATCCCACCTCCCAAGGGACGCAAATCCGCAAGCCCTGACCTCGCCTACACGGAGGTGACCAAGGAGGCTGAAGATGGAGAGGATGAGGTACCGATAAATGATATCAAGCAGCTCTCCTAAAACAGCGGTCAAGGAAACTGAAAAACAACAACATACATGTTATTTTTCCTTTTTTTGGGGGGATTGGCCTGTGACCCATAGTCCCAGTAGTCCCGGTCCCAGAAACAGGCCAGTTAGGGTGTCAACACGATGAGTTTATATAATCCACACACTCCTGTAACATTTGAAAGTCATCTTTGTTTAGGGAATTCAAGGATTTATATAGAACAAGTATATATATATTTTTTTCATTTTTTCCTGTTTACATTAGACATGGACTTTCAAGTGTGCAAAACAAATTAACTGAAAAGAATTACAGCAAGTTTGTGGGATTGGACATTTTCTACAGACTTTCAACATCTTCATAATCAACATACTTACAACATAACGGATATTCAATTGTCGTTAATTTGCATGTTGAAAGGCTGAATATGGGATGTTAAGGCTAAACTACTGAAATGATGGAAGTTGAAATTGAGTTTTGGTATGAATGGTTTAATTAAGGTTAATGTTACATATGCAAAACAATAACTTGACAGAGAAATGTCTTGTGTGAAGTATGTGAAGAGTGATGAGCTTTAGGACTGAATGATGTCAATTCATGCCCGCCGAACCAGAATTCAGTGAATAGTTTTTGCAGAGAAAAACTAAAATCAGCTGTCGTCTGAGGAGTAATGCATATATAAACATATATAACAAGTATATATCATTTCATAAGAAAATGGGTTAATTTCTAAATTGGTCCTTTGTAGCTCAGTTGGTAGAGTATGGCCTTCTAACACCAGGGTAGTGGGTTCGATTCCCGGAACCAGACATACGTACAGTGTATGCACGGATGACTAAGATAAAAGCTTCTGCTAAATGGCATATATTATTATATGAAACGGTGGGTGAGGAAACTACTGTGCATTATGTCAAATATCTATGGATATGACATTTAAAAATAAATCATAATTAGCTATACAAATGGCCAGTAGGAACAGACATTGCAAGTACATCATTTAACTCCCTATGGACATAAGCAGATTCCTGAATATTTGCATCTTCTGCTCATTTAGTATTGTTAAATATATGAAGCCATTTCTAGATCTTTTTTTCTGTTATAGTGTGAGTGATTTGGCATGACTATAGATATTATTTCATGAAGTTGAGAGGAATTCTCTTGAGTTTATGCCACTTTACATATATAGGATGGATTTGAAGCCTCTCTGCAGTTAAGGAGAGGTAACACATTGTGCATGTCATTATCTTATTCAATTGTCCAATACTCTTGTTAACTGTAGATTTTGTTTATATTCAATGAACACAGTTGAAAAAGGTCTAAACTCAGTGCAGTACTACACTAACTGTTGCTATGGTAATTATTTGCCCAACATATGTTAAGATAGTAGACAAGATAGTAGTCGAAAGCTTTTGTTTTTTCCCATAAAATGTGTCGTAACAGCTTATGACAACCACACTCGTATTACAACACGCACAACCCAGTCAAGAGGTATATGTAAATGTTACTGGCGTCCTTGTTTGCTATGCTCTGATTTATTACATAATTATTACAATTTTATAAAAGTGTTATTACTATGATGCTACATGATGCTATTGAAATGCTTTTTGACAGGGTGAAGTGTTAGAGGGGTTGATTTTAGTGGATAAATTGGAATAGGGGAAACATGTCATAACAACTATCTTTTCTACAGCACTTCAACAAATAAAATACCAGGATATGATGAGTTATTCAAAAACAACTATTTCTATACGACTTGTGCATTGTTTACATCTACTGTTATTCTTTGAAAATATGTTTAATAAAAATTACAAATATAGTAATTTGGCTGCACAAAATACTAGCATTATTGATTTAATCAAATAATTTGCACTACGTAGACAAATAGTAATTCTGAGAAATCACTTGGAATTAGATAAACACACATTGTCGTCATTGTCATATTCCGAATGTGGTTGAGCCACACAGTCACTCATTCACACACGCACACACGCACCCCTACCTATCCACTTCCTCTCCGCCAACACAAACATGTTTTGCAAAACTAAAATGGCTACCACTTGAAATTAAATTTCCACTCATTTGCAGTCACAGAGCAGAGCCACTCCCCTCAGAGTCCAGTGGTCAGGGGACTGGAACGTGCGCAGCAGCAGGGAGAAGATGAAGGTGAGGTCTGTGCGTCTAGGTTTCTTATACACGGGACAGGGGTACAGGCTTATCCCTTGCTGACGCTTGGCATCGGAAGCCAACGTGCTGATAGCATAGACGTGGACCACAGGGAGGACTGTGAAAAGGACCTGGAAGTGAAAGACGGGGGTGAGACTCAAAAGGCTGGTTTCTAACAACTTCAGACTCAAAGGAAATTCATTACAGACCTGGGTCAAATACATTATGTCAAATACAATTAATCAAGGTGCAATTGAATTTAGAGTTTTCACTTTTGGGACTATTTCATTGGTATGATCATATACATTTAGTTGTTGTTGACAGAACCCAGGTCTGGTTCATTCAATGTTTTTACCATCGATCTTAGAGAAGCAAATAATAATGAGCATAAATATTGATAATGCTATATGCTAACCTTTGGAGGTGACTCTGTGAGTTTGGCGTTTCTCTTGTCCCACCCTGCGCCATCCAGGAAGAGTCCGTAGATGTAGACTCCGCCCATGTCGTCTGGCGGCGGCGCTGTGACATCCTCCCTCATCATCCGGGTGACATCGTTGTGCAGGACGACAGTGTCCAGAGCCCAGCCTTTGGCCAGGTTCATCCTCGTGGTCTCCTGCCTCATGGCAGTCAGAAAGCCCTATGACAAACCACACAGTTTATCATGACATGAATTGGATTTTTTTTTGCTGGGTGCTTTAAAAGAACACTTTAAAATCCTAACATTTATATCATAACGTAATATACATTATTCCCAGGTAATACATAAAGAGTACAAGTTCCACACGAAGTACTGTAACCAGATATTAATTGGTGCGACTGCCTTGTCTGCTCCACCTCTGAGCTTGTACATTTGCAGTATGTGACTCGTGTCAGGAAACTAGGCATATGTCGCGAATCACTACTTCACAGGAGAGCCATTTGAACGTAAAGTAGTTTTCATTTTAAGTTAAAAAGTGTACTGTTAGCTAGCTAGCTAACGTTAGCTGGCTGGCTCGCTAGCTAACATTACGTGTATGATCTTATTATTTATATCTCAGAGCCATTTGCTTTGCTAGTTATAGCCTAATGTTAGCTAGCTAACATTGAACCTGGTTGGTTAGCTACCTGCAGATTCATGCAGGGTAGTAACGTCATGAGTTGTGATTATGGTTAATTGTTTACCCAGCTAGCTAGCTACATGTCTTAACAAAGGACTCCATGCAAGTAACCATTTCAATAGAATGTCACAGCGACAACTGTTGATAGATGTAGCTGGTAAATTCACTCTGGCTAACTACTCCGATTTCAGAGCACTCTCGTCTGAGTATGCCAGAGTGCAGAATAACTGACAAATTTACGAACGCTCAACACCTGTTGAATATGTCCGGTGTCAGTAAATGTTGGCAAAAAAGCATAATTTTTGTCAGCAGCACAGTTGCAGTCACCAACGCTCTGGATAACATATAAACAGCATAACCAGCTATGCTAGGGCGAGTAAAATAGTCAGTGAGCTGTTCTCTCATTTGTGTCTTGAAGTAGCTAGCCAACGTTTGCCAGTTAGCTTGGGTGCTTGACTGTCGTTGTTAGGATAGAACACTCAGATCAACCCTTAAAGAGTTGGGTGGGGCTAAAACTTAAGAGGGTGTGAAAGATGCTGAAGGGGTGTAGACAAAGAAGAGCTCTCCAGTAGGTACCAAAACATTCAAAGGCCATTTTCTCAAAGTTGATCAACTTTCAAAGCAGAATGACTTTCCCATTGTTCCTTTAAATGCAGTGTATGATATACCATGTTGTAGCTCTGTGTCTCTGCTTTTAACCAATGTAAAAAAACACAATTTCAAATTCTGCTACATAAGATCGATTCAATGCGGTCAGTCACGTATATCCTACCTGTGGGTTGAAGAAGCCAGTGAGCCAGAACTGGTGGGGCCGTCCACTGGAGATCCAGGTATAAAACTGCTGGTTTCTCTCCAGTAGCTCCGTGAACCAGAAGCCCAGCGTCGCAGAGTCCCAGCTGATCTTCTGCCACAGCTTGGGGATGCGTGCGTCATACATGCTGTCCAGGGCATCCCTCAAATCCTCTGACATGATAATGGTCCCTAATGGTAGATAGTTTAGTTCAGGGACTCGAAACCTATAACCAGACTCAAAGGTCTCACTTCGATTTTGGAGTAGAGAAAAATGTTGTCTAATTTCTTATCAAAAGTTGCTAACTAGCTATGTATTGTATTTCCATGCTATTTACACTGTACAGTGTGAAAGTTGTTTTTATTACATATGATCTTTTTCATAGTACCTCTGTATGCATTTACAGTATGTGTTTTTTAGAGACTTACCATCAATGGCCAGTTTCAGATCGGTGAGGGTACTCCGTACACAACCTATGATTCGCTGCATGCGGTCAAGCTCCTGCCGCAGAAAGATGTTCATGGGCTGGAAAAGGCCCATTTTCTGAAGATGAGCTCTCACCTGAAGCACAAAGTAGAGGGGACCTTATTATTGATGTAGTTGTTCAGCTGATCTGTGGTACATATGGTATCTTTACAAAGCCAAGATATAACAATTGTTGACCCCCAACCCATGATTGACACAATCAACCTTGTCCATGTCTGGTTGGTTACCTCATGTGGAACGTAGTCTGGTGGCAGCTTGTCCAGCATCTCGTTGGCCAGTTTCTGGACAGTGGCCTCTCTTGTCTCCCCACCCCCTCCTCCACTGTCCTTGGGTTGGATATTGATGATGGTGCTTAGGATCTTGTTGGCCATGTTTGTCTGGTACGTAATGTCAGCATTAGGATGAAGACCGAACACCTGTTGGTCACACAACTGTGATTAGTATATGTGTTGTATGTTTGAGTAGTAGAAATGATGTTTGTTGCTCCAGTGTGATAGTAGCCTATTCAAAAATAACCAAAACCTGTCTAACATTAACAGTCTGCTAACTGCAAGCAGAAAATAATGATGTAGCACTAATGTCACACCAATAACATCTCTCCCCCCTCTTACCTCTGGCGAGTCGACCAGTGGCAGGGTCTCAATGTGGAGCAGGTAATCCGGCACATTCTTTGCTTTGGGTATAGTATAACCCTTGTAGAAACAGAACTTGTCGGCGAATGTGCTCTCGCTGAACCACACGCGGGTGAAGGTGTTGAGAAGGTGTTTGTCCAGGTCGTCTGTTACGCGGCCGCCATATTGGACCTCGCCCAGCATATAGCGCAGGCAGCTCCAGTTGACGCCCCGCTTCACGTCCAACTCGTCCAGATGGTTCTGGACAAACTGCATGCTGGAGGTGAAGTCTGCCTGGTTGAACTCGTACGGGATGTTCCAGCCCAGGGGGCCAAACTTACGCCTCTCCTTGATGGAGAAAAACCAACACACATGAGATTGATAGAGAGATTGATGGACATCATTGGTTCATCCATTCATTCATTTATTTTCACTAGATAAAATATCATTATAAGTAATAACTGTAGAGTTAAAGCATAGATTGTAATGTAAAGAATGTGAGTGTTTCACAGTAGACCTACTGATTTTCAAAGGGTTCCCTGTCCTGCAGGGGGGAAAGAGAGAGGTACAGAGGCAGAGTACTAGTAAGACCCAGTGAAATACAGAGGCAGAGCACTAGCAAGAACCAGTGAAATACAGAGGCAGAGCACTAGCAAGAACCAGTGAAATACAGAGGCAGAGCACTAGCAAGAACCAGAGAAATACAGAGGCAGAGCACTAGCAAGAACCAGTGAAATACAGAGGCAGAGCACTAGCAAGAACCAGTGAAATACAGAGGCAGAGCACTAGCAAGAACCAGTGAAATACAGAGGCAGAGCACTAGCAAGAACCAGAGAAATACAGAGGCAGAGCACTAGCAAGAACCAGAGAAATACAGAGGCAGAGCACTAGCAAGAACCAGTGAAATACAGAGGCAGAGCACTAGCAAGAACCAGTGAAATACAGAGGCAGAGCACTAGCAAGAACCAGAGAAATACAGAGGCAGAGGACTAGCAAGAACCAGAGAAATACAGAGGCAGAGCACTAGCAAGAACCAGAGAAATACAGAGGCAGAGGACTAGCAAGAACCAGAGAAATACAGAGGCAGAGGACTAGCAAGAACCAGAGAAATACAGAGGCAGAGGACTAGCAAGAACCAGTGAAATACAGAGGCAGAGTACTAGCAAGAACCAGAGAAATACAGAGGCAGAGCACTAGCAAGAACCAGTGAAATACAGAGGCAGAGGACTAGCAAGAACCAGAGAAATACAGAGGCAGAGGACTAGCAAGAACCAGTGAAATACAGAGGCAGAGTACTAGCAAGAACCAGTGAAATACAGAGGCAGAGTACTAGCAAGAACCAGTGAAATACAGAGGCAGAGTACAAGCAAGAACCAGAGAAATACAGAGGCAGAGGACTAGCAAGAACCAGAGAAATACAGAGGCAGAGGACTAGCAAGAACCAGTGAAATACAGAGGCAGAGGACTAGCAAGAACCAGTGAAATACAGAGGCAGAGCACTAGCAAGAACCAGTGAAATACAGAGGCAGAGCACTAGCAAGAACCAGTGAAATACAGAGGCAGAGCACTAGCAAGAACCAGTGAAATACAGAGGCAGAGCACTAGCAAGAACCAGTGAAATACAGAGGCAGAGCACTAGCAAGAACCAGAGAAATACAGAGGCAGAGCACTAGCAAGAACCAGAGAAATACAGAGGCAGAGGACTAGCAAGAACTAATGAAATACAGAGGCAGAGCACTAGCAAGAACCAGTGAAATACAGAGGCAGAGCACTAGCAAGAACCAGTGAAATACAGAGGCAGAGCACTAGCAAGAACCAGAGAAATACAGAGGCAGAGGACTAGCAAGAACCAGAGAAATACAGAGTGAAATACAGAGCACTAGCAAGAACCAGTGAAATACAGAGGCAGAGCACTAGCAAGAACCAGAGAAATACAGAGGCAGAGCACTAGCAAGAACCAGAGAAATACAGAGGCAGAGCACTAGCAAGAACCAGAGAAATACAGAGGCAGAGTACTAGCAAGAACCAGAGAAATACAGAGGCAGAGCACTAGCAAGAACCAGAGAAATACAGAGGCAGAGGACTAGCAAGAACCAGAGAAATACAGAGGCAGAGTACTAGCAAGACCCAGTGAAATACAGAGGCAGAGTACTAGCAAGACCCAGTGAAATACAGAGGCAGAGTACTAGCAAGACCCAGTGAAATACAGAGGCAGAGTACTAGCAAGAACCAGAGAAATACAGAGGCAGAGGACTAGCAAGAACCAGAGAAATACAGAGGCAGAGTACTAGCAAGAACCAGAGAAATACAGAGGCAGAGCACTAGCAAGACCCAGTGAAATACAGAGGCAGAGTACTAGTAATAACCAGAGAAAAGGGAAGGAAAACATGGAACAGTAGATGGAAAGACTGTTATTGATGTGAATGCTGAAAATGTTAGAGAAGCAACAGCAATTGGGGATATGGGTATTTAATATGATGGTATGATATGGGGATATGGGTATTTAATATGATGGTATGATATGGGGATATGGGTATTTAATATGATGGTATGATATGGGGATATGGGTATTTAATATGATGGTATGATATGGGGATATGGGTATTTAATATGATGGTATGATATGGGGATATGGGTATTTAATATGATGGTATGATATGGGGATATGGGTATTTAATATGATGGTATGATATGGGGATATGGGATTATGATACAGGGTATGATACGGGGTATGATACGGGGGTGACTCAGGTTTGAAATGATGTTGTTCAGTCAGACCTGAACAGTAGTGTGGAGGAAGGCCACAGCGTATAACAGAGGTCTCCACTGGGGCAGGTTAGTAATCTCCAGCATCTCCTGAGTCACACCGTTGTAGGTCCTTTTCAACCCTGCTTTCATACCTGGACACAACATAAGACCACAAATCTGGTATGACACAAATGAATAATACGAAGATACTGTATATGCCATGTTCATCAATCCAGATTATGAAAATGAACACAGAAGAAGTGGTTTACATGTACCTTGAGGAGGCTCATTGGTGAACTTGATGGACGACTGCAGGAAGTTGATGGGGAACTTGGGGTGGACCTCGGTGGTCAGCCACACCCTACAACCACTGTGGATGTTTTCGGTGTTGGTGACCGACTCCAGCAGCTCGTCCAGGAAGTCCAGGCCCAGGTGGCAGTTCTGGAGGAGGAGCCAACCTCCATCAGCCATGCTGTTGGCCAATAACCTGCGAGCATGCACTTCCTGGCCCTGCCCCATGGAGATGGGTCTGCATGGTGCTCCCTACAGGTACACGCCGGACACAACATCAGCAAAACAGTCAAATACATACAGTAGAAAACAGATGCATCATGCTTTTTAGTCTAGGACTAGGCTTAATCTAGGTCTGAGAAACTTGCCACTAAAGTTACCTTTGCTTTTGCAAGCCTCTCTATGTTCTCCGTAGGATCGGAGCCCATAGACAGGAAGCACACCATGGGAGTCCTCTTGTCACTCTCCGCCCACATAGACTCCATGTCCAGAATGACCCCCTCGGCGTACTTAGGCCCCAGCGACTCAGCGATGTAATGCCGTGCCTGGAACAAAAACCAAAGGGATTCACCAGCTAATGTGGGGAACACAGGCTATACAACTGCCGCTGAGGATTTTCAACACGGTTCATTAGCTTTGGATAAATCTATGGCTTTATTAGAGGTTTTCATTTTGTCATTATTGAAGAGGCAACATTTGGTGGATCAACCTGGGTTCGAAGATGACTGAGAACTATGAAATAAAAACCTACATGTTTGAATCCACCTATGATTATTTGTGAAACGTTTATATTGCAGGGTGATAATTATATGGCCAATGGGGAAATGGTTTTATTCGGATCACATAGCAATAACGTAAAGCAGAATCATTGACACGTTGCACAGAGGATCTGCAGCCTAGGAGCATAGAGAGCAGTACTGTACAGTGGTTCTTCCTTTAAAAGTGAGTCGCATTCTATTAAGAGAGATGATTAGAAATGTGTTGGCTGAAGAGACATAGACAGGTAGTATTCAACACCACACTGCCCAAAGGAGAAGAAACATGTCTGGAGAACAAAACATTAGTTTTCAATTTGAGTGTGGAAAATGTTTGTTTACAGCACAATGTACTGTATAGTACATTGAGTGCATACATTTGTGTTCAGTGTATGTGATCCCTTCAACCCACAACCTTGCCATTACTATCACCACAGCCACGGTCTTACCAACTGTCACTCCACTTCCAGGAGCATGTAGGGTGATTCCACGCCAGCGTAGGTCAAAAATATATATATGGTATCTGAAGAGGGCATTTGAGGTCTAAAAAGGCCTAAAATGGCCACTTTCATCATGATTTTCTCAAAAATGGTTTGTGATACAAATGTAAAAAGCAAACATCCTTCCGCCCTATGAAGTTTCTATGTAAGAATTGCCAGAACAATCTGAGATACAAACACTATTTTGGGGCTACGCTGGCATGGAATCACCCTGTAGGTTTGTGGAATAGTCTTAGCCAGTTGTGGAAAAAGCACCAAATTGTCATACTTGAGTAAAAGTAAAGATATGTTAATACAAAATGACTCAAGTTAAAGTGAAAGTCACCCAGTAAAATACTACTTAAGTAAAAGTCTAAAAGTATTTGGTTTTAAATATACTTAAGTATCAAAGGTAAATGTAACTGTTAAAATGTACGTAAGTAAGTAAAAAAAAAGTAAATATAATTTCAAATTCCTTATATTAAGCAAACCAGATAGCATAATTTTCTTGTTTTCTAAATTACAGATAGCCAGGGGCACACTCCAACACTTTAGTGAGTCCACCAGATCAGAGGCAGTAGATGAACAGGAATGTTCTCTTGATAAGTGCTGGAATTGGACCATTTTCCTGTCCTGCTAAGCATTCAAAATGTAAGGAGTACTTTTAGGTGTCAGGGAAAATGTATGGAGTATATAGTGCATTGTTTTCTTTAGGAATGTAGTGAAGCTGTAACGGCTCTCGTTGGTGGTAGAAATAGTAGACCAAAGTGGAAAGTGTTCATGATTTTAATTGAAAAAACACTCAAACAAAATAACAAAATCAAACACGCAGTTCTGTCAGGCAACAGTAACTAAACAGAAAACAAGATCCCACAAACTCAGGTGGAAAACAGGCTGCCTAAGTATGATTCCCAATCAGAGACAACGATAGACAGCTGCCTCTGATTGGGAACCACACTCAGCCAAAAACAAAAGAAACAGAAAACATAGAATTTCCCACCCGAGTCACACCCTGACCTAACCAAACATAGAGAATAATAAGGATCTCTAAGGTCAGGGAGTGACAGAAGCAAAAGTTGTCCAAAATAAAAATAGTAAAGTAAAGTACAGATCCCAAAAAAACCTACTTAAGTAGTACTTGAAAGTATTTTTACTTAAGTACTTTACACCACTGGTCCTAGCTTAGTAGATATTTGGCAAAGGGCCTGAAACTCAGTTTCCACCTGTCATGCGTGTCAAAATGTAATAGCTGCCTCCCCTTAGTACGTACATGTGGGTAGCATTTCTAAAGTGGAGACCTCAGATCAGATTTGAAGGGAATTCAGTGCCTTAGCTCCTCCGGCTGTCCAAAAGTGGGAAAGTACCACACCCTAACCCTACTTCTATGCCTATTTTAATAGAGTTCCTGCATACTTAGTGCCAAATTCATTTGGAACTTGTTGAAATATTTTCGAAGCCATTATATTTCGCTGATATTAAATTAGGATAAAATGTATTTACTTTGGTTAACTGATGTAAAACTAGGCATCGTACCATCAACAGTTCTTTGTCTTGTTTCTTCAGACAAACATAACATTTACTCAGTGTTTGAAGGATTTGGACCCACCCTACACAGTCTGGTTTGTGTAACTTGGCAATGGTTTGGTCGAAAAGGAGAGATGGTGGATTTGAATGGGTAATTGCTGGCTATGCGGACTGTCAGCTGTTCGCTCATTTCAGAGAGGCTTTTTATAGATCCCTCCCAAGTCAGAACTGAAAGGGGAGACGCTTGTCTGTAACGTACGCATTTGTAAATGATTACAGTACACCTGTGCCTTTCTCTCTCTCTCACCGTCTTCCCCAGAGTTTCCACGGTTACTAAGTAAATGAACTTGTCAAATTACATCACTCAGCAAGTCTTAATTTAGATTTGATAAAAAGGTCATTTGCTCTTGAATGGTATGAGGGCAGCACGTTGATTTTACATTTTAGTCTTTTAGCAGATGCTCTTATCCAGAGCGACTTACAGAAGCAATTAGGATGAAGTGCCTTGCTCAAGGGAACATCGACAGATTTTTCACAGAGTCGGCTCTGGGATTTGAACCGGCGACCTTCCTGTCACTGGCTCAAAGCTCTTCACTGCTAGGCTACCTGCCACCTTTATTTCTAGAGCACTGTGCCTGCATAAAAATATTAAAGGTACCATCCAGACTCAAGGAAAGATTAATAACGTTTGGGTTATTACGTGAGGTCTAAATAACAACAGATAGGCCCACCCACCTGCGCAATGGTCCGGTCGGGGCACCAGCTCCTGATCAACAATAACTTCCTGAATGTGTCCAGCATGCTGTCGTATCCGTCAGGCACCGGGGCCTCCTCGGGGGCAGGCTCGTCGAACCAGGCCCTCCAGGAGCGGTCGTTGTGGGTGACCTGGGTCAGCAGCTGGGTGAAGGGGTGCACGTTGGACAGCTGAACCAGGTTCAGCCACGTTATGTCCAGGATCCAGCGCCGCGGCTTGGGCTCCACAGAGTTCAGGTCCAGGGCTGCACCTCCTAGGAGAGGAGGAGATATATTCCATATGTGTATAACTATACAATCATTTGAAGTTCTAAATATGTGTAGGATCTTCTGTAATGCATGGTGCACAGTTAATATCCTTACTACTCATGGTTCAATAATGATTGAATTGAATAACGGCAACAAATGTAAGAGAGAGAAAGTGAGAATTATTAAGCTTCCCATATGACGACGCACTGCCGATTTGTAACAAATCTCACATCTCAATTTACACAAATCTAAGTGGAGTTGAGGGTTAAGAAGCGCATTAAACTCAGAGGGTTTGCTTAGGGAATACTGGCTTCATTTTAAGATGGAAGCTTGACAGATAACAATTCTCTTTACTGTAAAGGTTGAAAACTAGTCAATATTGGACATAAGAGGAACTGTATGCAAATACAATAAGAGAAAACAAAGAATTCTTCCAAATACATAGCTTGATGTACATTATAGCAGTGAAAGAAGGTCCTAATACCATTGGTGTGTGAGAGGGGGAATTCAGGGGGCTAAAATAGATCTGGATGCATACAGTCAGCAGTGTGATGTAAGCTGAACTAGGGCTGGGGTATTCAGTTACCCCCCTTGTGGGTGGACCAAGTTGCATGTGAGACACACTATGAGATACCTTACATGGGTGATAAGAGCAAAGTGATGGGTGTCACTCTTTTCGTTGTGAAAAGACACATTGATATAGGTTTGTGTGATTGGTATTGACTGATATTAATTGAAGGGTTACGTTGAAATGGTCTTTTTTTAAATCGCAGATAGGTGACCAGGAAAATATAGGCTCTAGGCTACAGTTAGGCCTCACAGTTTATCCTGGCCAGGTCATGTCTTCAGTCTTATCATAACCTAATCAAAACATCAGCCACATTCATAACAAATCAGGAGGTACTGAAACAATCCAATGTTAATGTGATAAAGGTCTGAAAGTTGCAATGGAAAATATGAATGTAACTGGCCAAACCTTTGATGAAGGTTTGAAAGTCGCTGTGGGAGATGTTCCTGGCCTGCAGGTCGACCTTCAGGGCCAGCAGGAGGGTGAAGAGGAATTTGTGATCCTCATACAGGCCTCTAGCTGTATATCGAAACGCCTGGTAGGTCAGAAACTCAATGATGTTGAGGATCCTTTTAGAGGTGATTTGGGACTTGGTGGATTTCTCCATGGACGAGTCGAAGATGCCCAGGAACTGGCGGAGGGAGGTCTGGTACATGATGTTGACCAGGCTCATCTCCACTATGAGGAAGTAGAGGATGCTGCCCCGTGTGGCCACCGGACGGTACTCCTCCCTGGCCAGATTGATCTTCACCTCCGTATCGGCTGCCACCTTCAGCTTCTCACTCACCTGTTGGGAACATTTCAAGTACAATGTTGGACTACTGTGTCACAAATCTGAGAACATTTAAATCAATACATATAGGGGAAATACATATAGGTATGTCTAAAAATGTATGAAAAAATGATGCTCTTGCATGCATTAATCTCTTTCATACATCATCATTGGAAAGAAATCATGCACACAGTCCAAACACACAGATACCTCCTCTGCTGTGGTCTTGGTGACTCTCAGGACCTCTATAAGGGACTCGTCCTCCACCAGAGAGCCCTCAGTGCTGGTCAGTCTGTACAGGAGGTTATCCTCCAGCTCCTGCATCTTCCTCTTGTTAGAAGTCACTTCTTCTAAGAGCTTCACACGCTCCGACTCCAGCTCCTGAGAGAGAGAGAGAGAGAGAGAGAGAGAGAGAGAGAGAGAGAGAGAGAGAGAGAGAGAGAGAGAGAGAGAGAGAGAGAGAGAGAGAGACACAGACAGAGAGAAATAAGCATGTCTTGTAAGAGCAAGGAGGTACTTGTATTTCTTTAAACTCTGTATAAACTCTGTGTGACTGACAGCTGTATTTGACTAGCTTTACCCAAACAATATGAATGGCATCCCCAGTTATGTACTCTATAGGTATACTGCATAAATGGGATCCCTGTACCTGTTTCTCTATTTGGATGACCCGGCCAAGCAGCTGGTCCTCCAGGCCTTTGAGAGTGACAGTGAAGTCCACCACAGCAGTCTTAGCACTGATCTCAGGGGTGTAGGCCGGGTTAGCCAGTTTAGTGGTGATATAGAGGGTGAACTCCTTCATCACATCCACCTCTTTGTCGCCTACCTTCACCTAGGGACAGGACAGGCAACAGAGGGCTGGAAGAGATACTCTATGAAATGGCAACAGAGAGCCGGAGGCTTCTTGTCATAGCACAGGCATCTTGGAGCCAATATTAAAAACGATTACGTTCATATCCCCCATAGAGCTTAATAAAACAAAAGGGGGTCGAAACTAGAGAAGAAATTACAGTTTTCCAGGCACTATTATAATTATCTATCAAATAGTATTTGCAAACTATCAGCTGTGCAAGCACAAACATGACTCCAAGACATTTAACTCCAAGACAGCACAAACCCCATACATCTACATTGATGACAAAAAGCAATATATTACTTTATACGTGGAGCCAGACTTGATGAAGTTCTTCTCCAGAATGTTGTCCAGGGCAGGGTCTAGCTCCTCTCCTACGTCCTCGATCAGTAGGGGGCGGCCCAGAGACATGCTGTCCTCCAGGTGGGAGCGGAAGTACTTGTGGTTCAAACATGTCACCTGAAACAGTCAGTAACAGAGATGGTAATAAAAACCTATGTTCACTTCATGGTTTATTTGTATTGTTTTATACAAAACAGGTAGGGTCAAGTTCATTTGGATTAAAGAAATGTGTTTCTCCAGACATTTATCTAATACAGATTGACTTTTTATGGGTGAGATAACTGTAGCTACTCGGTCCTCGTTACCTCTAGCTCCCTATCCTTCTCACGGTTCTTGATCCAGATCTTTCCCTGGCCTTGTGGGTCGATGAGGAGGGGGTAGCGTGAGGCCTTGGTGACGATAATGCCGTTCTGGATGGACAGGTCATCATTGGGTAGGCCCTGAAGGTTCCACTCCCCCACAGTGGCATTGTCCACCAGCATACTGATCACATTCAGCTCCTACAGCAGTTATGGTCAATTCAAGGTCAATTCCAGTATGGTCTCAAACAGCACAACTAATCAGTTCAATGTGATCATTTTGTCCAATGATAATATCAAATGTAGTGACTATGTACTAACATCATTGTTACAAAGTTAAGACCTTGTATCTATATGGACAAATGGGACAAGAACAGTGAAGAGTGTAGCTGAGTCTTACATCACTGTAGGGGATGTGGTGGCTGCTCATCTCCTTTCTCCAGAGCTGCAGCAGTAGGTTGCGGTATTCCTGGTTAAAGGGACCAGCGTAGGACAGGAAGCCAGTAGCCAGCAACACGTCCCCAACCAGGTGTCTGATCTGAGTCTGGAACAGGGCGCTGCTCTCGGTCCAGCGGATCTGACAGACAAACACAACAAGATAGACGCATGGAGATGTCAACAACAATATGGCATGACAGTTTGAGGAGTTGGCTAAAGCTCCTCACCTTCTCACCACCAAGCCCGTCGATTAGTGCGGTGGCGTTGGCCATCTTGCGTCGGCAGACCGTGGCGTCGTCCATTAGGGTCTGCTTCTCCCTCATGGCGGCGTCATAGAGCGCCTGCACCTCATCCAGCTCCCGCTGCTTAGCGTCTAGCTGCTCCTGGGCCCGGGACAACTCCCCCTGGGCCACACCAAGTCGGGCCTCCTGCAGGGTCAGGTTGGCCTGGGGACATATTTAAAATAATTGGTTTAGTGAGTAACCTTGTTTGAGAACTGAGGACTTGCGTTAGCTCCCTGAGCTAATGACTAGGCTGTATGTAACTCAGTGGGATAACACAGACTTGCACAGTAGTGTGCAGAAGACCTGTTTTTTTTTACCCAGCCAGTCAAGGGGGGGTGAGGTGTAATGTGAGGTCACTTAGAAATGTCCTTGTTTTCGAAAGAAAAGCTAATTTTTCGCCCATACAAATAACATCAAATTGATCAGAAATACAGTAAATAAATAATTGTTAATGTCGTAAATGACTATTGTTGCTGGAAACAGCTGATTTTTGATGGAATATCTACATAGGCGTACAGAGGCCCATTATCAGCAACCATCACTCCTGTGTTTCAATGTCACGTTGTGTTAGCTAATCCAAGTTTATAATTTTAAAAGGCTAATTGATCATTAGAAAAACATTTTGCAAAAATGTTAGCACAGACTGTTGTTCTGATTAGCAGTAAAACTGCTTTAGACTAATTGAGTATCTGGAGCATCAGCATTTGTGGGTTCGATTACAGACTCAAAACGGCCAGAAACAAAGAACTTTCTTCTGAAACTCGTCGGTCTATTCTTGTTCTGAGAAATGAAGGCTATTCCTTGTGAGAAATTGCCTAGAAACTGAAGATTTTGTTCAATGCTGTGTACTACTCCCTTCACAGAACAGCGCAAACTGGCTGTAACCAGAATATAAAGAGGAGTGGGAGGCCCCGGCGCACAACTGTACGCCTATGTAGATATTCATTTTTTTTATTTTTTTTATCTGCCGTTTTAACATTTCTACACTGTATTTCTGATCAATTTGATGTTATTTTAATGGGGTGGCAGGGTAGCCTAGTGGTTAAAGCGTTGGACTAGTAACCAGAAGGTTGCAAGTTCAAATCCCAGAGCTGACAAGGTACAAATCTGTCGTCCTGCCCCTGAACAGGCAGTTAACCCACTGTTCCTAGGCCATCATTGAATATAAGAATTTGTTCTTAACTGACTTGCCTAGTAAAATAAAAAATGACACATTTTTTTGCTTTTCTTTCAAAAACAGTAGTAGTGTACATAATTGTGTTAACTCCCTGAACTAATGCCTAGGCTTTGGGTCAGTGGGCCAACACAATGTTAAAGACCAGGGTCAAATCTTTCTCAACCTACTTTTGGTACATAAGTATTCAGTATATTCCCTTCAAAGAAGGGTCCATGGTTGTTGAGTAGTGTACCTTCAAAGGGAGGACCTCTTTGTTAATGGAAAAGAAGTCCTTCATAGCTTCAGTCCAGGAGCAGAGGCCAGCCACATTACCACAGATCCTCTTGGCTGCCTCCAGGTTGTAGTCCTCCATGTCCAGGTATGGTGCCAACAGCTCCACTACCTCCTCAGTGATAGAATCCTGGTGACGTGAGAGTACAAGAGTAAACAAATTCATTGGAAGTGATGTGGGGGCATAATTCGTAATGGAAAGTACAGAAAACTGGAATCTGACATCCGTTATGTTGTAATTACACGTAATTACATGTTCTATTACAGGGATATTCAACTTCAGGGAAGGAAGACTGGAAAACTATAAGTCTGATGTTCAGTCTCTCTTTTAAATCAGGGGCACCAGGTAAGTGGGCTATCTGGCCAATTAGTTCATTTGATGAACATCTATTAAAAGGCTCATGACAGATTGGACAGAAGACGGTCAGTCAGTCATTTCACAACTCCAAAAACACCATGTTTCTCTCAGTGTTTATGGGACAAAGGGCTGTGATATCAGGTTCCTTGACTTCACTGGCACCTCTGTTTCTATTTCACACTGCCACACAGTCACTATGCGGGGGCTATCCCTTGGCGTCCATATTTCACTGCCTGGACAGCTTTCCTAATCCCCTCCTAAGTCAGTGTGTGTGTGTGTGTGTGTGTGTGTGTGTCAGTCAGATAAGTGCAGACAGTTGGGGGAAAAACACCTCTAGAGCTGCTATAGACAGTGAATGAAAGTGCTGTATTGAAGCCACAAATACTGATAGACAGTGAATGACAGAGTTGTATTTATAACCTAGGCTAGTAATGATCTGAGAAGGGGCTTTACTTTGAAACCTGTTAGCTATACTGTAGGTGAGACATTTTAGACAGAGTCCCCATAGGGTTAACACGTCTCAGACGGACAGCTTTAATCAAGCTGCCCACTCAAGAAAAAGCTTCAAACTGTAACCAGTGCCTGCAACCTGGTTCAGGTTGTCAGCCAACCTACTAGGGTAGCTACAAACAGCCCAGGAATGAAATCATCAACATGTATTGATCATATATGTTCTAATGCTGCAGAAATTTGCTTTAAAGCAGTATCCAGATCCATCAGATGTAGTGATCACAATATAGTAGCCATATCTAGGGAAACCAAAGTTACAAAGGCTGAGCCTATTATAGTGTATAAGAGGTCATGCAAGAAGTTTTGTAGTGAGTCCTATGTTGTTGATGTAAGAATATCTATTGGTCCGTGGTGTGTAATGACGAGCAAACAGAGACTGCACTTGACACATTTATGAAACTGCTTATTCCAGTTTCTAATAAGCATGCACCCATTAAGAAAATGACTGTAAAAACAGTTAAATCCCCATGTGTAGATGAGGAATTGAAAAATTCAAATGCCTGAAGATTGGTTGAGAGAAATTGATAATAAAAAGATTGTGGGGGATGTTTTGTTAGACTTCAGTCTGGCCTTTGACATTATCAATCATAGTCTGCTGCTGGCAAAACTTGAATTTGTGCATGAAGCAGATGCGGTGCGACTCAAGTTTGGCCATCAGGTGGAAGACGGTGTCCCCTATCTCAGGTCAGTCGCCGGAGGAAAGGAAGGAGAGAGCAGGGACCGTGAGAGATGGTTGGGAAAAATCGTTTTGAATGGTCATCCAATTGAATTTCAAGTCGGAAACGCTGGAATCTTTCTAGAGCTCCGACTTTTCGACCTGAAGATAATTGATGTTTTGATTTTACCTTGTTGACCATCAGATGTAGTTACCATCAGTCCAGTAAAATAAAAAAGCAAATGATTTCAATTCATTCTCCACATTGCCTCAACAGTGCTAAACCAACTGATCTATTTTGTTATCAAACCTCGAGTTTTGAAATATAATATGGTCCGATTAACAATATTGGCAGGACAATCATATAGCCAATATGCTGTGATAATGTATTAGACCTACTGTCCAAACCTCATTCCTACAAAACTGTTTGTGTGAGGCTAACGTTAAAAAACATATGAGCTGTAGATCTCAGCTGCTTTTTGACTGCGAAAGTGATCTTGAGGTTGGTGACCACTGGTGTAAGTCTATGTGTCTTAAGACTCGAGAATGCACTTGGACAAGGTGAATTTGATCATTTAAAACTGATTAAATATGCCCATACATCTTGGAACCTCTTCACCCATTAATATGGCTTACCTTACTAAAGTTGACCAGCATGCTGACGAAGCCAGACTGCTGCATTAGTTTGAGGGCCTCGCTCCACGAGGGCCGGGGGCAGGGTCTCTCTGGGTCCTGGGTGACAGGGTCCACCCTGCGCTGGAACAGCAGCAGCACGGCATCCATGATGCGCATGATCAGGTGTGGGGGCTTGCCCAGTTTCCTCACTGTGGCGATGTCCGCAGGCTTGATGGTCTGGGGAAAACAGGACACTGAAAAAAGAATTCTGATTTCCCTTTTCAAATGGTTTTCATTTTCGTCACTTTCTGAAACACTCAATTAGCTTGGGGTTGGTGGCCACATAATGATGCGGAATTTATACTGTACAAATGGTGCAGGATCACTACTGTACTAATGGTGCAGGATCATTACTGTACTAATGGTGCAGGATCATTACTGTACTAATGGTGCAGGATCATTACTGTACTAATGGTGCAGGATCATTACTGTACTAATGGTGCAGGATCATTACTGTACTAATGGTGCAGAATCATTACTGTACTAATGGTGCAGGATCATTACTGTACTAATGGTGCAGGATCATTACTGTACTAATGGTGCAGGATCACTACTGTACTAATGGTGCAGGATCACTACTGTACTAATGGTGCAGGATCATTACTGTACTAATGGTGCAGGATCATTACTGTACTAATGGTGCAGGATCATTACTGTACTAATGGTGCAGGATCACTACTGTACTAATGGTGCAGGATCATTACTGTACAAATGGTGCGGGATCACTACTGTACTAATGGTGCAGAATCATTACTGTACTAATGGTGCAGGATCATTACTGTACTAATGGTGCAGGATCATTACTGTACTAATGGTGCAGGATCATTACTGTACTAATGGTGCAGGATCATTACTGTACTAATGGTGCGGGATCACTACTGTACTAATGGTGCGAGATCATTACTGTACTAATGGTGTGAGATCATTACTGTACTAATGGTGCGGGATCATTAGGTGCATTTATACGGAGACTTGATTACACACAGGTGGATTGTATTTATCATCATTAGTCATTTAGGTCAACATTGGATCATTCAGAGATCCTCACTGAACTTCTGGAGAGAGTTTGCTGCACTGAAAGTAAAGGGGCTGAATAATTTTGCACGCCCAATTTTTCAGTTTTTGATTTGTTAAAAAAGTTTGAAATATCCAATAAATGTCGTTCCACTTCATGATTGTGTCCCACTTGTTGTTGATTCTTCACAAAAAAATACAGTTTTATATCTTTATGTTTGAAGCCTGAAATGTGGCAAAAGGTCGCAAAGTTCAAGGGGGCTGAATACTTTCACAAGGCACTGTATACTAATGGTGCAAGATCATTACTGCAATAATGGTGTGGGATCATTACTGTACTAATGGTGCGGGATCATTACTGCACTAATGGTGCGGGATCATTACTGTACTTCGACTGATACGATGGACAGAAAAAGCAAACTCAACAAACTCAAATCCTATTCTCACCTGCAATGCGGTCTCCGCGGCTGCTAATGCAGGCTTGGCTGCCTCTAGCTTCCTCTCGGCCACTTTCTTATCGGCTTCAATCTCGTCCACGATGGCCTGAGCCTTGTCCTTCACTTTCTGAACCTGCATCTTGACCTTCTCGGCCGCCTGGGCCTTGGCTGTTACCTCCTGCAAGACGCCATCAGCCTTCTTGGAGGCCACCTCCAGCTCCTGTTCCTTAACAGCCAGCTCCTTGGACAGCTGGCTCACAGACTGCTCTGCCTCCATCAGCTTGGCCAGGCCTGGGGAGAGTGAGATTGTGTCAGGTGGTGAAAAAGAGCTTTAATCGGTGTTCCTCAAGGTTCTGTTTTAGGACCACAATTGTTTTCACTACATTTACCTCTTGGGGATGTCATTCGAAAACATAATGTTAATTTTCATTGCTATGCAGATGATACACATCTGTACATTTCAATGAAACATGGTGAAGCCCCAAAATTGCCCTCGCTGGAAGCCTGTGTTTCAGACATAAGGAAGTGGATGGCTGCAAACTTTCTACTTTTAAACTCGGACAAAACAGAGATGCTTGCTCTAGGTACCAAGAAACAAAGAGATCTTCTGTTGAATCTGCCAATTAATCTTGATGGTTGTACAGTCGTCTCAAATATAACTGTGAAGGACCTCGGTATTTACGTAACATTGCAAAAATCTGACATTTTCTGCCATTTTCTACCATCCATGCTTTTGTTACTTCTAGGTTAGACTACTGCAATGCTCTCCTTTCCGGCTACCCAGATAAAGCACAAAATAAACTTCAGTTAGTGTTAAATATGGCTGCTAGAATCCTGACTAGAACCAACATTTTTTATCATATTACTCTGGTGCTAGTCTCCCTACACTGGCTTCATGTTAAGGCAAGGGCTGATTTCAAGGTTTTACTGCTAACCTACAAAGCAGTACAATGGCTTGCTCCTACCTATCTTTCTGATTTGGTCCTGCCGTACATACCTACACGTACGCTACGGTCACAAGACGCAGGCCTCCTAATTGTCCCTAGAATTTCTAAGCAAACAGCTGGAGGCAGGGCTTCTCCTATAGAGATCCATTTTTATAGAATGGTCTGCCTACCCATGTGAGAGACGCAGACTCGGTCTCAACCTTTAAGTCTTCATTGAAGACTCATCTCTTTAGTAGGTCCTATGATTGAGTGTAGTCTGGCCCAGGAGTGTGAAGGTGAACGGAAAGGCACTGGAGCAACGAACCGCCCTTGCTGCCTCTGTCTGGCCGGTTCCCCTCTCTCCACTGGGATTCTCTGCCTCTAACCCGATTACAGGGGCTGAGTCACTGCTTACTGATGCTCTTCCATGCCGTCCCTATGAGTGGGTTGAGTCACTGACGTGGTCTTCCTGTCTGGGTTGGTGCCCCCCCCTTGGGTTGTGCCGTGGCGGAGATCTTTGTGGGCTATACTCGGCCTTGTCTCAGGATGGTAAGTTGGTGGTTGAAGATATTCCTCTAGTGTTTTGGGGGCTGTGCTTTGGCAAAGTGGGTTATATCCTGCCTGTTTGGCCCTGTCCGGGGGTATCATCGGATGGGGCCACAGTGTCTCCTGACCCCTCCTGTCTCAGCCTCTAGTATTTATGCTGCAGTAGTTTATGTGTCAGGGGGCTAAGGTCAGTCTGTTATATCTGGAGTATTTCTCCTGTCTTATCCGGTGTCCTGTGTGAATTTAAGTATGCTCTCATTAATTCTCTCTCTCTTTCTTTCTTTCTTTCTTTCTTTCTTTCTTTCTTTCTTTCTTTCTTTCCTTCTTTCTTTCTCTCTGTCTCTCTGTCTCTCAGAGGGCCGGAACCCTAAGACCATGCCTCAGGACTACCTTGTATGATGACTCCTTGTTGTCCCCAGTCAACCTGGTCATGCTGCTGCTCCAGTTTCAACTGTTCTGCCTGCGGCTATGGAACCCTGACCTGTTCACTGCGATTACTATTATTTGACCATGCTGGTCATTTATGAACATTTTAACATCTTGGCCATGTTCTGTTATAATCTCCACCCGGCACAGCCAGAAGAGGACTGGCCACCCCTCATAGCCTGGTTCCTCTCTAGGTTTCTTCCTAGGTTATGGCCTTTCTAGGGAGTTTTTCCTAGCCACCGTGCCTCTACACCTGCATTGCTTGCTGTTTGGGGTTTTAGGCTGGGTTTCTGTACAGCACTTTGATATATCAGCTGATGTAATAAGGGCTATATAAATACATTTGATTTGATTTGAAATTTGATTGGATTACTGGCGACAAACAAGACGTTATAGCCAGTCACTTATAATAAATGAATACTGTCTGTCAGTGCAACAATGCACTTGTTACAATGTCTCCAGCTTTGCTCCAGTGGTGCCGTAGTACTATGGATGACCCTGTAAAGCAACACATTTCCCTGCACCTATCCAGTGTGTGTGACAATAAAACATAACACATATATTTGTTTTTGAATAGTTTTACCTTACCTGTTTTCATGCGCTCAGCAAGCATGCCCACTTGAGCGATCTTCTCTGAGTAGATGATCTTATAGCCGTCAATGAAGGACAGGTAGGACCTGGGAGTGACGTAGGTCTGACGGCGGAACCGTTCAAAGTACTCGGTGCACTTCTCGGCCACCAGGTCCTGAAAGGTCCCCATGGTGTGGACTACACTCTGCTTAACTTCCTCAGAGCATTGGAACGTATACTGGGACAGAAAGTGATGTGCGACTGCCACTAGTGCGTCCCGTGGCCAACGCTGGAACCAGTCAATAGTACAGCCCGATATCAGACCTGGGAACTTGAGGGCTCTTGTTCGGAACTTCTCCCCCACCGGCGAGAAGCACAACACCACGTGCAGGTTGCTCCTCACACGCGACAGGAAGTAGTCGTAGAGGTTTTCGGCGGTAGGTGGGTGGCGAGGGTGCTCACGTTTCATGGCTGGGATGAGGTCCTGGGTGATTTCATCGACTTCGTCACGGGCGAACAGGTTGGAGACTTCGCCCGAGGCCAGTACATTGTTCATGTACTCCAGGAAGGACTCCTCCTTGATGTCGTTGTCGGTGAAGATGAAGGTGACTCCTTTGCCCTGTTGTCCGGCGATGCGGTACAACGACTTCAGGTCCTCCATGAGGTTGTTGGTGTTGTACGTCCTGTCGAATGAATGAGATAAACAGAATTTTCTTCACACCAACTCCAGTTAACAAGATTCAATCAAACGATAATCCACTATTTCATCTTCTAAAATCTACTATGCTACTGTCATTAGCCTATCAAAAAGGTATATGGTTTACCGCATGCTCCACTGATCTATTTAGATCTGTGATTATCCATGAATTAGATCTGTGATTATCAATTAATTTACCTGTGATGATCAATTATGTGATTATTAACCCAATCTCTCTGTAACTGAATACAGAGTACAGACCACAGGATCCAGACCAGGGTTGGGAACCACTGGTTAGGATGTCTTTATGATGATGATTAGGGTTAGGATGTCTTTATGATGATGATTAGGGTTTGGGTGTCTTTGTGATGATGATTAGGCTAGTATCTAGAAGGCCGACCTGGTCAGGATGATTTGAAAGCTCTGGTATCCAGCGATGAAAGAGGCCAGGCGGGTGAGGCTCTGCTTCCTGAGCCACCCACCCCCACCAAGAGGGCGTTCCCTTGAGGGGTGCGGACGATACGACTGATCTTCATCAGGTGGATCATGGCATCCTGCCCGGCGATAAAGAGAAGGAGCATCAGCCAATAGGAATACAGAGCTACAGCAGGATACTACTACATGTTGTTGAGTGAAAACATAGTAGTGTATTTGTGTGTACTAACGTGTCAGTCAATCATGACAATGGCTACCAGAAGCTACCAGAAGATAGGGGAGTATGCCAACTGGTAAATCCCACGATATGGAACACTTAAGCAATAAGGCACCTCGGGGGTTTGTGGTAGATGGCCAATATACCACGGCTAAGGGCTTGTTTTATGTACAACTCAAAGCGGAGTGCCTGGATACAGCCCTTAGCCGTGGTATATTGGCCATATACCACAAACCCCAGGGGTGCCTTATTGCTGTTATAAACTGGTTACCAATGCAATTATAGCAGTAAAATACATATTTTGTCATACCCGTGGTATACAGTCTGATACACCACAGCTGTCAGCCAATCAGCATTCAGTGCTCGAACCACCCAGTTTATAATTTAGAATAGAACGCTCAATTCACTGTTATCCTTTTCACACTGTCAAGCCAACCAGAACCGTGCTGTACAGTGTAACCAGGTCACTGATGTATTGCTTGGCTCGTTTCGGTAGTGTGAAAGGGCTAATACTGTAGTTTGCTTTTACCTCGAAGAAGACCAGGTCCATGGCACTGCCTCTGACTGCCTCGTTGTACTGCAGTTGGAATGTGGCGAGGCGCTCCGACAGGGCCTGGAAGGACGGGATGGGCTCATAGACCTTGGGGGCCTCCAGCTCCATGTCCTCCGGCTCCTCCCCTGTGGTCTCGGGGGCATCCTTCAGGAAGTCCACAAAGTAGGCCTCCCACTGGGGGTGCTCTATCATGGCTGTTCCATGCTCCTCCACTGTAACCTAAGGGAGACAACAGTGAATTGAATCGCATCTCTGCATGTCTGGCAGACATATCAGTGTGGATGACGGATCACCACCTCAAGCTGAACCTCGGCAAGACGGAGCTGCTCTTCCTCCCGGGGAAGGACTGCCCGTTCCATGATCTCGCCATCACGGTTGACAACTCCATTGTGTCCTCCTCCCAGAGCGCGAAGAACCTTGGCGTGATCCTGGACAACACCCTGTCGTTCTCAGCTAACATCAAGGCGGTGGCCCGTTCCTGTAGGTTCATGCTCTACAACATCCGCAGAGTACGACCCTGCCTCACACAGGAAGCGGCGCAGGTCCTAATCCAGGCACTTGTCATCTCCCGTCTGGATTACTGCAACTCGCTGTTGGCTGGGCTCCCTGCCTGTGCCATTAAACCCCTACAACTCATCCAGAACGCCGCAGCCCGTCTGGTGTTCAACCTTCCCAAGTTCTCTCACGTCACCCCGCTCCTCCGCTCTCTCCACTGGCTTCCAGTTGAAGCTCGCATCCGCTACAAGACCATGGTGCTTGCCTCACGGAGCTGTGAGGGAACGGCACCTCAGTACCTCCAGGCTCTGATCAGGCCCTACACCCAAACAAGGGCACTGCGTTCATCCACCTCTGGCCTGCTCGCCTCCCTACCACTGAGGAAGTACAGTTCCCGCTCAGCCCAGTCAAAACTGTTCGCTGCTCTGGCCCCCCAATGGTGGAACAAACTCCCTCACGACGCCAGGACAGCGGAGTCAATCACCACCTTCCGGAGACACCTGAAACCCCACCTCTTTAAGGAATACCTAGGATAGGATAAAGTAATCCCTCTCACCCCCCTCCCCCTTAAAAGATTTAGATGCACTACTGTTCCACTGGATGTCATAAGGTGAATGCACCAATTTGTAAGTCGCTCTGGATAAGAGCGTCTGCTAAATGACTTAAATGTAAATGTAAATGAGACAGCTCTCTGTGGTTGGTAACCAGTTTGATAATGTGTTTAACTATGCTTTCTTTATAAATATGCTTTCAGAAATATAGCGAGAAAGATGTAGTGTTATTAAAAGTAAAATATGAAATTAAAACACTTGTTATTCTATAACGAAACTAAGCCAATTTTAAAAAATCTATAATTATAAAATGTGATATTCAAATGCATAGCTATGTGTCCATCTTTTATAAAGTTACACCTGTTGAGAACAGGACACCAATTCAAACCGCATAACAGAGGATATATGAACAGAATCCACACTCCATACCCACCTTCTCCAGCATGCTGTCAAAGCTCTGTCTGTCCTTGTGGTCAACGAAACGGTCAGCAATGACCCGGGTACACTCGTGGTGGAAGAGTGAAGCCAGCACCTCTGGCCCCTGGCACACCTCGGTCCTCACCGTTAGAATACCCTGCCAGATACGACTGAGGTCTCGTAGGTTGAAGATGTAGTGGAACTTGGCTGGGGAGGGCAGCATCTGAGGAGGTCACATAAATGGATGGATTAATTAATCATTCATTTTCTTGCAACACGTCCTACACCCCCTGAAGCACAAGCAGCAGCACAGTGGCAAGGAAAAACTCATCTCAAGAAGAACCAGACTCCCTCCATCCTCCTCTGGCTGTGTTAGGTATGTCACAGTACTGTACCTTGGCTTTGACAGCTTGCCACACCCTCCTAGTGGTGGGCACCAGGGCGCTGGCCAGGGTGCACACCTCCTCAGGGAAGCCCCTCTCGGGGCAGAAGTAGCCCTGTGCCACAGTACGAAAGATCTTGTCGATGGAGGAATTGGAGGGCAGAGTGCAGTTGAAGGTGCTGAACTGCCTCTTGAGGCGCTGAGGCACGTCGTTGCGCCCACCCCCGGGGTGGATCATGGCCGCTACTAGCTGGACATCCACCACACTGGTGAACTCCCCTGGTCTCTCCAGGCTGTAGAAACCACCCTGCTCCATCAGCTGACGCACTATCTCATTGGTTATCTGTTGGATGGACACACAATATCATTGGTTATCTGTTGGATGGACGCACAATCTCATTGATTATCTGTTGGACGGATGCACAATCTCATTGGTTTTCTGTGTGCAAGAGACAGGGAGATTACAATTTATTAAGAGAAATAATACGGGATCACGAGACCCTTGGACGAGATGGCTGCATGAACTAAGAGCTCCGCACAAGTAGTTTCCAATTCCTAATCTTACCTCCACTCCAAGTTCAAACTCATATAGCTTTAGTAAGAAAAAGTCATGGCGGCTACAAAAGGCGACACTACAGGTGATATTTTTACCCGGACTCGAGTATTAGCGACGGAAAAAGCCTCCAAGAAGAAGCTAGCTTCAGAAAAAACTAGCGCCATTAGCCAGGAGCAAGAGAACCCGCTCCCCCACGAGGCACAACGAATGCCAACCTCGCACTCTGTCGAAGACATCCTTTCTGAGTTGAGATCCCAACGTACAGAACTAAACATTAAATTAGATGCCATTAACTCTCAGCTCAGCGCGATAGGGGGCAAGGTGACAATCCTGGAAAACGCTTTGCCTGACAAAAACAACAAGATAACCATAAACGCGGGGCGCCTGGATGAGGCAGAGGGGCGAATCCTATCCATGGAAAACTTATTGACAGATGCCATGGAAACAATAGCATATGCTAAAAAGAAAATCGAGCATCTGGAAGAGAAAACAGAGGACCTGGAAAACAGGGGGCGAAGGAATAATTGTGTTCTATTCAATCTGGGCGAAAAAGAAGAGGGAAACATGCCACTGATCCGCTACCTGCAAGACAAACTTCCAGAGTGGCTCCACATGTCCACCGACAGGCCCATAGAACTCGAGAGAGCTCACCGAGCACTGAGGCCCCCACCAGCAGCCAGACAACCATCGCGCCCAATCACCATACGTTTCCTGAGATTCACCGACAAGGAACGAGTCCTACGGGCGGCGAAAAACAACACCATCACAGTGGGAAACGCCAAACTCGCTTTACACCAGGACCTGTCAGCTGGAATACGCCGAAAGCGCCGAGAATTTGACGAAGTGAAGAAATACTCCATTGACCGAGGCATCTTCAGGGGATTCAAATACCCAAACGAGCTCAGGATTCTTCACCAAGGAGCCTTGCGACACTTCAAAACTCCCGAAGAGGCAAAACGTTTTTTGAAAGACAATCCTGGCCAATGAGAAACAGACCAATGACTAAATGCGATTAATGCCATTACTAAAGGAGGTAAGACGACATATAGCCGATATCCAGAGACCCACCCCCTAAATGTCATTATAGCCGTCCAATTTATATTTATTTTCCTTTAACTGAGAGGGATGGGCTGTATAGCCTAACCTAGGCCTACTAATGTTTCAGCCTACTTTTATTTCCCTGTTTTTTTGTTGTTGTTGCTATTATTACTTGGGGTTCCCTATGTCCCTTGGGGGAGGTATATGTAGGCTGGGCTATTGATTTGATTTTCTCCCCTCTTTTACTGTGGTCTGGACGAGGGCAACTGTGTTATTTACTCAACGCGGGGTGGAGAGGATGAGGCATTTCTTTGGTGGGGAGAGGGAGACGTTGTGCGTTGCTAACTGTTCCCGGTTTTTGTTTTATTCGGACCACAGAATTGAGACTGAGCGGGGGGGGGTAATAGATCCAACGGGATGTGTCGAGTTGTTTGGGAACTCGGCTGGGGGGTTCAGAGATTATTATTTTATGTACACCATTTATTTTCCTTTTATGTGAACGCAGCTGTAATTACTATCCACTTTTACCCAGCGATGACTTGCACTAAAGTTCGATTACTGTTCGATGACGATGACTAGTACTTTAAATCTATTGACATGGAACTGCCATGGTCTAGGGCATGCAATAAAACGAAAAAAGATACTATGTGCTCTAAAAAAGGAAAAATCAGACTTCGCGCTATTACAAGAGACACACCTCTGTGATGCTGAACATGCCAAACTCCGCAGAGCTTGGGTGAGACAGGTGTATTTCTCATCTTTCAAATCAAACAGTAGAGGCACAGCCATACTTATCCATAAAAATGTTCCATTCATAATTGACAAAAACATATCTGATATCATATCATATCTGATTTATTTTGATAACTGGGTCACTATATGGTCAACCAATTACTATATTAAACATATACGCCCCTAACACAGATACTCCTGCCTTCATGTCACAAATTATAACCCTGTTCAATGAGCATTGTGTCTCCTTTGGCGTGGTGGCCGGAGATTTTAATTGTACCCTTAACTCAACCCTAGACAAATCATCTCAAGTCCCCACCACAAATCCTAGATCTGCAAAGATGTTGAACTCTCTTACTAAAGAGATGGGACTGATAGATATCTGGAGAGAGACTAATAGCTCATCTATGGACTATACATACTACTCTAATGTCCATAACACCTACTCCCGTATTGATTACAATTTTATCCCAAAGAGTTTCATAAATTCAGCCACTTGTAAAATCGGACCCATAGCACTTTCAGATCACGCCTTTGTCCACCTCCGCTTTGACCTCTGCAAAAACATCCCGAGGTCAAAGAGCTGGAAATTCAACACCTCCATGCTATCAAACGAAGCGTTCCATACATTGGTAACTACATGGATAGACAACTACACACAAGACAATAAAGATTCTCCTGTTTCTCCGGCCACAATGTGGGACGCTGCTAAAGCCACACTAAGAGGTCATCTAATTGCATATGCTTCCTCTAAGAAAAAAGCAATGGAAGCACACAGGCTAGATCTTGAGAGGGAGCTGGAATGCTGTGAAAAAATACATAAACAATCCCTAGACAGCACCTCCTGGAGTCATCTTAAAGCAGCCAAAGCCAAACTGAATTTGGACTACACTCGGGAGATAAAAAAAAGTTTTCTTTACTAAAAAGAAATACCATGAGTATAGCAATAGGCCCAGTAGATTGCTTGCTTACCAATTAAAAAAGGAGCAGTCAGAGCGTACAATCATGGCTATCCGAACAGCAGAGGACGAGGTCACATATGACCCAAAAAATATCAATTGAACTTTTCATGATTTTTACTGCAAACTATATACGTCTGAGAGAAAACACACAGAGGCAGAACTCCACTCTTTCCTAGAGGGAATCTCGCTACCTAAACTATCAGAGAACGACCAAGAAGATCTCAACTCCCCCTTCACTCCTGAGGAGATCCTGGAGGCAATTACCTCCATGCCACCTAATAAGTCCCCAGGCCCAGATGGATTCCCCAGAGAGTTCTACAAAGCTTTTTGGCCCCAGCTCAGCCCTATCTTCATGCCAATGCTGGAGGATTTTTGCAAAAACAGAGTTCTCCCAGACTCAATGCACACAGCTCGCATTACAGTGTTGCTAAAAAAGGACAAGGCCCCCCTATCCTGCTCGTCCTTCCGGCCCATAAGCTTGTTGGATTTCGACTATAAAATAATTACCAAATTGCTCGCCAAAAGACTAAACACTCTTCTTCCCAAAATAATAAAAGCGGACCAAACTGGATTTATTAGAGACAGATACTCTTCTGATAACATTCGCCATCTTTTTGATATTATTGATCAAGTAAACACACAGAAGACCCCTGTCCTGCTGGCTTCACTGGATGCTGAGAAGGCGTTCGACAGGATGGAGTGGAACTTTCTGTTTTCAGTCTTAGAAAAGTTCAATATGGGCCCAAATTTTATTAAATGGATCAAATCACTATACTCTCATCCAAATGCCATCGTGACTACTAATGGACTGAACTCTGACAGATTCCCTCTGGAACGGGGCACAAGACAAGGGTGCTCGCTGTCCCCGCTGCTCTACTTGTTGGGGGCGGAGCCGCTGGCAGAGCTGATAAGGAGCAATCCAAGTATTATGGGTGTTTCTGCAGGCGGCCTGCAGCACAAGATTTCGCTTTACGCGGATGATGTCTTGCTCTACATATCCAACCCTGAGAAATCCCTCCCTCTCATTTTAGACACAATTGCTCAGTATGGCAAGTTTTCAGGTTATAAGATCAATTTGAACAAATTCACTGTCTGCCCTCAATATTACACTCACCAGCTCTATGAAGACACGTTGTCCTTTCCAATGGAAAACACAGGGGTTTCAATACCTCGGGATCTTCATAACATCTCCAAACCTGGATCTCCCTTCCAATTAGCTTAGTAGGAAGAATTAATGTAATCCGTATGAACGTCCTCCCTAGACTGAACTACTTATTTCAGATGCTCCCATGCTATCTCCCAGTTTCCTTCTTCAAAACAACTAACCAAAGCATCACCAAATTTATATGGGGCGATAAAAAACCTAGGATCAAGTTTTCCACTCTATCGAAACCTGAATCTAAGGGTGGTCTTGCCCTTCCCTCCCTTCAATTGTACTACTGGTCTGCCCAAATCCGCAACATGCTAACATGGATCACAAACAGACAAGAGTCAACGTGGATTCAGATAGAAGCCCAATCCTGTGGTTCATTGCCCTTAAGCTCAATTATATTCACTAACAACTTTAGTGAAGTGGGCAACATAGCCAAATCCTTTGTGATTTACAGCACCCTACTAGCGTGGAGGGACTGTAAGAAATACCTGGGCATTTCCTCCCAAATATGTTCTCACTCGCCTATAGTAGGCAACCCAGACTTGCCAAAAGCCCTGAGGGATGCCAACTTTAATCTTTGGCATACTCTAGGAATCAGGACCTTTTCAGACCTATTTCATCAGAAAACCACTACACTGAAATCCTTTCAAGAGCTCTGCAGTGAATTCGATGTGCCAAGATCCCATTTAAAAAAAAAATATCTTCAAATTAGGCATGTAATTTCCTCATTTACCTCCAAGAGGAGGTTTAGAACTCAGTTGAATGAAGTTGAAACCCTTCTTGTCACAGCACAATCCATTAAAGGCAAAATATCTTACATCTATAGACTCCTTTCTGAGAAAGGAAGCTCCTCCTTTACTCCTTTGAAAATAATCTGGGAAAAGGACCTTGGTCTGACTATCAGTGATGAGTTATGGGCGGAGGTTTGTGACAGGGTATACTGCTCCTCTACCAGTGTAAAAATGAAAGAATCTAATTACACATTTTTGTACAAATTTTATTATACTCCTTTGAGACTCCATAGAATGAAAACAGATATGTCTCCTAACTGTAAAAGATGTATCTCTGAAAGTGGAACCTATATGCATGTATTTTGGAGCTGTAGAGAGATTGCCAGATTCTGGCAATCTATACATACTGCTGCACAGAAAATACTAGAGGTACAGTTTGATATGACCCCGTGTATTTATCTTCTTAATGCCCAGCAGGACTTTGTTCTTGATCCTGACAGAGAAAATTTGCTTATGACTATTACATACTTTGCTAAGAAATGTATTCTTCTATTGTGGGCCTCTAAGACCCCTCCTACATTTAAAATGTGGATTGACCAGATTGTTGACTTTCTTCCTCTTGAAAAGCTCACTTATGACCTCCACAAGAGACAGCCCAAGTTTGATAGACTCTGGTCTCCACTATTCAACTATATTTCAAACTGGACAGAGTTAACGGGGTGACTAGGGAAATGCACAGATACATGTTGTGTAAGGTACTGTAAAACCTAAAAATGAATTATTGGCCCGTCGTCTCAGCGAATGCTTGAAATAGCTGATAAGAACCTTGATAGTGCTGCTGCAAGTGGTATATGTTTTTGTTGGGTTTTTATTTTAATTTAGTTTTTGAGTACATGTGCGTATGTGTGTGTATATATATACACGTATGTATATGTGTGTATGTATGTACGTATGTATGTATGTATATATATATGCACCAAGGAAAATGAATAGATTAAGAAAAATAAATGCTTTTATTTGACTTTATCATTCATTTTAATTGTATTTTTATTTTTTATTTTTTCAAAGGTATTATTATTGTTTGACTTTTTATTTTTTAAAAGCTTGTCACATCTGTGAATGTGGAATGTGTTCTGTTGGTTGATTGAAAAACAAGAAAACTCAATAAAATCTTTAAATTGAAAAAAAAAGAGAAATAATACAATATTTTGGTAAAGTGTAAATAAAGCCAGGTTCATGTTGATAGTTACGATCAAAATTAACAACTGGATTCATGTTACAAAACGGCACTAACCTGGTCACCCCACTCGTTGATAACGGGCATGTTGATGTCATCCACAAACACAGTCATCTTCTTGCCTGCCGGCGGCCCGTAGGTGGAGCCCATCCTCTTGTCAATGTAGCTCTCTATGGTCCTCTGGAACATACTGGGCAGGGTGGCCGAGGAGAAGTTTAAGCTCTTGCTCAGCTGAGTTTCAGGATCAAACTTACTGGTATAGCCCTGCAATGGGATGACTAGGATTGAGATCCTATAAAGAGATCCTATTATGGTCATAGATAGTCATAAAACTCACATCTACATTCACAAATCTATATCTCAGACCTTGATCATGACAGTCTTAGCAGTCCCCTGTTCCCCGATGAGCAACACGGCTTTGCCTTGTTTCATGATGGTCTGCATCAGGAAGTCTGTCCTCACGTTGTCCACGTTGGGCACCAGGATAGATGAGTAGTCCGGGACAGAGTCTGTGGGATACTTGTACTCTGGCACCTGGAGGTGACATCATCATGCAGAAAGAAAGTAAGGATTAGTGGAGTGATTGATTGATCAATTAACAGCAACAGCACAAGCCATACCTTCTTGGACCAGTGCTCCCACTGGCCACGTTCATTGACCATGAACTCAAAGATGGTCTGGTCTCCTTGGGTCTGGGGCAGGTCCAGAGTGGCAGGGTGTGCCTCTAAGAAGGCCTCCATCTTGGATCTGTCCTCCAGCTCCAGCAGAGCCCCCACTGACCACATGACAGCAAACACAAAGAGCCTTGATACATCCCCCTGAGACTGCTTTTCCTCCACTGCAGGAAGTAGACCCTGGAAAAAGGTTCCACATTGAGCTTTGCCTTTTAAATAAGTTTGATATGTTCAACACTTCAGCCATTGGGGTGGACATGTCTATTGAATTCAATGTTATTGTCATAATAGAATGTGGGAGGTATTATGACTAGTTCAGTTTGATTAAAATTACATAATATTTCTAAGAATAAATAGGTAAAATATTTGAATTTCAAGTGTGTCTTTTACAGGATTTTAGTGTCGCTATTCTGCTTACCTGCAGAAGGTCAATGGTCTGCTTGATGTACATACACTCCAGGATGGGCATTTTGGGAGACACAGCAGTGAAGACAAAGTTGATCAGATCCTGCACAGGGAATAAGGTAGAGACTCAGCAGATTCAGGAAGACCACAGAGGATTATTCTCATGGGAACACATGTCAGCAAAGTGTGTGTATGCCTCCATACTGCATGTGTTTGTGTCTCTTTCTGGGTTTGACCCTACATTAGGGAATGAGAATGGAAGTACAGTATGATATTCAGACAGACCTGGAAAACACTATGGAAGCAGCCCAGGAGAACCTCTGCCTGCTGTGGTGGCACCCTCTGGAGCCAGGCCTGAAGGATAGGCTTCCAGTCCAGCACAGAGGAGCTCATGAACACCATGCCGTTGCGGGACACTGTGGCCGGGGAGGCGTTGTCGATGTTGTGGGGCTCAAACACCACCTTACAGTTAGGCGCCATAGGGATACGGTCGCCATTAGCCAGGGTCAGGGTCTTGTTGTCGTCCAGGACTGAGTTGAGGTTTTCAATCCAGATGGCGTCCACAGGGCCGTCCAGCACGATCCAGATGTGCTCCCCCTTGGGAAGAGAAACAGTTAAATAGAATAAAAATGAGAACTAGTACGACAACCATCTGGCTTAGATAGTGATAACTCATAAATAATTGTGAGGGGCCCAATTGAGGAGCCTAATGGGAGGGATATGTAACCTGAATAGCTGTTATTGGCAGAGGAGGACGATCCAATTTGATTTTGGACTGCACTGCCCCTTTAACTTCCCAGTACACCTAACTACAGTGAGCGCCAAAGGTATTTGGACAGTGACACTTTTGTGTGTCTAACTTTCTCACTCATCATAATCATGGTTTAGAAACATATTATTTTTTACAATAAAAGTGCCTCCTAAATGAGACAACACATTATGTCCCATCCATTTCTATTGGCACAAAATAATCTGAAACACAACCAAAACAAAAAATAGTAAATGCATCCAACAATTTTGTAGAGTCACAAGCTTGATGTAGTCATTGCGTGCTATAAATATGGGATCAAATACTTCATTTTTGACTACTTTGATACACATAAGTGAATTTGTCCCAATACTATTGGTCCCCTAAAATGGGGGGACTATGTGGGGGGACTAAATGGGGGGACTAAACGTTCTGTAATTTCTAAATGGTTCATCTGATATGGATGAAAATACCCTCAAATTAAAGCTGACAGTGTGCAGTTTAACCTCGTAGTCCTCACTGTATCATTTCAAATCCAAAGTGCTGGAGTACAGAGCCAAAACGACAAACAATGTGTCACTGTCCCAATACTTTTGGAGCACACTGTAACTAGAACAGCATACTGAAGGCACTACCCTTCCATCCCAACTCTATGGACCTTGCTGACCTTCTTGGCTTTAAGCGTTTTCCTCCACAGGGTTGAGAAGACCCCATCAGTCCAGTCGTTGGTGGCTACATCCAGGGTACCAAACATCTGGGAGGCAGTAATGGCCTTGGGGTTCATCCTCATCTCTCGGTGAGGGGTGCCACAATCCAACATGGCCCTCATCAGTGTGTGGATGCAGGTGGTTTTTCCAGCTCCACTGGGGCCTAGTGTCATCATACCTACAGGCAAGAGAATGAGATTAACATAGAATGAGAGGAAGAGAAGGGGCTGTGGTCTGCAGAGGAATATCAGTGTGTAGAGCAAATCTGTTACAACTGCTTATGGCACGTGTTATGACATGCATGACTGCATGCTTTACAATATAGGGCTGTGGTAAAGCAGGGATAGCCAGCTCCAAGACCATACAATGGCAGGTTTTTATTATTTCCTCCTAATCAGAGATGGATTTAGACCTGGGACACCAGGTGAGTGCAATTAACTAACTGGTAGAAGAAAAAAAACAGAATGGTTTCGGCCCTCCAGGACAGGAGTTGCCAAACCCTGTAGTGAAGAATCACTGATAATGGCGAACACCAAACCATCTCCATTACAGCTTTAAAACAGAAGGTTCGAGTGCACGTTGACTGACCGTGGAGAACAGTAAACCATCTCCACTACAGCTTTAAAACAGAAGGTTCGAGTGCACGTTGACTGACCGTGGCGAACACCAAACCATCTACACTACAGCTTTAAAACAGAAGGTTCGAGTGCACGTTGACTGACCGTGGAGAACACCAAACCATCTCCACTACAGCTTTAAAACAGAAGGTTCGAGTGCACGTTGACTGACCGTGGAGAACACCAAACCATCTCCACTACAGCTTTAAAACAGAAGGTTCGAGTGCACGTTGACTGACCGTGGCGAACCCGCTGGGTCTCGTAGAGCTGCACCAGTTTGAGGACCCAGGGCTGGTGAGGTATGAGGCCAGCCTGCTGGGTCTGGGCGTGGATGGCAGCCTCCAGGTCGGGGTAGCCTGCTTTGTCCAGAATGATCCCAGGGAACAGGTCGTTGATCAGACTCATGAACAGAGGCTCGTCCTCATCCACCTGGTCAGAGACCCAGGGGTTTTGTTAATTTTTTTAACAATAAAAAATGTAAATCATTCATGTAAATTCATAAAATCATTGAGGATGACACAAATTCAGATACTTCTAGTTTCAGTGTGAAGGATAGAGGTGAAGTACCACTTGGATTGTAGGGTAGAAGAAAACTTGACTGTACCAGTTTGGAGAGGTTCATGTCGCGCAGCACTCGCATCACGACCGTTTTCTCTGGCTCAGTGGGGTTGGACCTCTTCACTGAACCCAGTGTCCTCAACACTGACAAGATGTTCCTTAGCCCAAAGTCATAGTGGACCTTGAAGAGCATGTGAGAGGAGACGATTATAATCAATCTGGCTGGTGACCAAAATTCTTGATGAGGATTGATTACAAGTGTGTACCGTCTATGGTGCTACTGTGACCTTTTGACCTTAATTACATTTTTATTTCACCTTTATTTAACCAGGTAGGCTAGTTGAGAACAAGATCTCATTTACAACTGCGACCTGGCCAAGATAAAGTAAAACAGTGCGACGCAAACAACACAATTTTACACATGGAATAAACAAACATACAGTCAATAATACAATAGAAAAAGTCTATATACAGTGTGTGCAAATGAGGTAGGATAAGGGAGGTAAGGCAATAAATAGGCCATAGTGGCAAAATAATTACAATATAGCAATTAAACACTGGAGTAATAGATGTGCAGAAGATGAATGTGCAAGTAGAGATACTGGGGTGCAAAGGAGAAAAAATAAATAAATAACAATATGGGGATGAGATAGTTGGATGGGCTATTTACAGATGGGCTATGTACAGGTGCAGTGATCTGTGAGCTGTTCTGACCGCTAGTGCTTAAAGTTAATGAGGGAGATATGAATCTCCAGCTTCAGTGATTTTTGCAGTTCGTTCCAGTCATTGGCAGCAGAGAACTGTAAGGAAAGGCGGCCAAAGTAGGAATTGGCTTTTGGGGTGACCAGTAAAATATACCTGCTGGAGTGCGTCATACGGGTGGGTGCTGCTATGGTGACCAGTGATCTGAGATAAGGCGGGGCTTTACCTAGCAAAGACTTATAGATGACCTGGAGCCAGTGGGTTTAGCGACGAATATGAAGCGAGGGCCAGCCAACGAGAGCATACAGGTCACAGTGGTGAGTAGTATAAGGGGCTTCAGAGTAGTGATGCTGGACGGGCGGGCAGATGCGGGCAGCGATCGGTTGAAGAGCATGCATTTAGTTTTACTAGAATTTAAGAGCAGTTGGAGGCCACGGAAGGAGAGTTGTATGGCTTTGAAGCTCGTCTGGAGGTTAGTTAGCACAGTGTCCAAAGATGGCCAGAAGTATACAGAATGGTGTCGTCTGCGTAGAGGTGGATCAGAGAATCACCAGCAGCAAGAGCGACATCATTGATGTATACAGAGAAGAGAGTCGGCTGAGAATTGAACCCTGTGGCACGCACATAGAGACTGCCAGAGGTCCGGACAACATGCCCTCCGATTTGACACACTGAACTCTGTCTGAGAAGTAGTTGGTGAACCAGGCGAGGCATTCATTTGAGAAGCCAACCACCTTGATGTTACCTGCTTGGAGAGCTGCTCTTCACACAGCTTGTACAGGGTGTAGAACTTGCGGCTGAGGACTTGGTTGTCACGGAAACCAGCACTGGCTAGCTTCACCCTCATGATGATGGCTCTGTCTGGAACCATCATGGCCACCGTACGGAACTGGATCTTCAGGTTCTCCGGAAGCTCCTGGCGGCCAGCATATCCAGGGTTCTGTCGTTTGAGAAGACCAGTAGAACAGAGATAATAGGAGACATAACATTGACAATTGACTCAAGAAGGGATTAAGTAAACCAAGGGGCCTCCCGAGTGGTGCAGCAGTCTAAGGCACTGTCTAAGGCAGTGCGAGAGGCATCACTACAAACCCCGGTTCAATCCCTGGCTGTATCACAACCGGTCGTGAACGGAAGTCCCATAAGGCGCCTCACAATTGGCCCAGCGTTGCCCGGGTTAGGGGAGGGTTTGGCAGGGGGGGCCTTTACTTGGCTCATCGTGCTCTAGCAACTCCTTGTGGCGGGCCGGGGGCCTGCAGGCTGACCTCGGTCGTCAGGTGAACAGTGTTTTCTCCTACACATTGGTGCGGCTGGCTTCCGGGTTAAGCGGGCGGGTATTAATAAGTGGTGTTTGGCGGGTCATGTTTCGGACGATGCATGACTCGACCTTCACCTCCCGAGCACGTTGGGAAGTTGCAGCGATGAGACAAGATCGAAATTGGGGTGATTTTTTTTTTTTTTACAAATAAAAGAGTGTGCAAACCACACTAAATAATGTCTAGTAAATCTTCCTTTCACAGTTGGTATTTGAACCTTACATGCAATGTAGCACAATGTTAGTGAAAATGTGAAATGTGATATTCTCTCACCATGGTTAGGAAGATGCCAAACTCTCTGTCCATTTCCACCAAGTCGCCATCCGTGAAGATAAACTGTGTCTTCTTGTTCTTTTTGCACTGCAACACTATATAGATCTGCTGGGCTGCTACTGACAGGACAGGGAGCTCGATGCGGTTGAACTCATCAAAGCAGCCCCATGCACCTGACTGAGCCAAACCTGCAGATAATGTTTGCTCTCCGTTTATACCCTTTATGTACTCTGCATAATTCCATATGCTATGGTGGTTATTTTTTAGGAAATGCTTCATTTAAAGGGGCCGTACTGTACATATGTCTTTGTGACACATTTAGTAAAACCCTCATAACCTCTTTATGTGTGTCAGAGCAACATTCATAGCAATGTTTTATGAGTATTGACAGATCATATTTAGCTTTGATTAATTGTCAAGTCAGAGACCTTTCCATGTTATCTCCCCATGGACAAGCTTTAGTACCTTTATAGATTCGTCCTAGCCCTCTATAGTCCATCTGGTCAGAGCAGTTGAAGACGACAACGTACTTCCCCAGGCAACGGCCCATGTCTTTGGTGGTCTCGGTCTTACCTGTACCAGCCGGCCCTGCCGGGGCTCCGCCCATACTCATACCCAGGGCCTGGGACAGGGTGATGTAACACCTAGTGGAGTCCGAACATGTCAGTCATCATTGTGCTGATGATCAAATCAAATCAAACTTCATTAGTCACATGCGCAGAATACTAGACTTTACTGTGAAATGCTTACTTATAAGTCCTTAACCCAACAGTGCGTTTCAAGAAGAGTTACGAAAATATTTACCAGGTAGACTAAAATAAAAAGTAATAATAAAAAGTAACACAATAAGAATAACGAGGCTATATATAGGAGGCACCGGTACCGAGTCAGTGTGTGAGGGAACAGGTTAGTTGAGGTAATTTGTTTGAGTTTCAGCAATGTACAAAAAGGGAGGGGGGGGGGGTCAATGTAAATTGTCCGGTGGCGATTTTATTAATTGTTCAGCAGTCTAATGGCTTGGGGGTAGAAGCTGTTGAGGAGCCTTTTGGTCTTAGACTTGGTGCTCCGGTACCGCTTGCCGTGTGGTAGCAGAGAAAATAGTCTGTAACTTGGGTGACTGGAGTCTCTGACAATTTTATGGGCTTTCCTCTGACACTGCCTATTGTATAGGTCCTGGATGGCAGGAAGCTTGGCCCCAGTGATGTAGTGGGCCGTACGCACTACCCTCTGTAGCGCCTTACGGTCAGATGCCGAGCAGTTGCCATACCAGGCAGTGATGTAACCGGTCAGGATGCTCTCGATGGTGCAGCCGAACTTCTCCCTATAGGGAGAAGGTCAATGAACTGGCAATGTGGTGCCAGGACAACAACCTCTACCTCAATAAGAGCAAGACAAAGGAGCTGATCGTGGACTACAGGAAAAGGCGGGCCGAACTGGCCCCCATTAACATCAACGGGGATGTAGTGAGGATCTGGGGACCCATTCCAAATATTTTCAGTCTCCTGAGGGGGACCATGATTGTTTGGACCATGATTGATTGTTGGTGATGTGGACACCAAGGAACTTGAAACTCTCGACCCGCTCCACTACAGCCCAATTGATGTTACTGGGGGCCTGTTCGGCCCGCCTTTTCCTGTAGTCCACGGTCAGCTCCTTTGTCTTGCTCACATTGAGGGAGAGGTTGTTGTCCTGGCACCACACTGCCAGTTCTCTGACCTTCTCCCTATAGGCCATCTCATCATTGTCAGTGATCAGGCCTACCACTGTTGTGTCGTCAGCAAACTTAATGATGGTGTTGGAGTCGTGTTTGGCTACGCAGTCATGGGTGAAGGGGGAATACAGGAGGGGACAAAGTACAGTGTTAAGGATCAACGTGGCAGACGTGCTGTTGCCTACTCTTACCACATGGGGGCGGCCCGTCAGGAAGTCCAGGATCCAGTTGCAGAGGGAGGTGTTTAGTTCCAGAGTCCTTAGCTTAGTGATGAGCTTCGTAGGCACTATGGTGTTGAACGCTCAGCTATAGTCAAAGAACAGCTTTCTCACATATGTGTTCCTTTTGTCCAGGTGAGAAAGGGCAGTGTGGAGTGCGATTTAGATTGCGTCATCTGTGAATCTGTTGGGGTGGTATGCGAATTGGAGTGGGTCTAGTGTGTCCGGGAGGATACTGTTGATGTGAGCCATGACCAGCTTTTCAAAGCACTTCATGGCTACCGACTTGAGTGTCACGGGGCGGTAATCATTTAGGCATGTTACCTTCGCTTCCTTGGGCACAGGGACTATGGTGGTCAGCTTGAAACATGTAGGTATTACAGACTCGGTGAGGGAGAGGTTGAAAATGTCAGTGAAGACACTTGACAGTTGGTCTGCGCATGCTTTGAGTACACATCCAGGTTATCCGTCTGGCCCAGCGGCTTTGAGAATGTTGACCAAAGGTTTTGTTCACATCGGCTACCGAGAGCGTCATCACACAGTCATCCAGAACAGCTGGTGCTCTCATGGATGCTTCAGTGTTGCTTGCCTCGAAGCGAGCATAAAAGGCATTTAGCTAATCTGGTAGGCTTGCGTCACTGGGCAGCTCGCGTCTGGGTTTCACTTTGTAATCCACAATAGTTTTCAAGCCCTGCCACATCCGATGAGCATCAGAGCCGGTGTATTAGGATTCAATCTTAATCCCGTATTGACGCTTTGCTTGTTTGATAGTTTGTCTGAGGGCATAGCGGGATTTCTTATAAGTGTCCATATCAGTCTCCCACTCCTTTGAAAGTGGCTGCTCTAGCCTTTAGCTCGATGTGGATGTTGCCTGTAATCCATGGCTTCTGGTTGGGATATGTACGTACAGTCACTGTGGGGACGACGTCGTCGATGCATTTATTGATGAACCTGAAGACTGAAGTGGTGTCCTCCTCAATGCCATTGGATGAATCCCGGAACATTTTTCAGTCTGTGCTAGCAAAACAATCCTGTAGTGGAGCATCCGCGTCATCTGACCACTTCCCTATTGAGCGAGTCACTGGTACTTCCTGCTTTAGTTTTTGCTTGTAAGCAGGAATCAGGAGAATAGAATTATGGTCAGATTTGCCAAATGGAGGGCGAGGGAGAGCTTTGTATGCATCTCTGTGTGTGGCATAAAGATGGTCTACGATTTTTTTTCCTCTGGTTGCACATGACATGCTGGTAAAAATGTGGTAACATTTGCTTAAAAGTTTGCTTAATTGTTGCAACAAACTCATTCTTGCAATTGGATAAGATCTTTTCAGCCAGGCGTATTGTCTGCGCCGGTATGCATTATAGTAGATATCACAGAGCTGGTTTCCCAGAGATTTATCCTGAATCATCACTGAATATGCTTTTTTTGACCAGCACCAGGCTTAATCTGTGCTTGGGAAATCTGCCCATAATATGTCCCAGTAAGACAATAACACTATAATACAAGCAGGAGTTTCAGAATAGATAGAATACCATTAGTGTAATTATTAAAGACCTGTCAGTGAGAGGGGTGATGACCAGTCTGTCGGTACAGCCCAGATACTCATTGCAGTAGCTAAACTCCACGTCAGTGATCTGGATTATACATCTGTCCTTGTCCTCGATGAAGTAGAAGCGGGATTGCTTCTGCCACTCAAAGTCTAATGTCGATCGGATGTTCATTCGCACCTGAGTGATATTGGGATGTGGATTTAGTCATGGATTACGTTTATATAGTACAACCTGATGGAGACTCATGCAAAGCTTTATCAGATACTTTATGAAATGCCCAATGAATATGCTAGAGGTTATTCATGAAAAATGTGCCCCCTTTTCTTCCTGAAAAATAGGTTGTATAAATGTTGCATTGAAAAAAAAAGATGGCATTCCAATATCTTACTATTGCTGTACTTTTGCTAAAAATACTATAAGACTTCTAAGAAAGTTAATACATCAACTTGTATGTGGTTGGGGAAAAGTCTTTGAAACAATGCAAAGGGTATGCTCACCAGGTCGTCGAATATGTCTTTCTGATGCACATGGATGGTTATCAGAGTCTCATACTTGGTGCGTTCATTCCTGGTCAAGTCTCGAGTGGTCATATCAATCAGCTCATTCAGGATATCCCCAAACTTTTGATTGGTAGTTTGCATGACCTGTGCAATCAAGTCAAGAAGTAAGAAGAAAACACAAAATAATTTATTCAACAATGTATCCACAAAATCCAATTTTAGAAATAAAGCTACTTCTTGTCTAGAGGTGAAGATTCCGGCTCCCGAGTGGTGCAGAGTTCTAAGGCACTGCATCTCAGTGCTAGAGGCGTCACTACAGACCCTGGTTTGATTCCAGGCTGTATTACAACCGGCCGTGATTGGGAGTCCCATAGGGCGGTGCACATTTGGCCCAGCGTCGTTCGGGTTAAGGTTCGGCCAGGGTAGGCCGTCGTTGTAAATAAGAATTAGTTCTTAACTGACTTTCCCAGTTAAATAAAGGTTAAAAAATAAAAAAATACAATTCCCTTTCAGGTACAGTATAACCACATTCTACAATATATACTTTACCCAGTATAATAGCACCAATGGAATGGTCCCAAAAGTGGAAGCTCCAAGCAAAATCAAGCACACCTCAAATACTTGCAAGTATCTTACATGTACAGTATTTGAATGTCCAGACTGTTACCTTTTTGTCTCCCTTGCTGAACCCCAGTGCTTCCTCTGCATCCCTGGTCCAGATCATCTGGATGCCCAGCAGACCCACCTGGGCTGGGAACACAGACTGGAACTCCACCAGCTTTAGTCCTGCGTCACTGATGGACATGTGAGCCTGCCGGATAATGCCATGGATGGTCTTCCTCACTCTGTCCAGCAAGAGCCCCAGCCAGGCTTCTACATTTCCCTATCGGACACCATCAGAGGACAATGTTCAGTAATGGATCTGCGCCTCATGATTAGTCTACCACTGAACATATAAAATAGATGGATGATCAGGAATCAAAGCAGAATGGCTTTTTATCATGGGAATAAGAAACTTCCATTTTGTATTGAAACGTTTCAGAACACCAATGCCAAATGTGAGTCATGCATTGAGGAGCATTGCCTTCAACTCAGCAGTGTGTACAGTAGGTTAAGTGTACCTGAGCCAAAACAGGTTCGGACAAGTCTACTGTCTCTCCTTCCTGGGACTGGAAGCTTAGGATCTGGTCATAGTTCTTATCATGGAAAACCACACAGTTCACATTGTCGAAAAGACTCAGCAGATGAGCCTGTACCCAAAGGAGATGACAAGTTACAGTTTGAGAGAGGTTTAATTTGTGATAACGACAAATGATAGAACTAGAACTACATTTCATTGATTTTGATTGATTTCATTTTATGCAGTCAAAAAACAATGTAGATTGCACAGTTACACATTGAGCTGCCTTACTCAACATCCACGTCATCAGCGCCTGTGGAACAGTGGGTTAACTGCTTTGCTCAGGGGCAGAACGAAAGATTTTTACCATGTCAGCTCAGGGATTTGATCCAGCTACCTTTCGGTTATTGGCCCAACGCTCCTAACGGCCAGGCTACCTGCTGCCCCTCAGTGACATTCAACGTGGCACCGACAAAGGATGCCACCTTTTCAACAAGTCAGTTAGTTACATTTCTGCCCTGCTAGAGCTGCCCCGATCTACTGTAAGTGATGTTATTGTGAAGAGAAAATGTCTAGGAGCAACAACAGCTCAGCCGCGAAGTGGTATGGGACCACTGAGTGCTGAAGCGTGTACAAATCATCTGTCCTCTGTTGCAACACTCATTACCGAGTTCCAAACTGCCTCCAGAAGCAACGTCAACACAATAACTGTTTGTCGAAAGCTTCATGAAATGGGTTTCCATGTCCGAGCATCTTATAACCTGAAAACTTGCCATACTGAGCAATTGTGTCTAAAATGGGAGGGAGGGATTTGCCACCATTAGACTCTGGAGCAGTGGAAACGCATTCTCTGGAGTGAGGAATCACGCTTCACCATCTGGCAGCCCGACGGACAAATCTGGGTTTGGCAGATGCCAGGAGAACGCTACCTGCCCCAATGCATAGTGCCAACTGTAAAGTTTGATGGAGGAGGAATAATGGTCTGGGGCTATGGCCCCTTAGCTCCAGTGAAGTGAAATCATAACGCTACATATAACACTGCATATAATGACATTCTAGACGATTCTGTGCTTCTAACTTTGCGGCAACAGTTTGGGGAAGGCCCTTTCCTGTTTCAGCATGATAATGCCCCCGTGCACAAAGTGAGGTCTATACAGAAATGGTTTGTCAAGATCGGTGTGGAAGAAATTGTCTGGCCTGCACAGAGCCTCGACCTCAACTCCATCGAACATCTTGAGACTAATTGGAACGCCGACTGCGAGCAAGGCCTAATCACCCAAAATCAGTGCCCGACCACACTAATGCTATTGTGGATTAATGGTAGCAAGTCCCTGCAGCAATGTTCCAACATCTAGTGGAAAGCCTTCCCAGAAGAGTGGAGGCTGTTATAGCAGCAAAGGGGAGACCAACTCCATATTAATGGCCATGATTTTGGATTGAGCTGTTCAATGAGCAGCTGTCCACATACTTTTGGCATGGTCGTGTATCAATGGTATCTATGGCCATACCAGACATGGAGAAACAGTACAGTAGAAGAAAATGTTGCCCTAACGCAGGGGTGTCAAACATACGGCCCGCGGGCCGGAACCGGTCCCCAAGGAGGTTCGATCAGGCCCGCAGGATAATTTGAAAGTGGAAAAAATGCATAAAAGACATGGAATTAATATTTTTAATTCGCTGCAATTCATGGATTATCCGCTAAGGGGCGCACTCTTTCCATCAGAGTAGAAGACAAGCCGCATCACTGAGACAGACTGAAAACAGCAGACGGTATCAATGCGCCATCTGCTGCTTGTTACGACGTTGTTAATACCTTGGTCTCTACCTCTCCGCTACACCCTCATTAGCCAAAATGTCGTTATCCAAACGGAGAAAAGTAGATAAGGAGTGTAGAATTTTCAAAGAAAAATGGACCACGTCCTATTTATTTACAGAGATGCACGGAAAACCTTCGTGCTTGGTGTGTTTGCAACAAGTTTCGGTATTGAAGGAATATAATATTCGACGCCACTACGAGACTCATCACAGCGAAAAAAAAATATGACGGCTTGCAAGGACAACTGAGAAGAGATAAGATTAACGAATTGCTGGCGGGTCTGAGGAAACAGCAGTCAACTTTCATCCAGAGCCGAGAAGTCAGTGAAGCAGCGGTAAAAGCCAGCTACCTAATTGCTAGCGAAATAGCATTAGCATCGAAGCCGTATTCGACGGTGACTTTGTTAAACGATGCATGATGAAGGCGGCTGAACTTGTATGTCCCGAGAAGCGACAAGCTTTTGCCAATATTAGCCTGACGAGGAATACTATAGCAGAGAGGATTTCGGAACTATCGGCAGATTTAGACAGTCAATTGAAACAGAGAGTCAAGTCATTTATTGCATTTTCCGTGGCAATTGACGAGAGCACTGACATCACAGACGTGGCCCAACTGGCCATATTTATTCGAGGAGTTGATGAGACATTGACTGTTACTGAAGAGTTTCTTGAGTTGGTGCCAATGATGGACACCACAACAGCCGAGGACATTTTCGGCTCTGTCGTTGCTGCATTGGACAGAGTTGGAGTGGACTGGTCCCGCGCTGTCAGCCTGGCTACAGACGGCGCGCCATCCATGGTCGGAAAGAAAGCAGGTGTCGCGACAAAGTTCAAAGACAAAGTACAAGCCCTTAATGGAGGAGATCGTTTCTGGACATTTCACTGTATTTTGCACCAGGAGGCATTGTGTTGCAAGTCGCTGAAAATGGACCACGTCATGGAGGTGGTTGTTCGCACTGTAAATTTCATCCGGTCCAGAGGTCTGAACCATCGTCAGTTTGACAAACTTCTCAGCGACAGCAACATTACCCACAGCCTGCCATACCACACTGAAGTGAGATGGTTAAGCCGAGGCGCTGTGCTGAGGCATTTCTTTGATCTACGAGAGGAAATCGGACAGTTCATGGAGAAAAAAGGAAAACCGGTGTTGGAATTACAATCTCAGGAATGGCTACGGGACCTTGCATTCTTGGTTGATATTACTGAACACTTGAACAATCTGAACAAAATGTTGCAAGGCCGCAAAAAGTTGTCACACAGTTTTCTGACAACATACATGCATTTAAGTTGAAGCTGACTTTGTGGGAGATGCAACTGGCAAATGGCAACCCTGCTCATTTCCCCTGTCTGAGAGATGTGTGTGACCAGACCTGATGCGGACATGAAACGGTACAAAGACAAAATTGCAGGACTACTGCGGGAGTTTGAGAAACGTTTTCAGGTATTTGGTGAACTTGAGACAGAATTTTCAGTTTTTCGCTCACCTTTCACAGTTAAAGCTTCTGATCTGCCGGTCGAAATTCAGCTAGAGATAATTGATTTGCAGTGTGATGCAGATTTGAAGGGCAAATTTGCCTCTGTAGGTCTGGACAGATTGTATCAGTATCTACTACCAGGGTACCCCAAATTAACAGCCCTGGCTGCTAAAATTTTGTGCATGTTTGGGACAACCTACCTTTGTGAACAAATTTTCTCAGTGATGAATATCAATAAAACAAAAATGCGTTCAAGGCTCACAAACAAGCACTTAAATGACATTCTGAAAGTGACAGCTAGTCAGGACATGACACCTGGTGTTGATGCACTTGTACAGGCCAAAAGATGCCAAGTTTCAGGAACAAATACAAGTCCAGACTAGACTAACACCTTTAAAATGCTGCCTTAGATACTGTTTGCATTGAAAGAATACAGCTCTGTGAAGATGAATCCTTACTGTGGTGATTTAAAAAATGTGCACTTTAATGTTAGTCAGCAGCTTCAAAACAAAAGTTGTGTGATGGAATTCTACTGTTCATACAACTCCATACATTTTCAATTTCGTGGAGCAGTGTAGCAGAGTATGGTATAATTTTAATGGTCCGGCCCACTTGACATCTCCCTAGGCCGTATGTGGCCCACGATGCGAAATGAGTTTGACACCCCTGCCCTAACGTAACCCAGCCATAGAATGTTTTTAGTTTGTCCAGTCCAGTACCTGTATGGTGTGGGAGTCTGAGGCCTGTCCCAGGATCTCCAGTAGAGCAGGGTCAGAGACAAAGAAGAACCGAGGGAACACAAGCCTCTTCTTCTCCAGGTACCCGCTCAGGGACTTCTGACACACCTCCAGCTGCTCCAGAAGATGGGGCAACAGCTGGCTGAGGGTCTCGTCCCCCACACAGCACTGCACCACACCTGTCACCTCGTGGGCACGCTGCATGATCTTCTGCCAGGACTTGTCGATGTTCTGGAACCTCTTGGCTTCCTATATGGGACAGATTTAGTGGCCATATCCTTACTTGAATAGCCTGGAATCTACACTAAGTTCCAATTGAATCTACATTCAAGTGAAACAATAGTGAATCAACAGGTAAACAGAGCATGGTTCAGCTTGTTCTGACCTGGGGCAGCTGCTTAGCGATATCCCCTCCGACAAATACGGCCTCCAGGTAGATCCACAGGTTCTGAACTGTCAACCATTTCTCTATGACCTCAGTGGTGTTAGACAGCTTCAGCACCCACTGCTGGATGGAAGGCTTGAATGGGGCATTATACCTGGAAAAGTATCATTTCACACATGTACAGTGGGTATTAATACACGCGTGAATTGGAAATGTGTTTTTTTGTTGCATATCCCACTCTCCCCGAGACACCCTTGGAGAGTGGGGTCACAGCCAGAGTCTGCCATTATCAACAGTGACCTTGACGCAATTAGGGTTAAATGCCTTGCTCAAGGGCACAGATAGATTTTTCACCTTGTCGGGTCAGGGATTCAAAATAGCGACCTTTCGGTTACTGGCCCAATTCTCAAACCGCTACGCTACCTGCATCTCAACTTCTAGGCTACCTGCCGCCATCGGCAACTATCTGTATGGTCACCTAGAAGAGATACAGTAAACATTGAATTCAATTCTGAATTCATGTCTGATTATTAATATTGTGGTACCTGGGTTCGAAATCCAGTCGATCAAATCAGACATGAGGATGTGGTGGTACCTACCGGTTGCTCATGAGCGAGGCCAGCACCATCAGACTGTCCTCCATGAGGGCCACCTTCTCTGCAGTGTCAGTACCCTTCAGTAGCAGTTCCCCCCGGTTCCTGAAGGGGGCAAAGGTGAGTGTGTGGCTGCTCCACTCTGCCACTACGTCTTTCAGTTTGGCCTCAATGTCCCTCTCCTTCACGGCGCTGATGCACACATCCTGTCCAGATAAACACAGCACACCTAATTTTATTTTACAAGTATATTGTTTGCCCATTTTGGTGAGGGGATTTGGTGACATAGTACCTCAATATCCTCTTTGTATTTGAGCAGTGGTGCCTCCATGATGTTTCTGAGGGCAAAGCTCTCCGACTCCACCTCGAAGATGTGTCCTGTGAGGTCACTCAGGCGGCTCCAATGCCTGGACATCATCGCCTGAAAGGGAGAGGGGATTGAAAGGGACAAACGTCAGGCAAAGCCATATGAGTTGTAGATGATTAAATTAAAGGTATTGTTTCACCTTGTTAGCCATCATGTAAAGTAGGGGGCACGTCTCGTTGAAGTCATCGATTGTCTTCTTCAGGTCACTAAAAGCTTGCCACTCCTTCAACGCCTTGGGAAGTTTCCGGATTCTTATGGAAAGTGGAAAAATAGAGTAATCACAATGTTCACAAGGATTAGTCAGCAACTCAATTTGAACTTATCTATCGTTTAGATTATTTTCCAATACAGCATATTGACATGTATATATCACAGTCCATGGGATTCTACCTGTTCTGGAAATCCTGCAGTTCATTGTTGATCTTGTCTATGTTTAGGTCAGCCCATTGGATATCATAGTAACTAGTGACACTTTCAGTGACAGAGTTGTAGAGCGTGTAAAGTTTTGACAAAAGACCCAGCTCTCTTTTAATTCTCTGAAGATCGGGATATTCTGTTAATGAGAGATATTAGCCATATTAGCCTAGTCCTGAATCTCCATTGAAAGTGTTTTGAAGTCCAAGGATATGTAAAATATGGGTCCAGGAAACAGTGTATTTCAATGTGGATATAAATGTGAGAATAGTCACCGTTAACTGAGAGGCCGAATAGCTCCTCCCCTCCAGAGTAGGTAACATATTTTCTCCACAGCTCATTGAACTGGGCCTGGAAGCTCTGCAGTCTGTCGCTGGCTTCATCTGGGGTCAACCCCTCCACTCCAGGGCCACTTGATGAACATAAAGCATGTAGATTACAGGAATCTATCAACTATTGAGCAAAATGTCTGAATGAAAAATATAACTGTATTCTACCTTTTGTCATAATCTGAGTAGTAGGTCTGGACAGAGTTCTGGAAGGTCTCTACCCCTGACAGTAGGTCTGCCTTCATGGCAGGTTGAATCTTCACCAGGGTGTTTTGGGTTTCCATCACCTTTTGATGGACATTGTTTTGGTTTCAGATACAGAGCACAGCTCAAACAGAGATGGAAGAGGAAGTGAGACATCTCACTTGCTCCTTTTTTCTGATTCATTTACAGTTAATGAACTAAGCCGACCAGATCAAGCTGCTCAAGCATTGGTGCCTATGGGAGAGCCAGCCCTTAAAGGTCCAATGCAGCTGTTTATATCTCAATATCAAATCATTTCTGGGTAACAATGAAATACCTTACTGTGATTGTTTTCAATGAAAATGGTCAAGCTGGCAGAGAGGTTTGGAACTCTTTATTTTTAGTCTAACTAATTTACTGACTGGTCACCAGACAGGCCAAAAATCAATCCCACTAAAAGAGGTGGGCATTTCAGGCGATCTTTTCAAACAGCTCTCGCACTAAAACGGCATTATCATAATTCTCACAATTCCACAGTATTATTCCAACCGCATGGTGTGTAAATATATATATAAAACACAGGAAAATCGTGTTTTTGAATGCACTGGGCCTTAAAGCAGACAGGAACCGTGACATAAATATAAATGGTAAACGGTCTTCATTTATCCACCATCTTTGACTCACACTTGAGAGAGAGCAAGAAGGGCAAGTTGGTCACATACTCAGTGGTTTGCTGCCCTCTACTGCCACATGTACAGAATATATGTCTTGGTTGGCTGCAACAACCACCACAGTCGATGTACGTGAGTCTTAAACTTCATCAAATTCCAAATTCCTTTTCTTATATTTTGCCTCAGTGGGTTACAAGGTGATTGACAAGTCAAGCAGAGCTCAAGAGAATGTTTGGCATCAGAAACTCCACACGGGACAAGTGAATAGAGGAACAATAAAATGTCAGGTGAGAAAATGTGACGTGAAATACATGACATTTTCCACCCACCATTGCATTGAGGTTCCTCCAGGCGTACGTCAGCCCGTCCACCTTCTCTGCGTTCCCGTCGCTGAAGATCAACTCGTGGCGGTTGAGCAGGGCAAACGACTCCTCCACGGGGCCGATGGTGGCGTCTATCCGGATCTCTGCCTCTCTGACCTCTCGGAGAGAGGCCATGGCTCCCCTAACGTCCTCCAGGTCTTCGACAGGCCTCTGGAGCCTCTTGGTCAGGCCGTCCACAAAGGAGTAGATGTCGGCCATGTCGGCTGAGGCCTGGCTGTTCAGCGCAGCTCCAAAGGCCCGTTTCCAGGCACGGCACTCCTGGGTCAGGGAGAGCTTAAGGTGTTCTGTGTGGAACAGGACTGAGCCCACAGTGCAGGAGGCTGGCAAGCTGTCAATCTGAGCTTCCATTTTCTGCATGAGGTGAGCAAGTAACACATCAAACAGATCAAAATCTAATGACAATCATTTCAATATGTAAAACAATGAGTGAATGTCACTAACAGAGTAGGAGGAAATCTGAGTGCTGAACGCTGGGAGGGATGGACTGGTCTCCAGGAAGGTTTTCACTTCTTCCTCTGGGTCCTGGGGAGAACAATAAGAGTCATGTTATATAGATCCGAACGGTCAAATATGATCACATCAAATCACATCAAATCATTGTATACAGTACATCAATTCATCGACATAGTGTCTTTCTCTCTTTCATTCTTGGCTTAGTACATCCTGGCTCTGGTAAAACTTGAATACTAATGGATCATTCAAAGATGATGCCACCAGCATTCTTTTATGTATCGCTAACATTTCCAGCCAAGCAGACCTGATTCCACAGGGTGGAGAAGTGATGGAACTCCTGCAGTACATCCCCGGCCTCGGTCCTGAGGGAGGACACGATGGAACCCAGCTGGATGACGGCCTTGGTGACGTCCTTGTGCTCGGCCAGCTGCCGGTCCAGGGGCTTGAGGACCAGCTGTTTGGTCAGGGGGCCGTCGTCCCCAGCGTCCCTGACTGCAGCCTGCTCTGCCTGGGGAGGGGCACAGGGAAAGACCCCAATTAGGATCACTTCTTACATTCAATTTCTAAACAATATTTAAGGTAGGAATAATTATAAGAAAAAAACATGATAGTAATACCATTCAGGAATCTTTAGTTTATTTATTTGATTTATTTATTCCACTTTTATTTAACCAGATAAGTCAATTGAGAACCAATTCTCATTTACAATCTGACCTGGCCAACAGTGAACAGGACAACACACAATACCACTAAAAATAAATAAAACACACTATATGGAGAAAAGGTACAAATTCATCAAATATAGAACAATAAGAAATATTCACAGTGGATTAGAGCAGAAAAGTCCAAGGCAACACAGCAGACGTAATAAGCAGCAGATACATCGACCAGGTAGCAAGCCTACCTGAAGCTGCTTGTGATGTAGATGGGAAAATGTCCATAGTGGGATGTCTGTAGCCATAGACAGCACAATGCTCACAACTTTGTTGACAGTACTCTGTGAGACACAAGCAAGGGACAAAGACAGAGGACAATGCCACCATACTATGTGATTTATCAGTGGAAAATAATTGAATATTGAAGAGATAGCAATAAACACACTAATGTGTATATTCATAACATAAAATAGACTTAAATATATATATTTTCCATTAATCTTTTCTATCCAATTTGCCAATAAACTTTGACTTTGGACTATTTCTTTAAATGTGTCAAGGAGTACCTGGATGTCCTCTAGACTGGGCTTGAGGACGATGTTGGGAATGGCCAGCTGAATAGAGGCCTCGAAGAGAGGAACCTGGACCTGTGGTCGACTCAGGTACGAGGACGACTGGTACTTGGAACTCGCCACATGAAGCCTTCGCCTCAGAGAATCAAGGGATGACCTTGTAGCTATGAAAATGTAAATGATTATAGGAAAACATACGTCAGTTTAGGGCAGTTTTGGTACTCAGTCAAAAGCAACTAACTATTATTGCCAATGTGTATTGTTTTCATTGAATTATTGCATTTGAATTAATGTCTTGGTTTGATTAAAACAGAGTTGATCCCAACCCCGGTGACCTCACATAGGTAAAAGAACAATTGGAAATCTCACCTTTGACCAGGGCCTCTGTGTTCCTCTGGCACAGCTGAGCCATCAAGTTGTAAAAGCAACAGGCTAGACACAACTGGCAGCGTGTCTTCTGTTTAGCATCCGGGTGTAGACACTGGAGAGACCCCTGAATCAAAGAACATTGAGGCGTTACACAAAGGCTCTATCAATGTTGACAGGTGTAGTTGTGCGTTTACTGCTAATGTAACAGAGGTGGTTTCTTGAACCACACTTGTGTGAAAAGTAACTTTGTCCTGAGACCTGAAAACTTGCGATGTTCCCCGAGTCAGTCACACTAACCCACCTTTAGGTTGACTACTTCTGCTGGCGTCATCCTCTTTTTCAGCTCGTCAGTCATCTCGTACATAGACATTTCCACTTGTTTACTTTGGCTGCAGTGAAATCAAGATAAACAGCTGAAGTGAAACTGAGCAAACGTTTCAAACAATGATACCCTGATGATTTGATCAATGATGCGGTTCTTGGTAATGGTAATAGAGAGACGATTACTCTGAAAACACCAATCCTTTATTTTCCTTTGTCTGTTGGTCACTTTTTGCAAGTCCATATCAAACCATGTAATGACACTAAGATTTCACATATTGGACTAACCAAACATAGGCATAATTGACCTTTCTGTATCATTTGTAGAGCTCAGTCAACACTCACATGCTCAGTGCCTTCCCAGCAGACCTCACAGTGTCCTCAGCTTGGCTATGAAAGTTTTGGGATGAAACGGGCATATCCTCGGGCAGCACCAGCAGGGCAGTGGACGACATGGCCTGTAGGATTCTCTCGATGCGACACTCCAGTGTATCCATGGCAACCTTTGCAACTTGCTCCAGTTCTTGCAGTACTCCATATACATTCTCTATGACTACAAGAAAAGGACAGTCTGTTTGGTTAAGTCTGAATATTACTGAAAGAACACAATCCCAGATTCAATGCTTAAATCCAGCCCCCTGCAGTAACACACCTGATTCAGATATTTAACCCAAACATAATCCTCCTTATGGGTTATGATTAGCTAAATCAGGTGTATTACCACAGGGTTGGAACTAACGCCTGCACACATACTGTACAACCGTCTCCAGGACTGGAATAGGAGAACCCTGTCGAATTTTACCAGTAAACTACAGTAAACTACTCTCACATCTGTCGGTGTTGAGTGATGTCCAGGAGAGAGTAGTGAGCCCTGGGGAGAGAGAGTTCTCCACGTGTCTGATGAAGGGCTGCATCAGGGGGAGGAGGATGGGAGGGATCCTGGATAAGACTGCTTCAAAGTCCTGCAGCATTTCCTGTAGCCTGGGACAAAGGGATTTCACTATTAAAACATCCTCTATGATACCATGTGCATTTTTGCTTCAACTGTTGTAAAAAATAGACATGTATTGTACATTAGACCCATAGTCAACACCTGGTCACCAAACCTGGTCCTGGGAGATACAGGGTGTTTTGGTTTAGTTCAACACTTTACTGATTCAATCAATAATATCTCACCTGTTTTGCTGGGCCTTCAGCTCGACTTCTTTGGCACACATATTCAGGATCACAGTTGGGACTGTGATGCCAAGCTTATGCATGCACTTAGCCTCATGCAGAACCTCCAGGACCAAGGAGTCAAGATTAACATATATCTTCTGGGCAAGCAAGAATCACAATATTGAAGGGTGAGTTAACAGAGTGAAATCGGAGAGTGTAGGCCTAGCGGTTAAGAGTGTTGGGCCAATAACGGAAAGGTTGCAGGTTCGAATCCACGAGCCAACTATGTGAAAAATCTGCCGATGTGTCCTTGAGCAAGGCACTTAACCCTAATTGCTCCTGTAAGTCGCTAAGAATAAGAGCGTCTGCTAAATGACAAAAATGTTCATGTAAATCTCAAATTTGCACAACACACACTTATAGAATGTTAACATTATGAAAAATAATGCAAGGTGTTGCTTAGTTCTATAGCTTTGGCCTCTAAGGAAAAGGCCATTATCTGAATATAATGTCGACATTAGCGGCACTTTGGAATGGGCATAACCTTTGTTTCTGGGTCTCTGATGAGCAGCGATGCATTCAGGCCGTGACGGCCCATCTCCACAGCTTGGCTCCAGCCTCTGTGGTACAGGAGCTCAAACTCAAGGAGAACGGCGGCCATCTTGTTATAGCTTCTGATCACCTTCCTCATCTCAGGGGTCTGCCAGACAAAAAGAGAAGCATGAGTCTCTGTAACAATATCTACACTAGCATACTGCTCAGAATGAAGCAATGTACTGGGCATGCATTCTAAATATAATGAGAGTATAAATGAAACCATATTTTTCTTTGGGGACCATACAAATTAGGTACTGTAGATATCACATTTCACATTTCATATCACATCTACCTCATTTAGGGTTACATACCAAACAAAACAATTGAGGAAATGTTGTTGAAATTGTAAAAGACTACCTTTAGAATGTCCATTTTGTTTTTCAGGATAGACATAGGTAACTCAATCTTTCGGAATAGTTGCCGCGACCACATAATCTTCCCTGCAACCTGCCAGAGAGAGAAGCGTTTTAAAACCTATGAAGACCAAAAAGGCTCTTAACATTCTGTATGTGCTGTCCATGTTCTTCACACTGTATGTTTAGTATGCCTTAAATGTCTGAAAAGGGATAAATGCATTATATCAGGGCTCTCCAACCCTGTTCCTGAAGAGCTACCCTCCTGTAGGTTTTCACTCCAACCCTGTTCCTGAAGAGCTACCCTCCTGTAGGTTTTCACTCCAACCCTGTTCCTGAAGAGCTACCCTCCTGTAGGTTTTCACTCCAACCCTGTTCCTGAAGAGCTACCCTCCTGTAGGTTTTCACTCTAACCCTGTTCCTGAAGAGCTACCCCCCTGTAGGTTTTCACTCCAACCCTATTCCTGAAGAGCTACCCTCCTGTAGGTTTTCACTCCAACCCTGTTCCTGAAGAGCTACCCCCCTGTAGGTTTTCACTCCAACCCTGTTCCTGAAGAGCTACCCTCCTGTAGGGTTTCACTCCAACCCTGTTCCTGAAGAGCTACCCTCCTCTAGGTTTTCACTCCAACCCGGGTTGTTTCTAACCGGATTCATCTCATCAACCAGCTAATTATTATAATCAGATGTGAAAAATATACTGGACGGTTGCTCTCCATGAACAGGGTTGTAGAGCCCTGCTTTAGATCCTCTTTCATACAGGCTTTGACATTAACACCATAGTCACCCCACATCAAATTTAACTGAGGAAGTGATGCATAGCTCTGTGGCCAGCCAACAAATGTGTGAAATGTGACTGAGTACATTATACTATAACAAAACAGTGAATGTGTGAAATGTGACTGAGTACATTATACTATAACAAAACAGTGAATGTGTGAAATGGGACTGAGTACATTATACTATAACAAAACAGTGAATGTGTGAAATGTGACTGAGTACATTATACTATAACAAAACAGTGAATGTGTGAAATGTGACTGAGTACATTATACTATAACAAAACAGTGAATGTGTGAAATGTGACTGAGTACATTATACTATAACAAAACAGTGAATGTGTGTGTTACGGATACAGTTATCCTGTGTGTGTGTGTATCCTGTGTGTGTGTTTCTTTTCTCTCCTTCTCCCCTCACAGGTGAAAACCATCACTCCCCAATCAGTCAACAATCAATCATCAATCAGAAGACACACCTCCTCCTACTTCCTACCCTATCACAGTTCCTTCCCCATGGTTTAAAAACCCCATCATTTGTTTGTTCCCAAGCAATCTCTAGCTCAATCTCTCTGTAAATGCCATGTCTGTAGGTCTCTGTGTGTCACTCTCGCTTTGTGTCTTAACCTCTCTTTTGTTTAAACACCTCCATAGCACTTTGTCATCACCTGTGAGTATTGTTTTTGGTTATGGTGTTTGTTTGTTGCTGGTGGGAAAAGGGGGAAACCAAGACAAGTCGCCCATGGGCATACACTACCCGTAGGTGAACTTTGTTAAATACACTAGTTAGAACTGGGCGGACCACCCACTGTATTTTTGGTTAGTTAGTTAGCTGTTGTTAAAGTAGGCTAGTCTAGCTTAGGGGTGTTTTTGAATACTTATTGTTTCTTTCCTTGGGTCCAGCTCAGCCCCTTTTCCTGCTCCCCCCATTACCGTGTGTTTATAAATAAACCTAGAGTTTGACGGTAGATTTCTGTTGTCGTGGTTATTTCGTGCACACTTTTACTTTGTCACAATAATAATTTGCATGAGTTATGTTACGGGTCTCATTACCATCCCCCCTAGACTGTCGGGCCAAAAGGGATTCGTAACAGTGTGAAATGTGACTGAGTACATTATACTATAACAAAACAGTGAATGTGTGAAATGTGACTGAGTACATTACACTATAACAAAACAGTGAATGTGTGAAATGTGACTGAGTATATTATAACAAAACAGTGAATGTGTGAAATGTGACTTGAGTACATTATACTATAACAAAACAGTGAATGTGTGTGTTACGGATACAGTTATCCTGTGTGTGTGTGTATCCTGTGTGTTTCTTTTCTCTCCTTCTCCCCTCACAGGTGAAAACCATCACTCCCCAATCAGTCAACAATTACACTACATTACACTATAACAAAACAGTGAATGTGTAAGTTGAATGCTGGAACAAAAACATGCTTTTATCATGAAATGCTACCAATTTGCTATGTGCAGCACATTTACGAAAAGTTGGACTACATGGACTCACAGGAGGCATGTTTCGCGGAATGGGAGGGTTGTCCTTCTGCTTTTGATAGAGCTTCCTGACAAGCTCCAGGTCTCTGCTATAGCGCTGCAGTACTGCCATGTATTTGTCTGTGAGGTCCAGCTGATTACCGACGCCATTCTCAAACTTGGAGAGGAGGTCAAGCATTCGCTCAGTCTAATGGTAGAGAAAGAATTCAGCGAGGTGAAAGGCGACGAATCATCATAGAAACATGCTTTACAATTCGAGATTAGTTGGTACCCTTAGATGTCATAGACTTTTGGATCAGTGAGAACTCACGGTTAGTGACTGCTCAAACCAGGCCACTAGCAATGACTGGAGAGACTGGAAGAGTCCTTGGATCTGGAACTTGAACTCTGTGTAGTCACTGTCAAACTGAGCAAAGAGCAGGATCTGTAGCACTCATACAATTCAGAGGCAATTCAATACAACGCTTTTGATCAACTTAAAACCCTCACAGAAACCATTATATTACAATTTCATGGAGTTATGGCAGTTGTAATAGCCAGATTATTGTCTGTTTTTACAACCAGCACTTCATCATACATTTGATATTAAGGACTCAATCATGGACACTCTCACTCTGTTTTTTGACTGGCTGCTTGCGCTGCTATTATTTGTTGCCTCTATCTGTCCATTTGGCTATTCAGTAGTGCTATGCTACTTGTATTGTGGTCTGACACTTTGTTGTTTTCTCTTGTTCTGTTGTCTGCCCTTAACATTGTTTGTGCCATGGTGCTTGTTGCCACAGGACTCTCTTCATGTCGTGCGGCGATGCCTTTCTTGTCGTGATGTGCTTTGCTTCCACTGTCTGTCTGGTGATGTATCTGTACTGTTGCCAAGTGTCTTCCGTCTGTGTTTTATTTGTATCCCCACCCCCTGCCCCACAGGAGGCTTTATGTCTCTTGCCAGGCAATCATTGTAAATGCAATGTTTTTCTTAATTGACCTGCCTTGTAAAATATATAAATAAAATAGCACCTCCAACTTGCGGTGGTCAAGCACATTGTAGGTCTTGGACTTGGTGGTGGTCACAATGGTCTGATAGCGAACAAAGATCTTCTCGATCCCCTCCACTTTCATGTGTTGCAGAGATGCGAGGTCCTCCAAAATGGAGGCCATGTCTGCAATCTTCTCCAGTCGCTTGCAGAATGTGTCGAATTTGCCGAAGATGTAATTCTCACTGCAGTGACACAGATGAAGTGTTTATTTGAGGTGCACTCAATTCGTTTTTGTACTATTTTATTGGTTTAAAAAAAACTTTTTTTTTTTTTTTTACATGTAACTGAGAATAGGAAAAGAAAAGCATAGGTAATTGACCCGGGTCTAATTTCTCCAGCTCGTCTACTTTTTTGTTTTGTTTACCTGAACTCAAACTGCTTGTCGTTGGGGTTGTCCCGAAGCTTCTCTCGCACCCTCTGGAAGCACAGCTGATACTCCTGGTTGAGCTGTGTGCATTCTCTGATCCTCCTCAACATCTCATTTCTGAGAGGAGACATGACATAGACGTCCTTCAGTAACACGGTTCCATATGCTAACAAATAAGGCATAGAAATCCTTCCAGAGTGTGAATAATATAATTATACTATAATATTTATTTCGCAATAGTTGCTTGGCACAGTCGTAGGTTTACTTTACTTAAGAACAATTTTAAACATAACCTCACATGCATCACCATAATTGCTGATTAGTTGGAAGCTAAAATGTCAAATTAACTGCTTTCATTTGAATGTCCTCTAGAATAGACAAATGTACTTATGAATGAAGCAACATTTTTCAGAGTAGATTTGTCCTGAAATATGAGCATAGTACTGCAGTTTACAGAGTCTTTGAGTTGGAAAGCAGGGCCACTTTCTGCAAGAAGTTATTGGGTGACTTATAATATTGCTTGCATACCATGACTGTGCTGAAAAATTGCCTGCATCCCTACTTCAATCTCAGAGGCTTACTTACTTTACGGAAATAGGTTGAAACGGTTTTATAGCTGCAGTTTGTTAGATTGCAAAATAAATCAATATTTTTCATTCAGGGTTTAATTTGTCACACATGGAGATTGATTAATATGGGGTATATTTATGTGTATAATGTGGTATAATTATGGCATACAGTATATATACAGTGGCAAGAAAGAGTATGTGAACCCTTTGGAATTTCCTGGATTTCTGCATAAATTGGTCATCAAATTTGATCTGATCTTCATCTAAGTCACAACAATAGACAAACACTGTGTGCTTAAACTAATAACACACAAATTATTGTATTTTTCTTGTCTATATTGAATACATAATTTAAACTTGCACAGTGTAGGTTGGAAAAAATATGTGAACCCCTAGGCTAATGACTTCTCCAAAAGCTAATTGGAGTCAGGAGTCAGCTAACCTCGAGTCCAATCAATGAGACGAGATTGGAGATGTTGGTTAGAGCTGCCTTGCCCTATAAAAAATACTCACAAAATGTGAGTTTTCTATTCACAAGAAGCATTGCCTGATGTGAACCATCTCTGGAAGAAAAGAGATCTCAAAATACCTAAGATTAAGAATTGTTGACTTGCATAAAGCAGGAAATGGTTGCAAAAGTATCTCTAAAAGCCTTGATGTTGATTAGTCTACGGTAAGGCAAATTGTCTATAAATGGTTCAGTCCTGTTGCTACTCTCCCTGGGAGTGGCTGTCTTGCAAAGATGACTGCAAGAACACAGCACAGAATACTCAATGAGGATAAGAAGAATCCTATAGTTTCAGCTAAAGAGTTACAGAAATCTCTGGGACATGCTAACGTCTCTGTTGACGAGTCTACGATACGTAAAACACAAAACAAGAATGGTGTTCATGGGAGGACACCACGGAAGAAGCCACTGCTGTCCAAAAAAACCCATTGCTGCACATCTGAGGTTTGCAAAAGAGCACCTGGATGTTCCACAGCGCTACTGGCAAAATATTCTGTGGAAAGCTGAAACTACAGTTGAGTTGTTTGGAAGGAACACACAACACTATGTGTGGAGAAAAAAAGGCACAGCACACCAAGATCAAAACTTCATCCCCACTGTAAAGTATAGTGGAGGGAGCATCAGGGTTTGGGGCTGCTTTGCTGCCTCAGGGCCTAGACGGCTTGCTATCATCGACGGAAACATGAATTCCCAACTTAATCAAGACATTTTGCAGGAGTGATGAAACAGGACAATGACAAAAAACACAGAAGTAAATCAACAACAGAATGGCTTTAACAGAAAAAAATATGCCTTTTGGAGTGGCCCAGTCAGAGTCCTGACCTCAACCCATTGAGATTCTGTGGCATGACCTCAAAAGAGCGGTTCACAGCAGACATCCCAAGAATATTTCTGAACTGACATGGTTTTGTAAAGACGGATGGTCCAACATTCCCCCTGACCGTTGTGCAGGTCTGATCTGCTCCGGCAGAAAACGTTTGGTTGAGGTTATTGCTGCAAAAGGGAGGGTCAACCAGTTATTAAATCCAAGGGTTCACATACATTTTCCACCCTGCACTCTGAATGTTTACACAGTGTGTTCAATAAAGACATAAAAACTTATAATTGTTTGTGTGTTATTAGTTTAAGTAGACTGTGTTTGTCTATTGTTGTGACTTAGATGAAGATCAGATCAACTTTTATGACAAATCTATGCAGAAATCCAGGTAATTCCAAAGGTTTCACATACAGTTTTCTTGCCACTGTGTGTGTCATATATATATATATATATACAGTTGAAGTCGGAAGTTTACATACACCTTGGCCAAATACATTTAAATAAAGTTTTTCACAATTCCTGACATTTAATCCTAGTAAAGATTCCCTGTCTTAGGTCAGTTAAGATCACCACTTTATTGTAAGAATGTGAAATGTTAGAATAATAGTAGAGAGAATGATTTATTTCAGATTTAATTTGTTTCATCACATTCCCAGTGGGTCAGCTGTTTACATGCACTCAATTAGTATTTGTTAGCATTGCCTTTACATTGATTAACTTGGGTCAAACGTTTTGGGTAGCCTTCTACAAGCTTCCCACAATAAGTTGGGTGAATTTTGGCCCATTCCTCCTGACAGGGCTGGTGTAACTGAATCAGGTTTGTAGGCCTCCTTGCTCACACACACTTTTTCAGTTCTGCCCACAAATGTTTTATAGGATTGAGGTCAGGGCTTTGTTATGGCCACTCCAATACCTTGACTTTGTTGTCCTTAACCCATTTTGCCACAACTTTGGAAGTATGCTTGGGGTCATTGTCCATTTGGAAGACCCATTTGAGACCAAGCTTGAACTTTCTAACTGATGTCTTGAGATGTTGCTTCAATATATCCACATACTTTTCTTTCCTCGTGATGCCATCTATTTTGTGAAGTGCACCAGTCCCTCCTGCAGCAAAGCACCCCCACAACATGATGCTGCCACCCCCATGCTTCACAGTTGGGATGGTGTTCTTCGGCTTGCAAGGTTATGTCGATATAGGACTCATTTTACTGTGGATATAGACATTTGTGTACCTGTTTCCTCCAGCATCTTCACAAGGTCCTTTGCTGTTGTTCTGGGATTGATTTGCACTTTCGCACCAAAGTACGTTCATCTCTAGAACACAGAACGCGTCTCCTTCCTGAGCAGTGTGACGGCTGCGTGGTCCCATGGTGTTCATACTTGCGTACTATTGTTTGTACAGATGAAAGTGGTAACTTCAGGCATTTGGAAATTGCTCCCAAGGATGAACCAGACTTGTGGGGGTCTTGGATGATTTCTTTTAATTTTCCCATGATGTCAAGCAAAGAGGCACTGAGTTTGAAGGTAGGCCTTGAAATACATCCACAGGTACACCTCCAAATGAAAAATCATGTAAATTAGCCTATCAGAAGTTTCTAAAGCCATGACATCATTTTCTTGAATTTTCCAAGCTGTTTAAAGGCACAGTCAACTTGGTAAACTTCTGACCCACTGGAATTGTGATACAGTGAATTATAAGTGAAATAATCTGTCTGTAAACAATTGTTGGAAAAATGATTTGTGTCATGCACAAAGTAGATGTCCTAACCGACTTGCCCAAACTATAGTTTGTTAACAAAAGATTTGTGGAGTGGTTGAAATGCAAGTTTTAATGACTCCAACCTAAGTGTATGTGAACTTCTGACTTTAACTGTGTATATATATAACACACACACAGAAACACACAGAGACACACACACAGAGACACACACACAGAGACACACACACAGAGACACACACACAGAGACACACACACACACACACACACACACACACACACACACACACACACACACACACACACACACACACACACACACACACACACACACACACACACACACACACACAGTACCAGTCAAGGGTTTGGACACACCTACTTATTCAGGGGTTTTTCTTTATTGTTTACTATTTTCTATAACGCGTGACCTGTTTCACGGGTCACTACTAATGTAAACTTATATTAAATAAAAGTGTTTTTTTTGGCAGAAATGCCTTCTCAAACACGGAAAAAGTAAGCAACCTTCCCGCTAGCCATGATTGGTTAAGATAATGAGTGGGCTGGACATGCCGAGAGATGAGTTCGGATTGGTCTGCCATATAGCATGCTTCTGTCAATTTCAGCTGGTCAGTATGTCTAGGTAATCCTGTCTAACACTGCTTTTTTAAATGTATCGCTTTCTGGAGGACTGAGTTTTGAAATCAGTGGAATTCGAGTATGATAGCTAAGGAGATGGAGAAAACACCTGTCTCTGGATTATGTCTTCAAACTAAGGGCAATCATCGCATCTGACAGGAGACGCGTCCAACAATGAAGATAGTCTAGCTAGATACATTTTCAGATATTACACGTTTCTAATTTTGACAGAAAGAGTTATTTGCTTGGTGAGCTATAGTTTATCACGTTTATCAACTTCCAAAGCCACATTTCTTCCCCATTGTTCCTCAACTGTAGTGTATGATATACCATTTTGTAGCGTTGCGTCTCTACTTTTATCCAATGTAAAAAACACAATTTCATATTTTGCTACATAAGACTGATTTGAAACCGTCAGTCACACACATATGGAATCATGTCGTAATCAAAAAGAGTTAAACAAATCAGAATATATTTTAGATTTTAGATTCTTCAAATTCGCCACCCTTTGCCTTGATGACAGACTTGCACACTCTTGGCATTCTCTCAGCCAGATTCATGAGGAATGCTTTTCCGACAGTCTTGAAGGAGTTTCCACATATGCTGAGCACTTGTTGGCTGCTTTTCCTTCCCTCTGCAGTCCAACTCATCCCAAACCATCTCAATTGGGTTGAGGTCGGGTGATTGTGGAAGCCAGGTCATCTGGTGCAGCACTCAAATAGCCCTCAAAAAGACCTTGGTCAAATAGCCCTAACACAGCCTGGAGGTGTGTTGGGTCATTGTCCTGTTGAAAAACAAATGATAGTCGCACTAAGCGTAAACCACATGGGATGGTATATCACTGCAGAATGCTGTGGTAGCCATGCTGGTTACGTGTGCCTTGAATTCTAAATAAATCACTCACTGTGTCACCAGCAAAGCACTCCCACACCATCACACATCCACCTCCAGGCTGTGTACGGGCTATTTGAACAAGAAGGAGAGTGATGGAGTGCTGCATCAGATGACCTGGCCTCCACAATGGCCTCTAAGTGACCCCAATACATATACATACACACACAGTGCATTTGGGAAGGATTCAGACACCTTCACTTTTTCCACATTTTGTTACGTTACAGCCTTATTCTAAAATGCATTAAATTACATTTTTTCCTAATTTATCTACACACAATACTGCACAATGACAAAACGAGAACAGGTTTTTAGAAATGTCTGCAAATGTATAAAAAAAAATAAAAAAAACATAAAAACAGAAATTATTTACATACTGTAAGTGTTCAGACCCTTTGCTATGAGACTCGAAATTGAGCTCAGGTGCATCCTGTTTCCATTAAGGCACACACCTGTCTATATAAGGTTCCACAGTTGACAATGCATGTCAGAACATAAACCAAGCCATAAGGTCGAAGGAATTGTCCGTAGAGCTCAGAGACAGGATTGTGTCGAGGCACAGATCTGGGGAAGTGTACCAAAAAATGTCTGCAGCATTGAAGGTCCGCAAGAACACAGTGGCCTTCAGTGTTTTTAAATGGAAGTCTGGAACCACCAAGACTCTTCCTAGAGCTGACCGCCCAGTCAAACTGAGCAAGCGGGGGAGAAGGGCCTTGGTCAGAGAGGTGACCAAGAACCCGATGGTCACTCTGACAGAGCTCCAGAGTTCCTCTGTGGAGATGGGAGAACCTTCCAGAATGACAACCATCTCTGCAGAACTCCACCAATCAGGCCTTTATGGTAGAGTGGCCAGACAGAAGCCACTCCTCAGTAAAAGGTAAATGACAGCCTGCTTGGAGTTTGCCAAAAGGCACCCAAAGGACTCCAAAGGATTCCAGATTCTCTGGTCTGATGAAACCAGGATTGAACTATTTTGCCTGAACGCCAAACGTCACGTCTGGAGGAAACCTGACACCATCCCTATGGTAAATCACGGTGGTGGAAAGATGAACAGAGAAAAGAACAGAGAGATCCTTGATGAAACCTGCTCCAGAGCTCTCAGGACCTCAGACTGGGGTGACGGTTCACCTTCCAACAGGACAAGGACCCTAAGCACACAGATAAGACAATGCAGGAGTGGCTTTGGGACAGTCTCTGAATGTCCTTGAGTGACCCAGCCAGAGCCCGGACTTGAACCCAATCTAACATCTCTGGAGAGACCTGAAAATAGCTGTGCAGCAACGCTCCCCATCCAACCTGACAGAGCTTGAGAGGATCTGCCGAGAAGAATGGGAGAAACTCACCAAATACAAAGGAGGAGATCTGCATGGAGGAATGGGCCAAAATACCAGCAACAGTGTTTGAAAACCTTGTGAAGACTCACAGAAAACGTTTGACCTCTGTCATTGCCAGCAAAGGGTACATAACAAAGTATTGAGATAAACTTTTGTTATTGACCAAATACTTATTTTCCACCATAATTTGCAAATAAATTCATAAAAAATCCTACAATGTGATTTTCTGGATTTTTTTCCCTCATTTTGTCTGTCATAGTTGAAGTGTACCTATGATGAAAATTACAGGCCTCTCTCATCTTTTTAAGTGGGAGAACTTGCACAATTGGTGGCTGACTAAATACTTTTCCCTCCCACTGTAGATATATATAAATTGTATAACAAGGGGAATTGTTTTATGTTAAGAATTGCAACATGTCATAAATATGACAATAAAGGTTTAAAACATTAATAATGTCCACTCGTGTTTCTGTAGCAACCAGGCAGGAACACTGCTAAGGACATGTAATACATGTTAACTTCAGCAGACCAGAAAAATTGCAGAGCATCATTGATTTTGTACCAGGGAGGATGAAAGCCAGCTGTGTGGCTCATTTGCTAAGAGTGTGCTGCTAGCAATGCCTAGGCTGTGGGTTAAATTCCTTCAGTGATCACATATATGATTATATCCGGATAAATACCTGTCATGATCCCAGACCTTGGCCACATCCTGGCATAGGTAGGCCTTGCAGGTTGTAATCATCTGGTTGGTGACCTTGACAAAGAGAGAGGTCATTCTCTCTGAGGTATTGTAGTACTGGGAGATGCTGTGGATCATACGGATGCTGTTCATCAGTCTGGGAATGTGTTCCAACATGGTCGTCTAGAAGAGGTAATAAACAGTGACAGGTCTTGTCTAATTGGTCGTACACATACAGGTGCAGCGTTTTAGTATTGTCCTCTGTTTGTTTGTGGTATGCACAGTTCCAAGGATCTGCATATAAACATACATGAGCTAAGGCTGTGAGGACTGTTTGCACTTTGCAAAATCATTCATCTGAATGGTTAAAGTCATAAGCATTAGAATTTCTAGCCTTAGAAGCTCTCAGAATATATAGTCTTATTGCATATTTCCACCCACCCTGATATCACTGAAAAACAGATTTCATCCCTTAGCCATTAGACTGTTAAATAGCTATCACTAGCCAGCCTCCATACGGTACCCTGCCCTGAACTTAGTCACTATCACTAGCCAGCCTCCACACGGTACCCTGCCCTGAACTTAGTCACTGTCACTAGCCAGCCTCCATACGGTACCCTGCCCTGAACTTAGTCACTATCACTAGCCAGCCTCCACACGGTACCCTGCCCTGAACTTAGTCACTATCACTAGCCAGCCTCCACACGGTACCCTGCCCTGAACTTAGTCACTGTCACTAGCCAGCCTCCACACGGTACCCTGCCCTGAACTTAGTCACTGTCACTAGCCAGCCTCCACACGGTACTCTGCCCTGAACTTAGTCACTATCACTAGCCAGCCTCCACACGGTACCCTGCCCTGAACTTAGTCACTGTCACTAGCCAGCCTCCACACAGTACCCTGCCCTGAACTTAGTCACTGTCACTAGCCAGCCTCCACACAGTACCCTGCCCTGAACTTAGTCACTGTCACTAGCCAGCCTCCACACGGTACCCTGCCCTGAATTAGTCACTGTCACTAGCCGGCTACCACCCGGTTACTCTAGAGGCTGCTGCCCTATGTACATAGACATGAAACACACTTTAATAATGTTTACATACTGTTTTACCTATTTCACATGTAAAAACTGTATTCTAGTCAAGGCCACCCTATTTAACTATTGCTGTACATATACTATTCCTCAGATATACTACACATTCTATCCACATACTGTCCATAATGTCTGTACATTCCATCACATACTGTATGTACATCCCACCACATACTGTCCATAATGTCTGTACATTCCATCACATACTGTATGTACATCCCATCACATACTGTCCATAATGTCTGTACATTCCATCACATACTGTATGTACATCCCACCACATACTGTCCATAATGTCTGTACATTCCATCACATACTGTATGTACATCCCACCACATACTGTCCATAATGTCTGTACATTCCATCACATACTGTATGTACATCCCACAACATACTGTCCATAATGTCTGTACATTCCATCACATACTGTATGTACATCCCACAACATACTGTCCATAATGTCTGTACATTCCATCACATACTGTATGTACATCCCACCACATACTGTCCATAATGTCTGTACATTCCATCACATACTGTATGTACATCCCACCACATACTGTCCATAATGTCTATACATCCCACCACATACTGTCCATAATGTATGTACATTCCATCACACACTGTCCATAATGTATGTACATCCCATCACATACTGTCCATAATGTATGTACATCCCATCACATAATGTATGTACATTCCATCACACACTGTCCATAATGTATGTACATCCCATCACATAATGTATGTACATTCCATCACACACTGTCCATAATGTCTGTACATTCCATCACACACTGTCCATAATGTCTGTACATCCCACCACATACTGTCCATAATGTCTGCACATTCCATCACACACTGTCCATAATGTCTGTACATCCCACCACACACTGTCCATAATGTCTGTACATCCCACCACATACTGTCCATAATGTCTGTACATTCCACCACACACTGTCCATAATGTCTGTACATTCCATCACACACTGTCCATAATGTCTGTACATCCCACCACATACTGTCCATAATGTCTGTACATTCCACCACACACTGTCCATAATGTCTGTACATTCCATCACACACTGTCCATAATGTCTGTACATTCCACCACATACTGTCCATAATGTCTGTTCATCCCACCACATACTGTCCATAATGTCTGTACATTCCACCACATACTGTCCATAATGTCTGTACATTCCATCACACACTGTCCATAATGTCTGTTCATCCCACCACACACTGTCCATAATGTATGTTCATCCCACCACACACTGTCCATAATGTCTGTTCATCCCACCACATACTGTCCATAATGTCTGTACATTCCATCACATACTGTCCATAATGTCTGTTCATCCCACCACCTACTGTCCATAATGTCTGTACATTCCATCACACACTGTCCATAATGTCTGTACATCCCACCACATACTGTCCATAATGTCTGTTCATCCCACCACATACTGTCCATAATGTCTGTTCATCCCACCATATACTGTCCATAATGTCTGTACATCCCACCACACACTGTCCATAATGTCTGTTCATCCCACCACATACTGTCCATAATGTCTGTACATTCCATCACATACTGTCCATAATGTCTGTTCATCCCACCATATACTGTCCATAATGTCTGTACATCCCACCACACACTGTCCATAATGTCTGTACATCCCACCACATACTGTATGTACATCCCACCACATACTGTGCATAATGTCTGTACATTCCATCACATACTGTATGTACATCCCATCACATACTGTCCATAATGTCTGTACATCCCACCACATACTGTCCATAATGTCTGTACATTCCATCACATACTGTATGTACATCCCACCACATACTGTCCATAATGTCTGTACATTCCATCACATACTGTATGTACATCCCACCACATACTGTCCATAATGTCTGTACATTCCACCACATACTGTATGTACAACCCACCACATACTGTCCATAATGTCTGTACATTCCATCACATACTGTATGTACATCCCACCACATACTGTCCATAATGTCTGTACATTCCATCACACACTGTATGTACATCCCATCACATACTGTCCATAATGTCTGTACATCCCACCACATACTGTCCATAATGTCTGTACATTCCACCACACACTGTCCATAATGTCTGTACATTCCATCACATACTGTCCATAATGTCTGTACATTCCATCACATACTGTCTGTACATCCCACCACATACTGTCCATAATGTCTGTACATTCCACCACACACTGTCCATAATGTCTGTACATTCCATCACACACTGTCCATAATGTCTGTACATCCCACCACATACTGTCCATAATGTCTGTACATTCCACCACACACTGTCCATAATGTCTGTACATTCCATCACACACTGTCCATAATGTCTGTACATTCCACCACATACTGTCCATAATGTCTGTTCATCCCACCACATACTGTCCATAATGTCTGTACATTCCACCACATACTGTCCATAATGTCTGTACATTCCATCACACACTGTCCATAATGTCTGTTCATCCCACCACACACTGTCCATAATGTCTGTTCATCCCACCACATACTGTCCATAATGTCTGTACATTCCATCACACACTGTCCATAATGTCTGTACATCCCACCACATACTGTCCATAATGTCTGTTCATCCCACCACATACTGTCCATAATGTCTGTTCATCCCACCATATACTGTCCATAATGTCTGTACATCCCACCACACACTGTCCATAATGTCTGTTCATCCCACCACATACTGTCCATAATGTCTGTACATTCCATCACATACTGTCCATAATGTCTGTTCATCCCACCATATACTGTCCATAATGTCTGTACATCCCACCACACACTGTCCATAATGTCTGTACATCCCACCACATACTGTATGTACATCCCACCACATACTGTCCATAATGTCTGTACATTCCATCACATACTGTATGTACATCCCATCACATACTGTCCATAATGTCTGTACATCCCACCACATACTGTCCATAATGTCTGTACATTCCATCACATACTGTATGTACATCCCACCACATACTGTCCATAATGTCTGTACATTCCATCACATACTGTATGTACATCCCACCACATACTGTCCATAATGTCTGTACATTCCACCACATACTGTATGTACATCCCACCACATACTGTCCATAATGTCTGTACATTCCATCACATACTGTACATCCCACCACATACTGTCCATAATGTCTGTACATTCCATCACACACTGTATGTACATCCCATCACATACTGTCCATAATGTCTGTACATCCCACCACATACTGTCCATAATGTCTGTACATCCCATCACATACTGTCCATAATGTCTGTACATCCCACCACATACTGTCCATAATGTCTGCACATTCCATCACACACTGTCCATAATGTCTGTACATCCCACCACACAATGTCCATAATGTCTGTACATCCCACCACATACTGTCCATAATGTCTGTTCATCCCACCACACACTGTCCATAATGTCTGTTCATCCCACCACACACTGTCCATAATGTCTGTTCATCCCACCACATACTGTCCATAATGTCTGTACATTCCATCACATACTGTCCATAATGTCTGTTCATCCCACCACATACTGTCCATAATGTCTGTACATTCCATCACACACTGTCCATAATGTCTGTACATCCCACCACATACTGTCCATAATGTCTGTTCATCCCACCACATACTGTCCATAATGTCTGTTCATCCCACCATATACTGTCCATAATGTCTGTACATCCCACCACACACTGTCCATAATGTCTGTTCATCCCACCACATACTGTCCATAATGTCTGTACATTCCATCACATACTGTCCATAATGTCTGTTCATCCCACCATATACTGTCCATAATGTCTGTACATCCCACCACACACTGTCCATAATGTCTGTACATCCCACCACATACTGTATGTACATCCCACCACATACTGTGCATAATGTCTGTACATTCCATCACATACTGTATGTACATCCCATCACATACTGTCCATAATGTCTGTACATCCCACCACATACTGTCCATAATGTCTGTACATTCCATCACATACTGTATGTACATCCCACCACATACTGTCCATAATGTCTGTACATTCCATCACATACTGTATGTACATCCCACCACATACTGTCCATAATGTCTGTACATTCCACCACATACTGTATGTACAACCCACCACATACTGTCCATAATGTCTGTACATTCCATCACATACTGTATGTACATCCCACCACATACTGTCCATAATGTCTGTACATTCCATCACACACTGTATGTACATCCCATCACATACTGTCCATAATGTCTGTACATCCCACCACATACTGTCCATAATGTCTGTACATTCCACCACACACTGTCCATAATGTCTGTACATTCCATCACATACTGTCCATAATGTCTGTACATTCCATCACATACTGTCTGTACATCCCACCACATACTGTCCATAATGTCTGTACATTCCACCACACACTGTCCATAATGTCTGTACATTCCATCACACACTGTCCATAATGTCTGTACATCCCACCACATACTGTCCATAATGTCTGTACATTCCACCACACACTGTCCATAATGTCTGTACATTCCATCACACACTGTCCAAATGTCTGTACATTCCACCACATACTGTCCATAATGTCTGTTCATCCCACCACATACTGTCCATAATGTCTGTACATTCCACCACATACTGTCCATAATGTCTGTACATTCCATCACACACTGTCCATAATGTCTGTTCATCCCACCACACACTGTCCATAATGTCTGTTCATCCCACCACACACTGTCCATAATGTCTGTTCATCCCACCACATACTGTCCATAATGTCTGTACATTCCATCACACACTGTCCATAATGTCTGTACATCCCACCACATACTGTCCATAATGTCTGTTCATCCCACCACATACTGTCCATAATGTCTGTTCATCCCACCATATACTGTCCATAATGTCTGTACATCCCACCACACACTGTCCATAATGTCTGTTCATCCCACCACATACTGTCCATAATGTCTGTACATTCCATCACATACTGTCCATAATGTCTGTTCATCCCACCATATACTGTCCATAATGTCTGTACATCCCACCACACACTGTCCATAATGTCTGTACATCCCACCACATACTGTATGTACATCCCACCACATACTGTCCATAATGTCTGTACATTCCATCACATACTGTATGTACATCCCATCACATACTGTCCATAATGTCTGTACATCCCACCACATACTGTCCATAATGTCTGTACATTCCATCACATACTGTATGTACATCCCACCACATACTGTCCATAATGTCTGTACATTCCATCACATACTGTATGTACATCCCACCACATACTGTCCATAATGTCTGTACATTCCACCACATACTGTATGTACATCCCACCACATACTGTCCATAATGTCTGTACATTCCATCACATACTGTATGTACATCCCACCACATACTGTCCATAATGTCTGTACATTCCATCACACACTGTATGTACATCCCATCACATACTGTCCATAATGTCTGTACATCCCACCACATACTGTCCATAATGTCTGTACATCCCATCACATACTGTCCATAATGTCTGTACATCCCACCACATACTGTCCATAATGTCTGTACATTCCATCACACACTGTCCATAATGTCTGTACATCCCACCACACACTGTCCATAATGTCTGTACATCCCACCACATACTGTCCATAATGTCTGTACATCCCACCACATACTGTCCATAATGTCTGTACATTCCACCACATACTGTCCATAATGTCTGTTCATCCCACCACATACTGTCCATAATGTCTGTACATTCCATCACACACTGTCCATAATGTCTGTACATCCCACCACACACTGTCCATAATGTCTGTACATCCCACCACATACTGTCCATAATGTCTGTACATCCCACCACATACTGTCCATAATGTCTGTACATTCCACCACATACTGTCCATAATGTCTGTTCATCCCACCACATACTGTCCATAATGTCTGTACATTCCATCACACACTGTCCATAATGTCTGTACATTCCACCACATACTGTCCATAATGTCTGTTCATCCCACCACATACTGTCCATAATGTCTGTACATTCCACCACATACTGTCCATAATGTCCGTACATTCCATCACACACTGTCCATAATGTCTGTTCATCCCACCACACACTGTCCATAATGTCTGTTCATCCCACCACACACTGTCCATAATGTCTGTTCATCCCACCACATACTGTCCATAATGTCTGTACATTCCATCACACACTGTCCATAATGTCTGTACATCCCACCACATACTGTCCATAATGTCTGTTCATCCCACCACATACTGTCCATAATGTCTGTTCATCCCACCATATACTGTCCATAATGTCTGTACATCCCACCACACACTGTCCATAATGTCTGTTCATCCCACCACATACTGTCCATAATGTCTGTACATTCCATCACATACTGTCCATAATGTCTGTTCATCCCACCATATACTGTCCATAATGTCTGTTCATCCCACCATATACTGTCCATAATGTCTGTACATCCCACCACACACTGTCCATAATGTCTGTACATCCCACCACATACTGTATGTACATCCCACCACATACTGTCCATAATGTCTGTACATTCCATCACATACTGTATGTACATCCCATCACATACTGTCCATAATGTCTGTACATCCCACCACATACTGTCCATAATGTCTGTACATTCCATCACATACTGTATGTACATCCCACCACATAATGTCCATAATGTCTGTACATTCCATCACATACTGTATGTACATCCCACCACATACTGTCCATAATGTCTGTACATTCCACCACATACTGTATGTACATCCCATCACATACTGTCCATAATGTCTGTACATTCCATCACACACTGTCCATAATGTCTGTTCATCCCACCACACACTGTCCATAATGTCTGTTCATCCCACCACATACTGTCCATAATGTCTGTACATTCCATCACACACTGTCCATAATGTCTGTACATCCCACCACATACTGTCCATAATGTCTGTTCATCCCACCACATACTGTCCATAATGTCTGTTCATCCCACCATATACTGTCCATAATGTCTGTACATCCCACCACACACTGTCCATAATGTCTGTTCATCCCACCACATACTGTCCATAATGTCTGTACATTCCATCACATACTGTCCATAATGTCTGTTCATCCCACCATATACTGTCCATAATGTCTGTACATCCCACCACACACTGTCCATAATGTCTGTACATCCCACCACATACTGTATGTACATCCCACCACATACTGTCCATAATGTCTGTACATTCCATCACATACTGTATGTACATCCCATCACATACTGTCCATAATGTCTGTACATCCCACCACATACTGTCCATAATGTCTGTACATTCCATCACATACTGTATGTACATCCCACCACATACTGTCCATAATGTCTGTACATTCCATCACATACTGTATGTACATCCCACCACATACTGTCCATAATGTCTGTACATTCCACCACATACTGTATGTACATCCCACCACATACTGTCCATAATGTCTGTACATTCCATCACATACTGTATGTACATCCCACCACATACTGTCCATAATGTCTGTACATTCCATCACACACTGTATGTACATCCCATCACATACTGTCCATAATGTCTGTACATCCCACCACATACTGTCCATAATGTCTGTACATCCCATCACATACTGTCCATAATGTCTGTACATCCCACCACATACTGTCCATAATGTCTGCACATTCCATCACACACTGTCCATAATGTCTGTACATCCCACCACACAATGTCCATAATGTCTGTACATCCCACCACATACTGTCCATAATGTCTGTTCATCCCACCACACACTGTCCATAATGTCTGTTCATCCCACCACACACTGTCCATAATGTCTGTTCATCCCACCACATACTGTCCATAATGTCTGTACATTCCATCACATACTGTCCATAATGTCTGTTCATCCCACCACATACTGTCCATAATGTCTGTACATTCCATCACACACTGTCCATAATGTCTGTACATCCCACCACATACTGTCCATAATGTCTGTTCATCCCACCACATACTGTCCATAATGTCTGTTCATCCCACCATATACTGTCCATAATGTCTGTACATCCCACCACACACTGTCCATAATGTCTGTTCATCCCACCACATACTGTCCATAATGTCTGTACATTCCATCACATACTGTCCATAATGTCTGTTCATCCCACCATATACTGTCCATAATGTCTGTACATCCCACCACACACTGTCCATAATGTCTGTACATCCCACCACATACTGTATGTACATCCCACCACATACTGTGCATAATGTCTGTACATTCCATCACATACTGTATGTACATCCCATCACATACTGTCCATAATGTCTGTACATCCCACCACATACTGTCCATAATGTCTGTACATTCCATCACATACTGTATGTACATCCCACCACATACTGTCCATAATGTCTGTACATTCCATCACATACTGTATGTACATCCCACCACATACTGTCCATAATGTCTGTACATTCCACCACATACTGTATGTACAACCCACCACATACTGTCCATAATGTCTGTACATTCCATCACATACTGTATGTACATCCCACCACATACTGTCCATAATGTCTGTACATTCCATCACACACTGTATGTACATCCCATCACATACTGTCCATAATGTCTGTACATCCCACCACATACTGTCCATAATGTCTGTACATTCCACCACACACTGTCCATAATGTCTGTACATTCCATCACATACTGTCCATAATGTCTGTACATTCCATCACATACTGTCTGTACATCCCACCACATACTGTCCATAATGTCTGTACATTCCACCACACACTGTCCATAATGTCTGTACATTCCATCACACACTGTCCATAATGTCTGTACATCCCACCACATACTGTCCATAATGTCTGTACATTCCACCACACACTGTCCATAATGTCTGTACATTCCATCACACACTGTCCAAAATGTCTGTACATTCCACCACATACTGTCCATAATGTCTGTTCATCCCACCACATACTGTCCATAATGTCTGTACATTCCACCACATACTGTCCATAATGTCTGTACATTCCATCACACACTGTCCATAATGTCTGTTCATCCCACCACACACTGTCCATAATGTCTGTTCATCCCACCACACACTGTCCATAATGTCTGTTCATCCCACCACATACTGTCCATAATGTCTGTACATTCCATCACACACTGTCCATAATGTCTGTACATCCCACCACATACTGTCCATAATGTCTGTTCATCCCACCACATACTGTCCATAATGTCTGTTCATCCCACCATATACTGTCCATAATGTCTGTACATCCCACCACACACTGTCCATAATGTCTGTTCATCCCACCACATACTGTCCATAATGTCTGTACATTCCATCACATACTGTCCATAATGTCTGTTCATCCCACCATATACTGTCCATAATGTCTGTACATCCCACCACACACTGTCCATAATGTCTGTACATCCCACCACATACTGTATGTACATCCCACCACATACTGTCCATAATGTCTGTACATTCCATCACATACTGTATGTACATCCCATCACATACTGTCCATAATGTCTGTACATCCCACCACATACTGTCCATAATGTCTGTACATTCCATCACATACTGTATGTACATCCCACCACATACTGTCCATAATGTCTGTACATTCCATCACATACTGTATGTACATCCCACCACATACTGTCCATAATGTCTGTACATTCCACCACATACTGTATGTACATCCCACCACATACTGTCCATAATGTCTGTACATTCCATCACATACTGTATGTACATCCCACCACATACTGTCCATAATGTCTGTACATTCCATCACACACTGTATGTACATCCCATCACATACTGTCCATAATGTCTGTACATCCCACCACATACTGTCCATAATGTCTGTACATCCCATCACATACTGTCCATAATGTCTGTACATCCCACCACATACTGTCCATAATGTCTGCACATTCCATCACACACTGTCCATAATGTCTGTACATCCCACCACACAATGTCCATAATGTCTGTACATCCCACCACATACTGTCCATAATGTCTGTACATCCCACCACATACTGTCCATAATGTCTGTACATTCCACCACATACTGTCCATAATGTCTGTTCATCCCACCACATACTGTCCATAATGTCTGTACATTCCATCACACACTGTCCATAATGTCTGTACATCCCACCACACACTGTCCATAATGTCTGTACATCCCACCACATACTGTCCATAATGTCTGTACATCCCACCACATACTGTCCATAATGTCTGTACATTCCACCACATACTGTCCATAATGTCTGTTCATCCCACCACATACTGTCCATAATGTCTGTACATTCCATCACACACTGTCCATAATGTCTGTACATTCCACCACATACTGTCCATAATGTCTGTTCATCCCACCACATACTGTCCATAATGTCTGTACATTCCACCACATACTGTCCATAATGTCCGTACATTCCATCACACACTGTCCATAATGTCTGTTCATCCCACCACACACTGTCCATAATGTCTGTTCATCCCACCACACACTGTCCATAATGTCTGTTCATCCCACCACATACTGTCCATAATGTCTGTACATTCCATCACACACTGTCCATAATGTCTGTACATCCCACCACATACTGTCCATAATGTCTGTTCATCCCACCACATACTGTCCATAATGTCTGTTCATCCCACCATATACTGTCCATAATGTCTGTACATCCCAACACACACTGTCCATAATGTCTGTTCATCCCACCACATACTGTCCATAATGTCTGTACATTCCATCACATACTGTCCATAATGTCTGTTCCATCCCACCATATACTGTCCATAATGTCTGTTCATCCCACCATATACTGTCCATAATGTCTGTACATCCCACCACACACTGTCCATAATGTCTGTACATCCCACCACATACTGTATGTACATCCCACCACATACTGTCCATAATGTCTGTACATTCCATCACATACTGTATGTACATCCCATCACATACTGTCCATAATGTCTGTACATCCCACCACATACTGTCCATAATGTCTGTACATTCCATCACATACTGTATGTACATCCCACCACATAATGTCCATAATGTCTGTACATTCCATCACATACTGTATGTACATCCCACCACATACTGTCCATAATGTCTGTACATTCCACCACATACTGTATGTACATCCCATCACATACTGTCCATAATGTCTGTACATCCCACCACATACTGTCCATAATGTCTGTACATCCCATCACATACTGTCCATAATGTCTGTACATCCCATCACATACTGTATGTACATTCCACCACATACTGTCCATAATGTCTGTACATCCCACCACATACTGTCCATGTCTGTACATTCCATCACATACTGTATGTACATCCCATCACATACTGTCCATAATGTCTGTACATCCCATCACATACTGTATGTACATTCCACCACATACTGTCCATAATGTCTGTACATCCCACCACATACTGTCCATAATGTCTGTACATTCCATCACATACTGTATGTACATCCCATCACATACTGTCCATAATGTCTGTACATCCCACCACATACTGTCCATAATGTCTGTACATCCCATCACATACTGTCCATAATGTCTGTACATCCCATCACATACTGTATGTACATCCCACCACATACTGTCCATAATGTATGTACATCCCACCACATACTGTCCATAATGTCTGTACATCCCATCACATACTGTCCATAATGTCTGTACATCCCATCACATACTGTATGTACATTCCACCACATACTGTCCATAATGTCTGTACATCCCATCACATACTGTATGTACATCCCACCACATACTGTCCATAATGTCTGTACATCCCATCACATACTGTCCATAATGTCTGTACATCCCATCACATACTGTATGTACATTCCACCACATACTGTCCATAATGTATGTACATCCCACCACATACTGTCCATAATGTCTGTTCATCCCACCACATACTGTCCATAATGTCTGTTCATCCCACCATATACTGTCCATAATGTCTGTACATCCCACCACATACTGTCCATAATGTCTGTTCATCCCACCACATACTGTCCATAATGTCTGTTCATCCCACCATATACTGTCCATAATGTCTGTACATCCCACCACACACTGTCCATAATGTCTGTTCATCCCACCACATACTGTCCAAAATGTCTGTACATTCCATCACATACTGTCCATAATGTCTGTTCATCCCACCATATACTGTCCATAATGTCTGTTCATCCCACCATATACTGTCCATAATGTCTGTACATCCCACCACACACTGTCCATAATGTCTGTACATCCCACCACATACTGTATGTACATCCCACCACATACTGTCCATAATGTCTGTACATTCCATCACATACTGTATGTACATCCCACCACATACTGTCCATAATGTCTGTACATTCCATCACACACTGTCCATAATGTCTGTTCATCCCACCACACACTGTCCATAATGTCTGTTCATCCCACCACACACTGTCCATAATGTCTGTTCATCCCACCACATACTGTCCATAATGTCTGTACATTCCATCACACACTGTCCATAATGTCTGTACATCCCACCACATACTGTCCATAATGTCTGTTCATCCCACCACATACTGTCCATAATGTCTGTTCATCCCACCATATACTGTCCATAATGTCTGTACATCCCACCACACACTGTCCATAATGTCTGTTCATCCCACCACATACTGTCCATAATGTCTGTACATTCCATCACATACTGTCCATAATGTCTGTTCATCCCACCATACTGTCCATAATGTCTGTTCATCCCACCATATACTGTCCATAATGTCTGTACATCCCACCACACACTGTCCATAATGTCTGTACATCCCACCACATACTGTATGTACATCCCACCACATACTGTCCATAATGTCTGTACATTCCATCACATACTGTATGTACATCCCATCACATACTGTCCATAATGTCTGTACATCCCACCACATACTGTCCATAATGTCTGTACATTCCATCACATACTGTATGTACATCCCACCACATAATGTCCATAATGTCTGTACATTCCATCACATACTGTATGTACATCCCACCACATACTGTCCATAATGTCTGTACATTCCACCACATACTGTATGTACATCCCACCACATACTGTCCATAATGTCTGTACATTCCATCACATACTGTATGTACATCCCACCACATACTGTCCATAATGTCTGTACATTCCATCACACACTGTATGTACATCCCATCACATACTGTCCATAATGTCTGTACATCCCACCACATACTGTCCATAATGTCTGTACATCCCATCACATACTGTCCATAATGTCTGTACATCCCATCACATACTGTATGTACATTCCACCACATACTGTCCATAATGTCTGTACATCCCACCACATACTGTCCATGTCTGTACATTCCATCACATACTGTATGTACATCCCATCACATACTGTCCATAATGTCTGTACATCCCATCACATACTGTATGTACATTCCACCACATACTGTCCATAATGTCTGTACATCCCACCACATACTGTCCATAATGTCTGTACATTCCATCACATACTGTATGTACATCCCATCACATACTGTCCATAATGTCTGTACATCCCACCACATACTGTCCATAATGTCTGTACATCCCATCACATACTGTCCATAATGTCTGTACATCCCACCACATACTGTCCATAATGTATGTACATCCCACCACATACTGTCCATAATGTCTGTACATCCCATCACATACTGTCCATAATGTCTGTACATCCCATCACATACTGTATGTACATTCCACCACATACTGTCCATAATGTCTGTACATCCCATCACATACTGTATGTACATCCCACCACATACTGTCCATAATGTCTGTACATCCCATCACATACTGTCCATAATGTCTGTACATCCCATCACATACTGTATGTACATTCCACCACATACTGTCCATAATGTATGTACATCCCACCACATACTGTCCATAATGTCTGTACATTCCATCACATACTGTCCATAATGTCTGTACATTCCATCACATACTGTCCATAATGTCTGTACATCCCACCACATACTGTCCATAATGTCTGTACATTCCATCACATACTGTCCATAATGTATGTACATCCCACCACATACTGTCCATAATGTATGTACATCCCACCACATACTGTCCATAATGTCTGTACATCCCACCACATGCTGTCCATAATGTCTGTACATTCCATCACACACTGTCCATAATGTCTGTACATTCCATCACATACTGTCCGTAATGTATGTACATCCCACCACATACTGTCCATAATGTCTGTACATTCCATCACATACTGCATGTACATCCCACCACATACTGTCCATAATGTCTGTACATCCCACCACATACTGTCCATAATGTATGTACATCCCACCACACACTGTCCATAATGTCTGTACATCCCACCACATACTGTCCATAATGTCTGTACATCCCACCACATACTGTCCATAATGTCTGTACATCCCACCACATACTGTCCATAATGTATGTACATCCCACCACACACTGTCCATAATGTCTGTACATTCCACCACATACTGTCCATAATGTATGTACATTCCACCACATACTGTCCATAATGTCTGTACATCCCACCACATACTGTCCATAATGTCTGTACATTCCACCACATACTGTCCATAATGTATGTACATTCCACCACATACTGTCCATAATGTCTGTACATTCCATCACATACTGTCCATAATGTCTGTACATCCCACCACATACTGTCCATAATGTCTGTACATTCCATCACATACTGTCCATAATGTCTGTACATTCCACCACATACTGTCCATAATGTCTGTACATTCCACCACATACTGTCCATAATGTATGTACATCCCACCACATACTGTCCATAATGTCTGTTCATCCCATCACATACTGTCCATAATGTGTGTACATCCCACCACATACTGTCCATAATGTCTGTACATTCCATCACATACTGTATGTACATCCCACCAAATACTGTCCATAATGTCTGTACATTCCACCACATACTGTCCATAATGTCTGTACATTCCACCACATACTGTCCATAATGTCTGTACATTCCATCACATACTGTATGTACATCCCACCAAATACTGTCCATAATGTCTGTACATTCCACCACATACTGTATGTACATCCCACCAAATACTGTCCATATGTCTGTACATTCCATAATGTCCATAATGTCTGTACATTCCATCACATACTGTCCATAATGTCTGTACATCCCACCACATACTGTCCATAATGTCTGTACATTCCATCACATACTGTCCATAATGTCTGTACATCCCACCACATACTGTCCATAATGTCTGTACATTCCATCACATACTGTCCATAATGTCTGTACATTCCACCACATACTGTCCATAATGTCTGTACATTCCACCACATACTGTCCATAATGTCTGTACATTCCATCACATACTGTATGTACATCCCACCAAATACTGTCCATAATGTCTGTACATTCCACCACATACTGTATGTACATCCCACCAAATACTGTCCATAATGTCTGTACATTCCATCACATACTGTCCATAATGTCTGTACATTCCATCACATACTGTCCATAATGTCTGTACATCCCACCACATACTGTCCATAATGTCTGTACATTCCATCACATACTGTCCATAATGTCTGTACATCCCACCACATACTGTCCATAATGTCTGTACATTCCATCACATACTGTCCATAATGTCTGTTCATCCCACCACATACTGTCCATAATGTCTGTACATCCCACCACATACTGTCCATAATGTCTGTACATCCCACCACATACTGTCCATAATGTCTGTACATCCCATCATACACTGTCCATAATGTCTGTACATTCCATCACATACTGTCCATAATGTCTGTACATTCCACCACATACTGTCCATAATGTCTGTTCATCCCATCACATACTGTCCATAATGTCTGTACATTCCACCACATACTGTCCATAATGTCTGTTCATCCCACCATATACTGTCCGTAATGTCTGTTCATCCCATCACATATTGTCCATAATGTCTGTACATTTCATCACATACTGTATGTACATCCCACCACATATTGTCCATAATGTCTGTACATTCCATCACATACTGTATGTACATCCCACCACATACTGTCCATAATGTCTGTACATTCCATCACATACTGTATGTACATCCCATCACATACTGTCTATATAAAGTCTATATGTATGTTTTAAAATGTAATTAACTGTATATATATATACATACACACACACACACACTCCGGAATACGACATTGCTCGTCCTAATATTTCTATATTTATTAATTCCATTCTTTTACTTTTAGATTTGTGTGTGTTGTTGTGTATTGTTAGATATTACTGCACTGTTGGAGCTAGGAACACAAGCACTACGCTGCACCTGCAATAACATCTGCTGAATATGTGAATGCAACCAATAAAATGTTGTGTGATGTCAAAGTTCTTACCGGAGTGCACTTTCCAAGTGGGCCAAAGAACTTCTCCAACGTGTAGAGGTATTTCATATTGTCTTTTGCTTCATTTGCCACAACAGTGATGTTTCCATCCTACCGCAGATACGATTTGTGTTATGTGTCTACAGGGCTTGATTTTACTTCCACACAACCCCACTGAACTGTGAGAAATGCACAATAAAAATCACTGTACTCTGTAGCAGGATATCAAATCAAACTTTATTTATTAAGAGTAGACCTTACTGAGAAATGCTTACTTACTGGCCCTTAACCAACGGTGCAGTTCAAGCATTATATGCATATATATTATAAGCATATATGAGCATTAGTCCAAAAAGTAACACCTGATTTCAAAATATCCATGTTCAAAATGACTGAATGCAACTGATAATAAATGCTTGCCTTTACATATAGAGTATATAGAAAATAGAGAGAGTGAAACTGACCAGCTCTCTCCAAGTCCTTAGTGTCTTTGACTTGGCCACCTGCAGCACTCCAATAACCTTCTTCACATGGGGTCGTTTGATCTCATCCATTAAGCTGAGAAAACATCGATCACAATCAATATAGACTAGTGTGCACTCAACCAACACACCAAACAAGACATGCAGCATTCAGAAAAAGATTGGCCAGCATAACAGAACAATTCATTGGAATAGGCAGGAAACCTAGCAGTTAAGAGCATTGGGCCAGTAATCGAAAGGGCCTTGCCCTTGAGCAGGGCAATTGACCCTAATGTCTGCTAAGTTACGTAAATGTAACAGATGTTCTAAGGTTTTGTAATGAGACAGACTGAGTGTGGAGTTGACACTTGTGTCAGAAAAAGGGGGAATTTTTCTGGTGGGTGGCATGACAAGTGAGTATGGGTACCTGTTAAAAGTGGTCATGCGGCTTTTCCAATGCTCCAGTTCAGCAGAGGGCCCTATGTCATCGGCCTCCTTCCTCATTTGCTCGCCCTCTGTCAGCACCTGTTCGATCTGGTGGGCCCAGTGAAGGAGAACTCCCTCCAGCTCCTCCACCAGTTCGGAGTTATTGGCTTGAGGGAAGAGACAAACTGTCTATGTTACAGACTTACTTTGAGCATTTATTTTCTCATGTGCAGTATGAGCTTAGCAGTACCGCTGACGTTGACATTTCTCTATGATGCTTGTTCATGTCCAGTATCTGCCCTTGTAGGATGTACTCACAGGGGGTTGGTGGCATCTTTATTGGGGAGGACGGGCTTGTGTTAATGGCTGGAGCGGAATCAGGGGAATGGTATCAAATACATCAAACGCATGGTTTCCATGTGTTTGATGCCATTCCGTTTGTGCCATTCCAGCCATTATTTTGAGCCGTTCTCCCCTCAGCAGCCTCCTGTGCATGTGCTGTACTATACATCGTCTATTCTACTCAAATAGATTTTTCAGAGGGTCTTTGCACAGGACTACCAATTAAATTAAATTAAATCAACTGTATTAATCCCTAAGGGGGAATAATTGCTCAGCATAACAATGACAGGCAAATACGTAAGAATAAATACATTTCCCACAACATACAACAGAGTGGACAGTCGCTAATCACACACAAACACTTAAACACCAAAACCATTACTTAGGTAACATCTATACCTGCAGCTGTGTAGTCTGCTGGGCCTAGCAGGCTGCTTAGGCTCTGTCCAGTGTCCACTCTGTGGAGATGGAACCTTCCCTCCATATTCAGTCTGGCAGAGGAGAGGTTGCTAATGAACTTGTCCACTGAACTCAGGAAGTCCTGAATCTGAGCATTCTGAAGTCCATCCTTCATGGAGCCCCAATTCTGGTGAGGATGGAACAAAACATTTATTGGGGTTGAAGTAGAGGAGATATATAGGAGAGTTCAAATCAAACTGTATATGTCACATGCGCTGAATAGTTACATACAAACAATGCAGTTTAAGAAACAGAGTTAAGAAAATATTTACTAAATTGAAAGTAACACAATAACTTAATATAGAGGCTATATACAGGGGGTACTGGTACCGAGTTAATGTGCGGGGGTACAGGTTATTCAAGGTCATTTGTACATTCCACTGGATGTCATAAGGTGAAAGCACCAATTTGTAAGTCGCTCTGGATAAGAGCGTCTGCTAAATGACTTAAATGTAAATGTAAATGTAGGTGGGGGTAAAGTGATTATGCATAGATAAACACAGAGTAGCAGTAGTCTAAAAACAAAGGTGTGGGGGGGGGGGGTCCATGTAAATAGTCTGGGTGGTCATTGGATACTGTGACGATCGTTTGTAGAAACGGACCAAGGCGCAGCGAATGTTGAGTTCCACATAATTGATGAATAGTGAAACTTAGCAAAAACAATAAACAATAAACTAACATGAACCGTGACTACAGAGGTGCTACATACACTTACTCAAAATACAATATCCCACAAACACAGGTGGGAACAAACACTACTTAAATATGTTCCCCAATTAGAGACAACGATTACCAGCTGCCTCTAATTGGGAATCATACAAATCACCAACATAGAAACATGAAAACTAGAACACACACATAGAAATAATAAACTAGACTAACCCCCCAGTCACGCCCTGACCTACTCCACCATAGAAAATAAGGACTCTCTATGGTCAGGACGTGACAGATACAGTGTTCATGAGTCTTATGACTTGGGGGTAGAAGTTGTTAAGGAGCCTTTTGGACCTAGACTTAGGCGCTCCGGTACCGCTTGCCGTGCGGTAGCAGAGATAACAGTCTATGACTGGAGTCTGTGACAATTTTTGGAGCCTTCCTCTGACACCGCCTAGTATATAGGTCTTTGATGGCAGAAAGCTTGGTCTCAGTTGCCATACCAGGTGGCGATGCAACCGGTCAAGATGCTCTCGATGGTGCAGCTGCAGAACTTTTTGAGAATCTGGGGACCTATACCAAATATTTTCAGTCTCCTGAGGGGGAAACTGTGTTGTCGTGCCCTCTTCATGACTGTCTTGGTGAGTTTGGACCATGATAGTTTGTTGGTGATGTGGACACCAAGGAACATGAAACTCTCGACCCGCTTCACTACAGCGCCCTGTTATGTTGTGTTTGATTATTCTGTCTACTTTGAACAACTTAGCATGCATGTTGATAGGGCATTATTATACTCAATAGGGAATTACCTCTTGAGACTTGAGTGCAGGCAGCATAATTTGTGAGAACAGTTTCTCCATACTGTACAGAATGCTCCCATTAGTGCAGTCTAGCATTCCAAAATTCACTTCCTGGAAGAAACAAGCAGTACAAGAGCAATAGCAAAACAGTGAAACAATTCGTAAACAGTTCCACTAAAGTGGTGGCTAGAAACGCTAGGCTTACTGACCTGAGAAACATTGGCGGTCGTTATGGCCTTGTCTGTCGTTCTCAAGAAAAACAAACACTTTTCAAGTAAGGCCTGAAACATAAGAGCCAACACATCACACGGTCTGGTGATGAGACTGAATGAGAGAAACAAAGAAAGAGTCTTGTTTTTTACTGATACCATGGAAATCAATACTTAAGAAGTGGCAGAGGCTCTGTCTCCAATACCAACGTAATACAAACATGACCAAACTAGTAATTATGAGGTCGTTCTGATACGCTTGTTTGGAGAAGGGGGCTCTGGTATATTTCACGGAGAGTGTTCTTCCCCATTACTATGCCTGCAAGGTGTTGAGTGCAGGACTGTATACTTTAAAGAAAGAATGTGAAAATTACAGACTGTGTCTTGTAAAGCCATGATGGCATTCAAGTCCCCTTTTAGGGCTAGAAACTTTTGTCAGAGATAATTATTAAATGGAAGAAGTTCCGGACAAGGATTTCAAGTAGAAGTAGAACCAACACAGACTTCAATCAGTTCTGCAGCAAAACGTTACCTCTGAAGTACCAGTGGTGAGAAAGAGCTTTTTCTGCCCAGGGGTAGAACTGACTGTGTCTGCCCAGGTGGGGTGGTTTGATGAAGGCTGAAAAAAGGGAGATGGGGAAAGTACCATCATGTAATATTATAGGACTGATGTTCTTCACTCCATTTTTTTAATGATGACAATGAAGAGAAAGGTCAGTTTACCACTTTTATGTCTTGATAGAAGAATATCAACCTCTTTGATCCATTAGGCGCAAAAAACTCCTCTATCAAATTGAACTAGAGCAGAGTTTATGACAGTTAGTACTATTGGAGTTTGGATGCATTTTGTGAATGTCTGACCAAATCCCCCCCCCCACCCCTTACCTTGTCATCCGATATAAAGGCCTCCTCCACCTCAGTCTCCCCCAGGCTCACACTGTCCACAAGCTTGGCTATGAGGTACTTGTGGCGGGCATCTAGCATGGCCCGACGCTCATCCTTGGCAGCCCTGGCCTGCTTGGCCATCTCTTTCCTGGCTTCGTTGGAGAGTACCATCGTCCGTTTCCCTGAAACCTAACCACATCCAGACAGAATGGGAGTGAAAGAAAACACAACCTGGCGGAGCTACTGTGACATTCGTTTAGGGAGATGGGGTTTAGGGTTTTCCACATTAAGAAACTTCACCCATATTGTGAGATATGAATAACTGATCAGTTGATGCCCATCAAAAGTTAAAATGACTGAGGGGTTAACACCCTCTGTGCCCTTTCAGCTGTCTTGACTTCGTAAATACTCACAGTTGTACTGGCCGTTGAGGAAGGAAGAGCTGCCGATGCCGTGTGATTGGTGCTTTTAGGGTTGTGACCTCCTATTCGCCTGTGTCCACTCACACCCACGTCTGTTGATATGGCAAAACATGACTGTCTATTTTTGTGGCCAATAAAATCAGAGCTTCACGTCTATATGTACTGTATGGCATGGTATGTGTTTGTACTTCCTGTATGTCTATAGTTCTACCCATATACAGTGCCTTGCAAAAGTATTCATCCCCCTTGGTAGTTTTCCTATTTTGTTGCATTATAACCTGTAATTTAAATAGATTTTTATTTGGATTTCATGTAATGGACATTCACAAAATAGTGAAATTAAATTAAATTTAAAAAAATAACTTGTTTCAAAAAAGAAATTAAATAAATGCTATGAAGCCCCTAAATAAGACCTGTTGCAACCAATTCACTCCACAAGTCACATAATTGGTTAAATATAGTCCACCTGTGTGCAAACTAAGTGACACATGATTTGTCACATGATCTCAGTATATATACACCTGTTCTGAAAGGCCCCCGAGTCTGCAACACCACTAAGCAAGGGGCACCATCAAGCATGCGGCACCATGAAGACCAAGGTGCTATCCAAACAGGTCAGGGACAAAGTTGTGGAGAAGTACAGATCAATGTTGGGTTATAAAAAAATATCCTAAATGTTAAACATCCCACGGAGCACCATTAAATCCATTATTTAAAAATGGAAAGAATATGTCAATACAACAAACCTGCCAAGAGAGGGCCGCCCACCAAAACTCACAGACCAGGCAAAAAGGGCATTAATCAGAGAGGCACCAAAGAGACCAAGGATAACCCCGAAGGAGCTGCAAAGCTCCACAGAGGGGATTGGAGTATCTGTCCATAGGACCACTTTAAGCTATACTCTCCACAGAGCTGAGCTTTACGGAAGTGTGGCCAGAAAAAAAGCCATTGCTTAAAGAAAAAATAATCAAATACGTTTGGTGTTCGACAAAAGACATGTGGGAGACACCCCAAACATATGGAAGAAGGTACCCTGGTCAGATGAGACTAAAATTGAGCTTTTTGGCCATCAAGGAAAACGCTATGTCTGGCGCAAACCCAACACCTCTCATCACCTCGAGAACACCATCCCCACAGTGAAGCATGGTGGTGGCAGCATCATGCTGTTGGGATGTTTTTCATCAGCAGGGACTGGGAAACTGGTCAGAATTAAATACAAGGAAATTCTTGAGGGAAACCTGTTTCAGTCTTCCAGAGATTTGAGACTGGGACAGAGGTTTACCTTCCAGCAAGACAATAACCCTAAGCATATTGCTAAAGCAACACTCAAGTGGTTTAAGGGGAAACATTTAAATGTCTTGGAATGGCCTAGTCAAAGCCCAAACCTCAATCCAATTGAGAATCAGTGGTATGACTTTAAGATTTTGTACACCGGAACTCATCCAACTTGAAGGAGCTGGAGCAGTTTTTCTTTGAAGAATGGGTAAAAATCCCAGTAGCTAGATGTTCCAAGCTTATGGAGACATACCCCCAAGACTTGCAGCTGTAATTGTGGCAAAGTATTGACTTTGCTGGGGTGAATAGGTATGCACGCTCAAGTTTTCTGTTTTGTTGTCTTATTTCTTGTTTGTTTCACAATAAAAAATATATTGCATCTTCAAAGTGGTAAGCATGTTGTGTAAATCAAATGATACAACCCCCCCCAAAAATATATTTTAATTCCAGGTTGTAAGACAACAAAATAGGAAAAATGCCAAGGGGGGTGAATACTTTCGCAAGACACTGCACTTGCACTGTACCTTTTCGTATACTAACAAGTGGAGGTTTTAACTCATTTGAATGGTCGGGTGCAGTTGTCTGGCTTAGCTCTCCCTCGGCCTTGTTCTCTGGTTCCCTCTTTGCTTCCTCAGGGCTGTCCTGCATCGTCTCCCCAGCATCAAGGCTTTCCTCTGTGGGAGGATTGGACACGTCCTCCTCTGGATCCACCTTCTCCGCTGGGGGGATGCCGGACACCTCATCCACCTCAGGGTCCACTACTTCAACTGGCTGGAGATTCTGAGTGTCACACATCTTAAAGCGCAGAGGAGTTAGTTAATAGTCACTTTTGGGTTTTAAACTATTAGACGACATGGTGTAGTCAAGTGTAGGATCTTAATTTGATCCAGTTTTCTATAATTATCTTACACCTTTACATGATCTACGCACAACTTTATTGCAGTATTGAACAACATAGTTTTAACAAATAAACCCATTTGTCCATTGAAAATTATTATTAGAATAACTTATATTGTGCAATTGTCTAATGCTCTATGCCAGGTATAATGATAATATGAAATCTAACAATGCGCTGCACTGTCTATGGATACTGTAGTTCAAGTGTTTCCATAACATTCACTATGCACATCCACACAAATGGAAAAGAACACAGGATAAATAATCCAACAATTTCTAAATTAAATGTTGAATATACCAGACCTTCCCCTCAGTTTTTCTGCTCTGTCTCTTGCTGCTCTCCTGCCGGGATGTGTGGTAAAAGAGCCTCTAGAGTCAGCTCAGCTAGCTGACGCTAAAGGCAATCAATGGGTGAATTGCTCTGACAAAGTTTGACTGTTGTCATGGCAACCCTAAACACGTTAGCCCTAGCCAGAATGACTAATCCACTGAAAACCAGCAGAGGAATAAGTCAAACAAATGCCTGTCCACATATGAATACACGAGAGGTCATTAAAGTCTGGCAACGCTAATGATACTTGAATTATGTATGTCTGTCTGTCTGTGTGTGTGTGTGTGTTGAACTGTAAAATAGATAAAATCAAATCATGTTATTGATTAATCAGGTCAATTTTATTTTTGAGGTGTGGTGAGGCTTAATAGATGTATTGTAAGAGAAACACACATAGATAATGCAATAAGGTATGAAGTTGTAGATATCATCTTCTATTATGAGAAGAACGTTAAATCACAGTGCGTTTGTGTATTTACCATGATTGACTAATCATTGTCTTAGTAACTTCCGTTATGACATCCATATCATATAACTACCTGGGGGTAGACTATTTCTAGGTACTAGCTACAGCTTAAACAAAGCCACAGCGAATGAAATGTACATCATTTAGCAAACGCTTTTATCCAGAGCGATTTACAGGTGCAATTATGGAACAGACAGATTTTTCACCTAGTCTGCTCGGTGGTTCGAACCAGTAACCTTTCAGTTACTAGCCCAATGCTCTTAACCGCTAGGTTAAGACGTCTCAACTTATTATTATGCAGTATTATGATTGAAGGCAGCATTGTGTGCAGGGGATACATTTCAGCAAGGTTTATTATTAAGCAATAAGGCCCGATGAGGTGTTGTATATGGCCAATATAGCACAGCTAAAGGCTGTTATTATGCACCGCACAACACAGAGTGCCTGGACACAGCCCTTAGCCGTGGTACTATACCAGTCAAACGTTTGGACAAACCTACTCATTCAAGGGTTTTTCTTTATTTTTATTATTTTCTACATTGTAGAATAATAGTGCAGACATCAAAACTATAAAATAACACATATGGAATCATGTTCCAAAGGGCACCAACGATTCTCTGGTCTGTATAAAAGTCAGTGCGCGATTACGTAGCACACAAAATGTATGTTCAATGGGTTTCCATTGATAGTTTAGTCACAAAAACGGTTAGCGTTTAATAGAAAATGTGCCTACTGTCGTCTTGTCATGTGCGCTCGCAGATACAGTGGGGGTAGGCTGTGCAGGTAGACTAGTCTACATGGGATTATATTTTTATTTGTCAAATGGCATGCAAGCACCAATCAACATGTCACCAGAAAAAGACCCTTCATATTTATTGGAAAGTAGCAACAAGATCACTGTGCACGTTCACCCCCCTGTGAAGATCATCATCATCATCATCATAATAATAATCTGTAGCCTAATAAACTGCATGGTTTTCCGAGTCGTAGTGGGTGGACCACACACCATATCATCGCGTGACTCCAAATGTACTTTCGATATGATGATGGCTATTATATCAATATTTGCGCTTAAAGTCGTTTCCACCACCATTTATTGCATAATACATTTTACCGACACAAAAGTATCCCACCATGTGAAACGAACAAATGATCTGTCGGCATTTATAATATTTACCGAAACGACCTGTTTCCATCACAGCTGTGGTGATTTTTTTTTCTCAGTTTACTAGCTCGTGTTACTTTTCTGTATTTCCGATTTAAAAGCCTGCTTTACTTCAGGTTAAATTGGCTGTGAAGAGAAGATGTCAAGATCCTTTCTTTTATTCATGCTTCTCATCAACATCAGGTTCAGCTGGGGTTATGGATGTAAGGGGTGTCAGGCAAACTATAATGACCCCACCACTATCTGGTGTACGAGTCAAACCATTGTGAATGTGTCGGATGCTCTACAGACCATCCCCAAAAATACCACCAAGATCAATCTGTCCAAGAACAAAATTCAAAACAGTCCGCCTGAGACATTTCTCAAGTTCCGTCATTTGGGTGTACTAACCCGGGACCAGAACAAACTCGCATCTCTAAGTGGAGGTGAATTCAAAGGACTACACATTCTCTATTTTCGAAACATCTCCAGAAACAACGCAGTGATCAAGGTTGACGTATTCCACAACCTGAAACAGTTAACGGTCCTCGATTTGTCAAAAAAAAAACAATTAACAACATTTCCTATTACATTTTTTAGTTCCTTCCTAACATTGAATCGGCTGACATTTCTATGAATAAACTACAAAGTGTACAGAATGGGGTGTACAACACCATCTCTTTGTCCTGGCTTAGTCTTTTGGGTAACAACATTGACCATTTGAACATCAGTGGCTTTCCTGCTCTTGCCTACATAAACAAACAACTCTGGATTACATCCAAAGTCAGGCATTTTTCTCACAACCACAGATTGAAGCTCCTGCTCCTTATGGGGATAGAAACAGAATTCCTGGCTGGAATTCAAATGGAGACAAAGAAAACTCTTTCAATGGTTGCATTCTCTTTCTCGCTTGAAAGATCTAATTTCACTATTTGGGGCCTCCCAGATGTAACGGACAACCTTTCAAGAGTAGAGATCAATCTTGGAAGATCCAAATTACCTCCAAATGTCTCTTTCCTGTTTGAATTATCCACACCAAATGTGGTAGTCTTCGAAAAAGCAAATCTTAGGGATTTGGAAGAATCCCAGCTCGTGCAGGATGGGAGCAAAATGAAAATACTTTATCTAGTTGACTGTGGTTTAAAGGAAATCTCTCACACCACCTTCCAAAGCCTTGAGGGTCTTTAAACTTTACAACTTAATGATAACTAGCTGAACATTCAAATGGATACGTTTACTGGCCTCAGAACTGAGACGTTCCTAACATGCTGACCACAGCGCTCATGTCATACGTGTGCGAGGGTTGCAAAATAAAAGTATACATACATGTTATTCAATCAATACACCAACACAGCTCGCGAGCGTCTGTGTAGCCGGGCGCTAAAATAGAACTTGGTTCTATTTGTGACGCTCTAAGCGCTGCAAGTCCTGCCTCTCAAATCTTCTCCTTGGTTTTTAGGAGCAATTACCCATGTGCCATCTCCTCATTGGTTTTTAGGAGTATATACCCACAAGGGTGATTGAAAGATGAACTGAGGTCCATACTCCAGTCGGTTGTAGTAATGCACCGTAAATTTGGTTGCCAACCGCCTTATCAAGTCCAAAGAAGAAAAAGAAGCCTGAAGGAAGAAGGAGAGTTGACAAGAAACTAATCTGGTTTACCGTTTTGTCTGTGGATTAATTGTCGGAGTAGAGGACCTTGTTCATTTCATGTAAAATAACAACCCAATGTTTATATCCCAGGACAAATTAGTTAGCAACAGCATGCTAGCTAGCTAAATTGCCATAAATGTTTAATGCGTTTCGACCTGTCCCTAAATTAATATAATTGGTTCAGAGTTTGTTTTGATATTTCAACCTGCGTGTCCTGATTGCATCTGGTGTGGAGGGACAAAATCAACATGCGTGTGATGGCAGATGCACACGCACCTGCTTGTCTGGTCAGCATGTAAATCTAGATAGAAGCAAGATTCAAGAACTCAACCCTCGCTGGCTCCTCCCTCTAAGGAACCTTAGATGCTTGTCCATTATCGAAATGAAATCATTGAATTCATAAAAAATACTTTCAGTGACCTACAGAACCTTGAAGACTTTTACATGCTATACAGTGTCCTTAGATACATCACCAATCAACCTTTCAGCAAACTCAGCAGACTTGTGAAGCTGGACCTCGGCCTCATTATCAAATACATTGAGGAAGGATCCTTCCAAGACCTGGAAAATCTTGATTACCTGGACCTGGGAAGCATATCAAAAGATTAACTCCTGCCATCTTACAAGGTCTTGTGAAACTGAAGCAGCCGGTGTTGTATAACAACTGCCTTTATTTTGATAAGGACAACACTCCGCCCTAGAGTATGTGGAGTTACGCTACCAAGGCCCTGGAGGAGATGGAGTTCGAACATTTTGGACCGGGCTTCTTCACAGAGTAAGTGCGCGTAAGAAAGGAAGCACCATTTTGAGCAATTTCCATCCAAATAACTTTGTCCCCCTTGTCAACTTAAGGCAGAATTTTGTGGCCGGCATCACTTTCAGTAACACCAATCTAGTACTGTCCTTCATCCACTTAAATCACTGGAAATGCTGACCTTTTACAAAACAGACCTGGATCCTCTTACCCGACATCTTACTGCCTCCAGGGAATTCCTTGAAGGTTTTACTAATTCAGTCCAACCATTTACACGTTTTGGAGAAATCTTTGTTTGATAACCTCCCTATGTTGCTATTCCTTGATATCAGCGACAACCCACTGTACTGTCCCCCCCAAATGCCTGGTTCAAAAGCCTTAAATGATCCTACTGTGCACATAGCCCATATCTATGACCGCCACTGTGACAATATGGGGACAGCTCACTACATGCGGGAATTAGATGACAAAGTATGCTCTTATGACCAGTTTTTCCACAGCCTTTTCTTGGCCACCTTCCTTCTGGACTTGGTGACTGTGACCATGTGCCTAATCTGGCACAATCAGAAATTTGCCATCTATTACTTGCTACTCCTGCGGCCTGGCCTTCGAAGGCATGAGGCAGCGGGGAAAGGTTGCTACAGCTCCAGAGATGAGCCGTGAGTGAGCTGGTAGCCCGTCTAGAAAGGACTAGGATTAGGATCAGCTCTGTTCCGACTGTGCTTGCAACACCTCGACTCCCATCCGGGCAAGGCTATCCTAGAGAACATTGAAACAGCCATCTACAATGCCAGATGCACACTCTGAGTGGTGACCCGTGACTTTCTCCACAGTGAGTGGTGGCCCTGGAGTTCCAGGTGGCCAGTCAGACTTCTGTGTGAGGGGAGCGATGTTCTTCTGATGGTGTTTCTCGAAGAGATCCCCATCTCTCTCCTTACACTCTACTGTCTCTCTCCTTACACTTGGTTATGAAAGATGGTGCGTCGGAAAACATACTTGTTGTGGCCCACAGACGAGCGTGACCAGGAGGTGTTCTGGATCAGACTTGAGAATGCCTTGAGGGAAAGCACACAGGAGGAAGATGATGGTGATGAGCTTGCCATGCTCACTGGCTAGACCTGGGATATTTTCAAATTAAGAAAATTGAACAGCTGACGGAAAATCCTGTAGCATTGTACATACAGTTGAAGACAGAAGTTTACATACACTTAGGTTGGAGTCACTAAAACGTGTTTTTCCAACCACTCCACAAATCTCTTGTTAACAAACTATAGTTTGGGCAAGTCGGTTAGGACATATACTTTGTGCATGACACATTTAATTTTTCAAACAATTGTTTACAGACAGATTATTTCACTTATAATTCACTGTATCACAATTCCAGTGGGTCAGAAGTTTACATACACTAAGTTGACTGTGCCTTTAAACAGCTTGGAAAATTCCAGAAAATTGTATCATGGCTTTTGAAGCTTTTGATAGGCTAATTGACATAATTTGAGTCATTTGGAGGTGTACCTGTGGATGTACAGTGGGGCATTTAGTCAGCCACCAATTGTGCAAGTTTTCCCACTTAAAAAGATGAGAGAGGCCTGGTCGCTTGGTCGCAAATGAGTCCTCCATTCCAAATGGATAATGCATACTTCCAAACTTGTGGCAAAATGGCTTAAGGACAAGAAAGTCAGGGTATTGGAGTGGCCATCACAAAGCCCTGACCTCAATCCTATAGAAAAAGTGTGTGCGAGCAAGGAGGCCTACTAACCTGACTCAGTTACACCAGCTCTGTCAGGAGGAATGGGCCAAAATCCACCCAACTTATTGTGGGAAGCTTGTGGAAGGCTACACAACACGTTTGACCCAAGTTAAACAATGTAAAGGCAATGCTACCAAATACTAATTGAGTGTTTGTAAACTTCTGAGCCACTGGGAATGTGATGAAAGAAATAAAAGCTGAAATAAATCATTCTCTCTACTATTATTCTGAGATTTCACATTCTTAAACTAAAGTGGTGATCCTAACTGACCTAAAACAGGACATTTTACTAGGATTAAATGTCAGGAATTGTGAAATGTATTTGGCTAAGGTGTATGTAAGGTGTATGTAAACTTCCGACTTCAACTGTATGTGGTTATATAATGCAATTGTATATGTTGTAAGACTTGAAAATGTGCACCATCGAAAAATAATATAATATAAAGCTCTTATAAATGTTTATACTGCTTATACATGCTTATTACATGTAATTATACAGCATACATGTTGGCTCTAAGTTAATCTTTCACTCAAACAATAAATGGGGACATGTCCAGCTAACATGAGCAGGAATTGTTGTTGACAGGCAGCATATATCCAGCAGATGGAGACAGAACCTAATCTTTGTTAAACAGTTCAATATTCAATCAACATCCACTCAAGGCTCAGTGAAAAGTTTTGGTGCAGTCACCCTACGTCACCTCACATAAACGATTTTGTTATGTCAATAAATAATGCTGTTGTGTTTGATTCAATTAATGTAATTAATGTAATCACTCATCAAGGGAGACCAAATACACAAATAGTCTGAATCATTGAGACCATAACAAAAGCAGTCTTAGTTTTGAGGCAGTCTTTTTTAAAATTTAACTAGGCAAGTCAGTTAAGAATAAGTTATTATTTACAATGACAGCCTACTGAGGAGCAGTGGGTTAACTGCCTTGTTCAGGGGCAGAACGACATATTTTTACCGTGTCAATTTAGGAATAAACAGAGTTCTCCACCACAGACATCATTGCATGAGCAATAGCAGCGCGACGCTCCTCAGCTCTGCTACAAAAACAATAACGTAGTGGGGCAGCCAGTGGCACTGTTTCCCTGTACTGCGGATTCCATCTTTTATGTTGATGTTCTCTCCGCATAGCATTCACAAGCACTACATATGACAACAAATGTAGGTTTACATTGTTTATCAAAATCATGATTACACTAGAAAATACTAAAAAGTTTATGACTAACTTCACCTATAAATGACCCAATTTCCCGTCAAGCGGTTTGCTCTACTGTATGTTCTGATAAGTTAAAACATGAACACAGTACCAGTATTCCAAGAGAACAGCTGTGGTGCTGTCGTGTGTTTTGCGGCAGTGCTTTTATACATTGTTAATGCAATGTTTTTCTGGAGAGAATAATGATACATAATGGGTGATTGAATGTGACCTCGGTATGCCCTCAGCTATGCCTCATGTGGAGCTCAACTCGAGCAGATTTCCCCCCGGGTTAAACCTGGCCAGCTGTTGCCATTTGTTTGCCTGGCTCTGCAGGGACAGGGAGGGCATGATAGTCCACAAACCCTCTCCGTTTCCACTGCCGCTTGTTCAAACCCTACACAACTGTACACAATCTCAAAACGTTTCCTGATTTCCGTTTCCTGACTTTGTGCAGACGACACTGGTTTAAGAACAAGTCCCTGTTCTCAACCCAAAGCAACTCATTCATCTGCGGATTATTCATTTAAGATTAAGCGTCAACTTACCTTGTCAATGAGTCTGCCTGAGAAAATGGTAAATGTCCAGAGTGATTGTCTGCTATGTCTCTACCTTGGAAGATGTTTTATCTGATTTCTTTTCTCCATCTGGCCACAATGTGGCTGGACATTATTCATAAAGGGAATTACTTCTGTGTTGATCAAATGAAACGGGCCATGTTACTTATTAAAACATTTCATAGAGATGCTACCATGATATGTATTAGCAGCCTCATCCTTTTCATTGTGAGTCATTGATGAGGTAATTTGTGTGTGAACTGAAACAACCAATACTTACTTACTCTACCCTCTTCATCCCCTATGGGACATGACCACAATGTGCTCCCATGTCTTTGAGTCCTTGGCAACATGCTGTAGCTCGCTCCAAGAGAGGTTGATCTCAGAGCTGTTTTTAGGATTCTGCCCGGTCCAGTCGGAGTACAAATGATGCTGCCCGGTCCATTCTGAGTACAAGGAATAGGAGCAGAGACTGAAATACAAAGGAATATCTTTTTTTTATTATTATTGTTGAATAGAAGATTCAATCTGCATGAAGAACAGAAATACTCACAGCAATAATAGAATATGGGTAAAACCAGACCAGACTGGAGACTTTGTTTACAAATGCCCGACACCACTCAATTCTCACTCACTCAGTCTTGTTTAACTAACCTTGTGGGGACACACAATTGATTACCATTTAAAATCTTATTTTCCCTAACCCTAAACTTCACCCTAATCTTAACCGTAACTCGTAACAGTAATCTTTAACCCCTAATTTGAACCTTAACTCCCTAGAAATATCAATTTTTCTTGTGGGGACTAACAAAATGTCACCAGTTGGTCAAAATGTTGTTTATATACTATTCGTGTGGGGACTTCTAGTCCCCACAAGTATAGTTAAACATGTCCACACACACACACACACACACCTTTGCATCAGCAAAATCTTCTGGAACCTATGGTTTGACCTCTGTTCTGGAGACTGTCAAATCAAATCAAATTATTATTTTGTCACATGCACCGAATACAACTGGTGGAGACTTTACCATGAAATGGTTGCTTATGAGCCCTGGGACATAAGTAGAAGTCACTCAAACAAACATTCTGCTATTGATGACAAGACTATGAGTCATTTGCAGGATCTGCACACACTGGCCCACATTTCCTTAATAATAATAATAATAATCCCTTAGCATTTTAACACTCCCAAAACATTCAGATGTGGCCCTGTTTTTAGTACTGGCCATGCCTGTGGGGTCACAGTATTTGCTGTTGGATTGGAGACTTTGTGAGCAGAATTATAAACAGGATAAATATGGAGGTTCCATATACACCAGTATTTAATGATAATGGTTATATCATGTCCATACCCATTGTGTTTGAATTGTAATTAAACACACCGTTCTCCAGGGGATCATTCTATTTAGAAATGTGTTTAAAAAAGAAGATTATTAACAACAAAAAAAGAGTGTGGTTGGAAAGAGGCTGTCCATTCTTCAACTTTAATATTTTACCTGTTGCACTTTTAGACACTTAAATATGCATTATTAAAAATAAAACACAACTTGGGGAGCATGGCAACCTCGACTAATAATCCATCCATTACACATGTTCATTTTATTCTGGTTTTAAATGACACACTTGATCCCAAACAGAGAAGGGAAAGCACAGAAACAAAAGCGCGCGCACGCACACACACACACGCGCGCACACACACACACACACACACACACACACACACACACACACACACACACACACACACACACACACACACACACACACACACACACACACACGCACACACACACACACACACACACACACACACACACACACACACACACACACAACTTTGTACAAGTAATAAGAACGACAGTGTTTCCTGTTTTTAGTGTCTCCCTTCAGTATGAGACCCCCAGTCCGTCTCCTGGTGAGCATCCATTGTTGTATCTAGATTATGTGGTCGAAAATGTTCCTAGACAATCGCATAACAAACCTTCATGTCAATCATTTACCTTCTCATTCATGTACATCTCCTTTAGTGTACAGATCACAATCCAACGGGTGAATTAAAATACATCGGAACCAAAGAGACTGGCCTCTTCATAGACATTCAGACAAAATGGTAAAAACATACAAGTGTAAAAAAAAATCTGTTTATCCGTCATTTATATTAAGATATAACTCTAAACTTTGATACATGTTAGTAAACTTTCAGCAAATTGATGGGTATGTTATGACAATCATGACTTTATATCACTTACAAGTGCCATACTGTATATCAAGGTGGGCCAAATAGTCTCTCACATTGGAAAAATATCTATTTCAAATGATCAGAAGCAATTGAATAAATAAAAAGATAGCTTGTCGGAAATGTCCTTCGCTTAGACACTATTGAAATACTTTTGGCCCAAAGTACAGGTAATTTCTCATCTCACTGCTTTGAAACTCCTCAAACAACTTATTAAGCACATAGGTTATTCTTGTGGGCTAAGACATAGAACGGCAAGTAAAACAAGTTTGTTTACTTTGTAAAGGAAAATCTGAGGAGTGTGGAGACAGTTGCTGCTTCTAGAACTCCAGAGGGTGACTCAGGTTTATCATGGGCTTCCAATCACAAATATCTGACCTCTCCACATAGTCTAAGGAAACCAAAACGTCTATGTCATCCAGGAGGGATATCATCTGGTCCGCAACCCACAGCTTGGCTCATGCAAAGTCCATAGGTAAGTCACCCAATCCTCTGCAACGGTCTCCTTCCCAAACCACAAGTGCCAAATTTCAACTTTCCTAAACAATCACTCTGATGCAACCTCACCATAAAAGACAATGGGGAGGTCAGGAAAGTGGGTGTCTAGGTGGGTGGGGGCTACCACCTGTTGATGATGTGGTTCATGTAGTCCTCTGTGGGCAGCCTGGCTGTCCCTTCACCCCCCATACCGCCCTCATCTCTGAGAAAATCCCGGGGGTCGAGACCGCGACCCCGAAGTGCCAAGCGGTGCGCGCGTCTCTCCAGCTGCCGAGTGTACTGATAGCGCTGCTGGAAGAGGTCGCGAGCGTAGTCATACAGCTGCATGTCCAGGTCGTTGAGCTCCTCGATGCGCGCCACTGTGTCATTGTCCAGGTCCACGCCGGCCGCCCGGGTGCTGTTGTACTGCACAAAGGGGCGGATGAAGCGCAGTCGGAAGGTGCGCTCAAACAGGAACTGCGTCTTGCGCTGATACTCAGTCAGACCGAAGAAGGCCATGTCGCGCAGGTTCTTCTTGGCTGACTCGAGGAGAAGTTGTGAGCGCCGCTTATCGGGCACGGTGGAGAGGTTGTAGCAGCCCACCAGGCTGAGGTCGGCGAGCATGCGCACCTGCCGGTTGTTGGCCAGGTTGTAGGGGCAGTCCATGAACTGCTGCAGGGTGCAGCCGGACCAGTCCGTACCCTCATAGCAGGGCGGCAGCTCCTCGGGCGTAGGTGTGCGCCCGTCGCACATGTGGAGGGACGTCTTCCAGGTGGCGCCGCGCTGCACATGGCGCCACTCGCTCAGGTAGCGTGACACAGGGTCCCTCAGCAGGGTGATGTAGTAGAACTTCCTGCAAAACACAACAGAGGAAATCACAGTGACTGAAAACTAAATCAACACAGTGATATTTCAAGAAACACGAATGAGCGACGACTGACTAAGTCAGCAGGATCAAATCTGGTTTCGCTATGGTCTCTTCAACATGAGATGAACTACGGAATCCTTCAAGGATCAACAGTGACCATATAAAGATTTCCATGCACATTCTACCGACCACTTGGAAGTTTTGTCAAAAACTGAAGTGAATTATGATGAGCACACCTGTGAAACGTATAAATGTACTCAAATGGGGGGGGAGGCAGTCTGAAGAATCAGGGGTGCTTCGTGTCATCACAAATCACTGCAGTGAATGTTGACATTGACTTCAGTTTTGATATATTGGGGAAATTATTGTTGGCGCTGAACCAGATAGCAAAAATTCCAGACCTCAGGGGCTACGGGGTCCAGACCAGAGACCTGGAGTGACGCACATCTTGAAACAATCATCTCCAGAGGATAAAAGATGTGGAGAGCGAGAGAGAAAACAGGGGCGGAACATTCCTCTGCATCTGTGTAATCACAAATACCTGTCGTGCAATGGTAAGAGGCCTGACCTTGGTGTGGTATTCTACTGCTCTGCAGTGGCAGCCAGACATTCACAGACACCGAGACAACAGTAAATACATTCCAACTCCGGGGGGCAGTGTGTGTGTGTGTGTGTGTGTATTGTTGTTGACCAACCCTGACCCCAACATCCATAGCCCCCGCCTACATAACCCTGTTCTCCTTTACACGCCAGATGAACAAACTGTTCGCTATTCTTCCCATTAAACTCCACTGTCTGGCCTGTACTTATGTCATAACAACATTAAGATTCAATCTGACTAGAGAAACAGCCAAGGGTCACTGCCTTGGCAAAACAGACAGACCATGGTAATAGGATTTGGGTTAGAGAGCTGGAGACGGGGTCTGATAATGATTCAGAGTGATCCCTATACTCTTATCTACATTTGCCGGGTCATAACACAACCTTTAAAACAGAGACAGTGGGCACAGTAATGCCAAGTTCAATTCAATCAACAATAGAGCCAACTGCTACTTAGTTTACACCCCTGGCTGGAAAAGAGAGACAGTGACGCAACAAGGCGGCCATTTTGTGCCAGGTAACAGAGGGGGAAAAGAGGAGCCCCTTGTTTTGGCAGGTGCAGGTGAAAAGGTCAGACTTTCAGGTCTTCGAAGGGGTACACAGGGGATGACTACTCTTCTTAACGTCTCTCATTCCGTGTCCAATCGCGCCCACCTCTGTCTAGTATCAGTGTAGTAGTCAAGGTTCAATACTTTTTGAGTTTGGAATTCTAGGCCTTTGGGGTTTTCGCGATTCCCAGGAAAATTCCAGGGGACTTGACCGCATTAGCGAGTTTTGTATAATTGGAGTGAATTGGGTGTGGAAAGAAATGGCACTTTCTCACGTTGAGAAACAAAAGGACTGTTAACTTTTTAAAAGTAGTTTATCCCCTTTAGCATTCAGATGCACAAAACAAAAGTAGAATAGAGTATCACACCTCAAATCCCTGCCATGCCCCCTGGTATGACTAGAGAAGATAAGAAGGGGAACTAATGCGAGAGAGGGGGAAAAAATGAGCATTTCTTGATGAATGGCTGAGCTGGATTGGGGAGAACTGGAGTCTGGAGGTGGGTTTCAAGTGGGAGTTCTGATCTCATTACAAATTAGCGCTCTGCTCAGTCAACATTACGAGCGAATCATAGTGTACGACATGGCAGGAATCCCCCACCCCCACCCCCGGGGGGGGGGCCTTCACTACACCAGCACACCTGGTAGAATGAGATATGATGGGGTTGGGATTTAGACACAGAGACTTTGTGCGTCTGCTCTCTCTCTCTCTCAGAGTTTTTGCTAGACACCACGCTGTTGTATTTGAGTGTGTATGTGTCTTTCTCTTGCATACACACACACAGACCATCTAGTTCACACTCACATTCACGCACAAGCAACCACACAGCAGGCGATAAAGTCACACATTCACACCCACCCACAGCGGAGCAACTCTGCACCACTGTTGATGGATGGGCCCAATACTGGTAGTATCTATCAGCCACAAATGCTGACTGCGCTGTTCTAATGGGATAGCAATAATGATGACAATTTGCCATAAGATGGGTATTTCAGAAACAGGACAGCGTCTCACAAGATGGATAGAGTGTTATAACACACACATGTTCTTTGTGTAGTAGACCAGCCATGACTGATTTTGGATTTGATTAGGATCCCCATTAGGCAACGCCAATGTTGACAGCTAGTCTTACTGGGGTCCGACACATAAAGAAAAATACATTATATACAAAATACTTTCCATACATTTAAAAACAGACACTTGGATGCAGCACAGAATTAGTTAGGATGTAATTCACAACAATGCCACTTGATGGCAGTATGCACAAAATATTCCTTGAATCACTGAGAACATGTTGATTTACAATTACTGTATAGTAAATTAAGTCACACGGATTAAGGCGGCACAATTAATTGAAATCACATTCCAATATCCATATCGCAAGAGATATCCATACCACAATATTTTGACAAGCCCCTCAGCCGGCGTGACGTCCATTTTTACAGTGTTCTCTAAAAAGATAAGTGAGGCTGTTTTCTTATGTTCACAACATTGAGCGAGATAGATGGACAGAGTAGTGTTTCTCAAACAATTAGGTAACACTAAACTCAATAGATTCTCAAGTGGTAGTTTAAAAATCGACCAGTTCTCTAACTAACAACATAAAGACTATAGGTCGGCCGCCTTTGGTTGAAAAGATGAAAGACAAACCCGAGATTAAGAGAAGTAGAACAAACAATGTTGACGTTAAGATATGCACAGTAGGAGGCAACAGCTACACGAAGGGGAAGTTAAAGAGAAAGAGTGGGAAGAGAACCGAGAGAGAGCGAGAAAGGGGGGGGGGAAATAGAGGACAGCTTCAGAAAAGGAAAGCGAAAACGTTAAATATAACCATGACAAAAGAGACAGAGGAGAATGAGAGAATGAAAAGGGAAATTAAACAGCACGAGGTGAAATGAGAAAGATTGAAAATGGCAAAGAGGCGGAAGGAGAGTGACCGGGGCCGGTGCTGGTGCTGCTGCTGTGCTGTGCTGTGGAAGCCTCTGAATAACGCTTGCATAGGCACCCTTTTACAATGGTGCCTGTTCCTCACACGGCGTGACACCACATTACACAGAGCCATTACGATGACATATCCTCCCATTCACCTGCCATCCGCGCAGGCACACACACTCCACCGCCCCGGCCATATCTGGACCAGAACCAAAGGCACTTCAGCCAAAGTCCCGATGCAGGGAGGGCGGGAGCGGTGCACTGCAGTGATACAGAGGAGCGAAGAGGGAGAATTAGGAGTATTTTCCTTCTAACCCGTCTCACTTCCAAAATCTCTCTCTCTTTCTTCTTCTCTATTTTTTGTCTGTCGCCCAAATGTTTTCTTCGCCTTCCCCCCAAATCGTTCACACTCCGTTCACACTCCTCTCCTTTGTCCACTTACCACCAATCTTCCCTCTCTCTCTCTTTCTTTTCTAATCTCATTCTGTCACCCCTCTTTCTCCATCTCCTGCTTATCTTCCCATCTCTCTTGCTGCCAAGGGGAGAGGCCTTGTTCCATTCCTCTCTCCTATGAGGTCATTATGGTGTTGCAGGCCCCTGGAGCCCTTTGGTGCGAGGCCGAGTCCTGACTACTGATAGACCCCCCCCCTCCCTTTATAATCACCCATCTCCCCCTGTTTCCACAGTGATTAAACTGGGCAGCCGTGTGCATGCCCCGACAGCATTAGAGGGTGGCTGCATGAGCCAATAACCTGGTAATTACCTACCTGCCCGCTTTACGCGCGGCCAGTCAATACTAATACTGGCCAAGGCTTTAGCCTTATTACTGAGGCGTAGGAGGCTGGTCATACGGCTCAGGATTTAGCTCTGTTGACTGACACTTTGCTGAAGTAGTGCTGCTTCATTATCTCTCCAGAAGTCACCATTTTGCTCCCTCGAGCACTTTGGCGTGTGGCTCAAATGGGTGAAAAGTATAAGATACCGCAGGTAAACATGGGGTTAGGAAAGAGGGCTGGGGGGAAAGTCGAGACTCAGTGGCATCCTGCTAGCATTAGCTTGGAAGATGTGTGTCCCTTCTATGGCCATGTGACTTTTTTAGGCTAGTGGCAGGGCTGTGATACCCCTACCTGAGGTAGAACAAACACAACCATGTTTTCCCACCTCTAATGTCTCCCCTTTATGAAATGGATGGTTGTGTACAAATATTCTACTGCAAAAGTGGGTAAATTGATAGGTATATTTTAGAAGGGTTTCATACGTCTCTTGGTATGAGAACTGTGAGTGACACTGTCATGCCTCCGCTGTGTATGAAAAGCTGAAGCCAACTAGATGGTGTTCATGTTTTTCACAACACAAGTACATAGTAGCATAACCAAGTAACAGGAAAGCAACCTTTAATACAACAGTCAGCCACTCTAGTAGCGTATAGGTGGATTCAACGTCTTTGGTGGATTCAACGTCTTTGAGGTTACAGGATATGAGTGTGTCCTAACAGGGTGAGTAGACAAAGTAGCCAGTAGTGGTTGTAGTTCTGGGGCCTGACCAGCTTGCACAGCTGACTCTGGGCAAGCTGCAGCGACAAGGCCAGTATCCTTCCTGTATGGCTGGCAGGATATTCAGGGCTGCGAGGTGATCAGTTTCCATTTCTACAACAGTTGGATTCAGGCAGATGCCGCTTCAATGCCAACGAGACCCATTAACAAACTGGAATGTTATCTCAGCCTGAATGTATAACAGTAATGCCTGTATAGGGGAGGCAGGTAGCCTAGTGGTTAGAGTGTTGGACTAGTAACCGAAAGGTTGCTAGATCGAATCCCCGAGCTGACAAGGTAAAAATCTGTCGTTCTGCCCCTGAACAAAGCAGTTAACCCACTGTTCCTAGACCGTCATTGTAAATAAGAATTTGTTCTTAACTGACTTGCCTAGTTAAACAAAGGTTTAAAAAAATAACTATACGTGTAAGTCTAATGTTTTTTAAAATGTAAATTGTTACGTTTTTTTTCTTCTGTATGGTCTTTTTCATTATGTTAACTTCTAATACTAACATAATGTTATGTTAACATCATGTTAACATTAGAATTTTTCTCCCTAAGTTTATTTTATTAACTGCTTTAGCACACTCTGCCAACCTGGATGTTCCAGCAGTGTCTGAATCCTGGCTTAGGAAGACCACCAAAAATTCATCCCAAACTACAACATTTTCAGACAAGATAGAACGGCCAAAGGGGGCGGTGTTGCAATCTACTGCAAAGATAGCCTGCAGAGTTCTGTCCTACTATCCAGGTCTGTACCCAAACAATTTTAACTTCTACTTTTAAAAATCCACCTCTCTAAAAACAAGTCTCTCACCGTTGCCGCCTGCTATAGACCACTCTCTGCCCCCAGCTGTGCTCTGGACACCATATGTGAACTGATTGCCCCCCATCTATCTTCAGAGCTCGTGCTGCTAGGCAACCTAAACTGGAACATGCTTAACACCCCAGCCATCCTACAATCTAAGCTTGATGCCCTCAATCTCACACAAATTATCAGCACCCTCATATCATATCATCCAAACCAACTTGCCCTCTAAATACACCTCTGCTGTTTTCAACCAAGATCTCAGCGATCACTGCCTCATTGCCTGCATCCGTAGTGGGTATCCTGGAAGTATATTGACCTCATCCCGTCAGTAGAGGATGCCTGGTTATTTGTTTTAAATGCCTTCCTCACGATCTTAAATAAGAATGCCCCATTCAAGAAATTTAGAACCAGGAACATATATAGCCCTTTGTTCTCTCCAGACCTGACTGCCCTTAATCAACACAAAAACATCCTATGGCGTTCTGCATTAGCATCGAACAGCCCCCGTGATATGCAAATTTTCAGGGAAAATAGAAACCAATATACACAGGCAGGAAGAAAAGCCAAGGCTAGCTTTTTCAAGCAGAAATTTGCTTCCTGCAACACAAACTCAAAAAAATTCTGGGACACTAAAGTCCATGGAGAATAAGAACACCTCCTCCCAGCTGCCCACTGCACTGAGGATAGGAAACACTGTCACCACCGATAAACCACTATAATTTCAATAAGCATTTTTCTACGGCTGACCATGCTTTCCACCTGGCTACCCCTACCCCGGTCAATAGCACTGCACCCCCCACAGCAACTCGCCCAAGCCTTCCCCATTTCTCCTTCTCCCAAATCCAGTCAGTTGATGTTCTGAAAGAGCTACAAAATCTGGACCCCTACAAATCAGCTGGGCAATCTGGACCCTTTCTTTATCAAATTATCTGCCGAAATTGTTGCAACGCCTATTAATTAATAGCCTGTTCAACCTCTTTCGTGTCGTCTGAGATTCCCAAAGATTGGAAAGCAGCTGCGGTCATCCCCCTCTTCAAAGGGGGACACACACTCCTGTCCCAAACTGCTACAGACCAATATATATCCTACCCTGCCTTTCTAAGGTCTTCGAAAGCCAAGTCAACAAACAGATTACAGACCATTTCGTATCCCACCATATCTTCTCCGCTATGCTATCTGGTTTCAGAGCTGGTCATGGGTGCACCTCAGCCACGCTCAAGGTCCTAAACGATATCTTAACCACCATCGATAAGAAACAATACTGTGCAGCCCTATTTCATTGACCTGGCCAAGGCTTTCGACTCTGTCAATCACCACATCCTCATCAGCAGACTCGATAGCCTTGGTTTCTCAAATGATTGCCTCGCCTGGTTCACCAACTACTTGTCTGATAGAGTTCAGTGTGTCAAATCGGAAGGCCTGTTGTCCGGGCCTCTGGCAGTCTCTGTGGGGGTGCCACAGGGCTCAATTCTTGGAACGGCTCTCTTCTCTGTCTACATCAATGATGTCGCTCTTGCTGCTGGTGAGTCTCTGATCCACTTCTACGCAGACGACACCATTCTGTATACTTCTGGCCCTTCTTTGGACACTGTGTTAACAACCCTTCAGACGAGCTTCGATGCCATACAACACTCATTCCGTGGCCTCCAATTGCTCTTAAATACAAGTAAAACTAAATGCATGTTCTTCAACCGATCGCTGCCTGCACCTGCCCGCCCGTCCAACATCACTAGTCTGGACGGTTCTGACTTAGAATATGTGGACAACTACAAATACCTAGGTGTCTGGTTAGACTGTAAACTCTCCTTCCAGACTCACATCAAACATCTCCAATCCAAAGTTAAATCTAGAATTGGCTTCCTATTTCGCAACAAAGCATCCTTCACAAATGCTGCCAAACATACCCTTGTAAAACTGACCATCCTACCAATCCTCGACTTTGGCGATGTCATTTACAAAATAGCCTCCAATACCCTACTCAATAAATTGGATGCAGTCTATCACAGTGCCATCCGTTTTGTCACCAAAGCCCCATATACTACCCACCACTGCGACCTGTACGCTCTCGTTGGCTGGCCCTCGCTTCATACTCGTCGCCAAACCCACTGGCTCCAGGTCATCTACAAGACCCTGCTAGGTAAAGTCCCCTCTTATCTCAGCTCGCTGGTCACCATAGCAGCACCCACCTGTAGCACGCGCTCCAGCAAGTATATTTCTCTGGTCACCCCCAAAACCAATTCTTCCTTTGGCCGCCTCTCCTTCCAGTTCTCTGCTGCCAATGACTGGAACGAACTACAAAAATATCTGAAACTGGAAACACTTATCTCCCTCAATAGCTTTAAGCACCAGCTGTCAGAGCAGCTCACAGATTACTGCACCTGTACATGGCCCATCTATAATTTAGCCCAAACAACTACCTCTCACCCCTACTGTATTTATTTATTTATTTTGCTCCTTTGCACCCCATTATTTCTATCTCTACCTTGCACATTCTTCCACTGCAAATCTACCATTCCAGTGTTTTACTTGTTTTACTGTATTTACTTCGCCACCATGGCCTTTTTTTTGTTGCCTTTACCTCCCTTATCTCACCTCATTTGCTCACATTGTATATATACTTACTTTTCTACTGTATTATTGACTGTATGTTTGTTTTACTCCATGTGTAACTCTGTGGTGTTGTATATGTCGAACTGCTTTGCTTTATCTTGGCCAGGTCGCAATTGTAAATTAGAACATGTTCTCAACTTGCCTACCTGGTTAAATAAAGGTGTAATAAAAATATATAAAATAAAAAATGTGTCGGACCCCAGGAAAACTAGCTGTAGTCATTGGTGTCGGTTAATGGGGATCCCAGTAACATCTTAATCTACTCCAGTAGTGGAATGGTTGGTTGTCCACTTGTTTAAGAGAGAGTCTGTGAAAGAGCTGTCAGAAACAGATCTTCCCTTAGATCTTTCCAACACCTAACTCACATGTGGTTGGTAACAGTTTATTTGGTTAGTCCATCTGTAGATGCTCTACAGACTAATCAGAAACATTTAAACTAACCATCTACTAATCCTAGCTCTAACCTTAACCTTATTCTGAACCTAACCCTAACCTTAGCAAGCAGTTGCAGATAGTATGACCATCTGTAGAGCAGATGGGTCTATCCAAATAAAGCGTGACCAGAGTTTGTTATGTTGAATGTGGCAAAAGGTCCTGCAGGTAAAGTCCTACATTTTCCTTTAGAAGTCATGTAGGATGATTATTTGGCCAATATTTACTCTGGGTAGTTGGTTGTGATTAGGGTCTGGGGGCAGGACCAGCAGGACATGAGGAGAGTGGCAGAACCTGAGGGTGACCTCAGGTTTCATAGAGGTTACTTAGAGTGTAGGTCATAGACTATGAAGCGTTGGTTATGAGGCATTGGTTATGAGCACAGCCCCAGCCACATATATCATTGAAAATAATTCCTTGGATGAAAAGTAAAAAGGGGTTGCAGAGGTGGTAGTGCTGATCAAGCAGGGTGCATATTGACCACTGTCCCCCAGTCAATCCACAGCCACCATACACAATGATAAACAGCATCTTTCTAGAAGTCCTACCATCCTAAGGGACCTCTTGTGTGCCAAATATGCCATTATGTCCTTATAGGGGTGTTGGGATTAGTGCACAGTTTCCCAGATCAATGCATGAGTCACCCCAGCATGAGAGCCCATTCTTCAGGTGTCACATGGGCTGGCCAGCCATTGGTGGTAACAAAATAGGTACATATAAGGGCAATGCACAGCAGCACTTTCCAGATGGCATCTTGGCTGGTGAATGGCCTCCTGACATGTCTCTGTCTCTAGTAACTGCCAGAGGGGAGGACTGATGGTGGCATGGGCCTATCGAGGACAGGGCAGACGGCTCAACCCAAACAGCATAAGAGTGCACGACAACGTCCCAATGCGCATCACATATGCAGCGAGCCAGCGGAAGGCCATGTTGGATTCAGGCAGCCTTTTCTGACTAGCAATGAATCAAAGCTTACTTCCTAATAATAAGGAGGTGACTTAAGAGCCCAATCCTGGAGGTACAGGTTATAACACAGTTGGTGCCAAGCAGTCAGTTGCCTTTTCTATATACAGACGATGGTGTTTGAGTGTCATTATGGCAGGCCTACTGGATACCCAACATAGCTGTATTGGACAAAAATATTATTGAGTACAGGTCATAAGTAGAGTACACAAATTTGAAAGATGTCTCTTTTAAAACATGTAAATACAGCTGATTAAACCACCATTTAATGCTATCGTGGCAGTCAAATCTAGGGGGTCCCCTAACGTAATTGCAAGAAGCTTAACATAACATCTACAGAGGACCCTTTGACTGAAAATAAATGACAGTTTTCACTGTTTCAGCCCACTTGTTTTCCTTAAAGCCCATTGGATTACAATAACTACATCATCAAAAAACATGTAACTATGTGTATTTTTGTCAGCACGTTTGACTTGGAAAGTTGTCTATTTATCAGCTACCCAAAAGTAAAGCTTACATTCATCATAAATCATTTGTAGTTGCTATTTCCACCTATTGCATCTCTATGTTTACAGGTCTATATTGCCAAGAAGCATTAAGATCTCCCAATGCTGTTTGTTGTGTATGTAGGGCAGACAACTGACTACTTGTATTCCAATTTTTGCTGTATTAGAGCTTGCAATATTAGGTTACATGATCTTATGTGGCCCATCCCCGTCCAGCCAGACATTATTCTGCATGTTTTGAGTTTAGGGGGTGGTCACAATATCTGTCAATTTAACCACTTTTGCAGTAAAATATTTTCCCACAACCATCCATTTCACAAAATGGGAGACATTAAAGATGTAAAATTGTTATGTTTGTTATCACAAACTAAATGCAAAAACTACAGCTATCAAAAACTAAAGGCAAAAACTACAGCTATCAAAAACTAAAAGGCCTTTTTGAGGATTGGCCACTAGCCTATTTGATGTGTGGTGAAAATGTATGACTACGGTTTCAGTATGTTGTTTAAAGCATCTGTGTGTGTAAATCTGTGGATATAAATGTATGTGTGTGTTTCTCAAAGAGTAGGTCATTGACAGACTATATTACGGAGTGTGTGCGAGGCGAAGTGGAATGTCTCTTAAGACTCCCATCTGATATTTAGAAGTCACTCCTCACTTCAGTAGTCACTCCTCACGTCAGTAGTCACTCCTCACGTCAGTAGTCACTCCTCACGTCAGTAGTCACTCCTCACGTCAGTAGTCACTCCTCACGTCAGTAGTCACTCCTCACTTCTTTTCTTTCTCTGCAGAAAAACTAGCTCTCTCTGGGTGAGGACGATTACCCATTCTCCACTCCCGATTCCATAGGGACTAGATTTTAAACTAATTATTTTCTACACAACAAACAGGAAACAGGGGAAGCCATTTCTAAGCGGGACGTCAGCGCCAAAAGGGACAGCAAGAAAGTGATGAAGTCCTTGGTTGTCCGCCTTGAATTGACTTGATGTCATCTACTGTTCCCGAGGTAAAGAGTTTGGCGGGTACAACGGCAAGTGAACAAAATGAATGCACCTACTACAACGTCCAAATGAAGTTGGTTACTATTAAGTGTGACACCTTTGACTAACCTCAGCATCACCCAGCTGCAGTCTTATCCCCAGTTAATTTCTCCAGGCCACATGCAAAGGCCTCTGAGGCAACATCCTCTGACACCAACAGTACAATCCTTTAGGTGGGGGGCAAGAGATCCAGCAGGGGAGCCCGCCCTGCCTATACAATGGCAGAGGAAACACTGTCCAGCTGGTAATATTCTCAGAAGGATGGGCAGGTGAGAGGTCTGTGGGGCTGTGGCTAGTAAAGTCCTAGAGCAAGTGTGTATCTCAATAGTTTCCTCTCCTCTATTTTCTTTCATCTGCAGTGATCTGGAAACTGTCACTGAGTGGACAAAAGATTAGGAACACCTGCTCTTTCCATGACATAGACTGAACAGATGAAAGCTATGATCCCTGATGTTAAATCCACTTCAATCAGTGTAAAGGAGGGGGAGGAGACAGGTTAAATAAGGATTTTTAAGCCTTGAGACAATTGAGACATGGATTGTGTCTGAGTGTCATGTAATTTCCCCTGTCAGGTTCTTCCACATCAGTGCAGATGGAAGAGCGTAGATGAGCCAGCTTAGACTATTGAGATGAACCCGCAGAGAGAGAGAAAGAGAGAAAGAGGCCCTGTCATGCTGATAGGAGAGACGACAGTCTACGGGATTTGAGAGGGGCTTCAGTGCTGAAGAGGACTCTGGGGGCCCGGGGCCAGATGTTAAAGGCACTCAACACACATTTCAGATTGAAGAACGAAAGAAAGAAAGGAGAAAGGAAAAACAGATGAACAGACAGGAGGTAGACTGGTTCTGGACACGTAGCCTCCTCCAATCCACACGTGCACATTCTTTGTATTTGCTGGGGCTTCATGGTTTTTCAATTAGTATGCAGCCTAGTGTCGCCAGACAGGGACTTAGTGGTGTACTACTTGGTTGAAGAAGGCCACCTCATAGGCACATATGCAGGCAGTGAGGCACACCCACACACAATTCTCCATCTCTATTCGTCTTCCACTAAGAACACCCCGCTGGCATTCTCAAACTGTGAAAATAGAGCGACGCTGAATAATTCAACACTGGGGGAAGAGACACTTCGTGGAGCACCACTGGGTTAGTTACACCTAAACCTGCCACCGCCGCAACAGTGAGGCGTCTAATTCCAACGTCACATTAAAACCCATTAAAGACCCTTTGAAGATTCCCGGGAACACAGGATTTCAAAGGAAAACACATCAATAACACTGGTAGTGGGAACACGGCAAGCAACACTGTCGTTTTTAGGCTACAGCGAGAGGCTGCACAGACTGGCTTCAGGGCGTCTAACCAAGCATTCAGCCGCAACAGCAAACAACTCAGAACGCAGTCTCTTTTCAGCTTTTCGGGGCCAGAAGTACTTGACTTGAACGTGGGGGATATAGAGCAAGGATTTACATAGCCTTTCAGAGGCCTTGTCGAACACAACAGCGCTGTTGACTCTCAACGGAAAGTTTCTCTCAAAGAAAGCGCTTTAGATTTCCGGAGTGCATTAAGTAAGTGAGAGGGAGTTAAGTGTCTGTATCCCGAGGCCATTTGAATTACTATTGCTTCATCTGTGTGCATTTTGAGAAAGAGATAAAAAAAAGGCATCTATAGGAATCGAAGACAATGGTATTGGACGTACATTTGAAGTAGATACCTAAAAGATGCCTCATCTTGTGCTTCTCTGGGATTATCAGTGTGAACTGCGGAACTTGACTCGTCTTGAACATTGCAATTATTTTTATTCCGTGTTTATCAATGATAATACCATTGTGAGGTATTTGGACAGCAACATCTCAACACAGAAATACGATACGACACAAAATAATCTTCATTAGAACATCAATAAGCCCATAGCCTAAATAATGGGTTGGATGATACCGATATCACGGAGACCACTAATGCATTTACAGCAAATTGCCTGTGCACTTCACCAAGATGGCCACATATCATTAGCACTGTAACATCTTCCAGGTTGCTGTTCTTTCTACTCTGCGTTCCAGTGGAACATGTCATCTTAGATTAGGCTCAAATGAGCCTCCTCTACAGCCATAATATAATACTGTAGATATGGAGATGCAGAGGGGCACTATGACAGATAGGGAGTGGAGTATTATCCGTTAAATAGTCTTTCCTGATCATAGATAATAAATAGAGAATGAACATTAACATTCAAAGATAAATACAAAATAGAAATGATGATCCTTCCCTACAGCCTTAATACTGTAGATATGAAGGGGAAGTACTTCCTTTAAATAGACACTCTTGATCTTAGATGCTAAATAGACAAGAGATTGAACATGTAGCCTGGGGCTTGGAATTACACTTCTACTTAGAAACTATATTGAGTCATTGACTTAATCACAAAAGATGCTGTTATGTTCAGTGCCTTTCTCGATTCATGCTATTTTTGCATGTTGTGCATTTTTGCGTGTTGTGACATGCTAGTTATTATACATTTAAAAAATCATGTACTGTTTACAATTCAGTTTGTTGAGCAAACTGTTCATTCTATGGTATACAGCATAAGCAAATTATAAATATATTTAAGTGCCTGAAACAGGGGATGACTGTTGCCTCCGTTTTTGGTAATTATACTTTTATTCTAAACCTACACTGAACAAAAATATTTTTTTAAACGCAACAATTTCAAAAATTTCACTGAGTTACAGTTCATGTAAGGAAATCAGTCAATTGAAATGAATTCATTAGGCCCTAATCTATGGATTTCACATGACTGGGAATAAAGATATGCATCGGTTGGTTACAGACACCTTACAAAAAAAAGGTAGAGGCGTGGATCAGAAGACCACTGTGCCTCGTGCAGCATGACACCTCCTTCATATAGAGTTGATCAGGGAGTGAATTGTGGCCTGTGGAATGCTGTCCAACTCCTCTTCAATGGCTGTGCGAAGTTCCTGGATATTGGCGAAACTGGAAGGCGCGGTTGTACATGTGGATCCAGAGCATCCCAAGCATGCTCAATGGGTGGCATGTCTGGTGAGTATGCAAGCCATGGAAGAACTGGGATATTTTCAGCTTCCAGGAATTGTATAGAGTTCCTTGCGACATCGGGTCATGCATTATCATACTGAAACGGGAGGTGATGGCGACGGATGACTGGCACGACAATGGGCCTCAAGATCTCGACACGGTATCTCTGTGCATTCAAATTGACATCGATAAAATGCAGTTGTGTTCATTGTCCGTAGCTTATGCCTACCCATACCATAACCCCACCACCACCATTGGGCACTATGTTCACAACGTTGACATCGGCAAACCACTTGCCCACACGACGCTATACACACTGTCTGCCATCTGCCCGGCACAGTTGAAACAGGAATTCATCTCTGAAGAGCACACTTCTCCAGTGTGCCAGTGGCCATCAAAGGTGAGCATTTGCCAATTGAAGTCGGTTACGATGCCGAACTGCAGTCAGGTCAAGACCCTGGTGAGGACGAGGAGCATGCAGATGAGGTTCCCTGAGACGGTTTATGACAGTTTTTGCAAACTAGGCTTGTGTGGTATACCTTATACACCATATACCGGGGTATTTAGAAAAGCCACAGGATGGTTTTTCAAAACCGTTGAAAGTCTTAATAAATGTGAATATTTGTGTCTACTTTTTAAGTAGATACCTGCAGTCAAATTGAGCAATACGTTAGGAGATAAAGAACATCGCATTTCACCTGTCACATTGTTATGTAGTTTACGGTAGTCCCCCTGTCACGTGGTGATTGTTTAGAAGCACACAATGATGAGACCGGATTATTGAGTCACTTACTGTCGTGCAGCATACGCCGGGTGATATAATTACAGTATGGAATTCACAACTAAATGTTTGCCAGCTAGATATCTTATAAGCTAACAGTCTAATGTGATAGATAGATGTTCTTCAGTTGTGCATTTGGTTTGCTAATTTAGTAGCTAGTTAGCTAAGTGGTTAGCTTCTTCCAAAATCAAGCATTTGCTTGGTAACCGCAGATAATCAACCCTCTCCTGGATCAAGAGCCTTGTTGGCTAATATTTGTTTTGTGCGCGCAGCAAACTGTGTAGCATTTTTTAGTTAATTGTATATTTTAGGTCACAAAATGTTCGCAATGCACTCGTTAGCATTTAGTTAGCAGTTCTCTGAGGATTCCTTAGTACTTGTTAAAATGTTGTTAGCATTCTGGTAAGTGACATTTTCTGGGCTTTGAATACTAGTACTTTTTAAATAACCACCTCCAGTCAACTTGTGCACTAGGTAATAGATAAAGCTGATCGCGTTCATTTCGCCCATTAGATAATTTTTCAGTATGAAGCTTTCCAGTACTAGTTTCCCAAAACAGCGGTTTGAGACAGCTATGTGTGTTTGTTTACAAAGAAGTGCAACAAGCAAAATGTGAGCTTCATGAGGTGAGTTACTCCTGCAGCGCAAACTTAAGTGAGGTGATCAAGTTACACTTGTATGACATTCACTACTTATGTTTGTAAGGTATATATCTAAATTCTCTCCAGCTGGGTTTAGCTAATTGCTAACATTAGCTTGCAAGATCAAGCTACTTGGTAACAATTCCCTCCTGGATTAAGATCCCTGCTGCCTAATATTTGTTTTGTGCATGCTGCAAACTGCATTTTGAGATACTTGCATAACTTTGAGCTGGGTTGTCTGTCCTAGTAGTAAAAGTTTGCAAGCGGGGATCACGTGACCCTTGAACGAGATGGCCGCATGAACTAAGAGCTCCTCACAAGTAGTTTCCAATTCCTAATCTTACCTCCACTTCAGGTTTAAACTCCTTTAGCTTTATTCAACAAGTCATGGCGGCTACAAAAGGCAACATTTTTACCCGGACTCAAGCATTAGCGACAGAAAAAGCCTCCAAGAAGCCCCCCTCTATTATTACTTGTGGTTCCCTGGATGAGGCATTTCTTTGGTGGGGAGGGGGAGACGTTGTGCGTTGCTAACTGTTCCCGTTTTCCCCCCGTTTTTTTTCGGAACACAGAATTGAGACTGAGCGGGGGGTTAATAGATCCAACGGGATATGTCTAGTTGTTTGGGAACTCGGCTGGGGTGTTCAGAGATTGTTATTTTATGTACACCATTTATTTTCCTTTTATGTGAACGCAGCTGTAACTATTATCCACCTTTACCCAGAGATGACTTGCACTAAAGTTCGATTACTGTTCGATGACGATGACTAGTACTTTAAATCTATTGACATGGAACTGCCATGGTCTAGGTCATGCAATAAAACGGAAAAAGATACTATGTGCTCTAAAAAAGGAAAAAGCAGACATTGCGCTATTACAAGAGACACACCTCTGTGATGCCGAACATGCCAAACTCTGCAGAGCTTGGGTGGGACAGGTGTATTTCTCATCTTTCAAATCAAACAGTAGAGGTACAGCCATACTTATCCATAAGAATGTTCCATTCATAATTGACAAAAACATATCTGATCCGGAGGGGAGACTTATTTTGATAACTGGGTCACTGTATGGACAAAATGATAACCCTGTTCAATGAGCATTGTGTTTCCTTTGGCGTGGTGGCCAGAGATTTTAATTGTACCCTTAACCCAACTCTAGTTGGTCCCCACCACAAATCCTAGATCTGCAAAGATGTTGAACTCTCTTACTAAAGAGATGGGACTGATAGATATCTGGAGAGAGACTAATAGCTCATCTATGGACTATACATACTACTCTAATGTCCATAACACCTACTCCCGTATAGATTACATTTTTATCCCAAAGAGTTTCATAAATTCAACCACGTGTACAATCGGACCCATAGCACTTTCAGATCACGCCTTTGTCCTCCTCCGCTTTGACCTCTGCAAAAAGGTCAAAGAGCTGGAAATTCAACACCTCCGTGTTATCAAACGAAGCGTTCCATACATTGGTAACTACATGGATAGACAACTACACACAAGACAACAAAGATTCTCCTGTTTCTCCGGCCACAATGTGGGATGCTGCTAAAGCCACACTAAGAGGTCATTAATTGCATATGCTTCCTCTAAGGAAAAAGCAATGGAAGCACACAGGCTAGATCTCGAGAGGGAGCTGGAATGCTGTGAAAAGTACATAAACAATCCCCAGACAGCACCTACTGGAGTCAACTTAAAGCAGCCAAAGCCGAACTGAATTTTGACTGAACATTTTTTCTTTACTAAACAGAAATACCATGAGTATAGCAATAGGCCTAGTAGATTGCTTGCTTACCAATTAAAAAAAGAGCAGTCAGAGCGTACAATCGTGGCTATCCGAACAGCAGAGGACGAGGTCACATATGATGCAAAAAATATCAATTGAACTTTTCATGATTTTTACTGCAAACTATATACCTCTGAGAGAAGACACACAAAGGCAGAACTCCACTCCTTTCTAGAGGGAATCTCGCTAACTAAAATATCAGAGATCGACCAAGAAGATCTCAACTCCCCCTTCACTCCTGAGGAGATCCTGGAGGCAATTGCCCCCTAATAAGTCCCCAGGCCCAGATGGATTCCCCAGAGAGTTCTACACAGCTTTTTGGCCCCAGCTCAGCCCTATCTTCGTGCCAATGCTGGAGGATTTTTGCAAAAACTGAGTTCTCCCAGACTCAATGCACACAGCTCGCATTACAGTGTTGCTCAAAAAAGACAAGGACCCTCTATCCTGCTCGTCCTTCCGCCCATAAGCTTGTTGGATTTCGACTACAATATAATTACCAAATTGCTCGCCAAAAAACACTCTCCTTCCCAAAATAATCAAAGCGGACCAAACTGGATTTTTTAGAGACAGATACTCTGTCAGATACTCTCTACTCTGATAACACTCTCTACTCTGACAATATTCACCGTCTTTTTGATATTATTGATCAAGTAAACGCACAGAAGACCCCTGTCCTGCTGGCTTCACTGGATGCTGAGAAGGCGTTCGACAGGATGGAGTGGAGCTTTCTGTTCTCAGTCTTAGAAAAGTTCAATATGGGCCCAAAGTTTATTAAATGGATCAAATCACTATACTCTCATCCAAATGCCATGGTGACTACTAATGGACTGAACTCTGACAGATTCCCTTGGGACGGGGCACAAGACAAGGGTGCTCGCTGTCCCCCCTGCTCTACTTGTTGGGGACGAAGCCTCTGGCTCCTTGATAAGGAGCAATCCATGTATTATGGGTGTTTCTGCAGGCGGCCTGCAGCACAAGATTTCGCTTTACGCGGATGATGTCTTGCTCTACATATCCAACCCTGAGAAATCCCTCCCATTTTAGACACAATTGCTCAGTATGGCAAGTTTTCAGGTTATAAGATACATTTGAACAAATCCACTGTCTGCCCCTCAATATTACACTCACCAGCTCTATGAAGACACTATGTCCTTTCCAATGGAAGACACGGGGGTTTCAATACCTTGGGATCTTCATAACACCAGATCTGAATAACCTTTTCAAGGAAAATTATCTTCCACTCCTGGATCGAATCAAGAATGATCTCCAAACCTGAATCTCCCTCCCAATTAGCTCACTAGAAAGAATTCATGTAATCCGTATGAACGTCCTCCCTAGACTGAACTATTTATTTCAGATGCTCCCATGCTATCTTCCAGTTTCCTTCTTCAAAACAACTAACCAAAGCATCACCAAATTTATATCGGGCAATAAAAAACCTAGGATCAAGTTCTCCACTCTATCGAAACCTGAATTTAAGGGTGGTCTTGCCCTTACATTTACATTTAAGTCATTTAGCAGACTCTCTTATCCAGAGCGACTTACAAATTTCCCTTCCCTCCCTTCAATTCTACTACTGGTCTGCCCAAATCCGCAACATGCTAACATGGATCACAAACAGACAAGAGTCAACGTGGATTCAGATAGAAGCCCAATCCTGTGGTTCATTGCCCCTAAACTGAATTATATTCATTAATAACTTTAGTGAAGTGGGCAACATAGCCAAAACCTTTGTGATTTACAGCACCCTACTAGCGTGGAGGGACTGTAAGAAATACCTGGGCATTTTCTCCCAAATATTTTCTCACTCGCCTATAGTAGGCAACTCAGACTTGTCAAAAGCCCTGAGGGATGCCAACTTTAATCTTTGGCATACTCTAGGAATCAGGACCCTTTCAGACCTATTTCATCAGAAAACCACTACACTGAAATCCTTTCAAGAGCTCTGCAGTGAATTCAATGTGCCAAGAGCCCATTTAAAATATATATATCTTCAAATTAGACATGTAATTTCCTCATTTACTTTCAAGATGAGGTTTAGAACTCCATTGAATGAAGTTGAAACCCTTCTTGTCACAGCACAATCCATTAAAGGCTAAATATCTTTTATATATATATATATATAAAAGGAGGAGCCTCCTTTCTCAGAAAGGAGTCTTATATATATATAAAAGACTCCTTTCTGAGAAAGGAGGCTCCTCCTTTTCTCCTTTGAAAATAATCTGGGAAAAGGACCTAGGTCTGACTATCAGTGATGAGTTATGGGCGGAGGTTTGCGACAGGGTATACTGCTCCTCTACTAATGTAAAAATGAAAGAATCTAATTACACATTTTTTACACTCCTTTGAGACTCGATAGAATGAAAACAGATATGTCTCCTAACTGTAAAAGATGTATCTCTGAAAGTGGAACCTATATGCATGTATTTTGGAGCTGTAGAGAGATTGCCAAAATCTGGAAATCTACACATACTGCTGCACAGAAAATACTAGATGTACAGTTTGATATGACCCCGTGTATCTATCTTCTTAATGCCCAGCAGGACTTTGTTCTTGATCCTGACGGAGGAATTTTGCTTATGACTATTACATACTTAGCTAAGAAATGTATTATTCTATTGTGGGCCTCTAAGACCTCTCCTACATTTAAAATATGGATTGACCAGATTGTTGACTTTCTCCCTCTTGAAAAGCTCACTTATGACATCCGCAAGAGACAGCCCAAGTTTGATAGACTCTGGTGTCCACTACTCAACTATATTTCAAATTGGACAGAGTGAATGGGATGATTAGGGAAATGTAAGGTGCGGTAAAATCTAAAAATGAATTATTTGCTCATTGTCTCAGTTAAGGCTGGAAATAGCTAATAAGAACATTGATAGTGCTGCTGCAAGTTTTATATATATATATATATTTTTTTTTTGTTACAACATTAACAATGTCTACACTGTATTTCTGATGAATTTGATGTTATTTTAAATGGACAAAAAATGTGATTTTCTTTAAAAAACAAGGACATTTCTAAGTGACCCCAAACTTTTGAACGGTAGTGTACACTGAACAAAAATCTAAAACACAACATGCAAAATGTTGGTCCCATGTTTCTTGAGATGAAATAAAAGATCCTAGAAATGTCCCATATGCACAAAAAGCTTATTCCTCTCACATTTTGTGAAAAAGGACATTTCTAAGTGACCCCAAACTGAACGGTAGTGTATATTGAGTCATTATTACTGACAGTACACCTTTTATTGTTTAGCACTTAAATTATTCCCAGAAGGCACCTGTGCGTGTCCACAGGGAAAGAAAATGGCTTTTGATGTTGATGTGATTCCTACTTGGCTGTGTTATTGTGTTTGGAGAACTAATACAAGATAAAGTTCTTTACCCGTTGTCACCGTGAGTTATTTATTCTAAGACCCACAAGTCCTCGGGAGGAGATTGAATATAATAACCATAATCAAGAAATGAAGGTTACAAACACACATCCATAGAGATAAATATAAAACAGAAGTCGCCCAGGATCATAACATCCATTTCTATATTAAATAGAAACAACTGGATGGTTGTGCAGGTGGGTGTTTCACTTAGATGAGAAATGTTCACAGTGATAAAGACACAGTGGCATTTTAGGACAAGCTGTAATCCCCCCACGCGGTTACATGGATAGCGGACGGTGTGCTCTGCTCTCCCACTGAACCGCTCAAAGAGTGGGTGCAGAGTTGGTAGTGGTGGCAGCAGTAGGCGGAAATTTCACAGTGTCAGCAGCGAGGCAGTAAAGTGGGTAAAATAAAAAGAGGGAGAGGCGAGAGAGAAAGAAAGGCAGGGAGCAGAATTTCAATTAGGTTTCCCTCTACTATCAAAGAAGCCCAGAACATTTTCTTTTTTGGGAGCCAGAATAATGTATCAGTTCAGGCTTTTCTTGGAACTGTGAACATGTCCAGGGTTTTTTCTGGTTTAAAAAAACAGCTTAGGTGGTGGGTGTGGAAGGGGCGTGGCAATGGGCGCTGTCGGTGTGGCTGAATTTTAGAGACCATTTTAGAAGCCCCCAACTTGTTGGGTTTTTGTGAAATGTTTGCATTTTTAAGCCACATTTCCTGTAATTCTCTGAATTTGTTCATAAAGCTAAGATTTTTTTCTTACAAATTTAGATGACATTTCCTGCAAAAGAAATAAGGTTTTTCCGACATGTTTAATACGGCCAGGGTTTCCAGTACTGGGACCATTGGTAGATAAATAACCTTTGGGTGGAAAAAAGGATTGGCTTCTGTCACACCGGGGTCTCATAAACACCAGCCATGTGTCCGATACTGGCAGATGCCCCCTTGATGCCAGAGAACCCAGTGTGGTGAAATAAAAGATGATCAATTTTTTTTGTGCAGATAGGTGTGCCGAATAGAACTGCATGATAAATCCGGACACTGGTGGAATTCAAGATTGGCTCCCTGTCACTCGAGGGGGAGGATGGGGGGTCGTTAAATGGTCAACGATGCTCGACAGTGGCAGGTGTTCTGCAAGAGAGAGTAGGTCATAAATAACGAGGCAAAAAACAAATCAGGTCCCAGTCTTCCAGCCCGAAATTGTGTCGAACAACAATTGTCATAAAATCAGTGAATGACTTTGGTTGTATTGATCATCTTAGTCTATCCAATATACAGGGAAAGCAGCCCCCTCATCCAGTATATGCTAGACACCTTTGATAATGGCCGGTACACAAAAGCTCTGACTGCAGTACAGAAGGACCAGAGTACCTTTTTTTTTTTTTTTTTTTACGTAACCAAATACCCAACCCAGCAGTCGCCATCTTGACACAACTGCATAATGACTGGCTATTAGCATTAGCAATTAAGGCTTACACTTAGCGAGATACAGCCTTCAGGGTGAGTGCAAAAGTACAAAAAGGACAGATAAAGGCTACTTGGTATGAGCATTAGGTCTACCTTCATTTACATTACACCATTGCCAATATACAAGGCCAGGGGAGAGAACAGCCATAAGTAAACTGTTTTACACAGCCTATTACTTAAAGTAACTGTCCAGCGTTTCCAGATTTCTATGAAATATGACCTATAATTAATTACAATATGAGTGAAATAGTTTTCCTTCCAAAATGTTTTAATTAAGTATGTTAAAAAGCAGCTTTTCTGTGTTTGAATGGTGTGGAGGATGACATGTTCAATTAGGAAAGAGCAAACATTTCTGTAACTGTCTGAGGTACAAGTTTGAGGTGGGTTTTTGAAGTGTTTTTTTTTCTCCAATGTATGCTTTGGCCACAAGTATGAGTATAGGACGAGTCAACATTATTTGTGTATGCATTAATAGAATATGAATGTTTAAAAGTGAGATTTTCACTTGACAGTTTGTTTAAAGAAATGTATAGTCTTTCTTTCCTTTCTTCTTTTGATCTTTGCACTTACAAAAGCTACCTATCTGTAGTAATACCAGTGATTATCTAAAGTTCACAGCAAAGTATAGGTCATATCTAACCTTTCTAGCAGTTTCTGAAAGCTAAGGGCAACATACTTGGCAACAGGTGCCGTTTAACTCTCCTTTTTGGCCACTTATTGGAGATTGCCATTTCAACTGGGTACAGTTGGGGGTCCATGTGAGATTGCCATTTCAACTGGGGAAAGCTGGTGGAGGGTGTCTGGAGGAGCTAGGGAAAGTGCCAAGCTCGAGTCAAGCAGAGATATAAATGTGCACTAAACTGAACCATTCTGTCGAGACGACGTGAGTAGGTGTCATGGCGGTGAATCATGTCCAGAGCCCCGCAGAATAATATCTCCAAACTAATGAACAGGAACGCAGTAGGGAATGTACATGGGAGAGAAAGAGAAGACATGGGGGGGGGGGGGGGGGAACAGAGGGAGGGGGGGCTTGGAATTACAGTCAGACTTGATATACTGCAGAGGTATGGCTATTTAATAAAGACATTTGTTATTCTTCAAACTCGACAGACCCCGAGTGATATACAGAGAGCTTCATGGTTAACTTTATGGTTATTTATGACTAACTCCTGCCAGGTGGAGCCTGGCGGAATAATAAAGGATAGGAAAATGAAACACTTCCATAAATCCAGGAGATAATAAGAGCGGTGGTGGGACACCTCTCGGCGACCTTTGACCCGCAATCCATGAACTTCAAGGTTTTTCATTTCGGAGATCCTGCTTGTCATGCAGGGAGAGGTGTGTGTTCTAAACAAGCTTGCAGGAAGAGACACGAGAGGAAAAGAGAAAAAAGGAAAGCCTTGGATCTCAAACGTCATATTTTACACGCATATTACCTCAGAGGTTTCTTGCAGAAGCAAAGGGATTTTGGCTTTGTACATTTTTGAAGATTACACGCTTTAGAGGCGCGCTGGCTAGCCAGCTGTGTGGAACTTTTCAGAGCCAGAATGCGTGTGCTTGTGTCTACAGCAAGTGTGTGTCTGTGTTTTAAGGGGGAAAGTGAATGAATGAATGCAAGTGAGGCATAATAGTTTAAGTATTGATGCTGTGTTACTTTGCTTGAGATCTGTAGAAGGGTGAAAAACAAGAAGCTATTGCCTGAAGAGCACAGTGAGTGTCTTTGTGGGTGCAAACTGAGGTGGTTTGCTGGTTCAAATTCAGGGCAGGGCTGATTCACAATACATATAGAGAAAGCGATACGGTTGAGAAAAACATAGTCGGGGACTTACATGACCGCAAATATTTCCTGAATTTCTACATGAAGAGGTCGGGAGACGTACCTAACATGATTACATCTATCTACAGATGCAGGACTTACATGAGTCCCTTTGCTACAGCAGCAAAATAAAATGTGAATTATTATGTGGATTATAATTAACGGACATTTGTGTAGGGGTTGATGCATTTGTAAAATCAAGTCAAGTGATGAAGTGGAAATGACAAAACTTCAGAAGCCTTTTTAAACCTCAAATACAGTTCAAGTTTCAATGGAAAGTTATCCTGCAACAGGGTGATCAAATTAAGATCCAACATGTTTAGGGGTTTCCACCCTCCTTTCTCTGTAATAACCTTCTCCGTACCCTGGCCTATACCATCTGTCACAGTCAACCATCTTTGCCCCAGCGTTTGGCATTCCACTTTCACCCTTAGGTCCCTTTCTATTGGCTTTCTAATAGGGTTGCCATGGAAATGTACCTCCATGTGCGGTAGCAGGCAGTTGATAGCAGCCGTGCTGCTCCCCTTCCATCTGAAAGGAACGTGGCTCCTTTTCCCCTCTTTTTTTGGGGAGAATCGATGAAGCGAGAAGCAGATGCCTTTCCCCTGCTTCTTCTCCCCCCTCCATTCTCCTTACTAGCTCTCCTTATTCTTGCCTTCTTTGGAGAACTGCCAATTTCTTTTCTCCCTCTCCTTTTCCTGGCTTGCTCAGTCGCTTAGCTCCTGTCTTGTCAGCCTAAACAATATGGAGAGAGTGGGTGGGCTGCACATGAAGAGAAGTGTGGGAGTAAAAAGGGGAAGGGGGGAAAAACATTTGCTGTCAAAATGCTGTCATTTTCCTGGGGCCCGGGGCTTTCAAGCTTTAGGGTTGGTTGGGTGGTTTTGGCAGAGCTCAGCCGTGAGGGTGAGCGACAGGCACAACGGGGAGCCCGCCATAGCTTTTACCACGCCTAAGGTTCTCTCTCCCTCTCTCTGTCCATTTCGCTTTCACCATCTCGGAGTCCCTCTCTATCAGTCGTCTATTCTTTCTCTCCCGCTCTGTCTCCCCCTCTCTCTCTGTCTGGCTGACAACAGCATACTCTTGATGAATGACACTAATATCTCATAAGCTTCTGAGCCAAATTAGATTCTCAAACTCTGCAATAACAACAAAATTAGGAAAAATGATTATTCTAACAGTCGACCACAGTTCCTGCATATCCATGTGTATTATGGAACTAGCTAGCGTCGTGCAACGCTCGGAATGACTCCCAAGTGGAGTCAGGGTAAAGGAGCCGCCTGCCGCACAGGCGAGTTATCGCATAAGATGAATGTATGGTGGGTTATGTGCTTATGAGCGAATAAACTCTGTTAGGACAAGGAGCATCAGATGCACACTGCCTCTTTGACACCTCAGAGACAAATGCTAAGGCACATACTGTACACATGTGTAAACAAACACTCAGGGGGAGCGCTGAGATCCCAGCCCGCGGGGAGCCTGTCACAGTAATAACACAGTGATAATTGGAAGCACCAAGTCTTGCTGGGGAAAACATTATTTTTCCCCCGAGCTCATTATGCGGCAGGTTTGTTTATTGTTTCGCTCCTTGGGTAAGGTGAGAATTCTGCTAACAGAATCATTGGAGTGCTCACGTCCAGAAATAAAGGAGATTTGCATACAGAGCCAATAGATATAGATGGGTATTGAATCAATGTAGTGTGCACACACACACACACCATGAGGGGCATGGTGTGTGTAAATAAAAAAAGCTGTTAAAAGGCTTTTGAGTTTGATCAATGAGCGGCCTGGGGAATGTTATGGTGGGGGAGACCTTGGTGTGGAGGGCCAGGTGAGATGAGCAGCGAGGCCTTACCAACTGGCCTAATGATACGTGACATAGCAAACAAAGTAAACAGTTGGAGCTCTGCCCTCCGACATCCTCATACTTCACATCCCTTAAACATCGCCACTGGCCTTCATTGGACGCGAGAGTCCAACAGAGCAGGCCTTTTGACATTTTAATACTATACGGCTCAAATCGCACAGAGAGAGAGAGGAGGGAGCAAGGTAAGGAGGGATGGAGGGATAGATGGATGGACAAGGGGAAAAGGAGAATGGGGGAGCAATAATGACAGTGGTGTATTATTTAGTGACTACTGACTGAATTGGCAACATTATGGCTCTTACATTGTCATCCCACATACTGCGGGTGGATGAATGACGGTGTTTTAGTGCTGTACGCACCACAGCTGTAGAGCTCACTCTCCCACTAGCTGTACTCTGGCTTTGAGATGATTATCAGTTCATCTGCACATTAACTTGGGTCTTCGCATTTTGTCAGCCCTCCCTCCTCCCTAAAATCGACTTTGTTCTGCCCATTTCCTCCTGGGTGTCAGGCTTGGCTGAGCACGTCTCCCACTATCACACGGTCAGGTGCAGGGGAGGGGGGGGTAGAGGGAAGAGGACAGACAGATTTGGGCTTTGGATCGATAAGAGACTGTCCCTTTCAAAGAGAGGTAGTTTGTGGCTGAGTATAATAGCAATGCCTGCATTGAGAGAGAGAGAGAGAGAGAGAGAGAGAGAGACCATTATGGGCCGAGCCAAGCACTAATGTTGACATTAATTACGTTGATAAGGCAGACACCACCATCACATAGATGCAGAGTGTGTGTGTGTGTGTGTGTCTTTTCTCTGCAGAACAGTTTTCCATTTCCCCCTATAACACTCTCCCAGCCTGCCTTTCCCCAAACGTTCCCACAAACACTCCTTCAGACCGGGAAGAAGCCAAGGGCATTTTCTCAGAAAGATGGAGCTGCCGGAGATCTGTTCCCTTTCGACTCCGGAGTTACGCAAGTGTCTGAGTCAGAGCCAGGAAATGAACAGCTGTCACTTCCCCGCAGAGGGAGCCAGCGTGGGGCCAAACATGTGTAATTAGAAACGTAATTAAGCCAAATATATTATTATTAATGTCTAAATACAGGGGGTAAACACATTAGATACACACACAAGACAGTCATACAGACGCACGTAACACACTGTACTACGCAGAAATCAACACTCGCGAGGCCGCAGGGCCAGACGGATTACTAGGATGTGTACTGCGAGCATGCGCTGACCAATTAGCAAGTGTCTTCACTGACATTTTCAACCTGTCCCTGTCTGTAATACCTACATGTTTCAAGCAGACCACCATAGTCCCTGTGACCAAGAACACTAAGGTAACCTGCCCAAATGACTACCGACCCGTAGCACTCACGTCTGTAGCCATGAAGTGCTTTGAAAGGCTGGTCATGGCTCACATCAACACCATTATCCCAGAAACCCCAGACCCACTCCAATTTGCATACCGCCCCAACAGATCCACAGATGCAATATCTATTGCACTCCACACGGCCCTTTCCTATGTGAGAATGCTATTCATTGACTACAGTTCAGCATTCAACACCATAGTGCCCTCAAAGCTAAGGACCCTGGGACTAAACACCTCCCTCTGCAACTGGATCCTCGACTTCCTGACGGGCCGTCCCCAGGTGGTGAGGGTAGGTAACAACACATCCGCCACGCTGATCCTCAACACAGGGGCCCCTCAGGGGTGCGTGCTCAGCCCCCTCCTGTACTCCCTGTTCACTCATGACTGAACGGCCAGGCACGACTCAAACACCATCATTAAATTTGACAATGACAACAGTGGTAGGCCTGATCACTGACAACAACAAGACAGCCTATAGGGAGGTGGTCAGAGACCTGGCCGTGTGGTGCCAGGACAACAACAACCTCTCCCTCAATGTGATCAAGACAAAGGAGATGATTGTGGACTAGAGGAAAAATATGGCCAATTCTCATCGATGATGCTGTAGTGGAGCAGGTTGAGAGCTTCAAGTTCCTTGGTGTCCACATCACCAACAAACTAACGTGGTCCAAGCACACCAAGACGGTTGTGAAGAGAGCACAACAAAACCTATTCCCCCTCAGGAGACTAAAAAGATTTGGCATGGATCCTCAAAAGGTTCTACAGCTGCACCATCGAGAGCATCCTGACTGGTTGCATCACTGCCTGGTATGGCAACTGCTTGGGCTCCGACCGCAAGGCAGTACAGAGGTACTGGGACAATCGCACTACCATCACTGGGGCCAAGCTTCCTGCCATCCAGGACCTCTATACCAGGCAGTGTCAGAGGAAAGCCCTAAAAATGGTCAGACTCCAGCCACCCTAGTCATACCCTGTTCTCTCGGCTACCGCACGGCAAGCGGTACCGGAGCGCCAAGTCTAGGTCCAAGAGGCTTCAAATTTGATTTGAAATGTGGACACACACACATGGACGTATGGACAGACACACACCGTTACATTCCTCAATCATTCCCTCTCCCATACCGTTGTGGCCGGTGTGTATAAAGCGGCCTATTTATTTGACAGAAGCCAGAGATAAGTAAATCCCAGAGAAACCTATTTGCACACGTGATAAGATCAACTAGTACAGGGACCTCTGGTGGCGCTGCCCAGTCTGTACCATGGCTCTCATGACTGTTTTCATAGATTAATATCGGGGAACATGCTGTGCGTTTGGGAAAGAGAGATACCTAGTCAGTTGAACAACTTACAACTGAATGCCTTCAACTGAAATGTGTCTTCCGCATTTAGTTTGAGTGAGTGAGTCAGTGAGTGAGTGAGTGAGTGAGTGAGTGAGTGAGTGAGTGTGTGTGTGTGCGTACATGAGTGTGTTGCCCAATACCGGGAAGGATTCCGATCAAGCGGCCTAGCACTTAGAAACAACTGCCTTGTTTTAGGGAACTCTCACTGCCTCGCTGCTCGCTCATCTGTGGCAATAGATGACATCCTGACTTCTCTGAAAAACTCATTCCATTCATTCAACGCTGCTTATTCACCATTTCCATTCCCCTCATATTTCAGAGCATGTGAAGTTTAAAGTTGCAGCTGCACTATGTGCCAACACATACCATGGTTGGGAAAAAGTTTCTTGGCCCGGGGCATTGACAGTCTTGTTCCTATAATACAGGGCATGTGTTGAGACATGAGGGAGTCGGTGCACGACCCTTACTTTAGATATCCACAGTGAGCTTGTTTCCCTAGCAATTATACTGAATATGACCACAAACACATTTTCAAATGACTTTTGACCCCAGGTCTGCACAGGTTTGATATATCCCGTGGCCGTGCTGCGCTTGTAGAGGTGTTGGAATATGGCCCCGGGAAGGAGTGTAGAGGTGGTGAGTCACCACTTCCTGAATGGCGGTCATACACACACACATACACGCACAAAGGCTAGAATGGCATTAACAGGTGTCAAAGAGAATGTCAGCAGGACAAATGAGAAATTCACAGTTCCTTGACGTATTGCATTAGCCTTGTCTCAGAGCTCTACATAGCAAACTCCTATGGTCGTTGTCATGCCAACGCAATGACCATGGCAAGACAGCACAAACAGAACTGGGAAGACTTTCTGACTGGGTACTGTACGGGGCAAATCTGTCAAAAGGGACTGCCGTGGCCAAAGACAACGACAATGTCACCTGACGATGGGAATGTGATGCAAGACGTATGCAATGGTACACCTACTTCACACAGGTCTCAGAAAAGGTTGTCAAATCTCACAGTTCAGACCTCACTGAGGAAATAAACACAGAAACTGAACAGAATTCCTTTCACCCAGCATCCGAACCGTATCTCTCACAACTATTGTAGGAGCCACTCGTTCTAGATGGGCTCCAACACCGTCAATAGCCGGACTTTCCCTGACAGCCCCCACAGTCTACCAACCTTTTGCTTATTTTTCATAATACAGTCACCTTGGAAACGCCAGATGGCTGCGGCAGGCAGGTATAGTATATCATGCCTTTCTATTCCACGGAAGATTCCAGATTCCCATTGTTGTTATCCATCAAAACAAAGAGACGCCGTTACTGACAATTTTCAAGACGAGGAAAATATAGCGAAGTGGCAAGACATTTTTCCCTCCTCTTAAAACAGTCAGTAAGTTATAAACATCCCCCCCATTGGAAAGCCTGGAGTGGGTACCTGTCAAGTGTGACAGCCCCTTTCGGTCTTCATTTACACACACTAGCTGTGGATTAACAGGTCATTATTTTGTCCTTGGGCAGCATTGACTTACTTCAGCACACTTCTCCGGGATGTTAGCAAACACACCAAGCCTGTATGAACTCTTATGGGAATGATATAGCGCCTGCCACTTTCACACACACACGCCCAGACGTAGTAACTGTGGCGGTATAATGCCACGGTGCACGGTCATAACTGTTCTATGCTTTCTAACAAGGTTATAACAGGGTTACGTCATGTGACTTTAGGGCAAGGTTCCGTCAACACGAGTAATGACCTGTCTAAGCAGACGTTGTCTTACGGCGGTATACAGTCTACCGCAGGTACCCATTGACATAACTCTAATCAGAACTTCTCACAAAAAAAACACCACTCCATAAACATTATTACCTTTACATGTATAAGAGCATGCATACCAATAAAATATCATTATAAGCAACTCCCAATATAGCCTATAGCTACCAACGCCCTGGGGAAAAATGCCTTGCACACACAAGCCCATACAAAAAAAAATAATAATAAAAAAAACTATTTTTACACAAGTCTTCTTAAAATGATAGCAATACAAATTGACGCTATTAGATCAATCTGCATTATTGCTACCCGGGTTCCTTTTCTTAAGAACAGCCCAGCAATTAAACACCTTTTAGTGGTGGCGGATTAAACTTAATGAAAGTCGTCGGAAAATAAATCATCAGGCATTTGATGTCGCTTAATGCACTAAATGCCAGTTAGCGCTGGCAAAATGAGCTGTTGGCTATTTATTTACGCACCGCCGTGATGGGGTACACCATCTGGTAGTAATGTGTTGGTCTGTTTGGTTCTCTTTTGTTGTGTGTCATTAGACATGTGAACAGGATGCTATATGCCTTGTTGATAGAAATATTCTGCCATTACTTTAGCAGCCTTGTTGAGAACACTATTCTGCCATTACTTTAGCAGCCTTGTTGATAGAAATATTCTGCTATTACTTTAGCAGCCCTGTTGATAACACTATTCTGCCATTACTTTAGCAGCCTTGTTGAGAACACTATTCTACCATTACTTTAGCAGCCTTGTTGATAACACTATTCTGCCATTACTTTAGCAGCCTTGTTGATAACACTATTCTGCCATTACTTTAGCAGCCTTGTTGATAACACTATTCTGCCATTACTTTAGCAGCCTTGTTGATAACACTATTCTGCCATTACTTCAGCAGCCTTGTTTATAACACTATTCTGCCATTACTTTAGCAGCCCTGTTGATAACACTATTCTGCCATTACTTTAGCAGCCTTGTTGATAACACTATTCTGCCATTACTTTAGCAGCCTTGTTAATAGAAATATTCTGCCATTACTTTAGCAGCCGTGTTGATAACACTATTCTGCCATTACTTTAGCAGCCTTGTTGATAGAAATATTCTACCATTACTTTAGCAGCCTTGTTGATAGAAATATTCTACCATTACATTAGCAGCCTTGTTGATAACACTATTCTGCCATTACTTTAGCAGCCTTGTTGATAACACTATTCTACCATTACTTTAGCAGCCTTGTTGATAACACTATTCTACCATTACTTTAGCAGCCTTGTTGATAACACTATTCTGCAATTACTTTAGCAGCCTTGTTGATAACACTATTCTACCATTACTTTAGCAGCCTTGTTGATAACACTATTCTGACATTACTTTAGCAGCCATGTTGAGAACACTATTCTTCCATTACTTTAGCAGCCTTGTTGAGAACACTATTCTGCCATTACTTTAGCAGCCTTGTTGAGAACACTATTCTGCCATTACTTTAGCAGCCTTGTTGATAACACTATTCTACCATTACTTTAGCAGCCTTGTTGATAACACTATTCTGCCATTACTTTAGCAGCCTTGTTGATAGAAATATTCTGCCATTACTTTAGCAGCCTTGTTGATAGAAATATTCTGCCATTACTTTAGCAGTCTTGTTGATAACACTATTCTGCCATTACTTTAGCAGCCTTGTTGATAACACTATTCTGCCATTACTTTAGCAGCCTTGTTGATAGAAATATTCTGCCATTACTTTAGCAGCCTTGTTGATAGAAATATTCTGCCATTACTTTAGCAGCCTTGTTGATAACACTATTCTGCCATTACTTTAGTAGCCTTGTTGATAACACTATTCTGCCATTACTTTAGCAGCCTTGTTGATAACACTATTCTGCCATTACTTTAGCAGCCTTGTTGATAACACTATTCTGCCATTACTTCAGCAGCCTTGTTGAGAACACTATTCTTCCATTACTTTAGCAGCCTTGTTGATAACACTATTCTACCATTATTTTAGCAGCCTTGTTGATAACACTATTCTGCTATTACTTTAGCAGCCATGTTGAGAACACTATTCTTCCATTACTTTAGCAGCCTTGTTGAGAACACTATTCTGCCATTACTTTAGCAGCCTTGTTGATAACACTATTCTACCATTACTTTAGCAGCCTTGTTGATAACACTATTCTGCCATTACTTTAGCAGCCTTGTTGATAACACTATTCTGCCATTACTTTAGCAGCCTTGTTGATAGAAATATTCTGCCATTACTTTAGCAGCCTTGTTGATAGAAATATTCTGCCATTACTTTAGCAGTCTTGTTGATAACACTATTCTGCCATTACTTTAGCAGCCTTGTTGATAACACTATTCTGCCATTACTTTAGCAGCCTTGTTGATAGAAATATTCTGCCATTACTTTAGCAGCCTTGTTGATAGAAATATTCTGCCATTACTTTAGCAGCCTTGTTGATAACACTATTCTGCCATTACTTTAGCAGCCTTGTTGATAACACTATTCTGCCATTACTTTAGCAGCCTTGTTGATAACACTATTCTGCCATTACTTTAGCAGCCTTGTTGATAACACTATTCTGCCATTACTTTAGCAGCCTTGTTGATAACACTATTCTGCTATTACTTTAGCAGCCTTGTTGAGAACACTATTCTGCCATTACTTTAGCAGCCTTGTTGTTGATAACACTATTCTGCCATTACTTTAGCAGCCTTGTTGATAACACTATTCTGCTATTACTTTACCAGCCTTGTTGATAACACTATGCTGCCATTACTTTAGTAGCCTTGTTGTTGATAACACTATTCTACCATTACTTTAGCAGCCTTGTTGATAACACTATTCTGCCATTACTTTAGCAGCCTTGTTGATAACACTATTCTACCATTACTTTAGCAGCCTTGTTGATAACACTATTCTGCTATTACTTTAGCAGCCTTGTTGAGAACACTATTCTGCCATTACTTTAGCAGCCTTGTTGTTGATAACACTATTCTGCCATTACTTTAGCAGCCTTGTTGATAACACTATTCTGCCATTACTTTAGCACCCTTGTTGATAACACTATTCTGCCATTACTTTAGCAGCCTTGTTGATAACACTATTATGCCATTACTTTAGCAGCTGTTTGCTAAAGCAATTCAGTCTAGACTATGCAGGTCTGTTTCAAATCAAACTTTTACAATTAGAAAACAAGTTAGGTGGAATTTCTTAAATCAATCCAGGATTCTTTTGATGGGATTTTAGATATTTTCAGTAGTGCCAAATGCCAATTGCTAAAGGAGTCTAGATTTGGCACACACACACTATACTGTATATAATGGCGGTATGCAAGAGAAACCTCTTTCTCCTATTTTAATTAAAGGAACAATCTTTCTGTTCAATGGTCATTTCAATGAACGATATAGCTTATGAATGATATACCCATTGGTTTTACAATTCACCAGCCCCATCCCTCAGCTTCCCGAACAAAGTGGCAGGGCTGGGATGTTGAAATTACAATGAACATCTATTGCCAGTAGTGGCCACTGTTTCAACGACAGGACAAAAACGAGTGCCATATTTCATCACAGTAGCTGGCTTTATGAGAGGCAGGAGATTAACAAGTGGCTTACCTACAGCAAACCAGGGCCAAGGACAAGGCCAGCGAGGGTGTGACAACATCCAGCAGAAAGCACACAGAAAAACAACAAACAATTATAAAATATTACAATTGTGTTAATTGCTGCAGTGCAAATGATACTAGGGCTGGGAATTGCCAGCGACTTCAGGATACAATATGATCACGTTACTTAGGTGCCGATATGCATTGCGATTCTCACGATTCTATACTGAACCATAATATAAAGGCAACATGTAAAGTGTTGATCCCATGTTTCATGAGCTGAAATAAAATATCCCAGAAAGGTTCCACACTCTCAAAAAGCTTATTTCTCGCAAATTTGGGGCAACAAATGTGTCTTGACCTGACTGCAGTTCAGTGCCGTAACCGACTTCAATGGGCAAATGCTCACCTTTGATGGCACTGGCACACTGGAGAAGTGTGCTCTTCACAGATGAGTCCCTGGACTGGGCAGATGCCAGACGACAGTGTGTATGGCATCATGTGGGCGAGCAGGTTACTGATGTCAATGTTGTGAACAGAGTGCCCCATGGTGGAGGTGGGGTTATGATATGGGTAGGCATAAGCTACAGACAACGAACACAATTGCATTTTATCGATGGCAATTTGAATGCATAGAGATACCGTGACCCGATTCTGAGTCCCGTTGTCGTGCCATTTCATCAGCCGACATCACCTCATGTTTCAGCATGATAAAGCACAACCTCATGTTCCAAGGATCTGTACACAATTGACCTGCATACTCACCACACGTCACCCATTCCGCATGTTTGGGATGCTCTGGAATGGATTGAGGTGTACAACAGCGTGTTCCAGTTCCCGCCAATATCCAGCAACTTCGCACAAACATTGAAAAGGAGTGGGACAACATTCCACAGGCCACAATCAACAGCCTGAAATGCTCTGTGAAGGAGATGTCGCGCTGCATGAGGCAAATGGTGGTCACACCAGATACTGACTGGTTTTATGATCCAACCCTTTCCTTATTTGGTATCTGTGACCAACAGATGCATATCTGTATTCCCAGTCACGTGAAATCCATAGATTAGGGCCTATTGACGGATTTCCTTATATGAACTGTAATTCAGTCAAATCTTTGAAATTCTTGCATAATGCATTAACATTTTTGTTCAGTGTGATCTGATACCGCGATTTGACAATCTAAACATATTGCTCTCTATACGTATTCTGCAGATAGACAAAAGAGACCATGAGAAAATGAGTTTCAGTCAGGGAAATAAAAGTGCTGAAAACACGTTGGTTCACTATTTAAAAATAAGATGGAGAACAAGCTGTAGTGTAAGATGAAAAATACTAGTTTTGGGGCAGGTACAGCCAACTAGCACAAGCTAATGCTACATGCAGTAGAAAATACACACACACACACACAAATATACTACCATTCAACAATAATATTGCAATTTGTTACTATTGATTTTTTCCCCCAATCAACAAAAGCTGCATGAACTTAAGGATTAAAATCATGAAGCAGGCTTGCTATAGAAATTCATTTTCTTTCTTTCACTACCACTGATAAAAGAGGGAGAGTGAACTAGATACATAGGTATTTAGAGAGAAAAGGCCTGGGTATTGCGGTCTCCCGTCAAGTGCAATCAAATCAGTGGTTGTGTAGGACAGGAAGCTAAGAGATGCTCTTTTACAACTCAGTGGGAGAGAAGAGGCACAGACCTGTGTGAGTTCTGGAGGGAGAGGCCAGCACCTCAGAGAGACCAAGATGAGTGGATTACCATTACACAATTACAGTGCGGCACTGAACACTGCACCAAACAAGAGGCCTGTCGTGACGTGTGTGTGTGTGTGTGTGTGTGTGTGTGTGTGTGTCAGAGAAGTGACAATCAGCCATGGGGTAACTAAGTGCTAGTTAATGGGGCTAATGATGAAACAGATGGTGCAGTCAGAGCTCCAAACGACCGTCACTCTCAAGGCCTTGTGCTGGGGATTATGGGAAAAGACAGTCTTTTGATTGGTGGGCGTGTGTTATGAAAGTGGCCTGCTCTGATGAGGCTTCTAAAGACTCGCTAAAACAACCTGGAGATTTAGTCAGCTCTTCAAGACCTTCAAAACCAGCCAAGGCAGAACCAGAGACAGAAGCCTGGGCATAAACATACAGTGGGGCAAAAAAGTATTTAGTCAGCCACCAATTGTGCAAGTTCTCCCACTTAAATAGATGAGAGAGGCCTGTAATTTTCATCATAGGTACACTTCAACTATGACAGACGAAAAAAAAATCCAGAAAATCACATTGTAGGATTTTTAATGAATTTATTTGCAAATGATGGTGGAAAATAAGTATTTGGTCACCTACAAACAAGCAAGATTTATAGCTCTCACAGACCTGTAACTTCTTCTTTAAGAGGCTCCTCTGTCCTCCACTCGTTACCTGTATTAATGGCACCTGTTTGAACTTGTTATTAGTATAAAAGACACCTGTCCACAACCTCAAACAGTCACACTCCAAACTCCACTATGGCCAAGACCAAATAGCTGTCAAAGGACACCAGAAACAAAATTCTAGACCTGCACCAGGCTGGGAAGACTGAATCTGCAATAGGTAAGCAGCTTGGTTTGAAGAAATCAACTGTGGGAACAATTATTAGGAAATGGAAGACATACAAGACCACTGATAATCTCCCTCGATCTGGGGCTCCACGCAAGATCTCACCCCGTGGGGTCAAAATGATCACAAGAACGGTGAGCAAAAATCCCAGAACCACACGGGGGGACCTAGTGAATTACCTGCAGAGAGCTGGGACCAAAGTAACAAAGCCTACCATCAGTAACACACTACGCCACCAGGGACTCAAATCCTGCAGTGCCAGACGTGTCCCCCTGCTTAAGCCAGTACATGTCCAGGCCCGTCTGAAGTTTGCTAGAGAGCATTTGGATGATCCAGAAGAAGATTGGGAGAATGTCATATGGTCAGATGAAACAAAAATATAACTTTTTGTTAAAAACTCAACTCGTCGTGTTTGGAGGACAAAGAATGCTGAGTTGCATCCAAAGAACACCATACCTACTGTCAAGCATGGGGGTGGAAACATCATGCTTTGGGGCTGTTTTTCTGCAAAGGGACCAGGACGACTGATCCGTGTAAAGGAAAGAATGAATGGGGCCATGCATCGTGAGATTTTGAGTGAAAACCTCCTTCCATCGGCAAGGGCATTGAAGATGAAACGTGGCTGGGTCTTTCAGCATGACAATGATCCCAAACACACCGCCCGGGCAACGAAGGGGTGGCTTCGTAGGAAGCATTTCAAGGTCCTGGAGTGGCCTAGCCAGTCTCCAGATCCCAACACCATAGAAAATCTTTGGAGGGAGTTGAAAGTCCGTGTTGCTCAGCAACAGCCCCAAAACATCACTGCTCTAGAGGAGATCTACATGGAGGAATGGGCCAAAATACCAGCAACAGTGTGTGAAAACCTTGTGAAGACTTACAGAAAATGTTTGACCTCTGTTATATACCCTTTGTTGGCAATGACAAAGTATTGAGAAACTTTTGTTATTGACCAAATACTTATTTTCCACCATAATTTGCAAATAAATTCATTAAACAATCCTATAATGTGATTTTCTGGATTTTTTTTTCCATTTTGTCTGTCATAGTTGAAGTGTACCTATGATGAAAATTACAGGCCTCTCATCTTTTTAAGGAGGAGAACTTGCACAATTGGTGGCTGACTAAATACTTTTTTGCCCCACTGTATCATGGCCGGACTGAACAACGAAACGCCCCTGCCAAATACAATGTACGCCTCGGGCGCCGACAAGACTCTTACGACGACTGAAAAAAAATCTTTACATTTGTTCCTTCAATTTTCAATCCCATTCAGGGTTCTCTTTTCTTTCCCTAAGGGATTGCAGCTGTGTTTCTGATCTTGAGTACCCGGTGGATTAAAAACATCTCGAACAACTCCTAATCTCCAAACATCACAGAAACATCCAAATAACATCACCAAAAGCGTGTTTGAACTTGAGCGTTGTATGAAAAGCTCAGACTACGTCATCATCTGCTGCTCCCACTGTAATCGAGCTATTGTCCTTCACTTGTCATCTACATGCTTATCCGTTTGCGCGGTGATCACCTATCGCCCTGCCTAGGGAAACACAGGCTGATCAAAGATCCCGAGGGCTGTTGGGGAGAACATGATTTGATCTGAGAAACCCTCGAAGATTCTCCAACCCAAACTCAACATGCCACCTCAGCTAAAGAGAGTTAATGAGACGATGGTGAGGCGTACTCTTTGAAATTCTCTAGAAATGCTCCCGCTCTCGCTGGCTCTCCTCCCCAACCCTCCATCTCTCCTTCCCTCCATCTCCCCTGCTCAGTATGCTAATGGGTCTCATTTTTCAGTTTTACCTCCCTGTGAAGCTTTGACACAATTACCTTCCATAGCTTATGTTTAATTCAAATGTGTGTGTGTGTGTGTGTGTGTGTGTGTGTGTGTGTGTGTGTGTGAGAGTGCGACTGTTTGTGCATGTGAGGATTAAATCCCATCTCATGACACACAAAAATACATGTTTTTCAGGATGCGTGGCAGGATGCTACTGCACACTGTAAGCCAGTCAAGATGAGGTAGGGGGTAGAGAGCGAAGAAGGTTGGGGGGAGCAAGACACAGCAGGAGCACTGGGGCCCAACAAGCAGCCGGGCCCCCAGGATATGGAGGCTCCTTACTGAGGCAACGCCGGATGGGTTTTATGGGAGAAGATGTATACCTAATGAGAGAATGAATCTGACAAATCGCCCTGGAAAACTCCCGGGATGAATCCACTATAGGAATGGAAAAGAAAAAAAAGCTCTAAAACTAAAAACTAGAATGCACACAAAAGAGATTGGGGGGAGGGGGGTCTGAGCAAGAAAACCCCTATTCTCACGGAGGCATCCATGAAAGATTGGATGACTCAACCACACAGCCCTGTATCGATCGAGTTGGATGCCGGCGTTCATTTGCAGGGGAGTACTCTCCCAAATTGCAATAGCAATCCTATAAATGACCGTTTTGGCCTTTAACGACTCAATTATGTTGCAGCGGTCTTGTGTTTTGATTTATGAGCATATCGAAAAGGAGAAAAGATCACCCCCTGAAAAAAAGATAGAAGAAATATCACTATTCCTGGGGGAAGAGAGAGACAGACATACGGAGAATATAGTCTCTATCCTTTCTTTGCTTATTGTTGAGTCTCATGGGGTGACTTCAGCGGGGGCCATATTAACATGCAAATCAAAGTGTTGTGATATTGAACAAGATGCAGTCGAGCGTGCACGGCAAAAATCCCCCGACGTGGCCCTATTCTCATGGTAAATCTGCAAAGCCCTGTAAACATAGACTTGAGGCGCGATAGGATAAGCCGTGAAAACGCCAGAATAAAGGAATGTTGCGGCAGGTTAAAGATCCCCTGCCCTCTGCATCGCCCCTCTTTAGGGGAAGAATGGGCCCAGCAGAATGGAAATACTGTTGAATGTAAGATGGCTGACTGTGGAGAGTTTTCCTCTGGGCTCATTCAGACTGTGGCCCTGACACAATCACCCATTTCCTGATTGGTTCTTATTCAAGGAAGTATAAAACCTTAGCAATAGGCTATGACAGGACTTCATGTCCAACTCTCTGCACCAGATTTTATTTGGATATTGCTGTGCTAAGAAAGTCAGCTCTAAGATGCATTCTTCGACAAAGGAAATCGCAATCATCTCTAAATTGTTAGGTGTTAGTACTCTTCATTATGGAATGGCCTTGCAAATAAGAGAAAACAACACTAAAATCAATTGACAACCTAAAGTGCTTTTAAGTAGGCTATTTCCCCACAGCAGAAAGAACTCCAAAAAAGTAAATAGTTTCAGTAGGTTCAAATAAATGATTAAAAAAAAACACTGCTTCAAGGCACTCAGTCAGTCTCGTCCTTTGGGTATTATTAGGGAGCGATTTGTGTGTTTACTCGCTCTAAACAGCTTCAACATTTCCCTAACAGACCATTAGTGTAAAGTAGTGGGCCATAAACTTGGAAATGTATTATCAATTCCATACTAAAAATCCTTTCAATCCTCAAGGATGTTCGGAAGTGTCCATTTATTAAAAATATTCTAATAAATGATTCTGTCATAAGAAGGAGAGAGTGTGGGGATGCGTAAGAAAGGGCAGTTGGATAGAAATGGTCCGAGGCCTTCGTTCCAATAAGCAGTGCACGCTGCAGCGGAGACCTTGCACCATCTAGCCTACTTCTGCACACAGACGGGTGGAGAAAAATCACTGTGGGGAGGCTTTACTCAAAACACATTTCCAAGAGAATCTGGAACTGTGTCCATAAGGAATGATCACCTTGATACAGCAAACATTCCCAGACAGAAGAGAGGACGCTTCCCATACCAGTATTAAAATAACAGATGTGTGCTACTGTAGTACAGCCAGCTCACTTTTCTTAGAATGTCAATATGGAAAGAGGTTTTCGTCACAGGGGAATGTGCATGTCGGTCTCTTTCACTTACGGAGAACATAATTACGGGGAAAGAGCAGGGCGTAATAGATCTAGTTCCATTCCGTTGCCACTCTGTTGGCTGTGTCGTCATTCCTGGTATCCGGGGAATGCCACCGTGCCTGTCTGGCGCAGTGGATGACAGCTGGGAAGGAGGGTGGAGCAGCGGGTGGAGCAACCTGCTGGGGCTGACCCTGCTCCGGTCATGTCAGTCTGTCACCTCCGCTAATGGGCAACACTTACAATGGCCAGAAGATATCTCCAGGATGGTAAAACAGCTTAGACTACTCCCACCTACCAGGCTAGTAAATCATCTTACAGAACCACTCACCATATAGAACAAGGTTATTTCAAGGAGGCCTAACTAACAACTGAAAATAAACCCCTTAAAAGCAGTTAGTCTGGCCTCCCTGGTGGCACTGTGCCACCAGAGACTGGGTTCGCGCCCAGGCTCTGTCGTAACCGGCCGCGACCGGGAGGTCCGTGGGGCGACGCACAATTGGCATAGCGTCGCCTGGGTTAGGGAGGGTTTGGCCGGTAGGGATATCCTTGTCTCATCGTGCACCTGTGGCGGCCCGGGCGCAGTGCACACTAACCATGGTTGCCAGGTGCACAGTGTTTCCTCCGACACATTGGTGCGGCTGGCTTCCGGGTTGGATACGCGGGTTGTGGGTTGTGTATCGGAGGACGCACGACTTTCAACCTTCGTCTCTCCCGAGCCCGTACGGGAGTTGTAGCGATGACACAAGATAGTAGCTACTAACAATTGGATACCACGAAATTGGGGAGAAAAAAGGAGAATTCAACAACAAAAAAAGCAGTTAGTAATTCCAATTATGTGAAAGTTAAACTAATTGACCAAATAACAGGCTTGGAACCTCTAACCCTAGCAATTTGACTAGTAAACTCATGGGTGCCTGGTATTGTGATGTAATAATTTCCATGGTAATTTTTTATTTATTTTACCTTTATTTAATTAGGCAAGTCAGTTAAGAACAAACAGTGGGTTAACTGCCTGTTCAGGGGCAGAACGAAAGATTTGTACCTTGTCAGCTGGGGGATTTGAACTTGCAACCTTTTGCAACCACTCTAACCACTAGGCTACCCTGCCTCCCCATAATGTAGAATGTTCATTGAAATGATGTTAACTGATGTGTGCTCATGCAATGGAATGTATTTCTTGTAATGTCAGTTGAGTTGAATCATTATCGGGCTTCGGAATCAGTGAAATAAGGCCCCGGGGCCGGATTCACAAACATTACTTACGAAAAAAACTTAAGAAGCTGCTTAAGACAAAAAATAAGAAGTTCATAAGATAGTTCGTAAATGCAATTCCTCAAAATGTTCTTAGGAATTCGTAAATATCTTCTATGTGGCATTGACATTAGTGACACGCTTGAAACGAATAAATAAGCCTATGTGACAGGGATGATAGGATTTGGCCCACTATAATAAAGTGTTGATTTACATTTATTATTTTGCTTTGTCTTGAGAATAAAAATGTTGTAGTTAGCTCGCAACACACACACAAAAAAACATTATTTTTCACACATTACAGCCAGACTAAACGTTAGCTACAGTACATCAAAATCAAAAATAGATAACCAAGGAAAGCGCAATAAAAACTTCAGCAAACAAGAGCTTGAAGTGATGGTGTAGGAAATAGCAACCAGGAAAAGGTTGCTGTTGGGGAGACTTGATAACTGCAGGGTCACTGCAGACACCAAAAAGAGAAGGTGGGCCAAGTCTGTCTCTGCCGTCGGGGGTATGGCAAAGGACAGTGACGCCGTAAAAAAAAAAGAAGTGGTCCGACAACAAGTCGGCTGCTAAGAAGAAGGGAGCTGAGAGACCATTCATGTGGACCAGCTAGAGGAGAAGGTGTCGTCCATGATAGGAGAGATGGTGGTAGAGGGACTGCACAACCGGTAATTTAGGTAGCTACCTTAGCTAGCCAACGCATCCCGACATTATAGCCAACAACATAGCAAACGACGATAACTAAGTTAGCCAAGTTCTTCTTTGCAAATTGACGAGCTAATGCTAGCTATTTAACACTTCTCAAATATTGTTAATTACTAGCTAGCTAGATAATGCATGTTTAATTTGTTTTCTTGCTGTATTTAAATATCTGGTAGCCAACTGTGTCTGTGATGCAAGAACATTTTCATGTTTCCAAAAAGTATCCATTCGTCTCAAGACAAGGGTTTAGCCGTCATAAAGTTAAGTACATTTCCAAGAAGAAATCCTAAAGCATTATTTTCAAGAATCCCATTTATTTTTCATTCCAACTTTTTTCTTAGGAAGAAACTGAGGAAAAACCCTAAGAACATTTCCAATAACTTTATTGAGGAATTGCATCTTTGCTTAACTTTCTTCTTACGTCTACAGTTAAGGGAAAAAAATGGCAGTTAAGAAGAAATGTAGTCTTAAGAAGGTTTGGTGAATCTGGCCCCAGTTTCATAGTGGAGACCATTTCCCCATTTTTTATGCAATCTTAAAACATTAAAAATAGGGCCTTCTAGTAACTCCCAAAACTGTCTATAGAATTTCATTGAATTCAGGGCCTCTAATTTCTTCAATTGACATAGGTGAATCGCAAACTGAGTGGAAATCATCCTCAATTACAGGGACATAATTCTGAATGTCGCAAATGTAGCTTTCACAGCCATCTTCCTGAAATTGTGACTTGAATGTTGATATGTGTTGATATTGTAATGGGATCTTTGCCGAACACATCATTAATTTTGAGTGCAGTCTTTTGTAGTTTCTCTTTTCAAGTGCAAAAAAGTAACTAGTGTTTCTTTTCCCCTCTTCAATCCATTTTGCTCTTGATCTTTGCCAGATCTGTGTGAAGCTGTTCTAATTCTAGCTGTAAAGATGTAAATGCAGACTTGAGATAGATTATCTTTTCTTTAGAAAACTGTCAAGCTATCTCATCAACTATTTTTCTTTAAGGTTCTTTAAGTGCATCAGCTCTTCGGCACATTTAATGGCTACAACTCTGATTTTATATTTTGAAAAATTCCCATCTACTTCCATGACCCAAGTCTTTTCTTGCAAAAATATATTTGGGTAATAATTTGATGTTTCAATTTCGCCATTTGTATTCATTTTGGTTGTGGAACTTCTATCTCTAGATATTCTAAATAATGCAAATCTGCATGGCTTAACCATTTCCCAACTGGCTGATGATACTACACTTATTTTTTTTAGAAAAAGACCAGGTTGCACATGCCCTTAAAGCGATCACTGCATTCTCTATTGCATCAGGATTAAAACGGAATGATTCTAAATGTGAAATCTTATGTTTATATGACTGATGATAAAGAAATAGAAGATATTCCTGTAAAGGACTGTGCTAAATATTTAGGAATACATCTGTCAAAAAAACACTTAGTCAAACAACATGTGCATTTCTCTCCTAAAATTAAGAAAACCGGGAATATATTTAATAATTGGCAATAAAGGGATCTTTCTATATTTGGGAGAGTGCTTCTGTCCAAAGCAGAGGGACTGTCTCGCTTTGTGTACCCCTCATTATCTTCATTTGTAAATCCCTCTACTTGTAAAGAGATCAACAAGACCTTCATCTGGAAAAATAAGTCAAACTAAAAAAGTCAGTCCTCTCTAATAAAAGAACTGAAGGAGGTCTGGAAGTGTTGGATTTTGTTGACATGAATAACACTTTCAAGAAGATGTTTGATCAATACTGAATCAATTTGGTATTTCATTCCAAATCATGTGTTTAATAAATTGGGAGGTCTTAAATTTTTACTGAAATGTAATTATATTCCTGAAAGATTACCTGCTAAATTGGCTAGGTTTCACCAACAAGCTTGAATGGCCTGGAAAATGTTTCCTGCACAATTCTTCCCCACATAAGGCTATTGTGGAATAATTCAGACAGAACTGTAAAGAATAAGTCATTGTTCTACCCCAGCAGGCATGAGAGGAATATTGACTTTGTTCTTGATGTTTTTGACAACAGGGGTAATATTCTTACATATGAACAACTTATAACATTGAATGAGTTTCCAATACCTTTCAGATCATTTATTTCTGTGATCAAAGCCATTCCCAGTGGTCTAACTACACTAATAAACTCATCTTAGCTTTGGTGATGATCACAAAGCGTATCCAGAACTCAGTTTGGGAGGCATTGGCTTACTTGAGAAATCTTGTAATAAATATATAAGACAAATTCTCCATTCACAGAACCAACTTACGCCTAGAGGAACATTTTTCTGGAACATGGTTATTCCTGACATTGTCTGGAAAAAAGCTTGGATAAGGCCTTACAGATATTGTATACAAAACAAATTTAAGATATATCCACGTAATTCTATTCTACGTTGTCCAAATTTGTGGCTATTGATGATATGAGTTTTTTGTGTGAAAAAGGTGAGAATCTGACTCACTTGTTCTTTGAATGTAAATTTGTCCGAATTTTGTGAAAACCTTGCAGAATACTTATTTACCATTATGAACACTACCCATGTTTTTGACATGAAGGATATTATATGTTACTATTGCAATGATAACAAGACCATTGAAATTATTGTGATTGTTTTGTTTTATTTTATTCTTGTTGCCATATACTTCATACAAAAAACTAAATTCTGGAATTCTATACCAAAATGACACATTTTTGATTGAATTGAGTTATCTGGTTAAGACATTATCCCTAGTGAATAACAACAAGAATAACATGTTCCTGAGTCATTATAACAATATTTTTTCAGAGTGAATACAATTGCACTAGAAATGTTTATTCTTATTTGTATGTTTTAGTATTTTCTTGTTAATACCTTTGTTTTGTTAGACATGTTTGATGTAGCAATGTAAGTTGTTTTTTGTCATTTGAATTAAAAAATATATATAAAAACAACAAAACAGTTGAGTTGAATCAACGAATCACAGCACATATTTTACTTCCTGCTTTGCTCCTATTGGTACACTCGCCTAGGTCAAAAATATACAGGTTAAGACAACATCGTCACAAATCTGGGACTAGCACCGTAGCCAATTTTAATTTTTTTATTTCACCTTTATTTAACCAGGTAGGCCAGTTAAGAACAAGTTCTCATTTACAACTGCGACCTGGCCAAGATAAAGCAAAGCAGTGCAACAAAAAACACAGAGTTACATTTGGGATAAACAAAGGTAGAGTCAATAACACAATAGAAAAATCTATATACAGTGTGTGCAAATAGAGTAAGGAAGTAAGGAAATAAATAGACCATAGTAGCGAAGTAATTACAATTTAGCAAATTAACACTGGAGTGATATGTGCAGATGATGATGTGCAAGTAGAAATACTGGTGTGCAAAAGAGCAAAAAAGTCTAAAAACAATATGGGGATGAGGTAGGTAGTTGGATGGGCTATTTACAGATGGGCTGTGTTCAGCTGCAGCAAATTGGTAAGCTGCTCAGATAGCTGATGCTTAAAGTTAGTGAGGGAGATATGAGTCTCCAACTTCAGCAATTTTTGAAATTTGTTCCAGTAACGGTGTGTTGGCTTTGGGGATGACCAGTGAGATATACCTGCTGGAGCGCATGCTACGGGCGGCTGTTATCGTGACCAGTGAGCTGAGATAAGGCGGAGCTTTACCTAGCAAAGACTTATAGATGACCTGGAGCCAGTAGGTCTGGCGATGAATATGTAGCGAGGGCCAGCAGACAAGAGCATACAGGTCGCAGAGGTGGGTGGTATACGGGATTTTGATGACAAAACGGATGGCATTGTGATAGACTGCATCCAGTTTGCTGAGTAGAGTGTTGGAGGCTATTTTGTTGAGGCTCAGTAGGATAGTCAGTTATACGAGGGTATGTTTGGCAGCGTGAGTAAAGGAGGCATGTTGCGAAATAGGAAGCCAATTCTAGATTTTATTTTGGATTGGAGATGCTTAATATGAGTCTGGAAGGAGAGTTTATAGTCTAGCCAGACACCTAGGTATTTGTAGTTGTCCACATATTCTGTAGTTGTCCACAAGTCAGAACCGTCGAGAGTAGTGATGCTAGTCGGGCAGATAGCGATCAGTTGAAGAGCATGCATTTAGTTTTACTAGCGTTTAAGAGCAATTGGAGGCCACAGAAGGAGTGTTGTATGGCATTGAAACTCGTTTGGAGGTTTGTTAACACAGAGTCCAAAGAAGGGCCAGATGTATAAAGAAGGGCCCTGATCTCTCTTTTGAAGAACATATCAAGACCATTTCGAGGACAGCTTTTTTCCATCTACGTAACATTGCAAAAATCAGAAACTTTCTGTCCAAAAATGATGCAGAAAAATTAATCCATGCTTTTGTCACTTCTAGGTTAGACTACTGCAATGCTCTATTTTCCGGCTACCCGGATAAAGCACTAAATAAACTTCAGTTAGTGCTGAATACGGCTGCTAGAATCCTGACTAGAACCAAAAAATTTGATCATATTACTCCAGTGCTAGCCTCTCTACACTGGCTTCCTGTCAAAGCAAGGGCTGATTTCAAGGTTTTACTGCTAACCTACAAAGCATTACATGGGCTTGCTCCTACCTATCTCTCTGATTTGGTCCTGCCGTACATACCTACACGTACGCTACGGTCACAAGACGCAGGCCTCCTAATTGTCCCTAGAATTTCTAAGCAAACAGCTGGAGGCAGGGCTTTCTCCTATAGAGCTCCATTTTTATGGAACGGTCTGCCTACCCATGTCAGAGACGCAAACTCGGTCTCAACCTTTAAGTCTTTACTGAAGACTCATCTCTTCAGTGGGTCATATGATTGAGTGTAGTCTGGCCCAGGAGTGGGAAGGTGAACGGAAAGGCTCTGGAGCAACGAACCGCCCTTGCTGTCTCTGCCTGGCCGATTCCCCTCTTTCCACTGGGATTCTCTGCCTCTACCCTGTTACGGGGCTGAGTCACTGGCTTACTGGGGCTCTCTCATGCCGTCCCTGGGGGGTGCGTCACCTGGGTGGGTTGATTCACTGTTGTGGTCAGCCTGTCTGGGTTGGCGCCCCCCCCTTGGGTTGTGCCGTGGCGGAGATCTTTGTGGGCTATACTCGGCCTTGTCTCAGGATGGTAAGTTGGTGGTTGAAGATATCCCTCTAGTGGTGTGGGGGCTGTGCTTTGGCAAAGTGGGTGGGGTTATATCCTTCCTGTTTGGCCCTGTCCGGGGGTGTCCTCGGATGGGGCCACAGTGTCTCCTGACCCCTCCTGTCTCAGCCTCCAGTATTTATGCTGCAGTAGTTTATGTGTCGGGGGGCTAGGGTCAGTTTGTTATATCTGGAGTACTTCTCCTGTCCTATTCGGTGTCCTGTGTGAATCTAAGTGTGCGTTCTCTAATTCTCTCCTTCTCTCTTTCTCTCTTTCTTTCTCTCTCTCGGAGGACCTGAGCCCTAGGACCATGCCCCAGGACTACCTGACATGATGACTCCTTGCTGTCCCCAGTCCACCTGGCCATGCTGCTGCTCCAGTTTCAACTGGCCTGGGCCCTAGGACCATGTCCCAGGACTACCTGACATGATGACTCCTTGCTGTCCCCAGTCCACCTGGCCATGCTGCTGCTCCAGTTTCAACAGTTCTGCCTTACTATTATTCAACCATGCTGGTCATTTATGAACATTTGAACATCTTGGCCACGTTCTGTTATAATCTCCACCCGGCACAGCCAGAAGAGGACTGGCCACCCCACATATGCTCTCTCTAATTCTCTCTTTCTTTCTCTCTCTCGGAGGACCTGAGCCCTAGGACCGTGCCCCAGGACTACCTGACATGATGACTCCTTGCTGTCCCCAGTCCACCTGACTGTGCTGCTGCTCCAGTTTCAACTGTTCTGCCTTATTATTATTCGACCATGCTGGTCATTTATGAACATTGGAACATCTTGGTCATGTTCTGTTATAATCTCTACCCGGCACAGCCAGAAGAGGACTGGCCACCCCACATAGCCTGGTTCCTCTCTAGGTTTCTTCCTAGGTTTTGGCCTTTCTAGGGAGTTTTTCCTAGCCACCGTGCTTTTACACCTGCATTGTTTGCTGTTTGGGGTTTTAGGCTGGGTTTCTGTACAGCACTTTGAGATATCAGCTGATGTACGAAGGGCTATATAAATAAATTTGATTTGATTTGATGTATACATAATGGTGTCGTCTGCGTGGAGGTGGATCAAGCAATCCCCCTTGAACATCATTGATATATACAGAGAAAAAAAGTCAGCCCAAGAACTGAACTGAACTCTATCTGAGAAGTAGTTGGTGAACCAGGCGAGGCTGTCAATTGAGAAACCAAGGCTGTTGAGTCAGATGATAAGAATACAGTGATTGACAGAGTTGAAAGCCTTGGCCAGGTCGATGAATACGGCCGCACAGTACTGTCTTTTATCGATGGCGGTTATGATATCGTTTAGTAACTTGAGCGTGGCTGAGGTGCACCCCTGACCAGCTCTGAAACCGGATTGCACAGTGGAGAATGTACGTGGGATTCGAAATGGTCGGTGATATGTTTGTTAACGTGGCTTTCGAAGACTTTAGAAAGGCAGGGCAGGATGGATATAGGTCTGTAACAGTTTGGGTCTAGAGTGTCACCCCCTTTGAAGAGGGGGATGACTGTGGCAGCTTTCTAATCTTTAGGAATCTCGGACGATACGAAAGAGGGCTTTGACAGACTAGTAACAGGGGTTGCAACAATGGCGGTGGATAATTTTAGAGAAAGAGAGGGTCCAGATTGTCTAGCCCGGCTGATTTGTACAGGTCCAGGTTTTGCAGCTCTTTCAGAACATCTGCTATCTGGATTTGGGTGAAGGAGAAGCTGGGGAGGCTTGGGCAAGTAGCTGCGGGGGGTGCGGAGCTGTTGGCCGGGTTTGGGGTAGACAGGAGGAAAGCATGGCCAGCCGTAGAGAAATGCTTATTGAAATGCTTGGTTATCGTGGATTTATCGGTGATTACAGTGTTTCCTAGCCTCAGTGCAGTGGGCAGCTGGGAGGAGGTGCTCTTATTCTCCATGGACTTTAGTGTCCCAGAACATTTTGGAGTTAGAGCTACAGGATGCAAATTTCTGTTTGAAAAAGTTAGCCTTTGCTTTCCTAACTGACTGTGTGTATTGGTTCCTGACTTCCCTGAAAAGTTGTATATCGCGGGGACTATTCGATGCTAGTGCAGTACGCCACAGGATGTTTTTGTGCTGGTCGAGGGCAGTCAGGTCTGGAGTGAACCAAGGGCTATATCAGTGAGGTCAATATCCTTCCAGGATACCCGGGCCAGGTCGATTAGAAAGGCCTGCTCGCAGAAGTGTTTTAGGGAGCTTTTGACAGTGATGAAGGGTGGTCGTTTGACCGTGGACCCATAACGGATGTAGGCAGTGAGTGCTGAGATCCTGATTGAAAACAGCAGAGGTGTATTTGGAGGGCAAGTTGGTAAGGATAATATCTATGAGGGTGTCCATGTTTACAGATTTAGGGTTGTACCTGGTGGGTTCCTTGATGATTTGTGTGAGATTGAGGGCATCTAGCTTAAAATTGTAGGACGGCCGGCGTGTTAAGCATATCCCAGTTTAGGTCACCTAACAGAACGAACTCTGAAGATAGATGGGGGCAATCAATTCACATATGGTGTCCAGGGCACAGCTGGGAGCTGAGGGGGGTCTATAACCGGCGGCAACAGTGAGAGACTTATTTCCAGGGCCATTGCAAACTAGCATAGCTGGTTCCATTGTTGCAAAGAGTTATGGGATATTGTTGTCCTGTTGTCTTAAAGATGCACTATGCCGAGATCGCGTTGCCATTTCCTGTTTACCAAAATGATAGTTTACCTAATTTCAATTTATGTAACAAAACAGGCAAGTATAGAGAATCATTGTACCATCTAAACCGCTGTGAAATATCTTCTCCATAACCAAAAAAATGTATTTTCAGCTGTTTTAAGCTGGTGTACAAAACCGAAAGTAATACACAAAAACAAAAAACTTAGAAACGGGAAACATAGAAATAGTGCACATAGAACATATCTACCACTTTTTAAACTTGCTTTCAGTGAGAATGACAGATCTATAACTCACATGTGAATTTGGTCGGGTCGCCAAAAAGTTACATATTGCAACTTTAACCTTTGTCATCTACAACGTAGACACTCGCAATGGCTGCCAGTACAACAATTATGCTATCATTGACTTGAATGGGGACGCATGTTCAACTTATATGGCAGCACGTAGTCAGGAGCGGTGAGAGAAGAACATTTTCATTTAAAAAAAATAATAACACTTTATTTTTTATTTTGAAATATTATTACAGTGACCGCGGTCATTTGGCTGGCCAAAATACTGTCTTCCCAAATTCCATGACTGTCACAGCCCTACTACATTATTATGAACCCCATCCGCCTCCTCCCCCTCTCTAATATATCTCCCAAGTAGAATCACCTAGCAAAAAAAGGAAAGAGACAATCCCCAGTGGGGCTGTATTTCACTAAAGGTGCTGATATGATTCAATAGTTGGTTACAGTATGTTATTACGTGAGAAAAGGGTGGGCCTGACTGTCACGCTTCAGAGTGAATAACCTCAGAAGATAAAGTCTCTTTATTCCCCATGCACAGCTCATCCCTCGGGGACAGGGACAATTCCGGTTTAATTCCGCATGCCGATAATTAATATGCCAAAGGAGTACATTATTTTCATTCCAGTTCATACAGGGACAGGGAGAGAGATAGGGGGAGATATCCAATCCAAAGAAGCATACATTGATTAGGAATGCTCCTTTAGAGAAGGAAAGAGGCCCGTATTGATATTGGGCATAGCTGCATGAGGGTTTGTGCCTGGCAATTGTTTGTGTAAGTCGATACAAATAGCACTCTGTATTTCTGGGGTGATACTGTTGCTCGGACTCAAGCAACCGAGGCTGCTCGGACATACAGTACCAGTCAAACATTTGAACACAACTACTCATTCAAGGGTTTTTCTTTATTTTTACTATTTTCTATAATATAACAGTGAAGATATCAAAACTGCAAAATAAAACAAATGGAATCATGTAGTAACCACAAAAGTGTTAAATAAAGTAGCCACCCTTTACCTTGACAGCTTTGCACACTCTTGCCATTCTCTCAACCAGCTCCACCTGGAATGCTTTTCCAACAGTCTTGGAGTTCCCACATATGCTGAGCACTTGTTGGCTGCTTTTCCTTCACTCTGCGGTCCAACTCATCCCAAACCATCTCAATTGGGTTGAGGTCAGGTGATTGTGGAGGCCAGGTCATCTGATGCAGCACTCCATCACTCTCCTTGGTCAAATAGCCCTTACACAGCCTGGAGGTGTATTGGGTCATTGTCCTGTTGAAAACCAGATGATAGCCCCACAAAAGTGCAAAAAAAGATGTGATGGCGTATAGTTGCAGAATGCTGTGGTAGACATGCTGGTTAAGTGTGCCATGAATTCTAAATAAATCACTGGCAGTGTCACCAGCAAAGCACCCCCACACCATCACACCTCCTCCGTTATGCTTCACGGTGGGTACCACACATGCGGAGATCATCCGTTCACCTACTCTGCATCTCACAAAGACACAACAGTTGGAACCAAAAATCTCAAATTTGGACTCATCAGACCAAAGTAGTCTAATGTCCATTGCTTGTGTTTCTTGGCCCAAGCAAGTGTCTTCTTATTGGTGTCCTTTAGTAGTGGTTTCTATGCAGCAATTCAACCATGAAGGTCTCCTCTGAACAGTTGATGTTGAGATGTGTCTGTTGAACTCTGAAGCATTTATTTGCGGGGCTGTTAACTCTATGAACTTATCCTCTGCAGCAGTGGTTACTCTGGGTATTCCTTTCCTGTGGCGGTCCTCATGAGAGCCAGTTTCATCACAGCACTCGATGGTTTTTTCAACTGCACATGAAGAAACTACGTTTTTGAAATGTTCCAGATTGATTGACCTTCATGTCTTAACGTAATGATGGACTGTCCCCCCCCACCACCACCACCATGTCACAACAGAAGTCATTGGCTCAAACGCATTAAGGAAAGAAATCCCACAAATTAACTTTAAACAACACATACCTGTTCATTGAAATGCATTCCAGGTGACTACCTCATGACGCTAGATGAGATAATGCCAAAAGTGTGCAAAGCTGTCAAGGTAAAGGGTGGCTACTTTGAAGAATCTCAAATATAAAATATATTTAGATTTGTTGAACACTTTCTTGGTTACTACATGATTCCATGTGTTATTTCATAGTATTGATGCCTTCACTATTATTCTACAATGTAGAAAATAGTAAAAATAAAGAAAAACCCTGGAATGAGTAGGTGTGTCCAAACTTTTGACTGATACTGTATTTCAGGAGGCTTAAGGCAGTTGAAACATTTATGAACAATATACGCTTTGGGTGAGTTGCTAGACACCCTCGTTGACAAGTGCTTACTCGCACATTGTGGTTAGGGAGTCGGATGGAGGAGAGTTCGGGTTGGTTATACTCCGGCAGGAGCGGCATGGAGCTTCAAAGGAAAGCCTGCAGCCTGTTATCCCGTTTACAGAACGAGGTGCCACATTCCCCGAGGTTAGACAGCCCTTGCCGTTCCTGAACGGGGGATGGGGCAAAAGCGGGTATGCCAGGGCCAATCTGACAGGCTGTGACCGCCCCCCAATTAGAGTGACAGATAGCCCAGCTAATTAAATGACAGATTAGTGCTCAGGGGCCCGCTAGACTGAAAGGCTTTCACTCTGTAGACACACCCACCCTAATCAAAGGAACCCAACATCACATCGCACCTCCGTCTAATCTGCCAGTGCCAACAATGCAACAGTGCCAAGTCATTGGCACTGGCCCAAGATCTGACCTGTGGCCACTCGGAGCCTTTTGCCATGTAAACAGACAACCTACTGTATCAGCATCTGCCAACCAGGCATCACAGGCCTATAATGGCAGAAGTGGTCACATCACTGTGGCAAAACAACCAACCAGCCATGGAGAAACCAGGGAGTTTATGAAGTGGCTAAAACTTCTTCCGAGCTTCGTCTAAGAACACCTTGAGGGCATTCATCTCCACAAATTCTATTTATAGCATCAAAACAGTGGGGGCAAGAAATGTTGGCAAAAACAACAAGGGCCCTTATGAGACTTCGCTTTGAACTGCCCGCTCAAACTCAGACAGACTGGGCTGTGTGAGCAAAAATTGTTTTAGCAGACACACACTTATAGCCAGGTAGTAAACTCTCTCCAGAATCAATATTGGCCCCCCACGAGACCATTCCGCTGGCGCGAGATTAATCAGAAACCTACAAGCTCTAGGTGTTGTGCACTGATAACTTAAAGGTCTGTACTGTAACAGAACAATTCAGCAACAATTAAAACCTGTGTAGGAACACAACTGCATTCAAGGCTGAGTCTAGGTTTAGACTGCGCCTTTGAGTTTTGTGAGTCATCGGCTTGGGCGATATACCATTTATACCAAATACCGGTGCATTTCAAAATACCTACTAGAGGTCGACCGAATATGATTTTTCGACGCCAATACCGATTATTGGAGGACCAAAAAAGGCCGATACCGATTAATCTGCCGATATAGATATATATATATCAATACTGAATGAACAATTAAACACTATTTATTTATTTGTTTATTTTGCTCCTTTGCACCCCATTATTTCTCTCTACTTTCTTCCACTGCAAATCTACCATTCCAGTGTTTAACTTGCTAGATTGTATTTACTTCACCACCATGGCCTTTTTTGCCTTTACCTCCCTTATCTCACCTCATTTGCTCACACTGTATATATACTTATTTTTCTACTGTATGTTTCTTTTACTCCATGTAGAACTCTGTGTTGTTGTGTATCGAACTGCTTTGCTTTATCTTGGCCAGGTCGCAATTCTGTCGTTCTGCCTCTGAACAGGCAGTTAACCCACTGTTCCTAGGCCATCATTAAATAAAGGTAAAATAAAAAATAAATAAAAATACCTGGTTTATATAATACATCAATAAAATCAATTTAGTCTCAAGTAAATAATGAAATGTTCAATTTGGTTTAAATAATGCAAAAACAAAGTGTTGGAGAAGAAAGTAAAAGTGCAATATGTGCCATGTAAAAAACCTAACGTTTAACATCTTGGGAAGGGGTCAGTATTTTCACCTCCGGATGAAAAGCGTGCCCAAAGTAAACTGCCTGTTACTCAGGCCCAGAAGCTAGGATATGCAGATAATTGGTAGATTTGGATAGGAAACATTCTAATGTTTTCAAAACTTATAAAGTAATGTCTGTGACTATAACAGAACTGATATGGCAGGCGAAAACCTGAGAAAAATCCATCCAGGAAGTGGACTTATTTCCATGTGGCTGTTTTTCAACTCAATGCCTCAATGAATCCAATGGGTTAGGAATCAGATTGCAGTTCAGATAGTTTCCACTTCATATGGTTTCCACTAGATGGCAACAGTCTTTAGACATGGTTTCAGGCTTGTATTTTGAAAAACGACGAGTAAACAGTCATTTTGGTCAGAGGACAGAGGAACTTTGCAGACCTGATTCGGCGCGTTTGTTATTTTTCATTTCTATTGAAAACGGCATTGTCCGGTTGAAATATTATTGATTATAAAGACAATAAACAACCTGAGGATTAATTATTAACTTTTTATGGCTGCAGGGGCAGTATTGAGTAGCTTGGATGAAAAGATGCCCATTGTAAACTGCCAGCTCCTCAGTCTCAGTTGCTAATATATGCATATTATTATTAGTATTGGATAGAAAACTCTCTAAAGTCTCCAAAACTGTAAAAATATTGTCTGTGAGTATAACAGAACTGATATTGCAGGCGAAACCCTGAGGAAAATCAAAACAGGAAGTGGCTTCTATTTTGAAAACTCCATGTTCCATAGCCTCCCATTGCTGGATTTAAAGGGATATGAACCAGATTTCTTTTCCTATCGCTTCCTCAAGGTGTCAGTCTTCAGACATAGTTTCAGGCTTTTATTTTGAAAAAATGAGCCAGAACGATAACATTCTGTTAAGTGGTCACATGAGTTTTGCTCACGCAACAGAGTTCGGATAGGTATTGATTTTCCCTCTCCTACTGTGAAAGACATTTGCGGTTGATATATTATCGATTATATATTTTAAAAACACCCTGAGGATTGATTATAAAAAAACGTTTGACATGTTTCTGTGGACATTTCTGGAAACTATTTGGAATTTTCATCTGCGTTGTCGTGACCGCTCTTTCCTGTGGATTTCTGAACATAATGCGCCAAACAAACGGAGGTATTTTGGATATAAAAATAATCTTTATGGAACAAAAGGAACATTTGTTATGTAACTGGGAGTCTCGTGAGTGAAAACATCTGAAGATCAAAGGTAAACGATTAATTTGATTGCTTTTCTGATTTTCGTGACCAAGCTACCTGATGCTAAGTGTACTTAATGTTTTGTCAAGCGATCGATACATTTACACAAATGCTTGGATTGCTTTCGCTATAAAGCATAATTTCAAAATCTGACACGACAGGTGGATTAACAAAAGGCTAAGCTGTGTTTTCCTATATTGCACCTGTGATTTCATGAATATAAATATTTGTAGTAATATTTATTGAATGTAGCGCTATGCTATTCAGCGGTTGTTGATGACACTTATCCCATTAGTAGGATTGCAGCCATAACAAGTTAACATCGTTTGACATGTTTCAAAGAACTTTACCAGTACTTTTAGTATGTATTCGTCTGGCTGCTGTGACCGCCTTGGAGCCATTGGATTACTGAACAAAACGCGCCAACCTAGGCTAGCTACATCTTGATTTACCCAGCTTATCAATATAGATTTACCTTTCAAATAAATTATTACCATTTAGTTTTTTTGTATTTAGATTGTTTTTACCAAAGCCAAATTGATTGTATTTGTATAATTGATGCAGACCCTGGTTCGATCCCGGGCTGTATCACTACTGGCCTTAAATCGGGAGTTCCATAAGGAGGCGGACAATTGGCCCAGCGTCTTCCGTGTTAAGGGAGGGTTTGGCCGGTGTAGGCCATCATTGTAAAATAAGTATTTGTTCTTAACAGACTTGCCTAGTTACATTTTTTTAACATACTGCATACATGGCTGTCTCTAAACAAATGTCAATGAAAATATTCAAATGTAATGACATTGAACTCAAAAGATGTCCAATGACTGAACTGAGCAGTAGCTGAGTATATCTGTGGATCAAGTGCCATTCTGTGACTTTGGTTAATATGCCTTCTTTTTTGTTGTTGTGGTATCATAATCGAGTATCAGGACACTAAACCTGGTACCGGTATCGAAGACAAAGTTCTGGTATGGTGACGTGACAACACTAACGTCTTTGGGCCTGTTTTCATCTCTCCCCGGCACATATTAAGCCCATACATTTCTAAGTCTAAACCAGTTAATCAAATAAACTACATTTGAAGATCACATTTTTGTAGATAGGCTAATACCACTGTTTCCCCTTTAAGATCGGGAGTTATGTCTGGCATCCGTAACCGACCATTTAAAAAAAAAAAGACAGACAGAGAGAGAGAGTGAAAAGGACAGGTTGAGCGAAAGTGAAATCAAATTATACCTCCATAATCATTAGGAGACATCCAGCCTGCCATTTATCTTTTGTCCTAGACATGACACCCGCGTTTGTAACCTCTGCTTTGTTTGGAATTCCCTAAACCTGGTACTTGTGCATCTTTCTCATCAATTTTCCTGTTCAATTTAGACACAACGGCCATCATTTAGATTTCTCCCTGTGTCCACCTTTGTCTGCGAAAGAACAAGTGTTTACTCGTTGTCTCGGGTCTGTATTGGCTCCATCTGTTAGTCAGACTTTTGTTCTGTGGTAATATATTCACCTAATCATGTAACGTTTTCATGTAAGGCATGTTCAAGGTCATAGCCTTTTCTAGCACTATCCTTCTGCTACTCTCCTTCAGTGAAGCCAAAAAAACAGCTGACGTCTCAAGCGCTCAGGCTTCACCTTTTATATCGGAGAGGTCTCAAAGTGTGAAGGAATAAACAAATGAGTGCATGCAGAAAGATATTAGCCGAGACCCGGCGGAACCGTAGCGAAGAGCTAATCTCCATTATTGTAAATACGGGGCAGAGAAGCGCACCGCTCCGCTGAGATTAACCTCTGAGACGAAGAGGGCCTGAACCGAGCTATGTAATAGCCGCTCCCCGATGACCCCTTCTCCTGTTCTCCTTTAACTCGCGAAGAGACATAAGCTAAATCCTACTAGCTAATAAGGGCCTTTACAAGCATAACCACCCTCCCCGGTAGCCTCAGCCACTCAATCTCCATCTTGCCATCATTCCTCAGCACCTTCTGCCTGACTTGGCCACTACACTAATAGACCAGGTTTACCGTCAAGGCCATATGCACCTTGAATCATTTTGCTTAAACATAATTGGTGTATAATTATTATGCCGTGAATCAAAGCGCCAGGGAATGGATCCCCGTTGGATGCAGGTAGATCTTGGTGACCGACCAATTCCAAGAGACGCAACTGCCCACAAAAAAATAAAATACTTATTCAGGGTTGGTTTAGGCAGGTGCAGGCTGGGAACTGTGCCAAATGCTTGCACCTGCAAGGAGGGGTTATTAGATTATGGGGCATGCCGATATCTGTGAAATGTATTCACATTCCCTCTCGTCATAGCCTTCTTGCCAACCCCCACGCACACATAAGAGAGAGTCTGATTCCGACAAGTTTCGCTTTCATAAAGACTGTAGAGACAGAGCATTGTCCTGCAAGATGGCGTGGCTCCTTTGATCATTATTCATGTTGTTGATTTTGGCAGACTATAACGCGGAAGCTTACGCAGTGGGTTTAGTTGATAACGGCTCACAGTACAAGGTAAAAAGTAGAACACAAATCACAGTTTGATCCTAGCTGGTGTCTGTCTGCTACGCTGGGGAAGCGCCGAAGAGCACAATAATATCACAGCTGGTTTGAACCGGGAACAAAGAAGTCAATTTCAGGACAACAGACCAAACAAAATGGAATGAAAAAGAAAATGACAAATCAGTTCCATCCAGGTGTTCTCCAGTCCATCGAGAGAAAAGGGGGTCAAGGAAGTAATCTTTTCAAAATGGTTGTAAAAAACAGAAATGTTGCTGGCCTCCATTTCCGGTTATAGGGCATTTTCTCTTATCTAGGCTACAAAGTGGGAGAAGGAGCTGACTAGTTTGAAATTAGTGGGATTCCTTCCAACTCGGTTCATCATTTTTTCATCCCCTGAAACCGCTGAATATTTCATCCATTCTGGAGGTGCTGGGGACATGTATTATGCACAGATGGCGCTTACTCAAAGAGGTCTTGCTCTGCTCTCCACATTATGTCTCAAGACATGCCCACAAGGGAGTGATGGGACCATGGGGAACGGTGGGATGAACTAAGGAGTGGGTGGGATTGTGGGGCGGGGGGTCTCTTCTAAGGTTTGGGGATGTGTCGACTGACTAAGCATGTCTAAAGAATAAGTGCTTAATACATGCCAGACCCTATATTGAAAGTTGGCTTTTCTACTCATCTCAAGATATCTTTGTTTAAATTTAGACCCATCTCTGTTTTAAAAGGCAGGGTGTCAAGTTGGAAACAGGGTCAGTAGCTTCTCTTATCTCTCAATACTCCTACACACTGACTCATCCTGTGGAGTTAAAGTGATGCATGATGGTCATTAAACAGTGGCAAAATGTTCTCTCTTTATCTCAATTTACATAAAGGAGAGAGGGGCATTGGATTTTCCATGCAATACATACACCTTTGTATGAAGTTAAGCATCTATAACACCCAGGTCTTATCACCCACCTTTCATGGGCTGAACAATGAGCTCGACAATAGAGCTGGGACGATAAACCGAACATGATCGACACGACCATACCGATCACTAACAGCAGGAATTTCGCTGATATCCTTCATTATGATAAGTAGCCTATACTAGAGAAATGTGAAGTTTTAAAATGAAATAAGTTTGCTAATATAGGTGATTGTTAATGTGACAATTAATAGCTTAATTAATAACAACCATCAAACTAGTAGTAGTATTTTCAAAGATAATACATAAAAACCTGTGGTGCACATTAATGTTAAACTTATCCTACCATTTATCGTTGTCCGATCAATTCAGGCAATTTATTGCAATATGGATTTTTGTCCATATAACCAAGCTCTACCTGACACTGCAAAAAACTGGCTTGCAAAACGTACCACCATCATTCTGTTTCTATGGCGATAGCTGGTGTTGCTTTCCACTGTCAGGGCCCATCCTCCTAATCATAACGCATTGAAGAATCTGTGGGAAGGTCACTGCTGAGAGAATTCTAAAGCAAATGTACAGGAGAAACACAAACGCTCAGAGCCAGCTAGGTTCCGGCCACAGTGACACGCCACAACACAAATGCCAGAGGGTCGCAAACTTTCTCTGGGGGTCACAGAAAGGGCACGACCTTTCAACATGTCTCTGTGAACACAACCCTAGAGTCAAAGCTGGAGCTAAAGGAAAACTCAGAAGTAAAAACAAAACACAAAGGAGAGACAACACAAAACACTCAATACTCACACAAACTCCTTAATCTTATCAAATTTGGTTTTCGCTTTCCCTCCCACATTGACTCTTTATTGAACAATTCATTCAAAGGGTTATTACCCGTTGGCTCATGACAAGAGTATAGGCCTAATCTCACATATGGAAAAGGGTGGTTTTCCAATAGATACATACTCCTTATGGCATTTATGACAAAAGGCATCAGCAGTCCAGAGAGATTGGAGAAAGGTGAATTTACCATACAGAATGTTACCACAGCGGTCACGCCATCTATTCATTATGATATCTGGGAGCAGCAATGGTTGTCCATAATACATGATAGCATGTTCCCAATGCTAGAACATCCATAGGGTCAGTGGCATGAATCTCTCACTGGCAAAAATAAGCATGTCAGAAAAGAAACATGGTATAGACCAACTACTGCTTGACACCACTGAGGTACGGGCCAAGAGGCAGAGCTACACTATAGATATATACAAGTATGGGGACACCCCTTCGAATTGTGGATTCGGCTATAGCAGCCACACCCGTTGCTGACAGGTGTATAAAATCGAGCACACAACCATGCAATCTCCATAGACAAACAATGGCAGTAGAATGGCCTTACTGAAGAGTGTTCTGGACTGTTATAGCAACAAAGGGGGACCAACTCCATATTAAATGCCCATGATTTTGGAATGAGATGTTCGAGAGATGACGAGCATGTGTCCACATACTTTTGGTCATGTAGTGTATTTATCAGCACACCAAAGAGCTATTAAACACATGAAAGTGACACTTGAAACTCAAAAAATGACTTTCCCATCCACTTCTTGACATTTCATCGCTTTCAACTGCTTTGATACATTTAACAGTGAGGTAACTTTTTATGAGAGAAGACAGCTTTGATGGGTGATTAACCTTTAAATATGTTTTCCCCGATAAGACAACGTGGCAGTGTTTTGAGATCCATTCCTTGATGAACAACTTCGATAAATAGTTGACCTTATTTAGCTTGTATTTTTTAACCAAGAGTTTAAAAAAGGATGTTATCCTGAAATATAGAATATCTATTTAGAAATACCTGGCCAAGAAGCCAACTCAAAAACCTCAAGAGAGATGCTAGGATAAGTATAAAAGAGGACACTGACTGGAAGATATGAAGAATAGCTTGGCTTTGCCAATATGCTTTCATCTTTGTCACGAAAACAAATTGAAATTGAAAAGTCAAATTGAGCAGTGCCGTTGTCACCCTGCTTCTACATCTTTGTGCTTATTCCCTGTCCACTTCACCACTTCCTCAGCCTACACTTTCTTCTCCTGTTGTCAGCCCTGGTATCTTTCTGACTGTGCCTCCTTCCCTCCACACAAGTCATTTGTCTTCCTCCAGCGTCCCCTCCTCCACATCAAAGAGCACCAGTTCATTCAAGGCCTCGGTGGTGCTTGCTGTCACATGTCTGCCTTATTTGGTGCCCATATGGTCAAAAGGCAGTGCCACCGAAGTGGAATGGGACACTGTTTCCCGTGGGGCATTCCTTTTGGCATCCACATGAGAAAATGTTTCAAACACTGTTTCAATCAAATTGACACATCCACACCAAACTGCTGTTTAATGAATCGAGGGCCGAAGGACAAGAAAAAGGGACAGTGATGTGGAAGTACTAGGAAGTAGTACTCTTACCTTGACCCGAGGTAGTAGGTGTTACACCACAAGGCAGGAAGCAGCCAGCGAGCAAACCAAATAGGAGAGAAAGTCAGAAAATAAAAAAAGGGTGTAAGAGAATATGAATACAGTCACCAAAAGATGTTTACGCTTCATCAAAACATGTCTTTTGAAGCCAGGGTTGCGCCAACGGATTAACTACAGAATGCATTAAAAAAAAAAGGAATTTCCGTGTGTGTGTGTGTGTGTGCGCACATGCAAGTTCATTTAAGAGAGTGAAACAATGGCGCATTAAAGATTTAGGAGGTGCCAGACCACATTAAGCGATTCTATTCTTAGGATGTGTACAATACATCTCATTCCCATGTTCATCTGTATTCACTCTGTACAATTCTATGGGATTCTGAGAGAAAGGAGTCTATGCAATATGCATGGCTCGTTGTAACACGGGGCAAGCGGAGTGGTATTCTCCTGTTCTCCCGAGTGCGAGAGAGACCCTTGTCAGCTGCCCTTTGTCAGCTGCCGGTAAGAGCTGCTGTTCTGACCAGAAGGAGAGCAGCATGGGGAAGAAAAAGCTGCCGTTGTAGAGAAATGGATCACATATTTTCCTGCCAAATGCACGTTTTTATTATTTTCGACCTTCCTGGCAGGAAGTGTCCACAAACGACGCCATGTTTTGGTTAGTGTTGAAAGAGGCTGCAAATGAAGCTGTACTACTGCATGTTGTAATTGGACAGAGGGGAACTGACACTGGGATCAGTGAAATAGCTTATTTGAGAAATAAGCTTAGTGCAGCTTTTTTTTGTGCTAATGGCAGCTTGAACTGCATTTAAAAACATATTTCATTCATAATCCATCCGATTCCTGTTGACTAATCCCAGACCAGGTAGCAAGAGAGGGGGGAATGATGCTGGATGTTGGAGAAGTTAAAGGATGGATAGCCTATATTAGCCTCAATCTTTACCTTTATGTGTGCCACTGAACCCCCATTGGAGCAGTCTGTGTGCAGTACAGTATATCATCGCTTTATAGGGACCCTAAATGCCACACAATATGCTGTGGGGGACAGATTAGTAGTGTTTACAATGTGCAAAGGGGATCTCACCGAGGGATAATCTTAACCACCAGGGACTGACAATCCACAGAAGCCCTCCTGAACTCTGGGTGTGGATTTACAAAGAGATACCCACTGAGTGGGATATCCACCCCGTCATTTGATCTAACAAATGAGCCACAATCATAATCACCATCATCATTATAGTAATATAAAACACTGTCAGTACCACAGCTGTTGTTGGCATTAACTGTCAGGAGTGGATGCACCAAACCTCGTCTTAACGATGCTAGGCACTGCTGACAATGCTATCTGACAGGACTCATGGTTGGTCTCATGGTTGATTGCATCATCACTCCCTTTCGTACCCCACAACCACTATGATTCCTCCACTATTACGAGGTAGAGGACCAGTGGATGGGTACTTTGATCTCAAGGTCTTGCGACATGAATGACGACTGGGCACTTGACCCCTTTCTGGCCCCCTTTGGCTGAGTATAAAACAGGATGATGGGGACCAGTGGGGGTCAGACTCGTGCAATGACACCCCCCTCGCCAAGAGCCAAGACACCAACCATCAATCAAGATGATTACCATAACGGTCTTTTAGTTAGATTGTCCCATCCAGATTGGATTTGGGATAACATGGACATAGTACTATGAACTGATTCAACAAGGCTACTGGTTTTTATCAAGATTCGAAGAGAGTGGTCATATACGATAAACATCAGAGGAAGGAAAAGAGCGATAAATCCCAGGCATCCTGGGACCGTGCTGGAACCGTGCTGGAACCTTAGCTAGGCCCCCTGCCTTGTCCGGCTGGACAGTACCTCACCACCAAGGTCTTGATAAACAGCAGCGTTTGACACGAGATGCCTCCCCCTCCGGAGCGGTAATCTAATCACACCAATAAAGGAGCGCCCCTCGGAAACGTTGTCCCCATGCTGACCTTTGACCTTTCTCCTTCTGTTGTCTGGCGGCAACCACTCAGGCAACCATGCTAAATGAACTGTGACTTTCTGGATAGTGGGGGGCTACAGAAAGGGCCAGGCTTGATGAGTCAGTGAGTAAGTTCAGACTGTACAGAATCCAAAACAGGGCTTATCTAAGACAAATAACAGCCTAACTAAATGGTAACCTGAATGGCGTAACTACGCTAACCAGGCTTTCAGCCTTCTTTGAAACAAAGAGGGGAGGGCATAGTGTGTCTTGTGTGGGTAAACTCTTTAATTTGTCACTCCATGAGCTCTCTACCATAACTATCCCATGCGCCACTAACCTCAAACAGATGCTGGCTGAAAAAAACTTCAGAGCAGACTTTCTGCCTTTTGGCAGAGACTCAACCACCAGGCATATGATTACGAAACTTTAAGAAAAACCAGAGCAAGAGTTCAGCTGTCATCCCTATGAGATAAAGTCATACAAGTGCCCCTCTTAGCTTATTGTGGAAACAGTCACAGTGTAAGATAGCTCTATTGACTAGACAGTGGCAACGAGGCAGACATCCTCTGCACGCCAGTGTGGAAGACTTGGTGAAGTGTACATCACAGACAGTGAGTGATAATGTCTGCTATAGAAGTCAACCATACACCCGGCATACAGTGCATTTGGAAAGTATTCAGACCCATGACTTTTTCCACATTATGCTACAGCATTATTGTACAATGGATTCAATTGTTTCCCCCCCTCAATCGGAATACAATACCCCATAATGACAAAGCAAAAACAGATTTACATTTTTTTTTTTTACAAATGTATTAAAAGTAGAACATTCAATATTATGTTTGCATAAGTATTCAGACCCTTTACTCAGTAGTTTGTTGAAGCACCTTTGGCAGTGATTACAGTCTCGAGTCTTCTTGGGTATGACGCCTCAAGCTTGACACACCTGTATTGGGGGAGTTTCTCCCAATCTTCTCTGCAGATCCTCTCAAGCTCTGTCAAGTTGGATGGGGAGAGTCACTGCACAGCTATTTTTAGGTCTCTCCAGAAATGTTAGATCGGGTTCTAGTCTGGGCTCTGGCTGGAAGGTTCTCCCTTCTCCACAGAGGAACTCTGGAGGTCTGTCAGAGTGACCATTGGGTTCTCAGCCACTTCCCTGACCAAGGCCCTTCTCCCCTAATTTCTCAGTTTGGCCAGGCAGCCAGCTCTAGGAAGAGTCTTGGTGGTTCCAAACTTCTTCCATTTAAGAATGACGGAGGCCACTGTGTTCTTCGGGACAATTAATGCTGCAGAAATGTTTTGGTACCCTTTTCCAGATCTGTGCCTTGACACAATCCTGTCTCTGAGCTCTATGGACAATTCCTTCAACATCATAGCTTGGTTTCTGCTCTGACATGCAATATCAACTTGGGGACCTTATATAGACAGGTGTGGGCCTTTCCAAATCATGTCAAACAAAAGGAATTTACCACCGGTGGACTCCAATCAAGTTGTAGAAACATCAAGAACGATCAATGGAAACAGGATGCACCTGAGCTCATTTCCAAGTCTCATACCAACAGGTCTGAATACTTATTTACATAAATTCTGTTTTTTAGTTTGAACAAAAAAAATGTTTTAAACAACCTGTTTATGCTTTGTCATTATGGGGTATTGTGTGTAGATTGATGAGGGGGAAAATATATTTAAACCATTATAGAATAAGTCTGTAACATAGAAAAATGTGGAAAAGGGGATGAGGTTGAATACTTTCCGAATGCACTGTATCTGCTAAGGTACCAGAAGATTGGACTACTTAGCATGGAGAAGAAGCTTTGGCATGTTAAAGTGTGATCTTCCAGGAAAATAGACAAGTCTGAGGTGTCGAATAACACGTGTCGGTCTGTTGTGTCTCACAGACCAGCCAAGCAGTTTCTCTGAGCTGTAATTACGTTGCTTTTTTTTTTTACACAGGGTCAAATTAGATCAGTGAATTCAATCATTGGGCCTCATTCTTTCTCAAATGTTCTACTTGAATTTTTCCAAGTGCCATGTTACTTTAGGGATGATAAAGGTTAAGTGCAGCTGAAAGTTATGTTTTATGTAAATTGTTCCCATTGACTACACTTAAAAAATATATTTAAATCATAAACTCGGTCTTCTCTGAAAACGTATGATTATGAAAACACAATTTTTACAATAAAAACTCGGAAGAATGCACCAAACATTGGTGGTTTACCCAATAAATTACCGGGAGTTATATATATATATATATATATATGTGTGCAACTATTTATTTTTTATAGCTTACAGTTTATTCACCATTAGTCAGCACCTCTACACTCAATATTTTTCTCTGGGTGTGCGGCAGCTCATGCTTTTTATTACAATAAAAAGCTAAAAATAAAAATAGGGACTTAACACACTCCAAAATTGGTTTCAGATGGGAGGCTATCATTAACCAAGGAGAGGCTTAAACACTCTTCATAGAGTTACTGATTACCCCAAACAGTGACCCTACTCCCTTTTCAAACAGTGTGGTCTCACCTCGTAGACCACGGACAATCATTGACCAAACAAGAACACACAGTATATCATTAAGTACTCACAAAAAAATAACAAATCTGACACCATCCGGAGAACGAAAAAAAATCAACAAACGTAAGATTGATTTCTAATAGCCCTCGTGTTCCACTTAATATATATATATATATATATATATATTTATTTTTATGTATTCCTGCCCACAGGAGCCCTGGCCGGGCCTCATTGAGGCTATACAGAGGTGTAAACCTTCAATACCCCAGATGTGTGTATACACAGTAGAGCAGACCATTAGCAATCCATACACTGTCCCCCAAGGCTTTGTGTTGGAAATAGCACCGCAGAATGAGAAGTTAGTATTTCTAGGAAATACATAAGCATGAATATGGTAGTAGTCAGGGTAAGGCACAATCTCTACTGATGCATGAGCTTGTAAGTAGCCATACTGTTATCAACATGGCATTTGTCTTCTAATAAGACTCCAGGCAGCTATCCATTTGATGAAGACTACACAGCCTGTGCATAGGAGATTAAAATGTCTCATAGTATCAAGGAAAACGCTCGGAAGAGAAACTCCTGAGTCAACAATCCAACATGTCTGAACGTAAACACTACAGTCAAGATGTAGCAGGTCCTCTTTCTCCTTCTACGCTGTCCTGTCCATTGTCCATATTAGGACTGAACATGGACACCATAGTCCTCTTTTTCTATTTCAGAAGCCAACCTCCGGTGTATTCAGACAGAGATGGGCAGTTTTTCAATTTAAACCTTTTCAAGGAAACCAGTGCGCGTTAAAAGGTCCCATAAATGTGATGCCTATGTTAAAAGCTTTAAATTGACCTCTCACCCCCTAATTAGTTGTAAAGGCTTGAGCTGCTGTTTGTTTTTAAATGGACACATGGCAGTACGTTGAAGATTCTGGGCTTTTTGTGGTAGTGTCCAGGGTCTTACATTAACCACCCGTTGGCGCAGGGTTAAGGCTACCTGGGTACTGTGACCCCACTAAATGATAATGAGGTACAGACGCCACCTTTTTGATAAGCGGAAGCGTCCGTCCCCTCTCTGCGGGAACTACCCTCAGCTACCAAACATGTAATTAGCGCTTTCTAATAACGTGACCATTTGGGAAGGGGAGCTGGTACACAGAGTGATTACTGCCACAATGAACCAGTGGTCGTTTCCTGTATTTAATGGCCATGGGGGTGGCAGGGGTCCTTGACCGCAACAGTCTATAATGTCAATATGTGTCTGTGGACCCCAAGCACACACAGACATTCATACACTGACACATGCAAATGCATTTGGTCAATATTGTAATGAACACACAAGCTAGTGTTAAACTGCTAAGAGAGCTTCATGACATTGTGTGTGGGGGTAAGGGGGTGGGGGCTTTAAAGAACTGAGGGGGATATGCTACACAGCCACACAAGCGCCATACATATTTGAACTGAGCTTTTAAGTTCACGAAACGGAGAGGATGCGAAGGAATGTGGAGAAAAAAATGACAGACAACCAAAGGAGACAAAGGAAAACAGAGGTTGAGAGAGAGAGAAAGAAAAAGAGCGAGAGGTGGATGAAATGGGACAAAAGCAAGAACTTGTTAAGGCAGCTGACACGTGTGGTGGTAGGAGGAGAGCGGTCTACACAATGTGTAAAGAAGCAGTGAAGTCTCCACTACCCACTACTACGTTCCATACGGTGACCTCAGAATAACTTGAGGCTCAGTAAATCACAAAGAGGGGGATTCCCCCCTCTCTCTTTATCCTGTCCATATCCTGTTTCCTTCCCGCGCTCCTTTTCCGTGTCTCTGGCTGAATGAGGGATGAGCCTGGTGGCCCTTTGAAGTGCACGGCCTGGAACATACCAAATCCACATGGAGAGAGAGGGCAAGAGTGAAAGAGTAAGCAGGGGATGGTGTGGTGTTGGAGGGGATGCTGAATTGGAGAGACATACTGCATGTTGGGGATGGAGAGAGACCCGTAGGAATCTGTATGCAGTTTGGGTATGCAACGCTGCAGCATGGTGGTGTTTCACAAATGGCAGATCAGGAGGAACGACCGGTGGAACATGACTAATTCTTCCCAGGTTCTACTGTATGTATGCCCTGGAGGATTTTGCTTTGTTTATTGCGTGGTGCCGTGGTCACTTGCACAGCTTTGGGTGGGTTATGGCCTCAACCCCAACAATTTTGGGAACCACATTATCAGGGTTTAACTGCCATTGGCGCAAATCCTGACTCAAGGAGGAAAACGTTTAACTACGATATCTATAGTCATGAAGGTATACTTCTGCATACATTATATAGACTGAATGTGCATGTGTACTGTATCTTAAATGTGGATTTGTAGCTCATATCGCTGTAGTCTGGAATGACAGGCTCTTGCCATGGCCAGGTTCTGGCCCTGAGACTGTAAAAGCCCTTTGTCCTTGAATGAAAAACGAGTGTTCAGCACTGCAGTCTTCCTCTGACATAAAACATTTGAGGTGGGAACAAAAGCTTAAAAGATGTGCTGAAATTCACACTGAGGACGAGATGCATCCCGCAGATAAGAGCGGGGGTAGTGAAATAGATATTCCATTTCCTTTCTCTGCCCTGGCACATGACTTTGTCTGGTGCATGTCCACACCCTGTGCGGGTTTGCGGCACGATAAATAAATTATTTACAGAAAAACATGCCCTGCAAACGCTTTACCCCGCCCCTCTGTTAATTACAAATGCAGACAAGACTCTGGGGGAATAAGGCTTTTTTTCCCCTTCCATGAGGGGCACATTTCACACCCCCGCCCCCGGGGCATTCCATTCAGTCCATGCACTGTGCATGCTCTGAGAGCGGAAGGTTCCAAGAGAGAGACATGGGGGTGGGGGGTGTATTGTCTGGGTTCTATACCTCCCTATGAACTTCCTGTGCACTGTTCTTACTCAATCTGCTGAAATTTCTGTTCACTCTGTGTTTGTGTGAGAGCAACGCCAATCTGACAAGGCTACCGCCCCACGCCTGTCCTCTCAACTCCCGCTGTAAAACGGAAACAGTGTTGAGACGGGGTTCTTGTCTCTTCCAAAGTTGAATTCATAACCTGCTGAGATGGAGAGGGAGCGAGAATACGAGACAGCAAGAGAAACAGAGCTCAGAGGAAGAGAGAAAGGGAGAGCGGGATGGGGGAAGGCCTAAGAACTAAGAAGATATATCTCTCCCCCTCAGGTTCTCAAGGGTTCCCATTACCGTGGGGTTATGTTGTGTGACCTGCAAATATCATCCACTAGTTATTGCTGTCACACTTCCAGAGAATACATTTTGCAGAACCATGCCACAATAAATAGCATTATGCAGTAGGCCTACATTGCGTACAAAAGCATGTAAGGGAATACGGGTAAGCAATGCATAAGGCTAGAATAAAGTGGTTAACAGAGGTCACAAATTTGTCAATTTCCCAGTTTTACAAATAAATTGAAGCTCCTATTGCAATACTGAGGAGTTGGGTTCAACTCCATAACAATTCCAGCCAATTACAGGGCTAACATTGGCCACAGGAATTCAAGTATAAAAATGCCCTTAGGTAAACAGTATATAATGAATTCAAAGACCAGAACTGAATCATCAAGCCCCATAGCTGTGCATTCAAGACATAGCTGCAGGGGAGAGTGAAACGCCTGAAATCGACTTCTCCACGACGCCACCTGCCTAGCAAGTTTGCTTGCAGCTGCTGTTGTCTGTGGTCAGTTGAAGAGAGAAAAATAATGAATGAATCAATGGGAGGTAGTGCATCACGGTTTAAGAGCGAACCCAATACGTCCCTTGGTTTGGCATTTGCATTTTTCCACAATTCAATTAGCACGGTTGTCAGACGCTTGGGCCTGTTCACATGCCGTCCAACTAAGACTGGCACCCCGCGACTCACACTGACCCTTCTAAGCTTTTTGGGGAAATGAATGCTGCCCCTCCCACCCCTTCCAGCTTTCTCCCCACCCTAACACTCTCAAGCTCGCCCAACACAACACTTAGTGGGTTGCTTTGAATCCAACTTGAAACATTGACCTCTGAAGGGGCTATTTAAAGGTGTTACCTTGTGACACAAAAGAGCATACAAAGGAGGGCACGGAACGAGAAACTCACCTCAAGTACCCTCTGCAAGTACTCTTTCTTTGAATCTCTTTCAAGGAACCAGCTCTGGTAGCCGCTCAGTAGTGCACTAAGAGAGGATTATGCCGGTCTCTGTTCTGTGTTCTCAAAAACATCTGTTTTGGATGGGCGCCAAGATGGCAGCTTAAAGAATTCCCTCCACCCGGGCTCCATAGGGCTAATAATTACAATGCAGTGAGAGGGAGAAGAGGTGGAGGAGTGGACTGAAGCCACTAGTCGAGTGCATGTGGAGAAAAAAAAGTCAGATCATAATCTTAAACATTTTTTTTTTTTAATAGGAGTCTTTCAATCTTCTATTTTAATGTCGGTCTGCCCTGAGGCAATCACTCAGACAAATCCCTCAACTTCCTATCAGACGGTTTTCAAATCTTAATCTTCATATGCATTTTTTGGGGCATGGTGAAGTCTTCTCCAAAAAAACATAAACAATCTGTTTTGTTGATGTTTCCTGGGAATGTTGCCGGTGAAATATTCCAGGCCAGAGCAGATATAAGCGAAACAATGGAACCAAAAGCAAGGCAATCGAGTATGGGCAATCTCAAAATCAAATTAGCTTCTCCGGCTGCAGTTTCATGTCTTTTTATACAGCCACTACCACATCTTTTATCTCATTAATACAAAAAATGTAATCTCCTCCGAGTACGGTGTTGAGAGAGAGAGGGGAGTCCACCATATGGTGGTTTAAAAAATGAAAGAAAAACACTGAATCACATTTCAACTCTGGAGAGATGCTGGACCGGCGCCAGAGTTTGGTATTGAAAGTAATTCAAAGCAAAATGTTTGAATATTGCAGGACATGGAGTTGCAGTATTTCGCAGATAGAGCCAACTGGACTAAAATGAAGTCGCCTGAAACCCTCGTGTCATCGTTCAGGTTCTTAAAAGCATGACATAAGATTGTTGAATTGGAATCTCCTGATGTTATTTGCTACCTTGCTAACACATTAGCCACAGCGTGTTCCATTTCCAATGAAAATCAATAGTAATACTGCTACAGCAGCAGTCCTATGTGACCAATGTTCCCTCTAAGCTGCACGCGTGCAGTACCCAGAGACTGCCGCACAGCTTCCCGGGACTGCCCCACAGAGAAGCACGAGATTGAATTTCACTCAACTTTCTAGAGCAGTGGTCACCAACCGATCGATCGCGATCGACTGGTCGATCTCCGAGGCATTCCTAGTCGATTGGCAAACATTTCTGTAAAAAAACAAAAACAAAACAATAAAGCCGTGTTTTCATACTTTATTTGTCTCGGGCTGTTAACGGTAGGTGCACCCGATTCAGCTGCCCTGTGTGCCGGCTAGGCGAGTGGTTGCCATTTTGAACCATTTCATGTGTCTGAAGGTACTAACTCTGCCTTCACGGCGGGCCCAGAGAGCAAATCAAGTGCACTATAGGCCTAACACTGAACAATCGGACTGCTCAGATTAACAAGTCTGCAGTAAGTAGCAAGCATAAAAGAAAGCTACAGCAAAACTGATACTGTGAGATATCAAAATGTTTAAAACCATGACTAGAGAGACCGTCAACACATTGTATTCAACACTTTCATAAGCCATAAAAATGATTGTTCCTATTTCCACTCAGCGCTACAACAAGCACTGCAGCAGTAATGAATGAGTAGGAAAGTGTATCATTAGAGGCCTTGGTCTTTAATATTGAGGAATATTTCACTCTCTCTGTTCATAGGAGTAACATGAATTTGTGCAGGAGGCAGAAATAAAGCGGTGTGACTCGAGTGTCGCCATCATCTGCAAGACGGCGTGGCTTTTTGGTCAGTGTCAGTGGAGGAAAGGGAGAGCGCAGGGATGTTGAGAGGCGGACCCTCAGTCTGCTGCTCTCTCCCTCTGCTGATACTGACTATCAGATGCAGGCATCATCAGCCCAGTAAAATAAAAAAGCAAATGATTTAAAATGTATGCTCACTCAGCTGTGCCTCACAAGTAATAAAACAACGGATCTATTACCGGTGTGATCATATAGCCTACCTCCAATGTGGATATTTTTTTTAACGGCTCAAAACGACAATGCATTGGCAGGGCAATTCAAGGAAAGTTGATATGCGGTGATAATGTATTGGGCCTATAGCTTACTGCACAAACCTCATTGCTACAGAACTGTTTTTAATTGGCTACTGTTACATAGGCTTACACGGTAGATCTCGGCTTTCATCTTGAAAAAAAAGTTTGGTGACCACTGTTCTCAAGTTTTCCCTGTTAACACTATCAACATTTCGCTTTACTGTGACAATTGTGATCGAATCAACGCAAAGTTAGCCACTTTCAATGCAACATACCGAAACAAAATGATTTATGCAAGCAATTTTGTAGTAGGCAGAACGCATCAGAGTAGGATTCTATTGCATTGACACGCACTACTCAGCCCCGACTCTACACAGTCCTGTGCGTCATAAACAATCAGAGATGTAGTAGGCCTATATGCAGATAGACCATTGCCATATACGGACCGGTGCTATTTACTTTGAACTGGATTGTGTTTACAGCATGAGTGGTCGTGAGTAGATGGATTTATTTTGAGATTAAAGTAAGAGCTGCATGTAGCCATGTGTGCAATTTTTTTTCATATCCTTTGCTAGTTATTAGCACAGTTATAGATCATTTGTAGTCAGCAATAGGGGAGTGATTGCTTCCTACAAGAGAACAACACATGTAGTCAGGTAACTAGCTTTTTTTTGTCCGAAAGGGGCAGGGTTGTATTTTGAGCCAAGCTTGACAAGTAGCTAAGTAGCAGAGGGAAGCATAATTTACCTGATTCTCTGTAATAATCGATATGAGAATAATAATGCATTTTATTTTGTAAAGTGGTTTCTTGCATCAAACACAACAGAATTTTCAGTCACCTTATCTGAAGGTCAAGTGGTTAAACAGGTTAATGTCAAGTCCTGCATGTTTTTTCAAAAGTCTCATGGAATGTTGGCCTCCATTGGACACCACATATTGGCTGCTACTGTAGGCTGAATGATAGAACAGCTATTTCCATGTTAAAATGTTTTGGGATGCTTTTTCTCTATTGTTTTTGATGGCAGGCCACTCTGGTAGACCTACATTATGATCAAATAGCCACAGTAGCCTACATGACCAATGTAACTTAAAGGGGTACAGACTCCGTGTTTACAGTAAAACGCACACTGGAAGTCAAACTTTTCAAAACTTTCAAGTTTGTGCTCAGCAGACCTAAAATTTGCTCTGTGCCGGAAAATATGTTTTGCGGGAACATTGTATGTGACTATCAAAATGGAATTAAGAGAGTAGTCAAGTTATCAGTCACTATTCTTTAAAAAAAACATTAAAGATGAGATAACTTGTCAGATTTCTGAAGGTTTGAAAAAAAAAGGTGACTTGATTTATGCCAGAGTTGACATGGATTTCTAGCGTAGGGGAAAACACATCTGGGTTTTGATGGACAGCTCATTCACGGCGAGCTATAAAGTGAAGCAGGGCGGGGGTATGGGGGAGACACACGGACTGGATTGAAGACATGATTTCCTGGAAGACTGACGCCGACACTATCGGCCCGGCAGACAGAGTGAATGAGCACCCCTCGGGAAGCTGGGGTATAGACGACTATGAAAGGCGGCAAGTTATTTTCCGGGACGACGCCTTTGTGTACCCTGATGAAGAGGAGGAGATAAACGATTGTTCGCTTTTGTCATCAATTACTCTTCGGCAACAGTTTTAGAGGTCAACGTGGAGCCTACAGGACTGTACATTCGGTCTCTCTCTCCCCCCTCCCTCATTTCACCAGTCTTCCTACTTTTTTTTCTTGATCCATGATTTCTTGTTTGGAATTTTTTTTCTGCACTGATGGGCACATTTGCGAGTCATCCAATAGAACAGCTGTGGGGAGTGGAGGCTGAGTCCAAGAATAACTGCAAATAATATCGGCAGGAGGGAGGGAAATAGGATAAATGCTGCACAATTTCTGGCTTCATGCTGACTGAGTCACAAATGGGGTCCACAGATGAGCGAATGCATTCTCCGTTCAAGGGCCGACACAACGAATACCACCACCTAGAGCACTGCATTGTTGGTAAATCGCAGTGGGTATCATGCAAAGTTCCCACCCCGACCAAGGAATATGCATTTCCAAAACACTCCATCATCACATAAGTTATCACTGAGCAACCTTTACTGTGCTCTTCTGCAGTTATCTGCCAGGAGGTTCTGGCCCTTGATCGGCAGTAATATACACTTACCAGACAGATTATTAGGTACACAACCACATTCACAAAAATGGATTGTTCCTACAGATAGTGAATCACTTTGTCGTGGCTTGCTATATAAAGCAGGCAGACCGGTATCAATGCATTCAGTTACTGTTCGATTGAACGTTAGAATGGGAAACACGAGTGACCGAAGTGACTGAGCGTGGTAGGATCGTCGGTGCCAGGCTCGACGTATCCAGTAGCTCAGAAACACCTGCCTTCCTGGGTTTTACACGCATGACAGTGTCTAGGGTTTCCTGAGAATGGTGTGTCAAACAAAAAACATCCAGTCCAGCGGCAGTCCTGTGGGCGAAAACAGCTCGTTGATTAGAGAGGTCGAAGGGCCGTGGCAAGAATCGTGCCTGCTAACATGGGGGCCACAAACAGAAATAACGGCGCAGTACAACAGTGGTACGCAGAAAGGCATCTCGGAACGCACAACTCGCCAAATCTGGTCACGAATGGGCTATTGCAGTAGAAGACCACACCGGATTCCAACTAAAAACAAGAAGGGTCTCTAGTGGCTACACGCTTACAAACACTGTGGAAGGGGGAAAAAACATTGCCTGGTCTGATGAATCCCGGTTCCTGTTGGAATTGGCATAGGAAGCATGAGTCCATGGACCCATCCAGCCTGGTGTCAATGGTACAGGCTGGTGGCGGTTGTGTACCGCCGTCCAATCTGCAGCAACAGTGTGATGCCATCGCGTCAGCATGGAACACGCCCGTGGATCGTTTCCGACTTGTAGAATCCATGCGCCGACGAATTCAGTCTGTTCTGGAAGCACAGGGGGTCCAACACAGTACTAGATGGGTGTACCTAATAAACTGTCCGGTGAGTGTATATCATGCTTGGTAGAGTAACTCACCCTCTGGCAATCCCCACATATCTGCCCTCGGATCCCCCTTGTATAGAGCAATAGCACCGATATAAATAGTGGCCCACATAGATATTAATATCTTTGCTGTGGAATGCGCATCAATCTTTTCTCTAGTCCCATCTCCCACTCGTGTCACATTTCGCTGCGTACCGGGTAGGAGATCTCTCGCCTACTTGTCAGACGCTCGCTTCCCTCAGATTTCTCTCCTGGCTTTGGTTTTCTCCTTTACCATAGCCTCTTGTCTATCAATGCTCTTGACAGTAAGCTGGAATTGAGTATGTAGCTTGGTGAGACAGACTTGTATCCCAAGTCAGCCATCGCACAAGGCATGAGTGAGGCATAGAACGTAACCAAAATTGCTTCCGAGTCGAGGTTGCTTGTCAAATGCTATAAGCCCAGTGGTATGTACAGTATGAGCAATGCCTCTCTAAGGACAAATTGGTTAAACTCATACAAAATCGGCCAAATCAAAATGGCTGACACTTTCTGTAGAAGTTACATGATGGATGGCTTTCATTTCCCCACATGTATGATTTAAATGGGAACCCTTGCTGTCAGAACCCACATCATTTGTTTTACTAGCCCGGGGTGGTCCCATTGAATGATGCACACTCAGAGGAGTGGATCTCAATATGTAACCAATGGATACACACAATTTCATCCACTTATTTGCATGCCACAGGTTTTAAAATGGGAGCACCTTCTTACAGAACCGACCATAGGTCTCCTCCAACCCACAGGGGTTCTGTTGATGGCTGTGCTCTGTGAGGAGTGGTAGGCTAGGTCGTGGGCGTCATAAGCGGCGGTAGCAGCACCAGCACGCAGAACTGAAGTGTAATCTTGCTCAGCTCTGAATGGGAGGCATTAGGATACATGTCAGACGAGGGAATAGGCAACCAGGCCTCTCCTTTAGACCCTAGGAAACTAGAAGCCACTGCACTGACTTATACTCACACACTGAAATGGGGGGGGGGACGGGACACACACACACAAATGGGGCGAATACAGTCAAGATGCAGCCACATTTGGAAACAATTGTGTGAATGGAGTACCATTACAAACTAAATGTGAAACCCTTTAACAACCATGCTGTAACACTGCAGCAACTGTCCCTGGCTTCACTCTCCCTCTCTTCTTCTCCCTCCCTCTCTCCTTGTCCCTCCCTCCCTCTCTCTCTCCTTGTCCCTCCCTCACTCTCCCTTTCCCTCTGCAGCAGATCATCTTGAGTTGTCTAACACTGCAGGGGCAATACATCACTACAGGCATTTTCTCCTTGCCTCTCCCCGTCCCCTTCTCGTTCACATTGTGTAGTATGGCGCGACCATCACATTACTAGAACTACAGCGGTGATATGATGAGAAGTCCATCATATCAGTGAGATGGATCAAAATAGTATTCATCCAATGTCATATATAAAGGCCAATAGGCGGTGGTGTGTATTCATGGATGCCAAGGGAAGCCAGGCTTCCCCCCAAATTTAAAAAATAAATAAATAAATAATATAAAATCATTTTTATTTAGTCTCTCTCTCTGTGTTTGTCCTTCATTCCACAAGTGGCTGAATGTATGTCACCAGAGAAAGCATCCGATTGAGCAAAACAGCGTCCCTCTGTCTCAGTATGTGTAGCCCATCTATCTGATGCTGTCTGGTCAAAAACAGTATGACATTGTTGCCGCCAGTAGCGCTGAATTCAATAGCAAGGGAAGCAAGCAAGCATTTGGCCTCCCTGATATTTCTTTATTATTAAAAGAATAGCCAATCAGCGTTGAGTTAAGCTGAGTGAGCCCAACTCTGAATGGTCCTGGCGCACCAAAAAAATTAATTGTCGAGGGAAACCAGATTGAATTTGGCTTCACACCATTCACATCACAGGCAAAACGTCAATGACAGAAAAAAAAACGTGAATTGTTGCATCTTGTTGTGTCGTCGTCCTCTCGGGCAACCATGAATGGAGATAGGGATTTGGACTTGGTGTACCGGCCAATGATAATAATGCTGATTCAACCATAAATTCATACATTGTGCCCCTGGCCTGAGAGAACGGAAGTTCAATATGTAGCTAGATGTAGTAGGCTAACATTAACTAGCTGGCTCATCGTTGCCAATTAAAGATAGGCTAACTAAAAAGCCTTTTAGACAGGTAGCCTTTTCTAGGACGACAACAAAACATGCGCACACACACAGGAATCAGCACCATGGACAGCCACATGATATTTAGCTTACGTTGATTGGACTACAATGTTTTCGGTATGCAAGTTGTCACTGTGTTAGTCTAAGCATAGGTGATTGAAGGATGTTGAAATTGTGCAGAAATGACGTTAGCAGAGGCAGCTCCTGTTTTTTTTGCGACTTGCGGCAACTCTGTGCTTCTACAGTAAATCAATAAGGTGAAAGCACCAATTTGTAAGTCGCTCTGGATAAGAGCGTCTGCTAAATGACTTAAATGTAATGTAATGTAATGTTAAGCAGTCTTAAAATGTCAGAAACATGAACTTGTTTGACCATGTTGTAGGTCATTAGTGATGGGGGGGGGGGGAATCGATACAGTTACATATCGGGATATTATTTCTGACGGTATAGCAATATTATTTTTGCGCTAGTTTGCTGTACCTGCACCAAAAATCCCATTTGTTTTTAGCACTTCTTTCCATGACTGATCAAAACTCGTTCTCTCGTGGTTCTCCTCTTGTCCCTCCGCCGGAGACATATGGTGAGCAATATGTTTGGAACATCGAATCGCAACAAAAATAACAGTATCGAATCGCAATACATATAGAATCGTTAGCAACGCAATGCATATCGACACCTAAGTATTGTTATAATATCGTATTATGAGATCCCTGGCAACTATCAGCCCTATGGGTCATGTACAGCTCCTTCAGAAAGTATTCCCACCCCTGGACTTTTTCCACATTTGGTTGTTACAGCCCGAATTTAAAAAGGATTACATTGAGATTTGTGTCACTGGCCTACACACAACAACCCATCACGTCAAAGTGGAATTATATGTTTTAAGAAAAGTTTTAAATTAATTCAAAATGAAACGCTGAAATGTCTTGAGTTAATAAGTATCCAACCCTTTTATGTCAAGCTTAAATAAGTTCAGGAGTAAAAATGTGCTTAAAAAGACATAATAAATTGCATGGACTTACTCTGCAATAATAGTGTAACATGATTTTTGAATGACCTGAACCCTAAACAATTTTATCTGTAAGGTCCTGCAGGCGAGCAGTTCATTTGAAAGATTCAAACAAAGACAGGGAGGTTTTCCAATGCCTAGCAAAGAACGGCACCGAAGGAAGGAAACCACTCAGGGATTTCACTGAGGCCAATTAAAACCGTCACAGTGTTTCATGGCTGTGATAGGAGGAAACTGAGGATGGATCAACAACATTGTAGTTACTCCACAATACCAACCTAAATGACAGATCGAAAATAAGGAAGCCTGTACAGAATATGCCAAAAACATGTACCCTGTTTGCATTTAGGTACTAAAAGTAAAACGGCATAAAATGTGTCTAATAAATTGGAGACTGGGAGACTAATTCACTTTTCAGCTGGACAATAACCTAAAACACAAGGCCAAATCTACACTGGAGTTGCTTAACAAGAAGACAGCATATGTTCCTGAGTGGCCGAGTTACAGTTGACTTATATCTGCTTGAAAATCTATGGCAACGCTTGAAAAAGGCTGTCTAGCAATGATCAACAACCAACTTGACAGCGCTTGAAGAATTGTAATAATATTGTACCATCAAGGTGTGCAAAGCTCTTAGAGACTTACCCATAAAGATTCACAGTCGTAATCGCTGGCAAATTTGATTCTATTGATTATATTCTATTGACTCAGGGGTATGAACACTTAAAGCAGCAATATGTAACTTTTTGGGCGACCCGACCAAATTCACATATCTAACACACATTTCTTTCTCATTAAAATCAAGTCTAAGAAGCGGTAGCTCTGTTCTATGTGCACTTTTTCTATGCTTCCCATTCTTAAGTTTTGTTTTTGCGTCTTTTACTTTCGGTTTTGTACACCAGTTTCAAACAGCTGAAAATACAATATTTGTACTTATGAAAAATATAATTCTATAGCGGTTTACATAGTACAATGACTCTCTACATTATACTTGCCTGTTTAGTCACATAAACCGAAACTAAGCGAACTATTTGACATCCTGCTGGCATGTGCTCAATTCCCATCAGAGTGTTTCCTTGACACAGCGGTGGCCTCTGAGGACCTTACCCTTCCAGGGGAGTTGGAGGAGACACATTACCTCAGATTAATGTGATAGGCCTCTTATCTTTTATTAGACTGAACCATTTGAGGACTCTTTATTCAAGTTTGGGTCACAGAAAAAAAGATGGGGAAGAGAGTAGAGAAAAAGCTACAAAATCAGTTGTTATTTCACTGTCAACTCATGAACACAACCAAATCATGCGATGATCGCTCCAACGCTGTCCTTCAAACTCGTACGTTAAGGCCACAAAGTCCTAATTAAAGAACCCTTTTCCGGCTAATCAGTCATCTCATTGCAATTTGTCCCTTGTCGGGAGAATCAATTTAGTGCACACAGAAGATGTCCCATTTACCATGTCTTTGTGCTATAAATGACTACCGGGTGCCATTTTTCAACAAGTTAGCCGGCGTGTGATAGAAGACAGAACGCCACTCCATCAAGGCCTGGTTCAAATATTTTCTTTTGAGAAAGACACCCCACCACCAAGGTCAAGTTCATTTAGCAAAAAAAGCCAATGGGAATGACATTTTCCAAAGGCTTGCTGACATGTTGCACTGATAAGATAGGCAATCCTATATGATATCTACTGTAATCGATGGCAGCGTTGACAGTGGAGATATCATGAGGCAACATTTTCCGTGAGCTGTCAATCATAGGCACATAGAGCCTATAAGGAGGCTAGAATTACTCAAGGAGAATCAATTGGGTTGAATCAGTCAATGGCTCGACAGAAAATGATAACCCTTAACAGAGCTCTTAAGCCTTGTTTCTTCAAATTGCTACAGTTAAGTCAGGTATATCTTCAATTGATAGATCTAAAAGAGGTAAAAGCGGCTTGTTTGTGCAATGGCCTGGGGAAAGTCAATGCTGCTTGCTTTTCTTCTGTCTAACTCAGCAAACAGATAAGGCGGGGATTAATTGAATGTTTCTGTTTAGCGACGTGTGTCGTCGTGTGTTTAGCGACCGAGGTCGATATCTAGCCACATTTTCTGGGGCATTTCATGGTAACGCTATATTACAGAAAAGCTTTAACAGTAGCGCTCAGGAATGATAGCTGGGTCCATTGAAACTAGAATCAATTTCTATGGCTGGGTCATTCACACGCCGGCATGCTCTTTCTAGATTGTTACAGATTTCTGTGGGTTAACCACACAGCACATTTGGTTAGTATTCAGACCCCTTGACATTCCATATTTCGTTACGTTAAAGGCTTATTCTAAAATTGATTCGTTTTTTTTTCTCTTCTAATCAATCTATACACTACTAAGGGCACTACATTTCTATGATAACCACGCACAAACAGTTCATTTTATTTTTGCGAATGTATTATAAAGAAAAAGAAATTGGGTGCACCCCGAGTGGCACAGAGGTGTGCATCATTACAGACCCGGGTTCGATCCCAGGCTGTGTCACAGCCGGCCGTGACCAGGAGACCCATGAGCCGGCGCACAATTGGATATTACAAAATTGGGGAGAAAAGGGGTAAAAGTACAATAAAATACAATTAAGTATTCAGACCCTTTACTCAGTACTTTGCTGAAGAACATTCAACAGCGATTACAGCCTTGAGTCTTCTTGGGTATGACACTACAAGATTCCCCAAATACAGGTGTGCCAGTTTCTCCCATTCTTCTCTGCAGATCCTCTCAAGCTCTGTCAGATTGGATGGGGAGCATCGCTGCACAGATATTTTCAGGTCTCTCAAGAGATGTTCGATCAGGTTCAAGTCCGGGCTCTGGCTGGGCCACTCAAGGACATTCAGAGACTTGTCCCGAAGCCACTCCTGTGTTGTCTTGGCTGTGTGCTTAGGGTTGTTCACCTCTTGGAAGGTGAACCTTAACCCCAGTCTGAGGTCCTGAGCGCTCTGGAGCAGGTTTTCATCAAGGATCTTTCTGTACTTTGCTCCGTTCATCTTTCCTTCGATCCTGACTAGTGTCCCATTCACTGCCACTGAAACACATCCCCACAGCATGATGCTGCCACCACCATGCTTCACCATAGGGATGGTGCCAGGTTTCGTCCAGACATGACACTTGGCATTCAGGCCAAAGAGTTCAATCTTGATTCTCAATGTCTGAGTCCTTTAGGTGCCTTTTGGCTGTCATGTGCCTTTTACTGAGGAGTGGCTTCCGTCTGGCCACTCTACAATAAAAGCCTGATTGGTGGAGTGCTGTAGCGATGGTTTACCTTCTGGTAGGTTCTCGCATCTCCTCAGAGGAACTCTGGAGATCTGTCAGAGTGACCATCGGGTTCTTGGTCACCTCCCTGGCCAAGGCCCTTCTACCCAGATTGCTCAGTTTGGCCAGGCGGCCAGCTCTAGGAAGAGTCTTGGTGGTTCCAATCTTCTTCCATTTAAGAATGATGGAGGCCACTGTGTTCTTGGGAACCTTCAATGCTGCAGACATTCTTTGGTACCCTTCCCCAGATCGGTGCCTCGACACAATCCTGTTGTATCGGAGCTCTACAGACAATTCCTTTGACGGCTTGGTTTTTGCTCTGAAAACTGTGGGACTTTATGACAGGTGTGTGCCTTTCCAAATCATGTCGAATCAATTCAATGTACCACAGGTGGACTCCAATCAAGTTGCAGAAACATCTCAAGGATGATCAATGGAAACAGGATGCACTTGAGCTCAATTTCGAGTCTAATAGCAAAGGGTCTGAATACTTGTGTAAATCATGTTTTCATCATCAATCATCATTTTTAATACATTTCCAAAAATCTGTTTTTGCTTTGTCATTGTGGGTTATGGCGTGTAGATTGATTGAAGGGACAAAAATATTTCATCCATTTTAGAATAAGGCTCTAACATAACACAAGGTTCTGAATACTTTCCTAATGCCCTGTACTCATCAGGCACATTTCTTGTCCTTGTCCTCCTAGTGAGTTTATGATGAACCATGTTAAAGAAAGCCTAGAATCTGTGAGCTGAGCAACGTAAGCCATTATAGCATGCCTTGAGATAAGCTAACACCGGTAAAATGTTTCTCAATCAGAACATAGCAAGCAAGTATGAAATGATTTGTTTAGAGGATCAAGTCGAACAGGTGGATCTAAGCCCAGTGTCTTCTCACGTTGTTATTAGTGCATCGCTTATGCTGTAATATTCCACAACTCTATAATCAAAAGAAATCCTCCTCCTCCTTAGGCATGTACTGGATTTACTGCCTAAAACATAAACTACTACTAACTTGTCTTGTATACAGTATAGGCCTACATGTACACAGCAACAGAGCAGTGAACACTGTACAATCCTTGCCCAGGCAAACAAAGCTGAAGGATTTTCAAAGCCGCAGAGCCTTCTTTGGTGCCGACGGCCTTTAATCCCCACTGATCTGATAGGATTAACACGAGGACTATGCTGGCGCTGGCTCAGAGAGCCATGGCTTTGCTCCGGTGCCTTGGGCTCGCCTAAAAGTCAGGTCAGACGGATTCGACGGGGAGAAATGATTTAGGCGAAACTCGGGTGACCTAAAGACTGTCAACTGGTATCCAGTTCGCAGGTTATCGTGAGGTAGGCTAATACTGGCATTTGGTTAGCAGGTTATCGTAATACGAGAAAAACCATTGCAGGCGGATTGACCGCACACAAATAGGGCACAAAGGGCGCTATCTGATATGAAATCCCATTATGCATTCCATTTCCATCTGCACTTCCATTTTGAAGCCAAACGCTCAGATGCGCCAATGACCGTATTAGCTTGCCCCTGACTGACTAACCCACTAACTGAAGGTTTGGCAACAGATGCACGGCAAGAAGACCCGCACTCTCCAATACATAACGACAGAAATCAAATATAAGCTTGAAATAGATTGTCAAGATGCCGTGGCACAGACCCCTCTCTCCACTCTGCTCAGAGACAGAGCAAAACAAGGTTCAGAGGAGCAGCTAAATTAAATCCAGAGGAGTCAGACCTAAAATAGTTTGGGTCTGACCTCCTTCTGCTTATTGGCAGTGGTGAAGTGGGCCTCTTCAATAATTTACTTCAATTAAGCCATCCTCCCTCTCCTATCTTCTCCCCTTTTTAGCCACTTTAAGCAGTTTCTCCTCAAAGCTAATGGTGTTATAGCGGGCAGGCCATACTTGACTGAACAGTTCATGCACTGTTGCCAAAGGGGATTGGGTGGGAGTGAGAGTGACTAAGACTCCCAATTACTTGGAATGTGTGGCTGGGGTGGCCGTCCTCATGGATGGAAGCTAATGCGGATAGCCCACTAGATTTCTTTTTTAGCAGGGGTGGCAAATTCAGCGCAGATTTTGCTGCGAAGAGACAGAATAATTAGATCATTTGTTTTGATACTGTCCATATGTAGCTTGTTTTTTGGTCGCAGCAGGTTCAGGAATGGCTGAAGAAATTGAACTTTTGCCTGGAGCTAATTCGAATTTCCTGCAATTCTAAAATAATGTTGGTCACAGATACCTTTAAAAAAAAAAAAGAGGTGTGTCGATCAGAAAACCAGTCAGTATCTGCTGTGACCACCGTTTGCCTCATGAAGCACGACACATCTCCTTCGCATAGAGTTGATCCGGCTGTTGATTGTGGCCTGTGTAATGTTGTCCCACTACATTTCAATGTTGTGAGAAGTTGCTGGGTATTAGCGGGAACTGGAACAAGCTGTCGTACCTCGACCCAGAGCATCCCAAACATGCTCAATGGGTGAAATGTCTGGTGAGTATGCAGGCCATAGAAGAACTGAGACATGTTCAGCTTCCAGGAATTATGTACAGATCCTGGCAACATGTGGCCGTGCATTACCATGCTGTAACATGAGGTAATGGCAGCAGATGAATGGCACGACAATGGTCCTCGGGATCTCATCACGGTATCTCTGTGCATTCAAATTGCCATTGATAAAATGCAATGGTGTTTGTTTTCCGTAGCTTATGTTTGCCCATACCATAACCCCACCGCCACCATGGGGCACTCTGTTCACAACATTGTGAACATCAGCAAACTACAAACGATGCCATTTGTGAAGAGAACACTTTTTCAGTGTGCCAGTAGCCATGGAAGGTGAGCATTTGCCTACCGAAGTTGGTTAAGACGCCAAACTGCAGTCAGGTCAAGACCCTGGTGAGGAAAACAAGAACGAAGAGGAGTTTCCCTAAGACAGTTTGTGCAGAAATTCTTCGGTTGTGCAAACCCACCGTTTCATCAGCTGTCAGGGTTGCTGGTCTCACAGGTGAAGTAGCCGGATGTGGAGGTCCTGGGCTGGCGTGGTTACACGGTTGTGAGGTCGGTTTGATGTACTGCCATATTCTCTAAAATGACGTTTAAGTTTACACTGAAAACGTTTTACCATCCCGAAAATTATTATTTGTTGGAGTGGCGGTAATGATTTTTCAGCCACGACCCAGGGGAAACACTTGATAGCCTGACAAATGCCTCGGGCAATGGCTCGGGCAATTTAATCAAGTCAGCTAAATGCCCTCTCCTAAAGAACCTACCACAGTCAAAAGCCCAGACTGACCACACATGCTAACTGTGGCCATTTAAAAAAAATAATAAACAGCAGCTATTGAACACATCATCATCTGGATAAGCACTTTGTTTTCTTATTAGCAGAACAGTGTGGGTAAAGAAATGAGCAAGAGAGATTGTTGTCTACACGTGCTACAGGGTTAGGATAACACACTCGGGGGTCAAGATCCCACAGTAAAGAATTTACTCGTAAAATATGGTTGGGTTAAAACCAGTCGCTCGCTCACACACACACTGTTTTCACTAGGATTTGTGCGGTTTTAGAGGCCCTCCTCTTGGTGGCAGAGCCAGAATACTGCTGTTTTAAAGCACATTTTCCACATTTCTATTCATTTTGCAATGGGGCAGATGTAACATGTATTTTACAGTTTTAATACAGTTTGTATTCTTAATCCAGTGTACAGTGCATTCGGAAAGTATTAAGACCCCTTCACTTTTTCCACATTTTGTTACATTAGTCTTAAAATTCATAAAATAAATGCTTTCCCTCAATCAACACAATGCAACAAAGTGAAAAAAGGTTTTTAGAAATTTGTGCAAATGTATGAAAAACAGAAATATCTTATCTACATAAATATTCAAACCCTTTGCTATGACACTTGAAATTGAGCCCAGGTGCATCCTGTTTATATTGATCATCCTTGAGATGTTTCTACAACTTGACTGGAGTCCACCTGTGGTAAAGTAAATTAATTGGACATGATTTGGAAAAAGGTACACACCCGTCTATATAAGGTCCCACAGTAGACAGTGCATGTCTGAGCAAAAACCAAGCCATGAGGTCGAAGGAAATGTCCGTAGAGCTACGAGACAGGACTGTGTTGAAAGGCACAGATCTGGGGAAGGGTACCAAAACAATGTATTCAGCTGCGAAGGTCCCCCAAGAGCACAGTGGCCTCCATCATCATTAAAATGGAAGAAATTTCGTAGCGCTGGCCGCCTGGGCAAACTGAGCAATCGGGGTAGAAGGACCTTGGTCAGGGAGGTGACCAATAACCTGATGTCACTCTGACAGAGCTCTAGAGTTCCTCTGAGGAGATGGGAGAACCTTCCAGAAGGACAACCATCTCTGCAGCACGCCACCAATCAGGCGTCTATGGTAGAGTGACCAGACGGAAGCCACTCCTCAGTAAAAGGCACATGATCAAACCAAGATTGAACTCTTGAATGCCAAACTGCATGGTGGTGGCAGCAGCATGCTGTGGACATGTTTTTCAGCCGCAGGGAATGTGAGACTAGTCAGGATCAAGGGAAAGATGAGAAAATACAAAGAGATCCTTGATGAAAACCTGCTCCAGAGCGCTCAGCCACTCAGACTGGGGTGAAGGTTCACCTTCCAACAGGAGACTGACCCTAAGCACACAGCCAAGACAACGCAGGAGTGGCTTCGAGACAAGTCTCTGAATGTCCTTAAGTGGCCCAGCTAGAGCCCGGACTTGAACCTGATCGAACATCTCTGGAGAGACCTGAAAATAGCTGTGCAGCGATGCTCCCCATCCAACCTGACAGAGCTTGAAAGGATCTGCAGAGAAGATTGGGAGAATCTTCCCAAATACAGGTGTGCCAAACTTGTAGCATCATACCCAAGAAGGCTTGAGGCTGTAATCGCTGCCAAAGGTGCTTCAACAAAGTGCTTAGTAAAGGGTCTGAATAGTTATGTAGATGTGATATTTCAGTTTTTATTTTTTATACATTTTCAAAAAAGCCTATTTTGATTTGTCATTATGGGGTATTGTGTGTAGATTGATGAGGGGGAAAAAAACAATTTAATCCATATTAGAATAAGGCTGCAACATAACAAAATGTGGACAAAAATCAAGTGGTCTGAATACTTTCAAATGCAGTGTAAACTAATGTAGTCGTTGTTTTTATGTGTCTATAAAAGTTGTAGTTGACATGTATAAAAGTTTGTTTTCAAATGTTTTTAAAAAACAAAGAAAAGGTAAAATAGCATTATATACAGTTGAAGTCGGAAGTTTACATACACTTAGGTTGGAGTCATTAAAACTCATTTTTCAACCACTCCACAAAACTCTTGTTAACAAACTATAGTTATGGCAAGTCGGTTAAGACATCTACTTTGTACATGACACAAGTCATTTATAATTCACTGTATCACAATTGCAGTGGGTCAAAAGTTTACATACACTAAGTTTCCAGTGCATTTAAACAGCTTGTAAAATTCCAGGAAATTATGTCATGGTTTTAGAAGCTTCTGATAGGCTAATTGACATCATTTGAGTCAATTGGAGGTGTAGCTGTGGATGTATTTCAAGGCCAACCTTCAAACTCAGTGCATCTTTGCTTGACATCATGGGAAAATCAAAAGAAATCCGCCAAGACCTCAGAAAAAAAATTGTGGACATCCACAAGTCTGGTTCATCCTTGGGAGCAATTTCCAAACACCTGAAGGTACCACGTTCATCTGTACAAACAATAGTACGCAAGTATAAAAACCATGGGACCACGCAGCCGTCATACCGAACAGGAAGGAGACACGCTCTGTCTCCTAGAGATTAACGTAAATTGGTGCAAAAAGTGCAAATCAATCCCAGAACAACAGCAAAGGACCTTGTGAAGATGCTGGAGGAAACATGTCCGAAACTATCTATATCCACAGTAAAATGAGTCCTACATCGATATAACCTGAAAGGCCGCTCAGCAAAGAAGAAGCCCACTGCTCCAAAACCGTCATAAAAAAAAGCCAGACTACGGTTTGCAACTGCACATGGGACAAAGATCGTACTTTTTGGAGAAATGTCCTCTGGTCTGATGAAACAAAAATACAACTATTTGGTCATATTGACCATCGTTATGTTAGGAGGAAAAGGGGGAAGCTTGCAAGCCGAAGAACACCATCCCAACCGTGAAGCACAGGCGTGGTAGCATCATGTTGTGGTGGTGCTTTGCTGCAGGAGGGACTGGTGCACTTCACAAAATAGATGGCATCATGAGGAAGACAATTATGTGACAATATTGAAGCAACATCTCAAGACATCAGTCAGGAAGTTAAAGCTTGGTCGCAAATGGGTCTTCCAAATGGACAATGACCACATGCATACTTCCAAAGTTGTGGCAAACTGGCCTAAGGACAACAAAGTCAAGGTATTGGAGTTGCCATCACAAAGCCCTGACCTCAATCCCATAGAAGAGTTGTGGACAGAACTGAAAAAGCGTGTGCGAGCAAGGAGGCCTACAAGCCTGACTCAGTTACACCAACTCTGTCAGGAGGAATTGGCCAAAAATTCACCCAACGTATTGTGGGAAGGTTGTGGAAGGCTACCCAAAGCATTTGACCCAAGTTAAATCATGTAAAGGCAATGCTACCAAATACTAATTCAGTGTATGTAAACTTCTGACCCACTGGGAATGTGATGAAAGAAATAAAAGCTGAAAGATCATTCTCTCTACTATTATTCTGACATTTCACATTCTTAAAATAAAGTGGTGATCCTAAATGACCTAAGACAGGGAATTTTTACTAGGATTAAATGTCAGGAATTGTGAAAAACTGAGTTTAAGTGTATTTGGCTAAGGTGTATGTAAAACTTCCAACTTCAACTGTATATGTATATTATATAACACACACATATATTTAAATAAAGCTAGTTTACTGCAATTCTACACCTTTTGTCATGGGGCTGAGAGAAAAATGTCAGTTTCAAAGCTAATTTCCTTCAATTAAACACATTTTTGACATAGCATAAGAACAAGGCATAAGCCATCGAAATGGAATTTTACATTTTTGGAATTTTATATTCTCCCGGACAATGAATGTTAGTTCTCAAAGATGATGTTATTAAAAAATATAATACTCCATTATCTTTTTACATGCTTTATCTGGTTTTAGTCATTTTAGTTTACAGTGAAAACCAGTGGTGTAAAGTACTTAAGTAAAAATACTTTCAAGTACTACTTAATTAAGTCATTTTTTAGGCATCTGTACTTTACTATTTATATTTGACAACTTTTACTCCCTTACATTCCTAAATAAATGTACTTTTTAACCCTATACATTTTTCATGACACCCAAAAGTACTCATTACATTTTGAATTCTTATTAGGACAGGAAAATAGTCCCATTTACTTGAGTCATTTTCTATGAAGGTATCTTTATTGTTACTCAAACATGACAATTGGGTACTTTTCCCACCATTGCTGAAAACCTTTTACCATCCCGAAAAGTATTATTTGCGCCACTGCTAAATGCATATAGGGGAAACACTGCACACAGAGGGAAAGCAAGCCAGAGAGGCTTTGGCTTTTCATTTGTCTCCACAGACAGCCCGTTAGTAGCTTAGCCATGGCCCCCATACCCTGCCACACGCTGGCCGGGCCCTGTCCCACAGCCATGCACTAAATCACATTGGTAAACCACCGGTGCTATTATTACCTCTAAGGAACACCTTTCAACAGGATTATAGGGGTAGGAGGATTCCCCAATTGACAGGTTATTTATATCTGCTCATCCCCCGTACCCTCCTGACCCCTTTTGAAAAATCAGCCCAAGTCCATTGCTCAAGCTAGCCTATATTTTAATACACCAAGCACGTTATCCCACCGAGCCTCTATAGATGATATTGTGTAGTTACTAGCTCAACACATTATCCTTCATCTAGAATAGGCTACTGAATTCCTGTTCTATTAAGAGGATGGTAGAATATGCTATTCTAAATATCTAGGGTCTCTCTTTATATTTGCATCAATTCAGCATCTGTCACCTAATGATTAATAAATACAAGGTGACTAGTCTATTTGATCATTAATGATTATTGTCACCAGCATTCAAATCTGAGGTGGTAAGTGTGGTACATCCAATAAAATGTCCAACCCCACAACCACTCACTAATAATCAGATCTGGGGGATATACCGTGTCCTTTAATTTGATGAAATAGATCACCTTCAGTTCCAAGAAAAGCTACAGTGGCAAATCTGGAACAATGGCATCACTTGGGTGAAAGGCAAGCTGCTATTGTGGCAGTAGTTACACTCAACACCAATGTTGTTGCACAGTCTGGGCTGCTGGACTAGTAGACGACATTTGTCCTTCGCAGGAATACCAGCGCATTAGCGAATCGTTGTTCACACAAGACATTCTTAGGGACAATACATTTTTCTATTCATTAACATGAGGCCAAATTTGTAAATGCGCGCGGCAGTCAAGTTATGCAGAAATGTTTCAGCAAACTGATCCTCTTCAGTGTGCAGGTTGAGTAGGTAAACGCCACAAACTGTAATTCTTCACTTCAATTTCTAGGGGGAAGAATTGTTGATGTCTGTCTAAATGACAACGCAAGAGACTAGACTGACCATTTTAAAACAGCCACACCAGTAGAAAGCTTAAAGATGATGGCCAGATCTTCTCCATGATGTTGCTCAACTATTTACGTCAATAAATCATAGTTTTTTTTCAAAGTATGATATATTTGGGCTTGAAGTGACAAATCTGAACTGCCCACTTTGTGAAAATCTGTGTAAATGCGGTGTCTTTTCCTATATGACATTTACATTTTTTCAGCCTACATTTAGTTTCAGCCTGGCAGTGCATATTAATCAGAAACAGATGCAACGTCAGTCGTCTTCACGACTGAGATGAGCCAAACAGCCTTGTGTCCACTTGGCCACCTGAACCATGGAGCACATTAAAACAAGGGGTGCAAATTGCTTTTTTTACGTGAAAATTACCATAATCCATTGGATAATTGGTCAATTTTCCTTTATTTTTTAGTTTGTCTGTATTAAAAATTCATATACAGTATCTGACCATTTTACAAAATTGTATAATTGCATGATATGATAGCATTTTGCAAACCTACTCCCCCCCCCAAGATTAATGTTTTTTGACCACTAAAGATTTGCTTCACTAAATGCTCCACTGCTTTCATTGGTGTATCGTTAGCTAGAAACCAGATAATGAAAAGGCACCCACAAAATAAAATTCAAAGGTCATTGTAGCCTATCATTTCACTTCCCCTGTGAGAACCATGAGCATGGACTGACTTGGCTTTTCTGTGCCGCAGCCGGCAAACGTTGCACAACGTAGAAAAATACATATCAGACTTCAGGGATAGGCCAGTGGTTTCTATCGGTGGCAAATATTTCCATAAATCAATGCATTTGACAAATCCAGCTCCAGAATCAGCCAGAGCCAGCTGGCTAATCTTTTGAACATGGTGTAGTAAAAATAAGGGAAAAAATGCAACAGATAACATAAGCTCGCTCGATAAAAATGTGCAAAAAAGCGAGATTAGGTTAGCATGCTAGCTAGCTACACCGAAAGCCGTCAGTGACCTATTTGTTGATGTTTATCAATTCCACATGGAAATTCCCACACCCAATTCGTATAAGTAGCCTTTGTCATTCTTCAGAGCTGGAACCTAAACGTGCATTTTCTCTCTAGGACAGGGAATTACGTTGAAATAGTGTCAGCAACTTCCTCGGGGAGGGTCATTAAAACCCAAAGGCTATAGGGTAATTGTACCTGTTTTCTAAATATTATGTTTTCTGTTGTTGGCAGACAAAGGTCAAGACAGTCAGTCCCACAGGGAATCAAAATAGTCTGTTGCCAAGGGATACTTAAGAGATTAGTGCTCAAATAATCAACCATTGTAAGTGAATTTGGTAGAGTAGAGACAAACTTGTTTCTAGGTCGGGAATGTTTTCCAGGAACTAATCATTTGTGCTGTGGGGGGAGGAAATGTTGTTGAATGCATTTTGAAGGACATACTTCACAGATTAGGCAATATACTGTAAAATTGGTATAACAACTCTCCTGACCCAGTCCCACGCAAATACAGACACAGCCGTTCTAGAAAAAACATATTGCAGAATCTGAGAGAATGTGAAAGAAACTCGGTCTGCCAGAGTTCACATACCCACGTAAACCAATGCAAGCAAAAGCGTTGACACACCTGGGCAACTCTGTCTTCATTCTTGAGGGACTCTATAATTAATCATGCAAGCGGATTAGAAAATGGGCCCATTTCTGCTTAAGGCAACAAGGAGGTTAGGAAAACATGAGGGTCGTTCCATGTAATTTAAGCAAGCCATGACACCCACCATCTCAGATTGTTCTGAAATCATTTCTGTAGGTAGAAACAGATATGATTAGCATTCCTGCAACATTATTTTGTTGAAATATGATTTGATCTCTAAGAAATTAAGCTAATTGTGTGGCTTTTGACCATTTCTTTGGATTCCTCATGTCAGCCTACTCACTGTTAGAAAAAAAAGTCTAAATCGGATGTTAGGTACTATATATTTATTGAATATTACATGAATCCTATAAATAAAAAAATGGCAAATTTGCATACAATCAGTTAGCTTAATTTCTCAAGAGATCAAATTATATTTCAACAAAATAATGTTGCAGGAATGCTAATCTTATCCGTTTCTAACAGAAATATTTTCAGAACAATCCGAGATGGTGGGTGTCAAAATCCTCTTTCTTGTGGAATGACCCATGACATATGGAAGAGATTAACATGGGTGATATGAGCATACTTGTGATGAGATAGGGTGATGGTCCATGCCTCAGTTAGTTTGAGGTACTTGTCGGCTCGCAAGACCTCATTCACTGCAGCTGTTATTGCCACAACAGTGATGAAGCTTGACTTCGGGGGGGGAAAAGACACTTGAGGGAAGCACTTTTGATATTTCATGAGTACCCTGAGAATCCTACTCCCCAGAGAGGTTTTGCTGTGAGAACACTCAGGGATCTTTTTTCATGTTTTCATTCAGAGCCTTCAAGACCTTAATACAACAGACGGCTCTTTCATCAAGGGAGATTAACTCCAAAGCACCCATTCATCACCTTCTTCCCCCCTGTTACATGTGTGTACAGTACACGTGTTTATGTAATATATGCATGAGTGCGTGTGATAACATATAGGCCAGGGGTCCCCAATTACATTCAACCGATTTTTCCTTGAGCGGATGGTCGGGGGGCCGGAACATAGTTCTAAATCATTTGTACACTGTAAATTGACAACTAGAATCCCAAACAGACATAGCATTTGACAAAACCAGAAAAATGGCAAACATTGATTACATTACAAATCACATATGCCTCTCTAGTTATGCATGGGAATACTTGGGAACAGATTTCCTCATTTAAATGTGCTTTGAGGTGATGCCCTGGTGACTTTACAGTCTTATGACCAACAACAACAAAAAGAGGGTTGCTTTTGCGCAGAAAATGTGTGTGTGTGGGGGGGGCGCCGGCCACCGATAATGAGCCTTTACTGTGGACTTTATGATGGCCATAATGAGTTACTGCCCCCTTCATGAAATCCATTAAAGGCGGATATTAAAAAAAAGTCTGAGCCCTGCACTGAATTACATCAGTATCACATGACCACATTACCCACATATAACTAACAAGGAGGATTAATCCGAGGCATACACACAGTCTACTGGAGCCACTTTCAAAACTGCAAAAAAGAGTCATTAAAGTGATCAAAACAACAGACAGGTTTTGAATGCCCTGTATGATGTGATTAGGACATTTCTTTCTTTTCAAATACACAATTTAAATGGCATTGATATCATCACTCTTATCGGCTATTTGATTGAAGTACTTGCATTACTTTTCTAGAGGTTCTGAATTAGATGTGCAAACAAACACATGAATAGCATGCCCTGGCTGTGACCAGTCCCTCAAACCCAGCAATGATGAGGTTGAGGTACCTAAACATCATGCTCATGTTTACTTCACATTACCACACAGATAATCATGTGTCTATTTTGAAGCGAAATGTAATGTGCATCTAGCATATTCATTATCAGACAGATGCCATGTCATGCTGTGTAGAATATAATACAAAATATGAGCTGCTGGAGGGGACCGTAATCAGGTTTCTAATACGTGGTGCATTCATTAAGCCAAAGGGTAAGCCAACTCACTCACACAATCCATGTTGTTAAAAACAGAGAGGTGGGTGGGAGAGATACTTGTTGATGTGGCTCTATTGGTCAGAGCTGCAGGTTGTGATGCACATCTGTAATAACTATGAGGCTTTGCTGGCAGCAGAACCAGATTAGACCCGCGCTTCAGGACATAATTGATGCGCTCAGCCAGCAGTGTGCAGCAATAGACCACTTGAGCTTGTATTTTTACCCCCTTCTCAGCCAGTGATTGGACATAATCATCCATGAAATGCCCAATTTCCATCAGTATAGCCTGTGGTGGACCATCCGTGATGGTCGGCCATTGTGCCGCATTCTAAAAAGGCCCCTTTTCATGTCTTTTGGGGCGCTCACAATCCAGGGCTTTGTTTTTCACTGTGGTTGGGAAAGGAGGGATATAGTCGTTATTAAAATGCGTCCGTGATACAGGCACATCAGAGACTGGAACAACAATAGCCAGTGGTATCCAGAGCTCATATAAGGGAAAGAGGCCAATCACTCACACTGAATGGTCAACGGTAGAGATGAAAACACCCCCAGGAAATAAAGCTCCAAAAAATTGCCATGCAAATATAATAAGAATTTCTAAGATATGAATGTCTCAATATACATGGAAATGTACATAGAAAAAACAGTAAACCAATATAAACCAATCTCAGATGTTGGCTCCTTCTGCCACGACAAAATAAAACTAACCAAATGTATTACTGTTCACCGCCATGCATATTTGACAGCATGTCACGAGACCTTGAATCAGGGCAACTAACACTGGCCATGGAAACACGGGTATGCAACATGCACGCGGCATGCCTTTTGAATGATTACCCCAGACACAATTCTATGTTCCAAACCACTGCGCTCCTAAAACTGTGGCTCAACTTTCATAATACTGCATGAGGGCAATTTCACCGTAGCATAGTGATCCCGAGACTCAAGATTTTTCACTTTAAAAAATGTAGGTATGCCAAACAAAAACCAATGATTGCAAAGATAGTGGCACTCCAGTCTGCTTTTCACCTCATTTACTTAACACAAGGCACATCTCAATAGGTGGTCCAGATAAGTCATGACATTGCACAAGTGGGGGGGGCTTTCCTCTTTAATTCTCCATTGTTCGTCAAGGAAGGGGGAAGGCCGATGACATCAAGTATTATCATCAGACAAACTCCTTGAATGCCCTACTCCTAGAAGTTTGCAGTTGTGTCTAACCCCCCCCCCACACACACACACACTATTTTGGGAAAAATGTGTTTGTTTTTTTACCCTTTAGTGTGTGTACTTTACTGTATTTATACTTGGGATATCGCTTTTCGATAGTAAAAGTTCAAAAATCGCTGTGCATAGAACTTTAAATTGAACAAAAACACATTTACTTGAAGAACAGCGCAGATGTAAAGTTTCGTAACAGAATGACCGTTTGTGCCGTCATTATGTTACCTAACTTTGTATGATGATTTGATAGTAACATAACGGACAGGTGTTTTTTTTAATTTTTTAAACAACGTATTTAACCTTTATTTAACTAGGTTATTAATGATTGTTAATGTGGCTAAAAGAAACCAGCACTGGGACTCTCTGGCCATTAAAACTACTACAAAGATGGCCCTGGAAGAATAGTGATAGGTGAAACTACACCCATAATAGTGTGGTCCACAGCTAGGGAGCATGCTGATTATTGTGGTACCATGTGCCAGCAGACCCGCACTCAAGAGGGAAACCCTCGCACCACCCAAATGAATGGGAAGAACTCTGCAGAGGGTCTCCGTTGTCAAAATAGCATTGGAAGTTGCTAGAGTGTAACAAAGTCACACAAAAAAAACTGCAAAGTTTGCACTGCAGCCAGACACCACACATCTCAACAACATTGAGGTGAAAACGGGCATTTATGAAGCATGGTGTGGGCCATATCTGGTCCAAACCCAGAATGTGTGAATTCATGGTATGTGTGTGCTTTTTTGCAGCACTCCATGAACAACAAAGGTTTGAAGTCAAGTGAATCCATGAGGTAAGCTACAGCAATGTGATAAAATCGTAGAGAATCATTATATTGTTCAGTGTGCTAAATAATGTAGTCATAGAAATAGACACATTTAAGTAGCCTATAATGTCATGATAAAAAGGTGGCAAAAGTGTACTTTCTACTCCAGAGGACACCGATGTGAACATGTACCCTGGTGTGATATTGCAACCACTTAAAACAGAACAGGAATCCCATCGGTGTTTACAAGAGCTGTTGATAACGCAGTAATTTTCCACTTTCACTTCACAGTTGGGAGCAGATTGCCCGTGTTTACACCGCCCGCTGGGTTGAGTGGGGCATAGGGTCAACAGCATAGGCTGTGGTTGTGTGGCTCTTTATTCTAATATAGCCTACGGCACCACTGATGAGATGGCAAACGGAATGTCAAAACAACATACCTCAGTTTTTTCGATTTGTTTTCCTTCTTGTTGAGCACTCCAGGAACGCAGTTTGTGAGCTCGGTCCAATCTGCATGTAACCCGCAACTCCAGCCAGTGGAGAACCTCGAAAACAGCCAGGTTTCCTTTCTGTTGGGACGGTAGCATGTACACTTTTTCTGCCCTGGTCTGCAATCACATGGGACTTCTAGTCTAACATTTTGCACTAGATGCCTGCCAAAAGTGGTTCCGCCAGTTTTCTGTATGTGAAGAAACACTATCACGTCTTCACCCTTGATCTCGAAATCAACGGTGCGTTCCAAGTCTCTGACAGGGAAGTAGTACTTTTTTATATAATGGGGATCCGGAGTAGGGAAAATATCCATATTGTCCTCGGCGAGGTACCCCTGTGGAGACCCGAAGTTCATCACCCCAGGAGCCACGTACTGATATAGAATCAGCATGAAGAAGACGGATCCGACGACGATCAACAAAAATTTGCTGGTCCTCTCAACCATGTTCCCTCCAGTGCCGTTCATTTGTTACCATCTCCCAGATAACCGAAATGGGGGTACTTGGTACCTGAGCGTTGCGCTCTTCGTTTGTCCCTCCATAGACAGTGGGGTTTTAGCTCGTCAGAGGACCACGGAGCAATGAGAGAGCAGGCTTGGATACATTGTATCTCGCCCGCTTTCACAGAGCAACCTCAATCCCAGTTGGCAAAAATCCAAAAGCTGCGGATCAGAAGCAACTTTGAACCCTGCTACGCCGACAGTCACAGCACTCTCAGCTCCTGCAGAAGAACTGTTCGCTTCTTACCAAAGTAAGCAGCATTCGAATCGTCTTCCCCCTCTACACTGTTGTTCGGTCGTCATTAGTTACCACAGCCACAAAATCATAAATCCCGCCCATTTCTACAATTTATCTTCTTTAAAATCTGATTTTCAAATCTTAACCTAACCTCAGCCCTAATTTTAAACACACTGCTAACTTTATGCCTAACCTCAAATTAAGACCAACATTTATTTTAAATAATATAGCCAATTATCACTTTGTGGCCGTGGTAACCAGTGAAAACCCGGTTGTTCTGTTGCTCTAGGACCAGCATGCACAGCGACACCCACTTCTCAACACACATTTACGTTCATCTCACACAAGCAAAAAACCTACCTATAGGCCTACACGTGTAATTATTTGTTTACAATACAACGCCCACGGTGGAATTCCTTGTCTCTAAAACCATATTAAATTACTATTATAAACTGAATTAACAACATATTCTATATCATATATGGTATCTACAATGTGTTTTATAATTAGTGTCTAATTTATCCTAAGGAATGAATACAATGAGTGTGATTACATGCACACAATAATACGATGTGAATAGTAATAGTTCGATTTTAACGTTTACATGCTTTGCAAGAAGAATGATTGCCCTAATAATCCTGTTTGCATCGACACATCTCAAATCAGGCCACCTGATGCAGAAAATTGCCAATCAGAATAAATGTACCACAGCAACCATGTTATTTTTGTGATGCCTATTTGGTGCGGAGTTCAGACATTTATGGTTACTTTTAGTTTCTCCGAACTAATTTCACTCGCGCAAAAGAAGGAAACTCGCGCTGCTCGTGCGCATATTAAATGTTTCGCTCTAACTCTGATTAAGGCGTTTACATGTCCTAATATTTCAAAAAGATTGCTCAGAAAACCAGGTGTTTTAATAAACGTATGCTTACTTCGATTATGAGTTTACACGGATTAAGATAAGAAGAGTAAGGTGTTTACATGACTAATGCCATACTCGGCCTACTGCCATAATCAGTTTATTAATATCAAATTATTAGGGTTCATGTGAACGTACTCAATGAAAGGCACTGTGACAAAATATGTAATTATCTTCGTCAAACAACAAGCATTTGTAGGTCTAATGTCAATGAAACACTTCACAGTGAAAAACAGTGGTGTCATACACCACAACATTTTGAGGGTGCATTTATGGCCAAATCCCCGGATTTGCATAATTTCACTGTATTGTATAATTGTATTCCAAAAATTGTCCCCTCAGTTTCAACGGGCATGTGGTGAAATTTGTTTTAACAAGGTATAATGTTTACCTGGATACACTACAATAATGTCTCTGAAATTATTGTATCAAGCAACAAAAATGTAACCGAAATGAGAGTAATGATTATCAATACAGTAGTAGAATGTTAACCAGAAGATTAAACCTGTAGAAAACCTTGGAAGCTTCAGGTATGTAAAAGGTAGGTGTTTTACATGGGTGCATTAGAAGGGGGCGATACTTCTTTTACCTCAGACACACAAAACAGTGTGCTATATCACTCCCAGGGCTATGTATAGGGTTGCACAATTCCTGGAATGTTCAATCAATTCCCTGGTTTTCCCAAATCCTGGTTGGATTATTCCCTGAGTCAGGAGTGACTAAGCATTAAATCCGCAATCCTCCGAACAGGATTTTGTGAAATAGTTCTTGCCGTCATAATCATGCAGTTGTTATGTATCAAGAATGTAACACATCCATAGATTGTCCAGATTAGGCCAATAGTATTCTTACTTCTTCTAATTCAAATGCAAATTGCTACACATTCTTGATGTGATACGGATTAAATTGGTTAAATGTACTCTACTTATGATTATGGTATGGACATGTAGCTTATCATAGAGACAAAATATACATACTTTTGGCCCAGATATATTGATACCTGTACCTTACACTGGTGGTTTGTGTGTAGGCTACACCACTTGAAATGGCTATACATCACACACTTAAAGCTGCAACTGTTTGTATTTTTTAAATATTCAAAAGCTCCAATAACTTGCTAGTGGTCATCCAATGTGATGCAACAGGCATCAGTGGCGCAGCGGTCTAAGGCACTGCATCTCAGTGCTAGAGGCGTCACTATAGACCCTGGTTCGATTGTATCACAACTGGCCGTGATTGGGAGTCCCATAGGGCGGCGCACAATTGGCACAGCGTTGTCAGGGTTTGGCCAGGCCATCATTGTAAATAAGAATTTGTTCTTAACTAACTTGCCAGGATAGTTCTTAACTGACTTGCCTAGTTAAATAAAGGTTAAATAAAATAAATAAAACCGCTACCTTTATTTATTTATTTGATCTTATTTCACCTTTATTTAACCAGGTAGGCTAGTTGAGAACAAGTTCTCATTTGTAACTGCGACCTGGCCAAGATAAAGCAAAGCAGTTCGACACATACAACAACACAGTTACACATGAAATTAAAAAAATACAGCCAATAATACAGTTGAATAAAATCTATATACAACATGCGCAAATGAGGTAGGATAAGAGAGGTAAGGCAATAAATAGGCCGTGGTGGCAAAGTAATTACAATATAGCAATGAAACACTGGAATGGTAGAATGTGCAGAAGATGAATGTGCAAGTAGAGATACTGGGGTGCAAAGGAACAAGATAAATAAATAAATACAGTATGGGGATGAGGTAGATTGGATGGGCTATTTACAGATGAGCTATGTACAGGTGCAGTGATCTGTGAGCTGCTCTGACAGCTGGTGCTTAAAGCTAGTGATGGAGGTAAGAGTCTCCAGCTTCAAAGATTTTTTGCAGTTTGTTCCAGTCATTGAGAGCAGAGAACTGGAAGGAGAGGCGGCCAAAGGAACAATTTGCTTTGGGGGTGACCAGTGAGATATACCTGCTGAAGCACGTGCTACAAGTGGGTGCTGCTATGGTGACCAGTGAGCTGAGATAAGGCGGGGCTTTACCTAGCAGAGACTTGTAGATGACCTGGAGCCAGTGGGTTTGGCGACGAGTATAAAGCGAGGGCCAGCCAACGAGAGCATACAGGTCGCAGTGGTGGGTGGTATATGGGGCTTTGGTGACAAAACGGATGGCACTGTGATAGACTGCATCCAATTTGCTGAGTAGAGTGTTGGAGTCTATTTTTGCAAAATGACATCGCCAAAGTCGAGGATCGGTAGGATGGTCAGTTTTGGCAGCATGAGTGAAGGATGCTTTGTTGCGAAATAGGAAGCCGGTTCTAGATTGAATTTTGGATTGGACATGTTTAATCTGAGTCTGGAAGGAGAGTTTACAGTCTAACCAGACACCTAGGTATTTGTAGTTGTCCACATATTCTATGTCAGAACCATCCAGAGTAGTGATGCTGGACAGGCGGGCAGGTGCGGGCAGAGATCGGTTGAAGAGCATGCATTTAGTTTTACTAGCTTTTAAGAGCAGTTGGAGGCTACAGAAGGAGAGTTGTATGGCATTGAAGCTCATTTCGAGGTTTGTTAACACAGTGTCCAAAGAAGGGGCAGAGGTATACAGAATGGTATCTTTCTGGCTGACAATGTAAATATAACATGTATAACTTTTTTAGTACTGGTTGTGACAACATTGTTGCTCAAATTGAATTGGGTTATCTTCCATCTTGTACGTAACTGTTATCGCATCGACAGTCTCACATTTCCAGACTCTGTTGGGTTGTCACTAGTTACCACCGCCACAAAGTACAAATGGTCTACACTGAGTTTCAGTTAGATAACACAGCCACAAAGTCTCAGAACAGATGTTGATGCTACATCATCCCAGCGGCAACTACCAATGTAATATGAGGTTTCTGGGATATCGTGTTCAAATCTAGAAAAAATATATATAAATACTAAATTCTTGCCAGAGGGGTCTCCAAAAACAGCTGTACAAACGTAGTTACACAGTGCAGGTTTAATCAAACCATTAACATTTTTCTACTCAGTATGTTTTTGTTGAATCATATGCTAAACGCTGGCCAGTCTACAGACCATGAACCATAGAAACGGCTGGTGGCAGACCGTGTGTAGCATGATCACAGCAGTGCCATGACAAAATGCCACACACTTGTCAGGGAAATGAACTGAAATCTGCAACATAATCTCTGCGATTGAGTGCTGGTGCTCTATTAGGAACATGCACTCTTCTGTGGCGGCACTGTAAGAGTACTTGTGTGCAGCCATTTATTCATGCTTTAACCCCATTTGTTTAGCAGTCACTAGTGGGAGGCTTGACTCTGCTCCCTTTTAGCACACACAATGATGGTTATTTTGCAGCTTGAAACATACTAAGAGGCGGCATTATAGCTCTTTTAACGTTTAAGAATGCAAATAAAGGATGTTTATGCAATGATGCCTTCAAATGTCGTGCCTATTTGTTCCCAAAATGGCAGCCCACGCATTTACACTCATTATTTATGATCAGATTGTGTTCCGCAACATGTCTAATTGAACTATGCAAATCTATTGGTGCGTATCTGGATTGTATTATTAGGATGCTATGTGCCTCACAGTGCTGCAGTATTACAACGCATCCAGTGCCGTACATGAGCTCCTATCTGCCTCCTATCTTTTATGCAAATATTAACTATTTGGTGCAGAGAGGGCATCAAGTTCAGTTTTTGATAATTTTATGTGTTAGTAGTCACGGGTCAATATCAAACCTCATTTGGCGCGATCTCTGACTGTTTGGATAATTTGGGTACTTTTCTTACAATCTATTGCTGTTTAAGTGATCATAATAATAATAGCCTGCTCAAAATACATTTTTCACCTCAAGTAGCCTAGGGAAAGTGTCCTTGCACTGTATCCATGCATAAACGTAAGAAGAATAAACCTGAAATTGACCATATTCAAGGAGAAAAATATGAATTAACAAATACCATTAACGTTATATGATGTTCAGAGCATATTCATACAGGTTCATATCTTCCCAAGATAATGACTGATATCGATTTTTGTACACCATATTGTTTTCTAATCTGGAGAAAGGAAATAGCTGTTAATTGAAGACTAGGCCCAGTGTGAAACTGGACTGACTTATATCCTGGGATCATTTCCCTATCTCCAATGTGCAAATTATGTTCCCTGACTGCTGGGAAACTTTCATTTTTATACTGTGATATGGCATTATCTTTAAAGGGCATCGAGAGGACAGGCCGAGAAGAAGCCTAGGCTATCATAGCCCTTTCATTAGAATGGGATCAATTCAAAACACCATTGTATTATAATGCAGTGGGCCTAGCATATAAACCATTTGTGTGTGTTGGTCTGTGAGTTAGGCTACCACAGTGAATATACTGTTGCAGTAAGGAGGCACACACGGATAGTATTGTTTTTCTGCCCAAGGTGAAGTCTTTTATTTTGCAAAGTGCAAATAAACTAGCACCAAATACTTACAATATTTACAAAATAATAAACAGAACGAAGAGCAACATACTGTAAGTCAGAGCACTAGCCTGACCCAGGCCTCAATAAGGCCTGATAGCACTTAGCACGAGCACAATGATAGAGATACAGGCTGACTCCCCCCTCACAGTCCGATAGATCATTCAGTTGTCTATGTGTATTTTGCAGTTTCCTAAACAGACATTTGACTTGTTTGGTTTAATTGAAGCTATATCAAACAGAGCTAACCGTGACTTTCTATCAAAAAACATGTTAATTGTACTCAGCAAATGTATAGAAGTAAAAGCCACTATTTGACTTACTAAACATGTCATTCAATGATAATTAGCTAGGGCACCCAGTCCCTATGGAGGGTTGATTAAAAATACTCCACATGCACATGGGGCTCTATTGCTAATGAATGACCATTGGTGCAAATGACCTCGTCGCACAGAACTGTCCTCAGTTTTGTACATTGGTGGACTGTTTTGACATTAACCTTAGCTATTTGCCTGTAGGGATTGAAGGCAGTGGAGCATGTTAGCTAGTACCTTAAGTTCCTATAATGTGCTAGGACAGAGCACCTAGCCTAGCCTGCTCCAACCCCTCCATAATTGCATTTAATTAGTTCTCTTGTTGACCAAAGATCTGAAGTCAGCTTCCTCGATGGAGAGGAGACATGCAATAAATCAACATACAATAAATCAAGGACGGGTAAAAAAAAGTATCCTAAAGTTCACTGGAAGGGCATGGAGCAATACCAATACACACACAGGCACGTGTTCTCTCTCTCTATCTCTCTCTCTCTCTCTGTGTATCATTAACCACATTATACTTTGTGGATTTCATTCACATTCTATTAACATCTTTCAATGTATTTAAAGATGCAGTCCGGGATCTTAAGCACAACAAATTCTTAACATATTGACAATACTATGTCAAGAGTGCTCTTGTGAAATCCGGATGGTTCGGTGCTGATGTGTTAAAGTGCCATTATTGTATGTTTTGCCATGTAACTGTAGCCTAGTGGTTAAAAGCGTTGGGCCAGTATGCAAAAGGTTGCTGGTTTGTTTCCCCCGAGACGACTAGGTGAAAAATCTGTCGATGTGATCTTGAGCAAGGCACTAAACCCTAGTTGCTCTGGACTGGACAAGTGTCTTCTAAATTAAGTAAATATAATATAATTTTTAGGGAATTATGGTGCCACTAGTTTAGAGCCTGAAAAATGTCCTAAAAGCGAAGTCAACAGGGTAACAGGGTAGAGGTGCCTATATTAGAGTAAAATGTATATGCTTTTGTATTTGCCTGTTTGAATTAATTTATTGTGTGGTCTGATTGAGTGCAGGACTGACTGGAGAATGCATCTCCACCTGTTTCCGCCAAAATTGTGGTGCATTTCCTGGAAATGCTGCTATCTCCACGTCCAACATCTGCTTTTCCTGGTTGAACCCAAATTCATCCATGGTTGACAATCTTCTGGATTGGTAAGAGCAAATACTTCATTGTGTTACACATCTGATTCATGAACATCTACCTAATAGGGACTAGTTAGCATTTTTCCTATCCAAATCCCTTCCTCCAGTATTGAAGCCACATCACACAGCTAGGGTGAGAAATGACTCATCAGATTTTGGCAGTATTGAAGCGTGATGGACAAGAGACTGCTGAGGGCATTTTTAATCGGTATGTTAAGCCACTCAGTGAAGGCCTTATTTCAACATAATTCCATCAGTTTCCACTGTGGCAGGCAGGTATGGCCCCAAATCCCCACAGAGCACATTCCTCTCTAGTTCATCCCATTTTTCTAAATAGACACAGATCCCTATACCCTAGACATCACTCAATAGCCTTGTATCTGTCTCTTTCTTTCTTTCCTTCCTTCCTTCCTTCCTTCCTTCCTTCCTTCCTTCCTTCCTTCCTTCCTTCCTTCCTTCCTTCCTTCCTTCCTTCCTTCCTTCCTTCCTTTTTTATTTTTATTTTTATTTCACCTTTATTTAACCTGGTAGGCCAGTTGAGAACAAGTTCTCATTTACAACTGCGACCTGGCCAAGATTAAGCAAAGTACGACAAAAACAACAATAATTACAATTTAGCATTAACACTGGAGTGATAGATGTGCAGATGCACCTCCCTCCCTCCCTCCCTCCCTCCCTCCCTCCCTCCCTCCCTCCCTCCTTCCTTCCTTCCTTCCTGTAATTTGAGATAGTTTACTGACATTCATTTTTAGATCTTTAAATCTAGTTCTAAAAGTGTGCAAGCCTTCATTGAAAACAAAGAGAGACAGTCGCTTATGAAATGAACCTAGTGGTGGATCGGTGTGTTTAGTAGGACATGCATTTTCTTTCCTCCCCTTGAAAAAAAGTTAGGAATGATTTCAGTTATCCAGAGTCTATGCGCTAATTGAATTAGTAGTATGGGAAGCACCACCCAAACCAATGCCTTTCCTCCCCCAAATCACTCTTTGAGTTTTGTCCTAGCCACATTGCATGATATTTGGCAGGAAAGCCTCTTGGGAACACATTCAATTGATTGTGTGATTTTATTTTTGGCACAACATGTTATGTCGTGGAGCACGTCTGGGCCAGACAAATGCTGCATTGAACATTAACGTGTCTCTATCCCCTCTGGGAGATTTGAAACGCCGGAATATGACATCACTATAGTGCCTGGAAACTGATCTAGGCTGAGCAATTTCCAAATACTGTAGTTAAATTAGTTAATAGACCAATAAGAAATTTAGTTCCAAACCTCTCTTCTAGTTTTCAGTTTTCCCCTCCCAGACAGTCATAGCTAAATTCTAACTTGGAAAATTGCTATTTGCTAAGAAGCTCTTTTTGACCATTGTTAATTGAAAACAATCACAGTAAGGTACTTAATTGTTACCCAGAAAGGATTTGATATTGAGATAAGAACAGCTGCAATGGACCTTTAAGTATTTCCATTTATTTCACTACTTCCTTGTTCCGTCTCCTCAACCTCCTATTGGAGAATTGAAGGTGCCACATAAGGTGCACTTTAGGTCTTAAAACCATAGTCAGTAGGCTGCATGAGGTCATAATGGAAAGGGTTTTGAGCTGTGATACATTTGTTTCCAAAAAGCTTCTCGGAAATACACAGCGCTTCTCAGGGCGGCGTTCATCTCTTACTAATTACATTTTCTGTGTAGCTGCTCCAGTCACTGACGTAATCTGCCCTTTAAAGTGACGTAAACTTTTGCAAGAAAAACAAGTATCTGAATCTCAACCGCAAAGAAAATCACATTTTTCACATGTGTATGTGTCGGTATTTCTGTGTTTACTTTCCCCCATGTAGATGGTTATTCTTACTGTCACTTTTGTCAGTATGGGACGAGAGGAAACCAATCATGTGTTATCCCGCTAGGCAAAAACTGGTTGAATCAACGATGTTTCCACGTAATTTCAACCCAAAAAATCTATGTGATGACATTGAATCAATGTGGAAAACTGATTGGATTTGCAAAAGTCATCAACGTCAGGGCATTTCATATTTTTTCTTTTAACATAATTCCAATAACATGGTGACATTTGTTGTTGATTTCACATTATTTGACAATTCCACCCTCAATCAATGATAAAGTGATTTTTCCCTTTCAAGTTCTGTCACCTTGTTATGCTCCAAGGTGGGAAAGGATATACCTAGTCAGTTCCACAACTGAATGCATTCAACCAAAATTTGACTGCCGCATTTAACTCAATCTCTCTCAATCAGAGAGGTGAGGCTACCTTAATCCACGTCCACATCATCCGTGCCCCTGTAGCAGTTGTTGTTGGGGGTTAACAGCCTTGCTCAAGGGCAGAACAGCTGATTTTCCACCTTGCCGGCTCAGGGATTCCAACCAGAGACCTTTCGGTTACTTGCCCAATGTTCTTAACTGCTAGGCTACCTGCCGCACCATACAACAATGTATAACATGACAATATAACAATGTGTATAACAATGGCGAGTATCACTTTTGCTGGTGTTGTCATATTTCTCAGCTCATAATGAATATTAGTGAAACTGAGGAATATGCTGTATAGGGTCCTCTGCTGATTAGAAAAGGGAAAGAATTTGGAAACATAAAAAGTATTCTAGCTTAAACTGTTGCTATGTTTTCTGTCTTTTACTCTCCTCTGAAAAAAATGTAGTAAATGTAGTAAATGTGGCCATATAATTGCTTGTTCCCAAGATAATTTCATATTCACTCTTCACTGAAGAACAAGAGTTTACACAATTAACTTCCAGTCCACACAAATGGACCAACACCTGCACAAAGAGACACACATCTGAGGGTAAATACCCCTCTGTTCCAACGAGCGGCTTACTGAGGCGAACATATGGGTCATTGGATTTTAGCTAATGAGCAGACAAGTTCAACCAATCTAAGGCTGTAAAATTTCACCAATCTCCGGCCATAAAACACACAGCATGATGGGCTGTCCAATTAAAACTGAAGTGTTGCAACAGTAATGCCTCAATCATTGACTTGTAAAACCTAATGGTTATGGCCTTTGACCTGTATAGGTTTTGTTAGACTTAGTCTAGGAGGTTATTTGACCTGTCTCAATGATATTACTTGAATGGATATCTGTGTGTCTTGTTGAGGATGTCAAGTGAAAAGGTATAGAATATGATCGATTTAGAATCAAGTGTTTTCTGTGTAAATATTAGGACACTAAATCCAATCACCACTGAAAATGATTAAATGTTGGAAAGAAAAAGTTTGTCAACGAGAGACGAATAGATCTGTAACATTCAAATAAAACTGAAATTGTACACACCAAATCCATTCAAGTGTGACACTTTTAACAAACCATCGAAAAAAATGTATTTATAGAAGCTCTAGAACAGAAATGTTCAAGAAATCACTCACTATCTTCAATCTTCTCAAAGCTCATTGTAAACAGTTATGTTAAACCACTAGACCTCCATCCTTAAAAACAAAATTTTACTTCAGATGTTTTGTATATACACTGAACAAAACTATAAATGCAACAAGTAGATGAATAGCTGCCATAGCTCAATTATTTATCAAATATGATTGCGTAGTGCAAATCTTGATTGCATCCAACCGGGAGAAGCTAGTGAAGCTAGCGAGCTAGGCCAGTTGAGGCTGCAGTGGTAACGCTCTCTCATCCTACACTTACAAATAATTCCATTCATATAGTCGTGGTGGTTGTAGCCTATCCTTCTCCTTTAACTTTTAATTCCATTAATTAGATATCTGATAACTTTTGCTATACACTGAGGCTCTATGACTAGCCTACTGCGGCTTTGATAACTTATGATTGGCCAACAGCAACAAGCGTCACTCTCCACTCTCGTGAAATGCAAGAGCAGCAGCATAAATTGTTAAATTTCTCTCTATTGTAGCAGTCGTGTTCAGATCTGTAGGGGCTCTTTCGGACATGTAAGTTAAAATTACATATAGTGGGCCCATGTTTCATGAGCTGAGATAAAAGATCTCAGAAATAGTACATACGCACAAAAGCTTACTTCTCTCAAATGTTGTGGACAAATTTGTTTACACAATTAACTTCCAGTCCACACAAATGGACCAACACCTGCACAAAGAGACACACATCTGAGGGTAAATACAGCATTTCTCCTTTGCCAAGATAATCCATCCACCTGACTGGTGTGGCATATCAAGAAGCTGATTAAACAACATAATAATGACACAGGTGCACCTTATGCTGGGGAAAATAAAAGGCCACTCTAAAATGTGCACACAACACAATGCCACAGATATCTCAAGTTTTGAGGGAGTGTGCAATTGGCATGCTGACTGCAGGAATGTCCACCATGTTAATTTCTCTACCATAAGCCGCTTCCAACGTCTTTATAGAGAATTGGCAGTATGTGCCTCACAACCGCAGACCACATGTAACCATGCCAGCCCAGGACCTCTACATCCAGCTTCTTCACCACCCGGACAGCTGACAGAATTTCTACACAAACTGTCAGAAATCGTCTCAGACAAGCTCATCTGCGTGCTCGTCGTCCTCACCAGGGTCTTGACCTGACTGCAGTTTGGCGTCGTAATTGACTTCAGTGTGCTAATGCACAAACTTCAATGGCCACTGGCAAGCTGGAGAAGTGTGCTCTTCGTGGATTAATTCCTGTTTCAACTATACCGGGAAGATGGCAGTCAGCGTGTATGGCGTTGTGTGGTTTTCTGATGTCAATGTTGTGAACAGAGTGCCACATTGTGGCGGTGGGGTTATGGTATGGGCAGGCATAAGCTACGGACAACGAAAACAATGGCATTTTATCAATGGAAATTTGAATGCACAGAGATACCGTGACAAAATCCTGAAGCTCATTATCGTGCCATTCATCCGCCATCATCTCATGTTTCAGCATGGAAAAATGGCCCAGTTCTTCTGACATACTCACCATATATGTCACCCATTGAGCATGTTTGGGATACTCTGGATCGATGTGTACTATAGCTAGTTCCAGTTCCCGCCAATATCCAGCAACTTCGCATAGCCATTGAAGAGCAGTGGGACAACATTCCACAGGCCACAATCAACAGTCTGATCCACTCTATGCGAAGGAGATGTGCCTCGCTGCATGAGGCAAATGGTGGTCACACCAGATACTGACTGGTTTTCTGATCCACGCCCCTACTTTTTTTTTAAAGGTATCTGTGACCAAGAGCTGCATATCGGTATTCCCAGTCATGTGAAATCTATAGATTTAGGGCCTCATTTATTTATTTCATGTACTGATTTCCTTATATGAACTGTAACTTCTGTTTATATTTTTGTTTATTGTATTAAACACTGGAAAATCATGTTTTTGACTAAACCGGGCCTTTTAAGATAATCATAAACAAAAAATGCATATGGTTAATCTAAATATTTTTTGTAAATAATATGCTTCATTGAATCACCATGGTTGAAGAAATTCATTGACATCCTGAAAAAAACCTTGTATCTCAGGTGTTGAGTCATTAGGCCCACATGCCAATAGATCTGCAAATATATATTGTTTTCAATTCCTGAAAGTTTTGGAGATACTAGGTTTATCTAGGATACTAGGTTTATGCCTCTCCACCGTGTGTAGGCCTACACTGTTACGTATTAGGCTTACACATCCAGTTACCCTTTCACGCACAGTCTGCTCTTGGTGAGTGGGAGTTGGAGGTTACAGACAGAGATTGTTTTCATCCGTTGAAATAGATTCAGTCTTCCTAGAAGAATACTAACATTCTATTGATTTTCAGTTACTTTTCTCCTGAGGAATGAAACTGTAATGACAGAGACATTTTCTATTGTCAAGGGTACTACTCACAGGCCCATTCTGTAGGCGAGCGCTCCCATAAGGCTCCCATAAGGCTTGCTCTATCTGTGGCGCCACCTGCCCACTTTACACTTTTGTCAGTAAACATTGCTCCAACATTCCATCAATGGTTTTATAACGAAGTCTATAATGACAGCAGGGTGCTCTGTCTATTATTCGTAAACCCCATAACCTTGAATAACTTTGACCCTGTGGTCTATTCTCCACAGTACAAGTGACTAAGGAATGGGTGATGAATAGCACCTACTGTATTCTCCCATTGAGGCTCCCCCTCAAACTGTACAGTCAATGGTGCACTGAAACGGTTTTAATCACCTTCATTGAACTGAGTGAGGTCATACACACCAATGTCCCGAGAGCCATGAGAAATAATGCACCACTTCTAAAGTGAGGGTGCTATTTTTCACTTCTATTTACCATGAGGTTGGGTTGTGATTGGTGTAATAAATCATAATGTGTTCGGCACAGTAACATGCATGCCTTCCCGTCGCTCTTTCTTTGCATCCACACATGCAGGCTGTAAGAGGAATTGTTTCATGCTCAAAGGTCAACGGTCACAATCAGTATATCTGGGTTGTGTTCAGTAGGCATCAAACGAATGAAAGTTGACAAAAACGGAGAGGGACTACCTGGGTCGTATTCATTAGTGCACACCGCTACGGAAAATTAAATAAGGTTTTCTTATTGGACAAGTATAGGTAGTCCCTCCCCCTTTCAGTCTGTTTTCTGCCATTTGTTGGCTAGTGTATATGACACTGAACTTGACCAATAAGAAACGCTCATTTTTGTTTTCCATTGTATAACATTTTAAACCAGTTTCCACCATGTCCCCTAATGAACACAACCCCGCTGCCTGCGTCACATATCATCATACCATTCAAGATGGCACAGTCGAATGATATCATCCTTTACAATTCCAAGGTTAAAGTGGAACCGTCTGGACTGTGTGCCTGAAGTCCATGTCCGTGCCAGCCTCCAGGTTGAAGTGCATGGATGCTTTGACAAGAAATCTCATTACTCGAATGATGTTTTTCCATTTCATGTGGCCAGCAACATATGCTCTGCAACGTTGGGGCATATGGTACTTTGTGCAAGAACTCTTTGTCTCTTTGAGATGGGGAGGCAATCATGCCAGTCGAAAATGCACAACCACAGCCATCTGCTCTTTACCTGGTTGGGCGTAGAGAAACACAGCCATCTGCTCTTTACTGGGTTGGGCTGCTCTTTACCGTGTTGGGCTGCTCTTTACTGTGTTGGACTGCTCTTTACGTGTTGGGCTGCTCTTTACGTGTTGGGCTGCTCTTTACTGTGTTGGGCTGCTCTTTACGTGTGGGGCTGCTCTTTAGCGGGTTGGGCTGCTCTTTACCGGGTTGGGCTGCTCTTTACCGGGTTGGGCTGCTCTTTACCTGGTTGGGCTACTCTTTACCGTGTTGGGCTGCTCTTTACTGTGTTGGGCTGCTCTTTACGTGTTGGGCTACTCTTCACCGTGTTGGGCTGCTCTTTACCGTGTTGGGCTGCTCTTTACGTGTTGGGCTACTCTTTACCGTGTTAGGCTACTCTTTACCGGGTTGGCCTGCTCTTTACCGTGTGAGGCTGCTCTTTACCATGTTGGGCTGCTCTTTACCGGGTTGGGCTACTCTTTACCGTGTTGGGCTGCTCTTTACCGGGTTGGGCTGCTCTTTACCGTGTTGGGCTGCTCTTTACCGGGTTGGGCTGCTCTTTACCTGGTTGGGCTGCTCTTTACCGTGTTGGGCTGCTCTTTACCGTGTTGGGCTGCTCTTTACGTGTTGGGCTGCTCTTTACTGTGTTGGGCTGCTCTTTACGTGTGGGGCTGCTCTTTACCGTGTTGGGCTGCTCTTTATGTGTTGGGCTGCTCTTTACCGGGTTGGGCTGCTCTTTACCCGCTTGAGCTACTCTTTACCGTGGTGGGCTGCTCTTTACTGTGTTGGGCTGCTCTTTACCGGGATGGGCTGCTCTTTACCTGGTTGGGCTACTCTTTACCGTGTTGGGCTGCTCTTTACCGGGTTGGGCTGCTCTTTACCGGGTTGGGCTGCTCTTTACCATGTGGGGCTGCTCTTTACCGGGTTGGGCTGCTCTTTACCTGGTTGGGCTACTCTTTACCGTGTTGGGCTGCTCTTTACGTGTTGGGCTGCTCTTTACGTGTTGGGCTGCTCTTTACCGTGTTGGGCTACTCTTTACCGGGTTGGGCTGCTCTTTACCGTGTGGGGCTGCTCTTTACCGTGTTGGGCTACTCTTTACCGGGTTGGGCTGCTCTTTACCGTGTGGGGCTGCTCTTTACCGTGTTGGGCTGCTCTTTACCTGGTTGGGCTACTCTTTACCGTGTTGGGCTGCTCTTTACCGTGTTGGGCTGCTCTTTACGTGTTGGGCTGCTCTTTACCGTGTTGGGCTGCTCTTTACCGTGTTGGGCTGCTCTTTACGTGTTGGGCTACTCTTTACCGTGTTGGGCTACTCTTTACCGGGTTGGGCTGCTCTTTACCGTGTGGGGCTGCTCTTTACCGTGTGGGGCTGCTGTTTACCGTGTTGGGCTGCTCTTTACCTTGTTGGGCTGCTCTTTACCGGGTTGGGCTGCTCTTTACCTGGTTGGGCTACTCTTTACCGTGTTGGGCTGCTCTTTACCGTGTTGGGCTGCTCTTTACGTGTTGGGCTGCTCTTTACCGGGTTGGGCTGCTCTTTACCGTGTGGGGCTGCTCTTTACCGTGTGGGGCTGCTCTTTACCGTGTCGGGCTGCTCTTTACCGGGTTGGGCTGCTCTTTACCTGGTTGGGCTACTCTTTACCGTGTTGGGCTGCTCTTTACCGTGTTGGGCTGCTCTTTACGTGTTGGGCTACTCTTTACCGTGTTAGGCTACTCTTTACCGTGTTGGGCTGCTCTTTACCGTGTTGGGCTGCTCTTTACGTGTTGGGCTGCTCTTTACCGTGTTGGGCTGCTCTTTACCGTGTGGGGCTGCTCTTTACCGTGTGGGGCTGCTCTTTACCGTGTCGGGCTGCTCTTTACCGGGTTGGGCTGCTCTTTACCTGGTTGGGCTACTCTTTACCGTGTTGGGCTGCTCTTTACCGTGTTGGGCTGCTCTTTACGTGTTGGGCTACTCTTTACCGTGTTGGGCTGCTCTTTACCGTGTTGGGCTGCTCTTTACGTGTTGGGCTACTCTTTACCGTGTTAGGCTACTCTTTACCGGGTTGGGCTGCTCTTTACCGTGTTGGGCTGCTCTTTACCGTGTTGGGCTGCTCTTTACCGTGTTGGGCTGCTCTTTACGTGTTGGGCTACTCTTTACCGTGTTAGGCTACTCTTTACCGGGTTGGCCTGCTCTTTACCGTGTGGGGCTGCTCTTTACGTGTTGGGCTGCTCTTTACCGGGTTGGGCTGCTCTTTACCCGCTTGAGCTACTCTTTACCGTGGTGGGCTGCTCTTTACTGTGTTGGGCTGCTCTTTACCGGGATGGGCTGCTCTTTACCTGGTTGGGCTACTCTTTACCGTGTTGGGCTGCTCTTTACTGGGTTGGGCTGCTCTTTACCGGGTTGGGCTGCTCTTTACCATGTGGGGCTGCTCTTTACCGGGTTGGGCTGCTCTTTACCTGGTTGGGCTACTCTTTACCGTGTTGGGCTGCTCTTTACGGTGTTGGGCTGCTCTTTACGTGTTGGGCTACTCTTTACCGTGTTGGGCTACTCTTTACCGGGTTGGGCTGCTCTTTACCGTGTGGGGCTGCTCTTTACCGTGTTGGGCTACTCTTTACCGGGTTGGGCTGCTCTTTACCGTGTGGGGCTGCTCTTTACCGTGTTGGGCTGCTCTTTACCTGGTTGGGCTACTCTTTACCGTGTTGGGCTGCTCTTTACCGTGTTGGGCTGCTCTTTACGTGTTGGGCTGCTCTTTACGTGTTGGGCTACTCTTTACCGTGTTGGGCTACTCTTTACCGGGTTGGGCTGCTCTTTACCGTGTGGGGCTGCTCTTTACCGTGTGGGGCTGCTGTTTACCATGTTGGGCTACTCTTTACCGTGTTAGGCTACTCTTTACCGGGTTGGGCTACTCTTTACCGTGTTGGGCTGCTCTTTACCGTGTTGGGCTGCTCTTTACGTGTTGGGCTACTCTTTACCGTGTTAGGCTACTCTTTACCGGGTTGGCCTGCTCTTTACCGTGTGGGGCTGCTCTTTACGTGTTGGGCTGCTCTTTACCGGGTTGGGCTGCTCTTTACCGTGTGGGGCTGCTCTTTACCGTGTTGGGCTGCTCTTTACCTGGTTGGGCTACTCTTTACCGTGTTGGGCTGCTCTTTACCGTGTTGGGCTGCTCTTTACGTGTTGGGCTGCTCTTTACGTGTTGGGCTACTCTTTACCGTGTTGGGCTACTCTTTACCGGGTTGGGCTGCTCTTTACCGTGTGGGGCTGCTCTTTACCGTGTGGGGCTGCTGTTTACCATGTTGGGCTACTCTTTACCGTGTTGGGCTACTCTTTACCGGGTTGGGCTACTCTTTACCGTGTTGGGCTGCTCTTTACCGTGTTGGGCTGCTCTTTACGTGTTGGGCTACTCTTTACCGTGTTAGGCTACTCTTTACCGGGTTGGCCTGCTCTTTACCGTGTGGGGCTGCTCTTTACGTGTTGGGCTGCTCTTTACTGTGTTGGGGTTGGGCTGCTCTTTACCCGCTTGAGCTACTCTTTACCGTGGTGGGCTGCTCTTTACTGTGTTGGGCTGCTCTTTACCGGGATGGGCTGCTCTTTACCTGGTTGGGCTACTCTTTACCGTGTTGGGCTGCTCTTTACTGGGTTGGGCTGCTCTTTACCGGGTTGGGCTGCTCTTTACCATGTGGGGCTGCTCTTTACCGGGTTGGGCTGCTCTTTACCTGGTTGGGCTACTCTTTACCGTGTTGGGCTGCTCTTTACGGTGTTGGGCTGCTCTTTACGTGTTGGGCTACTCTTTACCGTGTTGGGCTACCGTGTTGGGCTACTCTTTACCGGGTTGGGCTGCTCTTTACCGTGTGGGGCTGCTCTTTACCGTGTTGGGCTACTCTTTACCGGTGTTGGGCTGCTCTTTACCGTGTGGGCTGCTCTTTACCTCTTTACCGTGTTGGGGGCTGCTCTTTTTACCTTTACCGTGTTGGGCTGCTACGTGTTGGGCTACCGTGTTGGGCTGCTACCGTGTTGGGCTGCTCTTTACGTGTTGGGCTGCTCTTTACCGTGTTGGGCTTTACCGTGTTCTTTACCGGGTTGGGCTGCTCTTTACCGTGTGGGGCTGCTCTTTACCGTGTGGGGCTGCTGTTTACCGTGTTGGGCTGCTCTTTACCGTGTTGTGCTGCTCTTTACCGTGTTGGGCTGCTCTTTACGTGTTGGGCTGCTCTTTACCGGGTTGGGCTGCTCTTTACCGTGTGAGGCTGCTCTTTACCGTGTGGGGCTGCTCTTTACCGTGTCGGGCTGCTCTTTACCGGGTTGGGCTGCTCTTTACCTGGTTGGGCTACTCTTTACCGTGTTGGGCTGCTCTTTACCGTGTTGGGCTGCTCTTTACGTGTTGGGCTACTCTTTACCGTGTTGGGCTGCTCTTTACCGTGTTGGGCTGCTCTTTACGTGTTGGGCTACTCTTTACCGTGTTAGGCTGCTCTTTACCGGGTTGGCCTGCTCTTTACCGTGTGGGGCTGCTCTTTACCATGTTGGGCTGCTCTTTACCGGGTTGGGCTACTCTTTACCGTGTTGGGCTGCTCTTTACCGGGTTGGGCTGCTCTTTACCTGGTTGGGCTACTCTTTACCGTGTTGGGCTGCTCTTTACCGTGTTGGGCTGCTCTTTACGTGTTGGGCTACTCTTTACCGTGTTGGGCTGCTCTTTACCGTGTTGGGCTGCTCTTTACGTGTTGGGCTACTCTTTACCGTGTTAGGCTACTCTTTACCGGGTTGGGCTGCTCTTTACCGTGTTGGGCTGCTCTTTACCGTGTTGGGCTGCTCTTTACGTGTTGGGCTACTCTTTACTGTGTTAGGCTACTCTTTACCGGGTTGGCCTGCTCTTTACCGTGTGGGGCTGCTCTTTACGTGTTGGGCTGCTCTTTACCGGGTTGGGCTGCTCTTTACCCGCTTGAGCTACTCTTTACCGTGGTGGGCTGCTCTTTACTGTGTTGGGCTGCTCTTTACCGGGATGGGCTGCTCTTTACCTGGTTGGGCTACTCTTTACCGTGTTGGGCTGCTCTTTACTGGGTTGGGCTGCTCTTTACCGGGTTGGGCTGCTCTTTACCTGGTTGGGCTACTCTTTACCGTGTTGGGCTGCTCTTTACGGTGTTGGGCTGCTCTTTACGTGTTGGGCTACTCTTTACCGTGTTGGGCTACTCTTTACCGGGTTGGGCTGCTCTTTACCGTGTGGGGCTGCTCTTTACCGTGTTGGGCTACTCTTTACCGGGTTGGGCTGCTCTTTACCGTGTGGGGCTGCTCTTTACCGTGTTGGGCTGCTCTTTACCTGGTTGGGCTACTCTTTACCGTGTTGGGCTGCTCTTTACCGTGTTGGGCTGCTCTTTACGTGTTGGGCTGCTCTTTACGTGTTGGGCTACTCTTTACCGTGTTGGGCTACTCTTTACCGGGTTGGGCTGCTCTTTACCGTGTGGGGCTGCTCTTTACCGTGTGGGGCTGCTGTTTACCATGTTGGGCTACTCTTTACCGTGTTAGGCTACTCTTTACCGGGTTGGGCTACTCTTTACCGTGTTGGGCTGCTCTTTACCGTGTTGGGCTGCTCTTTACGTGTTGGGCTACTCTTTACCGTGTTAGGCTACTCTTTACCGGGTTGGCCTGCTCTTTACCGTGTGGGGCTGCTCTTTACGTGTTGGGCTGCTCTTTACCGGGTTGGGCTGCTCTTTACCCGCTTGAGCTACTCTTTACCGTGGTGGGCTGCTCTTTACTGTGTTGGGCTGCTCTTTACCGGGATGGGCTGCTCTTTACCTGGTTGGGCTACTTTCTTTACCGTGTTGGGCTGCTCTTTACTGGGTTGGGCTGCTCTTTACGTGTTGGGCTGCTCTTTACCGGGTTGGGCTGCTCTTTACCATGTGGGGCTGCTCTTTACCGGGTTGGGCTGCTCTTTACCTGGTTGGGCTACTCTTTACCGTGTTGGGCTGCTCTTTACGGTGTTGGGCTGCTCTTTACGTGTTGGGCTGCTCTTTACCGTGTTGGGCTACTCTTTACCGGGTTGGGCTGCTCTTTACCGTGTGGGGCTGCTCTTTACCGTGTTGGGCTACTCTTTACCGGGTTGGGCTGCTCTTTACCGTGTGGGGCTGCTCTTTACCGTGTTGGGCTGCTCTTTACCTGGTTGGGCTACTCTTTACCGTGTTGGGCTGCTCTTTACCGTGTTGGGCTGCTCTTTACGTGTTGGGCTGCTCTTTACGTGTTGGGCTACTCTTTACCGTGTTGGGCTACTCTTTACCGTGTTGGGCTACTCTTTACCGGGTTGGGCTGCTCTTTACCGTGTGGGGCTGCTCTTTACCGTGTTGGGCTGCTCTTTACGTGTTGGGCTACTCTTTACCGTGTTAGGCTACTCTTTACCGGGTTGGGCTGCTCTTTACCGTGTTGGGCTGCTCTTTACCGTGTTGGGCTGCTCTTTACGTGTTGGGCTACTCTTTACCGTGTTAGGCTACTCTTTACCGGGTTGGCCTGCTCTTTACCGTGTGGGGCTGCTCTTTACGTGTTGGGCTGCTCTTTACCGGGTTGGGCTGCTCTTTACCCGCTTGAGCTACTCTTTACCGTGGTGGGCTGCTCTTTACTGTGTTGGGCTGCTCTTTACCGGGATGGGCTGCTCTTTACCTGGTTGGGCTACTCTTTACCGTGTTGGGCTGCTCTTTACTGGGTTGGGCTGCTCTTTACCGGGTTGGGCTGCTCTTTACCATGTGGGGCTGCTCTTTACCGGGTTGGGCTGCTCTTTACCTGGTTGGGCTACTCTCTTTACCGTGTTGGGCTGCTCTTTACGGTGTTGGGCTGCTCTTTACGTGTTGGGCTACTCTTTACCGTGTTGGGCTACTCTTTACCGGGTTGGGCTGCTCTTTACCGTGTGGGGCTGCTCTTTACCGGGTTGGGCTGCTCTTTACCGTGTTGGGGCTGCTCTTTACCGTGTTGGGCTGCTCTTTACCTGGTTGGGCTACTCTTTACCGTGTTGGGCTGCTCTTTACCGTGTTGGGCTGCTCTTTACGTGTTGGGCTGTTCTTTACGTGTTGGGCTACTCTTTACCGTGTTGGGCTACTCTTTACCGGGTTGGGCTGCTCTTTACCGTGTGGGCTGCTCTTTACCGTGTGGGGCTGCTGTTTACCATGTTGGGCTACTCTTTACCGTGTTAGGCTACTCTTTACCGGGTTGGGCTGCTCTTTACCGTGTTGGGCTGCTTTACCGTGTTACCGTGTTGGGCTGCTCTTTACGTGTTGGGCTACTCTTTACCGTGTTAGGCTACTCTTTACCGGGTTGGCCTGCTCTTTACCGTGTGGGGCTGCTCTTTACGTGTTGGGCTGCTCTTTACCGGGTTGGGCTGCTCTTTACCCGCTTGAGCTACTCTTTACCGTGGTGGGCTGCTCTTTACCGGGTTGGGCTGCTCTTTACCTGGTTGGGCTACTCTTTACCGTGTTGGGCTGCTCTTTACGTGTTGGGCTACTCTTTACCGTGTTGGGCTGCTCTTTACCGTGTTGGGCTGCTCTTTACGTGTTGGGCTACTCTTTACCGTGTTAGGCTACTCTTTACCGGGTTGGGCTGCTCTTTACCGTGTTGGGCTGCTCTTTACCGTGTTGGGCTGCTCTTTACGTGTTGGGCTACTCTTTACTGTGTTAGGCTACTCTTTACCGGGTTGGCCTGCTCTTTACCGTGTGGGGCTGCTCTTTACGTGTTGGGCTGCTCTTTACCGGGTTGGGCTGCTCTTTACCCGCTTGAGCTACTCTTTACCGTGGTGGGCTGCTCTTTACTGTGTTGGGCTGCTCTTTACCGGGATGGGCTGCTCTTTACCTGGTTGGGCTACTCTTTACCGTGTTGGGCTGCTCTTTACTGGGTTGGGCTGCTCTTTACCGGGTTGGGCTGCTCTTTACCTGGTTGGGCTACTCTTTACCGTGTTGGGCTGCTCTTTACGGTGTTGGGCTGCTCTTTACGTGTTGGGCTACTCTTTACCGTGTTGGGCTACTCTTTACCGGGTTGGGCTGCTCTTTACCGTGTGGGGCTGCTCTTTACCGTGTTGGGCTACTCTTTACCGGGTTGGGCTGCTCTTTACCGTGTGGGGCTGCTCTTTACCGTGTTGGGCTGCTCTTTACCTGGTTGGGCTACTCTTTACCGTGTTGGGCTGCTCTTTACCGTGTTGGGCTGCTCTTTACGTGTTGGGCTGCTCTTTACGTGTTGGGCTACTCTTTACCGTGTTGGGCTACTCTTTACCGGGTTGGGCTGCTCTTTACCGTGTGGGGCTGCTCTTTACCGTGTGGGGCTGCTGTTTACCATGTTGGGCTACTCTTTACCGTGTTAGGCTACTCTTTACCGGGTTGGGCTACTCTTTACCGTGTTGGGCTGCTCTTTACCGTGTTGGGCTGCTCTTTACGTGTTGGGCTACTCTTTACCGTGTTAGGCTACTCTTTACCGGGTTGGCCTGCTCTTTACCGTGTGGGGCTGCTCTTTACGTGTTGGGCTGCTCTTTACCGGGTTGGGCTGCTCTTTACCCGCTTGAGCTACTCTTTACCGTGGTGGGCTGCTCTTTACTGTGTTGGGCTGCTCTTTACCGGGATGGGCTGCTCTTTACCTGGTTGGGCTACTCTTTACCGTGTTGGGCTGCTCTTTACTGGGTTGGGCTGCTCTTTACCGGGTTGGGCTGCTCTTTACCATGTGGGGCTGCTCTTTACCGGGTTGGGCTGCTCTTTACCTGGTTGGGCTGCTCTTTACCGTGTTGGGCTGCTCTTTACGGTGTTGGGCTGCTCTTTACGTGTTGGGCTACTCTTTACCGTGTTGGGCTACTCTTTACCGGGTTGGGCTGCTCTTTACCGTGTGGGGCTGCTCTTTACCGGGTTGGGCTGCTCTTTACCGTGTGGGGCTGCTCTTTACCGTGTTGGGCTGCTCTTTACCTGGTTGGGCTACTCTTTACCGTGTTGGGCTGCTCTTTACCGTGTTGGGCTGCTCTTTACGTGTTGGGCTGCTCTTTACGTGTTGGGCTACTCTTTACCGTGTTGGGCTACTCTTTACCGGGTTGGGCTGCTCTTTACCGTGTGGGGCTGCTCTTTACCGTGTGGGGCTGCTGTTTACCATGTTGGGCTACTCTTTACCGTGTTAGGCTACTCTTTACCGGGTTGGGCTACTCTTTACCGTGTTGGGCTGCTCTTTACCGTGTTGGGCTGCTCTTTACGTGTTGGGCTACTCTTTACCGTGTTAGGCTACTCTTTACCGGGTTGGCCTGCTCTTTACCGTGTGGGGCTGCTCTTTACGTGTTGGGCTGCTCTTTACCGGGTTGGGCTGCTCTTTACCCGCTTGAGCTACTCTTTACCGTGGTGGGCTGCTCTTTACTGTGTTGGGCTGCTCTTTACCGGGATGGGCTGCTCTTTACCTGGTTGGGCTACTCTTTACCGTGTTGGGCTGCTCTTTACTGGGTTGGGCTGCTCTTTACCGGGTTGGGCTGCTCTTTACCATGTGGGGCTGCTCTTTACCGGGTTGGGCTGCTCTTTACCTGGTTGGGCTACTCTTTACCGTGTTGGGCTGCTCTTTACGGTGTTGGGCTGCTCTTTACGTGTTGGGCTACTCTTTACCGTGTTGGGCTACTCTTTACCGGGTTGGGCTGCTCTTTACCGTGTGGGGCTGCTCTTTACCGTGTTGGGCTACTCTTTACCGGGTTGGGCTGCTCTTTACCGTGTGGGGCTGCTCTTTACCGTGTTGGGCTGCTCTTTACCTGGTTGGGCTACTCTTTACCGTGTTGGGCTGCTCTTTACCGTGTTGGGCTGCTCTTTACGTGTTGGGCTGCTCTTTACGTGTTGGGCTACTCTTTACCGTGTTGGGCTACTCTTTACCGGGTTGGGCTGCTCTTTACCGTGTGGGGCTGCTCTTTACCGTGTGGGGCTGCTGTTTACCATGTTGGGCTGCTCTTTACCGTGTTGTGCTGCTCTTTACCGTGTTGGGCTGCTCTTTACGTGTTGGGCTGCTCTTTACCGGGTTGGGCTGCTCTTTACCGTGTGGGGCTGCTCTTTACCGTGTGGGGCTGCTCTTTACCGTGTCGGGCTGCTCTTTACCGGGTTGGGCTGCTCTTTACCTGGTTGGGCTACTCTTTACCGTGTTGGGCTGCTCTTTACCGTGTTGGGCTGCTCTTTACGTGTTGGGCTACTCTTTACCGTGTTGGGCTGCTCTTTCGTGTTTACTCCGTGTTGGGCTGCTCTTTACGTGTTGGGCTGCTCTTTCGTGTTTTACCGTGTTAGGCTGCTCTTTACCGGGTTGGCCTGCTCTTTACCGTGTGGGGCTGCTCTTTACCATGTTGGGCTGCTCTTTACCGGGTTGGGCTACTCTTTACCGTGTTGGGCTGCTCTTTACCGGGTTGGGCTGCTCTTTACCTGGTTGGGCTACTCTTTACCGTGTTGGGCTGCTCTTTACCGTGTTGGGCTGCTCTTTACGTGTTGGGCTACTCTTTACCGTGTTGGGCTGCTCTTTACCGTGTTGGGCTGCTCTTTACGTGTTGGGCTACTCTTTACCGTGTTAGGCTACTCTTTACCGGGTTGGGCTGCTCTTTACCGTGTTGGGCTGCTCTTTACCGTGTTGGGCTGCTCTTTACGTGTTGGGCTACTCTTTACTGTGTTAGGCTACTCTTTACCGGGTTGGCCTGCTCTTTACCGTGTGGGGCTGCTCTTTACGTGTTGGGCTGCTCTTTACCGGGTTGGGCTGCTCTTTACCCGCTTGAGCTACTCTTTACCGTGGTGGGCTGCTCTTTACCGGGATGGGCTGCTCTTTACCTGGTTGGGCTACTCTTTACCGTGTTGGGCTGCTCTTTACTGGGTTGGGCTGCTCTTTACCGGGTTGGGCTGCTCTTTACCTGGTTGGGCTACTCTTTACCGTGTTGGGCTGCTCTTTACGGTGTTGGGCTGCTCTTTACGTGTTGGGCTACTCTTTACCGTGTTGGGCTACTCTTTACCGGGTTGGGCTGCTCTTTACCGTGTGGGGCTGCTCTTTACCGTGTTGGGCTACTCTTTACCGGGTTGGGCTGCTCTTTACCGTGTGGGGCTGCTCTTTACCGTGTTGGGCTGCTCTTTACCTGGTTGGGCTACTCTTTACCGTGTTGGGCTGCTCTTTACCGTGTTGGGCTGCTCTTTACGTGTTGGGCTGCTCTTTACGTGTTGGGCTACTCTTTACCGTGTTGGGCTACTCTTTACCGGGTTGGGCTGCTCTTTACCGTGTGGGGCTGCTCTTTACCGTGTGGGGCTGCTGTTTACCATGTTGGGCTACTCTTTACCGTGTTAGGCTACTCTTTACCGGGTTGGGCTGCTCTTTACCGTGTTGGGCTGCTCTTTACCGTGTTGGGCTGCTCTTTACGTGTTGGGCTACTCTTTACCGTGTTAGGCTACTCTTTACCGGGTTGGCCTGCTCTTTACCGTGTGGGGCTGCTCTTTACGTGTTGGGCTGCTCTTTACCGGGTTGGGCTGCTCTTTACCCGCTTTGAGCTACTCTTTACCGTGGTGGGCTGCTCTTTACTGTGTTGGGCTGCTCTTTACCGGGATGGGCTGCTCTTTACCTGGTTGGGCTACTCTTTACCGTGTTGGGCTGCTCTTTACTGGGTTGGGCTGCTCTTTACCGGGTTGGGCTGCTCTTTACCATGTGGGGCTGCTCTTTACCGGGTTGGGCTGCTCTTTACCTGGTTGGGCTACTCTTTACCGTGTTGGGCTGCTCTTTACGGTGTTGGGCTGCTCTTTACGTGTTGGGCTACTCTTTACCGTGTTGGGCTACTCTTTACCGGGTTGGGCTGCTCTTTACCGTGTGGGGCTGCTCTTTACCGTGTTGGGCTACTCTTTACCGGGTTGGGCTGCTCTTTACCGTGTGGGGCTGCTCTTTACCGTGTTGGGCTGCTCTTTACCTGGTTGGGCTACTCTTTACCGTGTTGGGCTGCTCTTTACCGTGTTGGGCTGCTCTTTACGTGTTGGGCTGCTCTTTACGTGTTGGGCTACTCTTTACCGTGTTGGGCTACTCTTTACCGTGTTGGGCTACTCTTTACCGGGTTGGGCTGCTCTTTACCGTGTGGGGCTGCTCTTTACCGTGTGGGGCTGCTGTTTACCATGTTGGGCTGCTCTTTACCGTGTTGGGCTGCTCTTTACCGGGTTGGGCTGCTCTTTACCTGGTTGGGCTACTCTTTACCGTGTTGGGCTGCTCTTTACCGTGTTGGGCTGCTCTTTACGTGTTGGGCTACTCTTTACCGTGTTGGGCTGCTCTTTACCGTGTTGGGCTGCTCTTTACGTGTTGGGCTACTCTTTACCGTGTTGGGCTACTCTTTACTTGGTTGGGCTGCTCTTTACCGTGTGGGGCTGCTCTTTACCGTGTGGGGCTGCTCTTTACCGTGTTGGGCTGCTCTTTACCGTGTTGGGCTGCTCTTTACTGTGTTGGGCTGCTCTTTACCTGGTTGGGCTACTCTTTACCGTGTTGGGCTGCTCTTTACCGTTTTGGGCTGCTCTTTACGTGTTGGGCTACTCTTTACAATGTTGGGCTACTCTTTACCGGGTTGAACTGCTCTTTACCGTGTTGAGCTGCTCTTTACCGGGTTGGGCTACTCTTTACCGGGTTGAGCTGCTCATTTAGAATGCATTGATCTCTGTCTGTTGTTTGTCTGACTCAACAGATGGTCATTACAACTGGTGCAGTCCTCTGTACTGGCAAAAGCAGTAACTGGATTGCTCTTTAGGATTGATAGGAAGATTTTCAAAAGAGAAGCAACAAAGCTACAAGTATAGTATATGATCACCTTGACGTAGTAAGGCTTCTGTTCCAATTGCAGGCATTCTGTAGATTAGGGGTCGGCAAAAACCGTCCGGCGAGTAATTTTTTTAAATACACTGACCGAACAGTATATTAGGTACACCCATCTAGTGCCGGGTTAGATCTCCAGAACAGCCTGAAATCTTCTGGGCATTCTAGAAAGTGTCAGAAACGTTCCACAGGGAGGTTGGTCCATGTTGACGCGATGGCATCAAGCTGTTGCTGCAGATTGGATGGCAGTATGCTGCGAACAGCCCGTTCCATCTCATCCCAAAGATGCTCTATTGGGCTGCGGTCTGGGGACTGCGCAGGCCACTCAAGAACTCGCTGTCATGTTCCAGGCAATGTTTTTCCACTCCTCAATTGTCCAGTGTTAGTTATCACGTGCCCACTAGAGATGCTTCTTTTTGTTTTTAGCTGATAAGAGTGGAACCCAAGTGTGGTCGTCTGCTGCAATAGCCCATCCATGAAAAGGATTGACGAGTTGTGCCTTCCGAGATGCCGTTCTGCACACCGCTGTTGTACTGCACCGTTATTTGTCTGTTTGTGGCTCGCCTGTTAGCTTGAACGACTCTTGCCATTCTCCTTCAACCTCTCTCATCAATGAGCTATTTTTGCCCACAGGACTGCATCTGACTGGATGTTTTTTGTTTGTCGCACTATTCTCTGTAAACTGTAGGAGGGTGCCCAGGAGGGCGGACATTTCTGAGATACTGGATCCGGCACCGACGATCATACCACGCTCAGTCGCTTAGGTCACTCGTTTTGCCTATTCTAACATTCAATCGAACAGTAACTGAATGCCTCGATGCCTGTCTGCCTGCTTTATAAAGCAAGCCGGGGTGGCAGGGTAGCCTAGTGGTTAGAGCGTTGGACTAGTAACCGGAAGGTTGCAAGTTCAAACCCCCGAGCTGACAAGGTTCAAATCTGTCGTTCTGCCCCTGAACAGGCAGTTAACCCACTGTTCCTAGGCCATCATTGAAATTAAGAGTTTGTTCTTAACTGACTTGCCTAGTTAAATAAAGGTAAAAAATCTAAATAAAAGCCACGGCCACCTGACTCACTTTGTAGAACTCATCCATACCTAATAAACTGTCCAGTGAATGTATATATATATATATATATATATATAGGAAATCTATTCCCAAGTATTCCCATGAATAAAAAAATAGACGTGATAGTGTCTCAATCTATTCAAAGAATAATTATTTTGGGGCTTATTTGTGCTCAATTTGCAGTGTTCCGGCCCCACAACTTCACCTTCGACAAAAATTGCCCCGCAGCTGAATCTAGTTGCCAATCCCTGCTGTAGATCCTGACCATAGCCACCAAGAGCAGTTGTTGGACTTGTCAGAGGAATGAAGGGTTCTTTGAGTACGCAAGTTGATCATGAGGGTATGCCGGTGATGGAAAATGGCCGGTCTTCTGGCTTTCCACCCTGTTCAAGAGGGCTCTTTTGTCTGAGATTGCCATTCACAAAGCCGTTCACAACCAAATTGCATGAGCAGAGGTGCATTGAGATTGCTCGTCCTATTCCACTCATGTGATATCGCCATAATTTCAACTGTGTTATCACAACACCTCTATAGTATTGCTGGTCCCTGATAATAAGCCTATGGAGCATATTGAGTGCAGTGTGATATTATTACAATCAGTTGCGACATGAAAAAGCTCATGAGTGACATCCTCATTGGTTTGCATCCATTAGGGGTACGGATGGGGCTGTCACTTCAAAGTTTATTATCGGTGAGACGGCAGACCAATGACAGGCTTCAGAAGCCTGATAAAGGCAGTTCACAGGCGTTTCTGACAGGGCAAAGACAGAGAGGAACCCGGAGGCTCCAACCGACACACGACGAGAACGAACAAACAATGCATGGAACATGTCTCCACGCCAGGCCGTTCAATGTAATTATCTGCCTGACATCAAACAGTCCGAATGTAATCAACAGTTCAAACAGCGAGAGAGAGAGAGAGAGAGAGAGACAAAAGAAGAACAGGAATCAAAGAGCAATGCATGTCAGACAAAAGACATTGATTAGGTATTGTATATACGACATAAGAGAGGTTATGGGTGTAAATGTGAGTCAGTCACACAACCACCATTGCCAACCTGGTCTCAGAGCATTTTGTATTATTCTGTATGTAAATCAGAGACACTCCATTTAATATGATATTTTGCGTTTCGTATGGCTCGATTAATTTGTGGATGTCCTTCAGCCATTTAGTATGATGTGTTACGAATTACAATTCATTGATATGTTACGAATTTGAAAAACGTACAATGCTACGATTTTGCAAAACGTACAATATGTTACAATTTTGCTAAACATATAATATGTTACAAATTCTAATTTGTTGTGTCTAATGTTGCCTAGGTAGCTAATGTTTACATTAGCTAGCTGGTTAACGTTAGCTAGGCTAGGGGTTAGAGTTAGCAGTTAGGATTAATTTTAGGATTTAGGTTAAAGGGCTAAAGTTTAGGGTTAGCTAGCATGCAGTTTCAAAGTACCTAAAAAGTTGTAAGTAGTTGAAAAGTTGCTAATTAGCTAAAATTCTAAAGTTTCCGTGATGAGATTCAAACACACAATCTTTGGCTGCTAGTCGTTTGCGTTATGTGCCTACCATCCACCCTGACCACCCACCCTTGTTTTTGCCTTAAGTAACCTTCTGTCTTACGTAACCATACTAAATGTAACATATAATAGTCATTTGAATGCCCCGGATTTAGGTTTACTTTGTTTACAGCTAGTCTATGAGACCAGGCTGCCATTCCGCACACCTCCACTATCTCATAGCATTATTAGCCTGTGTAACTACAATCATACCCACAGAGGAATAAAATATCACATCCAAATATATATACCTACTCATTCTAGGGTTTTTCTTTATTTTTAATATGTTATACATTGTAGAATAATAGTGAAGACATCAAACTATGATATAACACATATGGAATCATGTATTAACCAAAAAAGTGTCAAACAAATCCAAATATATTTCATATTTGAGATTCCTCAAAGTAGCCACCCTTTGCCTTGATGACAGCTTTGCACACTCTTGGCATTCTCTCAACCAGCTTCATGAGGTAGTCACCTAGAATGCATTTCAATTAACAGGTGTGTGTTGTTTAAAGCTAATTTGTGGAATTTCTTTCCTTCTTAATGCATTTGAGCAAAACAGTTATGTTGTGACAAGGTAGGAGTGGTATACAGAAGATAGCCCTATTTGGTAAAAGACCAAGTCCATATTATGGCAACAACAGCTTAAATAAGCAAATAGAAACAACAGTCCATCATTACTTTAAGGTAAGTCAATGCAGAAAATGTCAAGAACTTTAAAAGTTTCTTCAAGTGCAGTTGCAAAAAGTATCAAACGCTATGATGAAACTAGTTGTCATCAGGACCGCCACCGAAAGGAAGACCCAGCTTCACCTCTGCTGCAGAGGATACGTTCATTAGAGTTACCAGCCTCAGAAATCGGCAATTAACTGCACCTCAGATTGCAGCCCAAATGAATTCTTCCCAGAGTTCATGTAAGGACACATCTCAACATCAACTGTTCAGAGGAGACTGCGTGAATCTGGCCTTCATGGTCGAATTTCTGCAAAGAAACCACTACTAAAGGACACCAATGATAAGAAGAGACTTGCTTGGGCCAAGAAACACAAGAAATGGACTTTAGACTGGTGGAAATATGTGCTTTGGTCTGATGAGTCCAAATTTGAGATTTTGGTTCCAATCGCCGTGTCTTTGTGTGACGCAGAGTAGGTGAACGTATGATCTCCGCATGTGTGGTCCCACCGTGACGCATGGAGGTGGAGGTGTTATGGTGTGGGGGTGCTTTGCTGGTGACACTGTCAGTGATTTATTTAGAATTCAAGGCACACTTAACCAGCATGGCTACCGCAGCATTCTGCAGCGATATGCCAGTCCCACTAAGTGCTAACCAGATGGGTTATCATTTGTTTTTCAACAGGACAATGACCCAACACACCTCCAGGCTGTGTAAGGGCTATTTGACCAAGAAGGAGAGGGATGGAGTGCTGCATCAGATGACTGGCCTCCACAATCACTCAATCTCAACCCAATTGAGATGGCTTGGGATGAGTTGCTCAGCATATGTGGGAACTCCTTCAAGACTTTTGGAAAAGCATTCCAGGTGACTACCTCATGAAGCTTGTTGAGAGAATGCCAAGAGTATGCAAAGCTGTCATCAAGGCAAAGGGTAGCTACTTTGAAGAATCTCAAATATGAAATATATTTGGATTTGTTTGACACTTTTTTGACGTGTACTATATATACTTTTGACGTGTACTATATATATATATATATATATTAGATACATATATTATATACATAGAGGAAAATCACACTTTTTAAAGATGAATTATGACGCAAGATTTTGCAATGACACAGGTGATAGTGCTGGGTCTAAAATGACATTTCCCTCATTCCCCTGCAGCTATGTGCTAATACATTCCAGATGCTGTGATTACAGGGCTAATTAAACAAATGAATTCCGAGTCTCCTGTCACAGAACGGGATTTCCTGATTACTGCAGCAGAAATGAGCAAATGAACGCCTCTTTTGCATCCAACCATCAAGCTTTAAGAAACCCCAGAAGATGGCAACAACCAAAGAAAAGAAGAAAAGGGCATTAAAAGGAAACAATAGGTTTTAGTGAGCAAAGCAGCGTGGGATGTGGATGGTCCTCCAGCCAGCCACATCTGTGTTTCTGGGCCCACGTCCAGCCCTCTCGGGGGGGGTCAGAGGTGACCGTGTGCATTTTGCTGGGGCTATATTTAGACGCGGCCAGGCTGCGGCCAGGCCCCTCTGGTCGACAGAAGCCAACAGCCCGAGTGGCTTTACAAACATCAGCCTAAACACACTGACCATCTGTGTGTATTTATAGACAGCATATCTCTTGCATGTCAATGCATCTGTATTTTGATGGTGTCTTTATAATAAACGTAGTGACTGTTTAAGACTCAGAAGCAGTCACCAGTAGGAGTATGTTATAAGAGTCATCAGAAAGAGAAACATTTCTATGAGAGTTACTGTAGATTTCACTAATGTGATTTGAGAGCCTTCTCTTTGTTCAGGTTTAGAACACATCTACATGTTAAAGGCAACACATGCATTTTAATTGGCTTTTAGCGTTTTGATAATTTCCACTCATAAGATGCTATTAACAACTTCAAGAACCCCCATCAACCATCAGTGACACCTCACCACTTTCTATGTGTACTAAAGTGTAACTGTTCTGTGTCTACTGTATGTTTGCAGCAATGATTCTGTAAATACGTGTAGATGGGTAGTATAGACTCTGTAAGTGGATGTTCATATCAAAGTTTATTGGTACATTTATTGGTTTATTGAATGTCAACATCTCTTCAAGCCCTGGCCAAAACTCTCACTCCCTATGACACTGTAGTACTCCCTCACAGCTCCAGGTGCTGTATACTGTAGCATGTTGACGTTAATAAATTAAATGTAAAGTCCCCATATTTTAATTAATTTTACCTTTATTTTACTAGGCAAGTCAGTTAAGAACAAATTCTTATTTTCAATGACGGCCTAGGAACAGTAGGTTAACTGCCTGTTCAGGGGCAGAACGACAGATTTGTACATTGTCAGCTCGGGGATTTGCACTTGCAACCTTTCGGTTACTAGTCCAATGCTCTAACCACTAGGCTACCCTGCCGCCCCATATTTGGTGACTCTATTTGATATTTCTTATTCAATTCAGTCTGATATGAGCACGGTAGCCCCTATCTGCAAAAGCAGGAAATCTGCAGAAACCTGATTATCTTGGCTATTGATTAGTGCCTTCAATTATTTTGTATGGCTTACTACCATATATGGGCATAGACATTTGAATGGGCAGTCCAAGCTGATGACCTCTTTTCAAGATGGCTGCTACTTACATTCCAGTTAGCGTTGTGAAGCATAAACTAAATAAACACGGGATACTTTGATATACACCGAAAGCCGTGACTCCACAGATCATGAGGATATCTTATTTGTCTGTCTGTGAACTACTGTTATTGATCACCAGCCCCGAGAGTCAACATTTTTATTTTACGCAACGTTTTCACCAAACATCTTACAAGGTAAGCTTTGATTTGGTCTGTGTTTGAGCTATAGCTACATGGGGGGAATCAAATTCATCCTTAGGTAGGTAGGAACCACTCTGCTAATGCTATCTGATGATGTATTGTATGACGTAATGGCAACATCAAATGTCCACCGATTGACTATATCTTTGCGCATCAAAAATATGATGTTGCCTGCTTATGCAGGCATCTATATCCCCTGTATGTCCCCCGACACAAACACAATGTCTGAGAGAGGTTGGTGTTGTAGAATTTTAGTTTTTATAGTGAACAATAACTTTTAGGCACATCCAGTGTGCAAAAACAGTGCAATTACCACATTCGGACACTTGAAAGGACACTTGAATGTACCCTGGATAGCCCATAACACCACCACAATGTTTGAGCGAGGTTGAGATGGTAGAAATTGTGTTTATATACTGAACAAATAGCTTTTAGGGATTGCACATACAGTATGTAATAGCACTGGAATGATCTAATTTACAGACATATGCCGCTTTGGAGAGGTTTAGGGACACTTGGAAACGTTCAGGAAACCCCTGACACCACTTACTAAAACATCTGTCCATTTCTAGTTGTTAGGTCTATCAATCCCATTTTTTTTCAGATATGATTCACATGTTGTGGATGCCGTTTGATGTGTTTCCAACTCTAGTCATCAATAATTCACGTATAGCTTGTCAATGAAAGATGACTTTCTATATTTAAAAAATATATATTTTGTGTGTGCTTGATCTTGTGTATTCTGAACTATGTAACTCCTATCCATCTTCTGATTATTTCCTCATAATCTCCCAGATGTCTTCTGTCCAAATATACCATAGTTTTTGCATGTCAGAATCATGTAATTACACATGAATAGCAGTTACTTTTGGGTATATCTATTTAGGCGGACATATACAATTTGCCAGTACATTTAAGAGGTCATGAATCTTGCACTGGAGGCAGAACTGAGCGATTTTTGCTAGATGGGCCAGCTGCAAAGTCAAAATTAGTATATATGGTAAAAATTTATGGAAACAAACATGTGCTTTTTGGTTTTAATTTCAGGTTAGGTTTAGGCATTAGGGTTAAAAGCGTGGTCAGGGTTAAGGTTAGAGGTTTAACATCAGTTTTTATGACTTTGTGGCTGTGCCAACACAGGCACATCAGAATTGTTTATACATTTCAGCAGGAATCCATGAATACACTTGATGTAGTCTGTGAGAGCTGTTAAACAGAATCAGTAACCCCCTGAAGTGTATTCCCCATGTGTAAAGAGACCTGTTGAATGCAGTCTTCACTACATTGCATGTTAAAGCTAACCAAGTGGGCAAAATTGGTTGTAAAGATTTTCAGGCTCTTTCGTGGCATCGTAGTCCAATTGTGTACTGTTTGAAATGTAATGTTATTATTAGATGCTGACATCTTTCCCAGACATCTTGATGTAGTCATCAAAATATGTCTTCACATGATTTGACCTGATGTGCTTAGGCATTATCACCTTAACCAGAAAACCAGTTACCAACCAGAAAATTACGTCATTATGACTTCGCATGCCAAATGTGACGGTGATCATAACGTGGACCTGTTCCGTGGTTAGGTTCCGTGGTTGCCATGGTGCCGTGAGGTCGCCAAGGCAGAGAGCTCCTGTACATTTTGTAAATATTTAATAATTTGTAAGTGTTTTTTTGTAAAAAATATTTCTGTTGATAAATCCCAGTTTAGATCACATAGATAGACAGGATGGTCTTCAATGTCAAAGTCAACCGCAAGGCTCTCCAGAGGGTGGTTCGGTCTGCACAACGCATCACCGGGGGCAAACATGCCCTCCATGACACCTACAGCACCCGATGTCACAGGAAGGCCAAAAAGATCATCAAGGACAACAACCACCCGAGCCGCTGCCTGTTCACACTGCTATCATCCAGAAGGCAAGGTCAGTCAAAGCGGGGACCGAGAGACTGAAAAACAGCTTCTATCTCAAGGCCATCAGAGAGGCTGCTGCCTACACTGAGACCCAATCACTGGACACTTTAATAAATAAATTGATCACTAGTCACTTTAAACAATGCCACTTTAAATAATTAGACTTTAATAATGTTTACATATCTTACATTACTCATATGACATGTATATACTGTATTTTATACCATCTACTGCACCTTGCCTATGCCGTTTGACCATCGCTAATCCATATATTTATATGTACATATTGTCATTCACCCCTTTAGATTTGTGTGTATAAGGTAGCTGTTGGGGAATTGTTATATTACTGCACTGTTGGAACTAGAAGCACAAGCATTTTGCTCCACTCGCATTATTTCCTAACCATGTGTATGTGACCAATACAATTTGATTTGATTTACAAGACTGCTGATGAATCCATGTGTTTGCATTGGCCAGCTAGTTAGCTGGATGGCTCGTTTAAATAATGCAGCAGCAGCTCCGGCTTTTTAGTTTTACCTGCCGGTTGAAAGGTGGAGACGGCTGTGTCTGAGATGTCAGAGAGGCAGAGGGACTGGTCCTGACCACTGAGACGGCTGTGTCTGAGATGTCAGAGAGGCAGAGGGACTGGTCCTGACCACTGAGACGGCTGTGTCTGAGATGTCAGAGAGGCAGAGGGACTGGTCCTGACCACTGAGACTGCTGTGTCTGAGATGTCAGAGAGGCAGAGGGACTGGTCCTGACCACTGAGACTGCTGTGTCTGAGATGTCAGAGAGGCAGAGGGACTGGTCCTGACCACTGAGACTGCTGTGTCTGAGATGTCAGAGAGGCAGAGGGACTGGTCCTGACCACTGATACTGCTGTGTCTGAGATGTCAGAGAGGCAGAGAGACTGGTCCTGACCACTGAGACTGCTGTGTCTGAGATGTCAGAGAGGCAGAGGGACTGGTCCTGACCACTGAGACTGCTGTGTCTGAGATGTCAGAGAGGCAGAGGGACTGGTCCTGACCACTGATACTGCTGTGTCTGAGATGTCAGAGAGGCAGAGGGACTGGTCCTGACCACTGCTGATGTGTGGTTGAATTTCTGCCGCTCTACTGCAGCCGATGCATCACCCAGTTGGTACACTGTCGGCAATGGAGGATCAGCTACCTACGGAGGAGGATCAGCTACCTACGGAGGAGGATCAGCTACCTACGGAGGAGGATCAGCTACCTACGGAGGAGGATCAGCTACCTACGGAGGAGGATCAGCTACCTACGGAGGAGGAGCAGATACCTACGGAGGAGGATCAGCTACCTACGGAGGAGGATCAGCTACCTACGGAGGAGGATCAGCTACCTATGGAGGAGGATCAGCTACCTACGGAGGAGGAGCAGCTACCTACGGAGGAGTATCAGCTACCTACGGAGGAGGATCAGCTACCTACGGAGGAGGAGCGGCTACTATGGAGGAGGATCAGCTACCTACGGAGGAGGATCAGCTACCTACGGAGGAGGAGCGGCTACTATGGAGGAGTATCAGCTACCTACGGAGGAGTATCAGCTACCTACGGAGGAGGATCAGCTACCTACGGAGGAGGAGCAGCTACTATGGAGGAGGATCAGCTACCTACGGAGGAGGATCAGCTACCTACGGAGGAGGAGCAGCTACCTACGGAGGAGGATCAGCTACCTACGGAGGAGGATCAGCTACCTACGGAGGAGGATCAGCTACCTACGGAGGAGGATCAGATACCTACGGAGGAGGATCAGCTACCTACGGAGGAGGATCAGCTACCTACGGAGGAGGATCAGATACCTACGGAGGAGGATCAGCTACCTACGGAGGAGGATCAGATACCTACGGAGGAGGATCAGCTACCTACGGAGGAGGATCAGATACCTACGGAGGAGGATCAGCTACCTACGGAGGAGGATCAGCTACCTACGGAGGAGGAGCGACTACTATGGAGGAGGATCAGCTACCTACGGAGGAGGATCAGCTACCTACGGAGGAGGAGCGGCTACTATGGAGGAGTATCAGCTACCTACGGAGGAGTATCAGCTACCTACGGAGGAGGATCAGCTACCTACGGAGGAGGAGCAGCTACTATGGAGGAGGATCAGCTACCTATGGAGGAGGATCAGCTACCTACGGAGGAGGATCAGCTACCTACGGAGGAGGATCAGCTACCTACGGAGGAGGAGCAGCTACTATGGAGGAGGATCAGCTACCTACGGAGGAGGATCACCTACCTACGGAGGAGGAGCGGCTACTATGGAGGAGGATCAGCTACCTACGGAGGAGGAGCGGCTACTATGGAGGAGGATCAGCTACCTACGGAGGAGGAGCGGCTACTATGGAGGAACTGGCAACGTCGGACAAAGCGAAGGCCCTGATGAAGAGCTCCTGGCTTGTCTGACAGACTGACTTTCTCCCTGGCTGTACTGTACCATCGATGCGCCCTCCCCTCCGCTCAAGCCATACTGACTTTTCCAAACTGCCTCAACTCCAATTGTTTTCCATCGTCAATTTGTTATTCATTGATGAAAAATGCATTTTGTTAACAATAGGACCACAATGGAAATACGCTTCTAAACTTTTTTGTGTTATCCTCTATGATTTCTAAATGCATCGTATCCACATGTTATTTTTTTCTTCAAATACATCATGTCATATGACCTCCCATCAACAGTGAGACACGTTGTCTGAGGTATACATAAATCAGTAGAGAGGGACACAACAAACAGATGAAAAAGGTTCAACTGGCAGCACTAATTAACTGTTGATTGGTGGTAACGAGGGTAAATGGGCATGCTTACCACGCCTTGTTGCCGGTTAAGTTTTAATTAACACTGACCTGATTGAAACAGAATTGCATGAGTGGAAATATAGGGTGTTCCTTGATTGGCATGCAAAAAATATATAACCCTGTGTTAAAATAAAAGCTGCCAAAAATATTTACTAGATATTTACCACTGCATTTTGGTTATTTCGCAGTTACTCCTGTCCCAAGCTACCTACTATTACTTCAAATGAGTTAGCACAGTTTATAAGCAGACAAATGAATATCTACCAAACCATTTTTAAAGGCACATCATAACATGTTTGATATGCTATACCCTGGTATTGTTTTAACTGAGTCTTTGCAGCCTCTTGTGCTATCTTTGGAAATGAGATCAGGTTCTCAATTGACTTGCCTGCTTAAATGAATAAATGAATAACATTCCATCTAAGGGGATTCTAAGATGTCTATTAACAATCAACCTCTATTAGCCAAAGGCTTTAATGGCTGCAATTGCAAGAGAGGCTCTAAATGTCTCATCTGGTATATGTTGCACAGGGAATCAACTAATCCCATAGGTTTACCTGCGAGTTATTTTGTGTTGCAATAACATCCAACTGAGTGAGAGCTATCTACTGCAAATAATGTATATCGTCAAGCGCATGACTATACCACGACTGCAAGTTCAAGTTGAAGAGGAAGATCTCTTATCTGGCAGACAAATCCAAGACACAGAGCATTTATTATGCTATTACATTAAAAAAAATGTTCTCAACAAACGGGAAGCCATTATATGAGGGAAGAGTGATTCTGTTCTTGTGCATTTGTCATAATAACACTCAATCTGTGTAGTCTGAAGCCCCCACAGGCCAGCTTGATTACCTCTGCTGAACCAACACAAACACAAGCACCACCACTGAGCTCCTGTTGAAGGGCTTTTTTCTCCTTCGTCCTTGGGGAAAAGCCGAAGACTGATACTGAATTGAAGGTTATTATTTTCTGTGATACACGTTTAATGTAACACTTTCATTTTTCGATTTTCTACAATTTTTTACAATTTACCCAGAAAGTGCATGATAATTACCTTATATATGTATATATTTTTTATTCACTGACACACTGTAAGAACCACTATGTGCCATTTGCTACCTGGTTTTCAACCGTGTTGAATGCTGTGTATTATGTACTAGAAAGTGCCCATTTCCTTAACTATTACCAGGTAAGATCCCATTGAAACAGGACTGTAAGACAATTAAGTGTTATAGAGATGAGGCTGCCATTCATGAAATCTAATCACAATATAATATATTTGGTACAGCATCATGGACAGCATAAGTTGGAAAGGCAGACCTATTCACATAGTGGACACAATGTTAAAAATGAAGGTAACCGCTTGGAATTATGAAGTCCGTCTATGTATCACACAGAGTGTGTGAAGAATGAGTCAAAACATGTTTGAGGAACCCTCAATGGAGCTGGAGCTTAGTTTCCTTTTCTCCTCCGTGACCCGGAAACCGATAAATGGTCGCCATATGGAGAGTGTAATTTTGTTAGTAGGTGAACGTAGGATTTTTCCCCTCCTTCTGTGTAGGATCCTCCAGTGTATCCGACACGGGAGAGATTTCAAATCTGCCACACCCCTTTTGAATCAGCTGTTGTTTTCTCGGAGGACAAAATCATGCAGACATTTAAAAACCATGTGCTACGTTTCCTTTTAACAATAAATAGTCTAGCACAACTAGCAAATATTTTGACCACTTTCCGCATGTATTTTGGGATTCCGCCTTAACGTAATTTGCCTGATGAGGCGCAATTGTTTCCACGTTTCCTCTTCTCACCTTCCCTCTCTTCTCTTACCTTTTGACCTTTTTTCAAAAGAATGCGAGGGGAGGACAGAGGAGAGGATGCAAGGAATCGAGCTAACTCAATTGAGATTCTCCCAATGTCCTTGTCTCTATAGTGACAATGTCAGGATCAAGGTACCACGTCTTATAGGAAGAACAACCTTCCTCTGTCTCTCTCTCTCTCTTTCCAATTCCATTCAATCATTTTTCTTGGTGCATAATGTAGTCCTATCAGGTGACTCCCACAATGATGATGTTCGTCTTTTAAAGATGGAAGTGGTGTGCTCTTTTTTTTACCAGCATCACAGGCGGCACAAAGTTGTAACTACTGAGATGAGGTGGGCACACATTGAACACACAGACACACACACACTCATGTATGCATACACACACCTAACATAGACACTGACAAACTGACACACAAACCTTCCCAGCTCATTAAATCGGCACTGCAGCACGTGCTTTCTCTGCATTTTAAAGGTCACTCTTACAGCCCCCACGCCTTTGCCCTCAATTTGTTGAGTCGAAAGTGTTCCACAGGGATGCTGGCCCATGCTTATTCCAATGCTTCCCACAGTTGTGTCAAGTTGGCTGGATGTCCTGGATGGTGGACCATTCTTGATCCACACGGGAAACTGTTCTTGACACAAATCGGTATGCCTGGTTTGCCCATTCACCCTCACCCCAATTGTCTCAAGGGTTAAAAATCCTGTTTTAACCTGTCTCCTCCCCTTCATCTACATTGATTGAAGTGGATTTAACAAATGACATCAGTAAGGGATCATAGCTTTCACCTGGATTCACCTGGTCAGTCTATGTCATGGAAATAGCAGGTGTTCTTAATGTTTTGTACACTCAGTGTATATACTTTATTTGTTACATGTAATGCCACTTTTCTTAATTTACAAGTATAGTGGATGAGTTACAGTATATCGTATCAGTGGCTAAATTAATAGATGAAAAATGGAATATTATGCCAAAAAAATGTCCCAGGCAAGGGTGAGAGATAACCTCTGTGGTTGGGAAAGAGGTCATTGGAGCTACAGTAGCGGTCCCTAGTCTACTTCCAATCATCGCCTCCCTGCCATCGTGAAGCCAATACCCTGTGGAGGGGTGCCCAAATTAGACGCCCCGGTCAGATCAAACTATGGGCAGGGTTATGGCCCTGTTATGGTGGTTTTACAGAGGCTAGATATGTGTGTTGTGAACAGAGGCTGTCACAGCGTGAGAGGTGTCACTATGTTGTCAATGCTGAGGAATAAAGCTGCTTAATTAAGCAGGGGACAAATGGCTTGTGACAGCCAAAGGGAGCCTGGAGGTAGATACAGAGGGCAGAGGGGTCTCACAAATGAAGTCCGCTGCTCTGATCCTCGTTTCAGGTTCGTTAGACTCCCCAGCTAGTGAGGAAGAACTGCTAATTACAATTTCTAAACTGTATATTATGGAAATGTGTTTAGTATGCAGAAGAGGTGTTAGGGAGGGAGGGAAGGGAGGAAAGAAAGAAAGAAGGAAGGAAGGAATGAGGAAGGACGGGAGAGAGAGGGTTGTTACGATTATGATTTTTTTCAGTTGTTACATGCTAGATGGTAGGTGAAGATAGACTATTAGTACACAAATAGAATCAGTATACCAATGTCAATGATTGAAATTGCAGATAGAGAATTACTGTAGATGGTCAGTAACAGTTTGTTTGAAGGGGGGTATGTATACTAATTCACAACACCTTTGGTAAATACTTCATGACACCTCTATGAGTGTCAGGCGGTGGGTGTAGCTGGTGCATGAAGTCAGGCGCAGGAGAGCAGTAATGAGTCAACAACGCACTTTACTCAAGAAAAATAGCACAAGTAACAGTACCAATGTGCGAACAATAACGGTTGTCACAAAACACGGGTGAAAACAGCAAAACAAACAAAACCAGCCGGAAACGTACCGCCCTGAACAAATAAACAAACACACACAAAGACATGGGGAAACAGAGGGTTAAATACATGACCAGTAATTGGGAAATGAAAATCAGGCGTGTGGGAAACAAAGACAAAACCAATGGAATGGCAATGGCTAGAAGACCGGCGACCGCCGAGTGCCGCCCGAACAAGGAGAGCAACCGACTTCGGCGGAAGTCGTGACAATGAGTGTTGAAATATCCTTCAAAACACCATTCTTAGTACATTTCCCCAACGTTTCTGACATAGCGCCTAGAGAGAGAATGTCATAATAACACTTGAACTTCCATTACATTATATATATTATTATATATATATATTACTCAATGTCATTTTTGAATATGAATACATATTTATTTAGATATGACAGAAAATGAGTTGTTATAAAGGATACAACAACACTCAGAACTTTTTTAGTTTGTACAATTATGTCAGCAGTTATGAATGCCAATGTACACCCATTGTTACCAGAAAATATTGGTGGTGATAGTCAAGCAGAACAAATCTTGTAGTAAGTCCCCAGACTCATGTATCCACATTCTGACCCCTAATATCAAAGCTATGCTTATGAAATATATATTTTTTATTTTATTTTATTTAACTAGGCAAGTCAGTTAACAACAAATTCTTATTTACAATGAGGGCCTGCCAAAAGGCAAAAGGCCTCCTGTGGGGACGGGGGCCTGGGATTAAAATAAATAAATGAATATTGACAGAAAATCTGTGGAACGTGAACTATAGTTCCACTATTCACAAGCATAGAAAAAAGGCTGATTGACTAAATTAAACATCCATCTTTGTGAAATTCCTAAAGTATGTTTGTTGCACCATTTTTTTCTCTTTCACACGAAACTGCAATTTAATAACCAAGGTGTACACACACACACACACACACACACACACACAGGCACACAGGCACACAGGCACACACACACACAACACTGTGCCATTTAAAGTAAAAGGTGGATGTGTTCACGTTCAGAATAGCTGTGACTTGCAGAGAAATAGAGAAAACAGATCAAAGGTCAAATGTGAGATGTCTTTATTACCCAGTCTACTGAAGCTCTTGACATTTCTTTCACTTTCAAATCCCCATTCAGTTTCCCACTCGCTCACCCAACAATAAAACTACCACACTAGTTGAGGCATGCAAATAACAAAACAAATACAGGCAAAGGGAGGGAGGGAGTGATGATTTTTTTAAGGATTGCGGTGATTCCATCGACTCACATTGTCTTGATTACAGTTTTTCCCAATTGTTAACACACATGTGCTGAAACTACATCTCAGGTACTCAAAACTCTGAACACAAAACACAAGACAGTTAGCCAATTTCCCCAAACCCCACAGAAAACTTGCAAAATAAAACACATGAATCAAAATCATGTACTCCCTGCTCAAAATTAAACTCTGCACACAAATGAGACACACACACACACACACACACATCAAATTAATCTAACTTAGTGACAACCAAGATCACACTAATGTGACATATTCAAAACACTACTATCAGAACCTATTTCAATGTAAAGATTAAGAAGTTGTTAGGGTAGCCTAGTGGTTAGATCGTTGGACTGGTAACCACAAGGTTGCAAGTTCAAACCCCCAAGCTGACAAGGTACAAATCTGTTATTCTTCCACTGAACAAGCAGTTAACCCACTGTTCCTAGGCTGTCATTGAAAATAAGAATTTGTTCTTAACTGACTTGCCTTGTTAAATTAAGTTTAAAAAAAAAATACTGTATACTGTTTGTGTGTACTCAAACAAGAAAGGAACACAAGTGCAAAAATGTATCATATTTCAACATGACTCAATACATGTCAAACAACAAACTGTAAGCGCACATACAGTAAAAATGCAAACATACAGTAAATATATGTTGCATATGCATCGGGAGAAAAAATAGTCCTGTTTGTACTACTGTAATGTATGTTAGATCAATCGTACGGACTAGATAAAGAAACTGTCCAATCTAAACCATCTAAACAATAAAATACAAAGTCATGTCTGTTGTTTTGGTCCGTCCACAGATTTTCATCAACATCACAGGTGATATAGTCCTTGGCCAGACAGCGGAGGAAATATCTTCTGGCATGACGCATTCCACCTCTGACAGGATTCTGCTGGAATGTCACCACAGGCCTCGTCCATTGCCTGGAGATGTGCCATACGTTCATGGGGTTTGAGATCATACACCTACCATCGCCATGCTGAAAATGGGGTTGACAAATGGGGAATATGGTGGGAGATAGAGAATTGTAAACCTAGGATGGTCATGGAACCAGTTGCGGACCTGAGCAGCCTGATAAAAACTCACGTTGTCCCAAATTCTGGCTGAAAAAGATTGTTGTGTAAGGTGTTCAGGAAATTAAGGAGATGTAGGATCCCATGTAGGATCCCATGGGTGGCATGGCGATGGAGGACTCTATTGTGGCTCATAGCTGCACATATGGTGACCAGGTACCTCTACGATGGCGTGTTGATCAATGATGTTCCTTCCTCTACTCCTCGTCTTCACTAAATTGAATCCAGCCTCATCTATGAATATGATTTCCCATAGCATGGGTCTTCAAATCAAATGAAACTTTATTTAATTTGACTTTATTTCACCTTAATTTAACCAGGTAGGCCAGTTGAGAACAAGTTCTCATTTACAACTGCGACCTGGCCAAGATAAAGCAAAGCAGTGCGACAAAATACAACAACACAGAGTTACACATAGGATAAACAAAAGTACAGTCAATAACACATTAGAAACATCTATATTCAGTGTGTGTAAATGGAGTAAGGAGGTAAGGCAATAAATAGGCCATAGTATCGAAGCAATTACAATTTAGCAAATTAACACTGGAGTGATAGATGTGCAGGTGATGATATGCAAGCAGAAATACTGGTGTGCAAAAGAGCAAAACAAATCAAAACAATATGAGGATGAGGTAGGTAGTTGGATGAGCTATTTACAGATGGGCTGTGTACAGCTGCAGCGATCAGTAAGCTGCTCAGATAGCTGATGCTTAAAATTAGTGAGGGAGATATAAGTCTCCAACTCCAATTTTTGCAATTCTTTCCAGTCATTGGCAGCAGAGAACTGGAAGGAAAGGCGTCCAAAGGAAGTGTTGGCTTTGGGGATGACCAGTGAGATATACCTGCTGGAGCGCGTGCTACGGCCGGGTGTTGCTATGGTGACCAGTGAGCTGAGATAAGGTGGAGCTTTACCTAGCAAAGATTTATAGATGACCCGGAGCCAGTAGGTCTGGCGACGAATATGTAGCGATGGCCAGCCGACGAGAGCATACAGGTCACAGTGGTGGGTGGTATATGGGACTTTGGTAACAAAATGGATGGCACTGTGATAGACTGCATCCAGTTTGCTGAGTAGAGTGTTGGGGGCTATTTTGTAAATGACATCGCCGAAGTCGAGGATCGGTAGGATAGTCCGTTTTACAAGGGTATGTTTGGCAGCGTGAGTGAAGGAGGCTTTGTTGTGAAATAGGAAGCCGATTCTAGATTTCATTTTGGATGGGAAATGCTTAATATGAGTCTAGAAGGAGAGTTTACAGTCTAGCCAGACACCTAGGTATTTGTAGTTGTCCACATATTCTAAGTCGGAACTGTCCAGAGTAGTGATGCTAGTCGGGCGGACGGGTGCGGGCAGCGATCAGTTGAAGAGCATGCATTTAGTTTTACTAGCGTTTCAGAGCAGTTGGAGGCCACAGAAGGAGTGTTGTATGGCATTGAAGCTCGTTTGGAGGTTTGTTAACACAGTTTTCAAAGAAGGGCCAGATGTATACAGAATGGTGTTGTCTGAGTAGAGGTGGACCTGCAGCAAGAGTGACATCGTTGATATATACAGAAAAAAAGAGTCAGCCTGAGAAATTAACCCTGTGGCACTCCCATAGAGACTGACAGGGGTCTGACCAACAGGCCCTCCGATTTGACACACTGAACTCTATCTGAGATGTAGTTGGTGAACCAGGCGAGGCAGTCATTTGAGAAACCAAGGCTGTTGAGTCTGCTGATAAGAATACAGTGATTGACAGAGTTGAAAGCCTTGGCAAGGTCGATGAAGACGGCTGCACAGTACTGTCTTTTATCGATGATGATTATGATATCGTTTAGTACATTGAGCGTGGCTGAGGTGCACCCGTGACCAGCTCGGAAACCAGATTGCACAGCGGAGAAGGTACATGGTCAGTGATCTGTTTGTTAACGTGGCTTTCGAAGACTTTTGAAAGGTAGGGCAGAAAGGATATAGGTCTGTAACAGTTTGGGTCTAGAGTGGATGAACACGGCAGCTTTCCAATCTTTAGGAATCTCGGACGATACGAAAGAGAGGTTAAACAGACTAGTAATAGGGGTTGCAACAATGGTGGCGGATAATTTTAGAAAGAGAGGGTCCAGGTTTTGCAGCTCTTTCAGAACATCTGCTATCTGGATTTGGGTGAAGAAGAAGCTGGGGAGGCTTGGGCAAGTAGCTGCGGGGGTTGCGGAGCTGTTGGCCGGGGTTGGGGTAGCCATGAGGAAAGTATGGCCAGCCGTAGAGAAATGCTTCTTGAAATCCTGGATTATCGTAGATTTATCGGTAGTGACAATTTTGTCTGATTGCTTAGGCACTATCTTTGAAACTATAGGCTATTTTTGCAAACCTCTACACACTAACCACAAAACCATACACCAAACCAGCAAAACATTGTACATCTCTTGCGAAAACAAACAATTCTTGCAAAAATCTTCAAACTTAATTTTTTTGGGTTGTTTTCACATCAATACAGTACACACAAACCATCATTTGAATAAGCACACGAAGCACCAACTACGCACTGACAGCATGAATGAAAAACACTTTTTCTTTTTCTGTGTGCAATAGCAGTTTGCAATAGTTTTGTCATACATGTAGTACACTCACATACACACAGGTATCCAAATGTGTAAAGTATTTTTTATTTATTTTTTTTATTTCACCTTTATTTAACCAGGTAGGCTAGTTGAGAACAAGTTCTCATTTGCAACTGCGACCTGGCCAAGATAAAGCATAGCAGTGTGAACAGACAACACAGAGTTACACATGGAGTAAGCAATTAACAAGTCAATAACACAGTAGAAAAAAAAATGGGCAGTCTATATACAATGTGTGCAAAAGGCATGAGGTAGGCGAATAATACAATTTTGCAGATTAACACTGGGGTGATAAATGATCAGATGGTCATGTACAGGTAGAGATATTGGTGTGCAAAAGAGCAGAAAGGTAAATAAATAAATAAAATAAAAAAACAGTATAAAAACAGTATGGGGATGAGGTAGGTGAAAATGGGTGGGCTATTTACCAATAGACTATGTACAGCTGCAGCGATCGGTTAGCTGCTCGGATAGCTGATGTTTGAAGTTGGTGAGGGAGATAAAAGTCTCCAACTTCAGCGATTTTTGCAGTTCATTCCAGTCACAGGCAGCAGAGTACTGGAACGAGAGGCGGCCAAATGAGGTGTTGGCTTTAGGGATGATCAGTGAGATACACCTGCTGGAGCGTGTGCTACTGGATGGGTGTTGCCATCGTGACCAGTGAACTGAGATAAGGCGGAGCTTTACCTAGCATGGACTTGTAGATGACCTGAGCCAGTGGGTCTGGCGACGAATATGTAGCGAGGGCCAGCCGACTAGAGCATACAAGTCGCAGTGGTGGGTGGTATAAGGTGCTTTGGTGACAAAACGGATGGCACTATGATAGACTGCATCCAGTTTGCTGAGTAGAGTGTTGGAAGCCATTTTGTAGATGACATCGCCGAAATCGAGGATCGGTAGGATAGTCAGTTTTACTAGGGTAAGCTTGGCGGCGTGAGTGAAGGAGGCTTTGTTGCGGAATAGAAAGCCGACTCTTGATTTGATTTTCGATTGGAGATGTTTGATGTGAGTCTGGAAGGAGAGTTTGCAGTCTAGCCAGACACCTAGGTACTTATAGATGTCCACATATTCAAGGTCGGAACCATCCAGGGTGGTGATGCTAGTCGGGCATGCGGGTGCAGGCAGCGATCGGTTGAAAAGCATGCATTTGGTTTTACTCGCGTTTAAGAGCAGTTGGAGGCCACGGAAGGAGTGCTGTATGGCATTGAAGCTCGTTTGAGGTTAGATAGCACAGTGTCCAATGACGGGCCGAAAGTATATAGAATGGTGTCGTCTGCGAGAGGTGGATCAGGGAATCGCCCGCAGCAAGAGCAACATCATTGATATATACAGAGAAAAGAGTCGGCCCGAGAATTGAACCCTGTGGCACCCCCATAGAGACTGCCAGAGGACCGGACAGCATGCCCTCCGATTTGACACACTGAACTCTGTCTGCAAAGTAATTGGTGAACCAGGCAAGGCAGTCATCCGAGAAACCGAGGCTATTGAGTCTGCCGATAAGAATATGGTGATTGACAGAGTCGAAAGCCTTGGCGAGGTCGATGAAGACGGCTGCACAGTACTGTCTTTTATCGATGGCGGTTATGATATCGTTTAGTACCTTGAGCGTGGCTGAGGTGCACCGTGACCGGCTCGGAAACCAGATTGCACAGCGGAGAAGGTACGGTGGGATTCGAGATGGTCAGTGACCTGTTTGTTGACTTGGCTTTGAAGACCTTAGATAGGCAGGGCAGGATGGATATAGGTCTATAGCAGTTTGGGTCCAGGGTGTCTCCCTTTGAAGAGGGGGATGACTGCGGCAGCTTTCAATCCTTGGGGATCTCAGACGATATGAAAGAGAGGTTGAACAGGCTGGTAATAGGGGTTGCGACAATGGCGGCAGATAGTTTCAGAAATAGAGGGTCCAGATTGTCAAGCCCAGCTGATTTGTACGGGTCTAGGTTTTGCAGCTCTTTCAGAACATCTGCTATCTGGATTTGGGTAAAGGAGAACCTGGAGAGGCTTGGGCGAGGAGCTGCGGGGGGGGCGGAGCTGTTGGCCGAGGTTGGAGTAGCCAGGCGGAAGGCATGGCCAGCCGTTGAGAAGTGCTTATTGAAGCTTTCGATAATCGTGGATTTATCGGTGGAGACCGTGTTACCTAGCCTCAGTGCAGTGGGCAGCTGGGAGGAGGTACTCTTGTTCTCCATGGACTTCACAGTGTCCCAGAACTTTTTGGAGTTGGAGCTACAGGATGCAAACTTCTGCCTGAAGAAGCTGGCCTTAGCTTTCCTGACTGACTGCGTGTATTGGTTCCTGACTTCCCTGAACAGTTGCATATCACGGGGGCTATTCGATGCTATTGCAGTCCGCCACAGGATGTTTTGGATGTGGATGTGTATTCTGAACATAACACACTATCAATACAAATAAGGGGAAAGAGTTATTTTTTTAATTCTAAAAATGTTCTAACATTCCTCAAACAACAAAAGCACAGTAGAAGAAAAGCAAAACTTTTGTGCTAGACAAAAAAGAACAACAAAAAAATACTTCATCCACATCACATGCCATGTTGTCTTGAGCTAGGCCTGTAGAAGGGGTATGCGTTGGTGGGGCTAGCGATCATACACCTTCCAACGTCATGCAGAGAAGAACTCTTCAGTAGGATTCAAGAACGGAGAATATGGGGGGAGATTGAGTGCGATGAAAAGTGAAGCAATTGTGGACCACAGCAGCCCTGTGGATACTAACATTGTCCCAGATGATAACATACCTGGGCTGCTCTGGCCCCTGGTCATTAGGGATTAGTCTGTTGTGAAGGGTGTCCATAAATGTGATAATGTGTGCAGTGTTGTATGGGCCTAGGATTGCATGATGGTGAAGGACGCTGTTTTGACTAATAGCCGCACACATTGTTATGTTGCCACCACGTTGTCCTGGGATGTTGATGATGGCCCGGTGTCCGATGATATTTCTGCCGCGGCCTCTTGTTTTTGCAAGGTTGAAACCTGCCTCGTCCACATATATTAGCTCATGATGCACTGCATCTGTTTCTAGTTCCATGACTCTCTGAAAGAGACAAGACAAAAAAATGTAGCATATCACGAAAGACGGATCAGTCAATATGATGTAGCACCATACACTTCCAGATCCAGTACCAATGATAGGATAGTATAGCTTACCTACACATATTCGTATCTCAGTTGTTTTACACGGTCTGAGTTTCTTTTGAAAGGGACTCTGTACAGCTGCTTCATCCTAATTCTATTGTGTTTCAGTAGACTAGACAGTGCAGAGAGACTCACTCTGTTCACGTTTTGGAATATGGTGTGATCTGCCATTATGTGGTCCTACAGTTCTCTGAGTCTGATGCAGTTATTTGCAATGACATTATTTACAATGTGGGTCTCCTGCTCTGGGGTGAACAGGCGACCTCTTCCACCAGATGCTGGTTTTCTTGCAGTTCTAAAAAAAAATGGAATGGTTTTAGTGATAGATCCTTCTCGTTATGAAAGTACAGTACATATTACTGTACCAGTAAAACTACAGCACTGACAGTTACTTGTCGGTTCTCATTTCTAAATATCCGGATGATACCTGCAACAGTATAGCGGCTCAGATTTGGTTGAAAAGAAGGTCGACGACATCCGATCCTCGTTTGCTAAGTCAAACGACACCGCTGGTTCTGCTCACACTGCCCTACCCTGTGCTCTGACCTCTTTCTCCCCTCTCTCTCCAGATGAAATCTCGCGTCTTGTGACGGCCGGCCGCCCAACAACCTGCCCGCTTGACCCTATTCCCTCCTCTCTTCTCCAGACCATTTCCGGAGACCTTCTCCCTTACCTCACCTCGCTCATCAACTCATCCCTGACCGCTGGCTACGTCCCTTCTGTCTTCAAGAGAGCGAGAGTTGCACCCCTTCTGAAAAAACCTACACTCGATCCCTCCGATGTCAACAACTACAGACCAGTATCCCTTCTTTCTTTTCTCTCCAAAACTCTTGAACGTGCCGTCCTTGGCCAGGTCTCCCGCTATCTCTCTCAGAATGACCTTCTTGATCCAAATCAGTCAGGTTTCAAGACTAGTCATTCAACTGAGACTGCTCTTCTCTGTATCACGGAGGCCCTCCGCACTGCTAAAGCTAACTCTCTCTCCTCTGCTCTCATCCTTCTAGACCTATCGGCTGCCTTCGATACTGTGAACCATCAGATCCTCCTCTCCACCCTCTCCGAGTTGGGCATCTCCGGCGCGGCCCACGCTTGGATTGCGTCCTACCTGACAGGTCGCTCCTACCAGGTGGCGTGGCGAGAATCTGTCTCCTCACCACGCGCTCTCACCACTGGCGTCCCCAGGGCTCTGTTCTAGGCCCTCTCCTATTCTCGCTATACACCAAGTCACTTGGCTCTGTCATAACCTCACATGGTCTCTCCTTTCATTGCTATGCAGACGACACACAATTAATCTTCTCCTTTCCCCTTCTGATGACCAGGTGGCGAATCGCATCTCTGCATGTCTGGCAGACATATCAGTGTGGATGACGGATCACCACCTCAAGCTGAACCTCGGCAAGACGGAGCTGCTCTTCCTCCCGGGAAGGACTGCCCATTCCATGATCTCGCCATCACGGTTGACAACTCCATTGTGTCCTCCTCCCAGAGCGCTAAGAACCTTGGCGTGATCCTGGACAACACCCTGTCGTTCTCAACTAACATCAAGGCGGTGGCCCGTTCTTGTAGGTTCATGCTCTACAACATCCGCAGAGTACGACCCTGCCTCACACAGGAAGCAGCGCAGGTCCTAATCCAGGCACTTGTCATCTCCCGTCTGGATTACTGCAACTCGCTGTTGGCTGGGCTCCCTGCCTGTGCCATTAAACCCCTACAACTCATCCAGAACGCCGCAGCCCGTCTGGTGTTCAACCTTCCCAAGTTCTCTCACGTCACCCCGCTCCTCCGCTCTCTCCACTGGCTTCCAGTTGAAGCTCGCATCCGCTACAAGACCATGGTGCTTGCCTCACGGAGCTGTGAGGGGAACGGCACCTCAGTACCTCCAGGCTCTGATCAGGCCCTACACCCAAACAAGGGCACTGCGTTCATCCACCTCTGGCCTGCTCGCCTCCCTACCACTGAGGAAGTACAGTTCCCGCGCAGCCCAGTCAAAACTGTTCGCTGCTCTGGCCCCCCAATGGTGGAACAAACTCCCTCACGACGCCAGGACAGCGGAGTCAATCACCACCTTCCGGAGACACCTGAAACCCCACCTCTTTCAGGAATATCTAGGATAGGATAAAGTAATCCTTCTCACCCCCCTTAAAAGATTTAGATGCACTATTGTAAAGTGGCTGTTCCACTGGATGTCTTAAGGTGAACGCACCAATTTGTAAGTCGCTCTGGATAAGAGCGTCTGCTAAATGACTTAAATGTAATGTAAATGTTGAACCTGTTGCCCAGTCTCCCTCATGCTCATCCTATGGTTGACAACATGGTCAACCACAGTCACTCTGATTTCATCAGTTATTGTGTTCCTGACTCCCTTCCTCTTCCTCTTCCCCGTCCTTTCCTTCTCCCCCATCCTACCTCACCTCTTCCTTCTCCTCCTTCTCCTCCTCCTCTTCCTCCTCCTCTTATTTCTTCACCTACTTGTCCTCGTCCTCCTCTTCCTCCTCCTCCTCTAGTTCTCACCCCACTTACTCTCTGTCCAATATTGGCCTCCATTCTTGTCCAAACCAAATGTTTACCTGTGGCCTATTTATAATTCTCAAGCTCTGATTTGTAAGTCAACTCATGATCTATAAGTGTTTTCACATGTGTCAATGTGGAAAGGCAATTGGAGAAATAGTGTACGAATGTAGAGACCAATCTTTCTAGTTTTGCTAGAAGTGTGTTCTTAAATTGCAAACTGAGTGTAAAGCAGTGAGTTGTGTTTACAGTTTTGCAAAAAGTGTAAAATTACAAACTCAGTGTAAAGCAGAGAACGTGCATTCAGTTTGGCACACTTGGTAAATGCATTGGCTACAAGTGTTAATGGTTTCAGAGATAGTGCTTCAAGAATCACTGTTAGTGTTTAAGCATTTATTTAAAAAACTGTAAGAAACACCATCCCGAGTCCCATTTGAAAGGAATTCCCAAAGAGTGAAGAATAAGCGGTACAAATATGTACAAGTAAGTAGTGTGCTAGTATTACACACTTTAAACATTGATGTTGCCAGTGAACTTTACTAAACAGCAATTCAAGTATTTACTGTCATTTCAGAGAATCATGGATTTGGATGCAAGTCCACCTGGACAAAAGGTACACCTACAGTTGAAGTCGGAAGTTTACATACACTTAGGTTGGAGTCATTAAAACTGTACAATGTTCATCTGTACAAACAATAGTACGCAAGTATAAACACGTGGGACCACGCAGCCGTCATCCTGCTCACTTTTTGGACAAATGTCCTCTGGTCTGATGAAACAAAAATAGAACTGTTTGGCCATAATGACCATCGTTATGTTTGGAGGAAAAATGGGGACGCTTGCAAGCTGAAGAACACCATCCCAACCTTGAAGCACAGGGGTGGCAGCATCATGTTGTGGGGGTGTTTTGCTGCAGGAGGGACTGGTGCACTTCACAAAATAGATGGCATCATGAGGAAAGACAATTATGTGGATATATCGAAGCAGCATCTCAAGACATCAGTCAGGAAGTTAAAGCTTGGTCGCAAATGGGTCTTCCAAATTGTCAATGACACCAAGCATACTTCCAAAGTTGTGGCATAATGGTTTAAGAACAACAAAGTCAAGGTATTAGAGTTGCCATCACAAAGCCCTGACCTCAATCCTATAAAACATTTGTGGGCAGAACAAAAAGTGTGTGCGATCAAGGAGGCCTACAAACCTGACTCAGTTACACCAGCTCTGTCAGGAGGAATGGGCCAAAATTCACCCAACTTATTGTGGGAAGCTTGTGGAAGGCTACCTGAAATATTTGACCCAAGTTAAACAATTTAAAGGCAATGCTACCAAATACTAATTGAGTGTATGTAAACTTCTGACCCACTGGGAATGTGATGAAAGAAGTAAAAGCTGAAATATATATATCAATATATCAAGTGGTGATCCTAACTGACCTAAAATAGGGAATTTTTACTAGGATTAAATGTCAGGAATTGTGAAAAACTAAGTTTAAATGTATTTGGCTAAGGTGTATGTAAACGTCCAACTTCAAATGTATATATACTGTAGATATTTATTTTTTTAAACCTTTTTTTAACTAGGCAAGTCAGTTGAGAACAAATTATTATTCACAATGCTGACCTATGAACAGTGGGTTAACTGCCTTGTTCAGGGGCAGAACGACAAATGCTTACCTTGGTGATTCGATCTAGCCACCTTTCGGTTACAGGCCCAACACTCTAACCACCAGGCTACCTGACGCCCCATGCGGGTGGCTACCTGCCGCCCGCATTTGCACAATGGCAGCCTCCTGTTAGTCTGTAAATAGACGCGTTCGACCTCCAAGTGGTGGTTGTCTTTCATTTCTACAAAAACAAACTAGCATACAGTACAGTGAACACTACAGTAATACAGTATAACACATAAATATGTTACAAAGTAGTATAGCTCCCAATTTCAGAAATACGGTAATACATGAAACATTTACTTTGTTTCGCCTTACAGTATGTGTTGGAATCTACAGTCTTTACTGTGCTTTACTTTGTTCTATTGTCAAGTAGTAAAGTAGTAGTTAGTTAGGTATGTACTGCAGATATTGGACCTATTATCATTTTGGAACGTCCAGATGATGGACGCTACGGTGAAGCGGCTCAGATTGGGCTGCACTCTCTGCCCAACCTCTCTCAATGTCAAACCATGGTTGATCACATGGTCCACCACAGTTGCCCCAATTTTATCAGAGATTACTCTCCTTGTTCTTGGTCTACCTGTAGAGCAAAATAAGGTTTGCTCTACAGTATGTTAATACAGTGCTCATTAAGCTGTGTGATGAACAACTGTATACTTTTGGAAATGAGGAATTACAACAGAAGGGGGGGGGCTTCAGTTATATTGTGTGTATTTCTGCCTTTGAGGGCAGAAAACCAGATAGGTGCAGTGAAATGTGTTGTTTTGCAGGGTAAGCCATAGTAGTACAAGGCCCCAGGAGAACATTTTGGTAAATGCCTTGCTCAAGGGCACATCAACATATTTTTCAGCTTATCGGCTCAGGTATACAAACAAGCAACTTTTCAGTTACTGGCCTAACGCTCTAACCGCTAGGCTACCTGCAGCCTTTGGCTATTTCTCTTCTTTTCTTTTGATGACTCATTTGAAAGCATTAAGTATTTCGGGGTTAATCAAGGAACTAGATATCTGTTTGTTCAAATGAGTCACGATCAGTTTTCAGTTTATCAAAGGGAAGAGATACAGAAATCTAATGACAAAGTAATCTGAAGACACTTTATGTGAAGGGTAGCTAGATAAGAACTTTACGTTACATTAGCCTTTCAGAACTTGCAATATACCTGACATATCAACTTGCGAATGTTGACATAATAATTTATGAAGCTCTGCTTATTTATTTATAGATTTCTTTTATTTAACCTTTACTTAACTCGGCAAGTCAGTTAAGAACAAATTATTATTTACAATGACGGCCTACTTTATGTATGGTTACGAATTTGTTATGAAGTCCTTATGTAGGCAGCCTTTAAATAAAGTCTTAGTAATATGCTGTTTGTCCATGTGGGAACTGTACATGTTTATCACCATAGCAGAGTCACGCAGTTGATAGCATTAATGTCAATCACCCCATGTGCCAGTCCCTCTGTGCAAAAATGACACATGGCTTGTCGCCTTAAATAGGGCTACCAGCTGGAATGATTTGTATTGAGATAGTTGACAGCTCCAGCTTGAGGCGAAAAGGAATTTCATCAATCTCTGACTCACTTGGAATATTGAGAAATAACCCAAAGCATGTAGACAAATAGGCGGCGGTTCACTTTTTAGTTCATTATGTTGACAGCGTTTCATACGTTGGGATAGTATATAAGACCAGGGTTGTGATTTCTGTAATAAATATTTGTTTCCCTAAGCAATCTCTGTGATCTCGAAAGGAAATGGATATTGAACTTGAAATCAGTCATGAATCGAGGTAATCGAAACCAGGGTCAATTCCGTATGACCCTTAGTAAATTATTCCGTATGACCCGTAGTAAATTATTCCGTATGACCCGTAGTAAATTATTCCGTATGACCCTTAGTAAATTATTCCGTATGACCCTTAGTAAATTATTCCGTATGACCCTTAGTAAATGATTCCGTATGACCCTTAGTAAATTATTCCGTATGACCCTTAGTAAATTATTCCGTATGACCCTTGGTAAATTATTCCGTATGACCCTTAGTAAATTATTCTGTATGACCCTTGGTAAATTATTCCGTATGACCCTTAGTAAATTATTCTGTATGACCCTTGGTAAATTATTCCGTATGACCCTTAGTAAATTATTCTGTATGACCCTTGGTAAATTATTCCGTATGACCCTTAGTAAATTATTCCGTATGACCCTTGGTAAATTATTCTGTATGACCCTTGGTAAATTATTCTGTATGACCCTTGGTAAATTATTCCGTATTGACCCGTAGTAAATGATTCCATATGACCCTTGGTAAATTATTCCGTATGACCCTTGGTAAATTATTCCGTATGACCCTTAGTAAATTATTCCGTATGACCCTTAGTAAATTATTCCGTATGACCCTTAGTAAATTATTCTGTATGACCCTTGGTAAATTATTCTGTATGACCCTTAGTAAATTATTCCGTATGACCCTTGGTAAATTGAAAAACTCCTCATTGAAAATGGGTAAATTAAGTTCTAACTTGTGAGTTTCTACTTTGTGAGACTCCAATCATTTTGGTGGTAGTGTGGATGAGAGGCTGTGTGACCTTTGACCTAATTTCTGAGAATGGGCCTGGGTCGTGTTCATTGGGCACTGAACATATGAAAATGCACTGAACCATGGGAGGGACGACCTGGAATAATAGCAAATAGCAAACGTAATTTTCATAAACAGTGTAAAATATTTTCTGTTGCGTGCCCTGATAAACAGGACCTTGATGTAAGCAGACAGAAAGGACAAGGTACATGTGATCTGCTGCTCCAGCTACCTACACCAGTGAGTCACCATCTCCCCCGGCCAATACCTCTGTCCCCTGTTCAACTTTTTGCTAAAACAACCAAGCTACAATTTTAACTAAACGTAAATTCGTGAAGCATGAATGCAATGTGGAGGAGAGGCAATTTGTTTTGACATATTCAATCACAGAATGACATGCAACTTGATGTTTATTGCCAAAATAGTGGATGCCAGAATGACATGGACGTGTTCACCTGGGTTGCGGTTTAGAATTTTGGCAAAGACCTCTTTTCTCAGGTTTAACATGTGATCTGTGTCACAGACTAAGGTATTAAGATAAACACATCGATCATGTTATCAAAGTTGCTGTGTACCTGGATAACAAATATGTAATGTCAACATTCCTAGGCAGACAAACCTGTTTATATGCACTCAGAATATATATATATATATATATATATATATACGTCAACAGAACACCACAGGCCACGTCAACACAACACGGCCTCTGACATGCATGACACATCTTCCTGTTTTGGTTATATTTTGGTTATTTCTGTTAGACTGTTGCTTAGATCTGTCTGTCTGTCTGTCTGTCTGTCTGTCTGTCTGTCTGTCTGTCTGTCTGTCTGTCTGTCTGTCTGTCTGTCTGTCTGTCTGTCTGTCTGTCTGTCTGTCTGTCTGTCTGCTTGCCTGCCTGCCTGCCTGCCTGCTCTTCATATATATATGAAGACTGTTGCTTAGTTCTGTCTGTCTGTCTGTCATATATATATATATATATATATATATATATATATATATATATATATATATATATATATATATGAAGAGCAGGCGGGCAGGCAAGCAGACAGACAGACAGACAGACAGACAGACAGACAGACAGACAGACAGATCTAAGCAACAGTCTAACAGAAATAACCAAAATATAACCAAACAGGAAGATGTGTCATGCATGTCAGAGGCCGTGTTGTGTTGACGTGGCCTGTTTGTCATATTTGTTGAAAAACTACAGATGAAAGGGAGAGAAAAAAATCAGTTGTTTTACCACAGGCAAAACCTAAACATTTATAATATTTCTGGCAGTCGTTACCATATGCTATGAATTTGATATGGACGATCCACAGATCCTGTTTTCCCTCCAACTTAACTCTTCCTCACTATGGCCTCAAAACAACATTCAATGTGTTTATTATTATGATCATCTGTATGTTTTTATATAATTACAACCACGGGTTATTCTTGGAAACTTGTCGAAGATTGAAGCCAACAGTGCCATGAATGTATTTACATGAAATTCAAATGATATGCCGTGTGCATTCTATGCTTGGTGCACACCTAGGAAGTCTGTCGGAATTTTTCATTTGCAAAAACACATATGGATACAATTTCATCAAGATCTGGTATCAATTTTCGTTAAGGTTTACTTAAGGGGTTATTAAAGGTCAAAGGTTGACTAAGGTGATTATACTCACTCCAGAGCTCAGAATAAAAAAAGCATTCCATTATTGTGTTGTCAGGGAGATGCCTGGCAACAACTTTAAATGTGCTTTTGAAAACAAAAGTCGAATTGAAAACATTATTGGCATTTTTTTTATTAGATTTTCATACTTTGTATTTATTAAGGATCCCCATTAGCTGCTGCCAAGGCAGCAGATACTCTTCCTGGGGTGCAGATAGCAAGCTAGGACTGATGGTTTGGTTAGTTAAACTAGCAAGTCTGTTTGTTTGGTTACCAAGGCAACTATGGTAGCTATCTAGTAAACTTGCTAGCTACCTCGGTGGATGTTGAACACATTTCTACCTGTATTCCTACCACATTTCTAGCAGCGAATGTGTTAGAATACTGTATATCCATGGTCTAAAAGGGATAATGAACTCGGGGCTCTATGCATTCACTGGAAGGTAAAGCAACTCCATAGAAGTTCAGTTCGACTCCTCTAGCGCGTCGTGGAACCCACCTTCCATGTCGTTCATTATTTTCCAAAGAATCACAGCCCCTCGTTGATTATCCCTTACGTAAATAATAAAATATTTATTCCAGAGAGCAAACACATAAATCCTAAGTGTGCATAGTAAATAGCTCATTCGTGTGTGACAAAACCCATCCAAGAAATTAGAGTTTGTACATTGTTGGTTTATTGCGTTTGCATTAAGTATAACAAAGGGAAAATGCTGTAATTTTCACGCTGTGTAGTCCAAAATATGTCTCGTTACATTCTCTCTCTTTACTTACACTCGAAAATTTCCCACAAAAGAACCATCAAAACAAAGAAAATTTACCACAGCATGGAAAATTTGGATACGATTTTTTCATCCACTACTTAGCGACGGTGGATTACGTTATGTTTGGAGTCAGGGTTTTTTCCGTTTCAAGATAGTAGTCTGGGCCCAATCTATTTCGTACATCCAAGACACTGGGACCAGTGCATCATTTGCATAATCAATCAAATCAATATTAAGCTGATGAATAAATACATGTATTCTCAAAAAATCATTACAACCAGTTTATGTGAAGACATTTTTTAGATGTTTAGCTTTCAGTGGGGTCTGAGAGGTCTAGGAAAAAGTACATGTTCTCATTGACTAAAATGTATTTCCCATTGCCTTGTTTTAGAATGGCTGACAGTGCACATCAGGTGTTTGTTCATCAGGTGCCTGTTTGGAGCACAGCCCAAACCTCCAAGAGAATTCCTTTGACATTCTCCTGTCTCCGTAAAGACCAATGTTACATGTCAATCAATATCGCTTTACCACGGGTACAAACAATACTCTATAAAATAACAGACAATACAAACAAACCAAAAACAACAGATCTCATTATCTTCGCTTTGCTTCTTCAGCCTTGACAAGCAGAGCGTTACTAAATCACTCAAAGGAGAGAAAAGGAAAAAAAAAGAAAACGAAAGAGGCAGCAATCTCATCAGCCTTTAATGTTGAATAAGAGAGATGTGAGCTTTTGACAACGCAATTGCTGTAATCCATAGATCCAGGGTGCCTCGTCCATATAGTGCACCAGGCAACCCGATAACACTAGCTTTGTGAAGGAGTATACAAAGAGAGCAGCGCTGGCATCACTCCAGAGGCTACAGACCATATCTTTTAGTATCAGGGTGACTGACAACATACACAGGTGTATTTGTTCAATTAATGTCTTGGCAGGTACACATTGTATTGGCACTAACACTATGAGAACAAACATGAGAGGATGTTTAAAATGTTTTACATTGGGGCAACTGAGTTGTTCTTGTGTGCTTTAGGGGTGTTAGGTCACAGCATATTGCTGAGCCATTTTATGCTTGAGAGGATCTACAGTATTGACACTTGTGACAATATGATATTAGCTGGCTCCGACTCATCGACAATTGCTAGTATTCTCAGAGTCTATGGGCCAACTTGGAATCTCCATAGTTGATCTACGCATACGGCTAAAACTATTGTGTAAAGGAGCTCCTACTCACCGTAAGACTGTGTTAGCCCACTGAGCAATAGGCATTCGTTTTGGGAGCCAGCACAAGTCTTCAGGTTTCAGGCATGGTTACTTGTCACATAATGGTTCACCAAAACAATTTGTATTTATGTATTGAGGTTACATACAGGTATATCTACAACGTAGTATGTTAACACCATTAGGGCCTTCAATTAATAGTAATACATACTTTAGCTTGGAGGAGTTTCACCATCCATTCATTTTTAGTTAGATGCTCTCAGAGAAGGAAGAGTTTTCGAATCTATGGCATGTAGCAAAAGACAGATGTGGTAACACCTCGCCAACAGCCAGATTTCACACTCTACTCTGCCTTTAATTGGTTGTGTTCCCAGGAGTATGAGGTTGTGGAGTAGAGCGGTTTATCGGGTGTTAATTTCGATGGTATTTTCTTGTGTGTGACCTTTTTTTTGCCTGTTGAGATACATTGGAAAACATTCTACCAGAGAACCTATTTAAAGAGTGTAGAAAAGTTAAGCTGTATATTATTTAACTGCTAATTGGCACTGATTTTTTATTTGGATTTGATGAGATTCTCAGAGCTGCACTATTAGGTCAATGTTGTTTTAAGAAGCAGACTAGACTAAATAGAACCATTACGCTCTCCCAAAAGTTTGGTTAGTGTGTTAAACCCAGTAAATTCAGACAAGCAAAAAAGTGTGATGGGTCCACGATAAAAAATATGTTGCATAAATAAAGTTTACTTCAGAAGCTGGCTAAAACAAATTGACCAAATGTATCTGAATATTCTACATATTGTTTTACAGCATCAGTGTGGAAATTATTATTCTTTTTTATTTTTTGGGATAATAGATTCCAAAGACTCATGTGAAATTGAAGAGGCAGGATGGTTGAAGTCCTTCATATTTCTGTAATAACACCTGACAGCATTGGAGTAAGTCAAATGAAAAATGTTCCGTTAGTCTTGGAAGATATCCGCTCGACAATTAGGAAATAACACGTCTTCAAGAAGCTATGTGTTCACAGAGAGGAGATGGCATTCCATGCAGCAAATCACATTTAATTAAACAAACCACAATAAAACTGTTTGGATAGAGAAGCAAATAGTGGAATTACAAAACCCGACACTTCTATAATTTGCTCCTGTTTGCTTTTGTGTTTTATCAGTATGACACAATGTTCCCAATTTATCAGGCTTCAGAGGTTTTTCCCCTTCAACAGTGCTCACATTTAGCTGTGTTTTCAGCCCTAAATGGCATGGAACAAATTCAATTGAAGTTTTGAAACTTTGAATAAAGCAATTAAAGCCTCTTGAAGCATGAAGATGAATGCACATCTGAGGATGAAGTGGAAGAAGTCTTCCTGGGACTCCGAGCAGGAATATAATAGCCTGCTTCCAGATCTGTTCGAGTTATTATTACCAACATGACAAAACGGCACAAACCAATCTGGAACCAGGCTAGGAATATAATACAAATACTCAGCCGTGCACAAAAACATTGCCCAGCTTCCTTTGTCATAGCTCCTTGTCAATCTGAAAGGAATGGGTAAGGGAAATTGTTTCCACCAGCTTTCACCTATCCATTTCTGACAAATCTAGGAAGAGTAAGCCACTGAAAGTATTAGATCCGGTGATGTATTGGAGGGTAAATGCACACAAACATGTTTACGCACCTTTTTTATTTTGCACAAGCGTTTACTCACCTATTGCACATTTTTTCATCTAAAGTATAGGCAGAGTTAAGTTATTCACTGGGATTCGCGATCAGCGTTAACACACTTATTTTTACCACTGCGGCAGGGTAGCCTAGTGGTTAGAGTGTTGGATTAGTAACCGGAAGGTTGCAAGTTCAAACCCCCGAGCTGACAAGGTACAAATCTGTCGTTCTGCCCCTGAACAGGCAGTTAACCCACTGTTCCTAGGCCGTCATTGAAAATAAGAATTTGTTCTTAACTGACTTGCCTAGTAAAATAAAAAATGTCCTTACATATTGTAGCCCTGATCTGCCTGCTAGCTTATATCAGCCTGCGCAGTATGACCACAATCAAATTACCCCTATTTTATATACTCACTTTTCTATGGTGAAATCCATACACAGTAAAATTGCAAAAGTCAAAATTCAACACTATTTTGGGGTTTACAGTAAATGATCCCACCCCAAATTTTGAGTTAAAACTACTCTGGTCATGGTCTGGATATTGATTATCCATATTTTGGTTAAAACGACACTAAACGAAGTTAACATCTAATGCTCAGAGACTTGATTAAATGTGCATAACTCCAATGACCATTTTACTCTTTTCAGTGTTGTTTTAATCAACTCCCTTGCCATTTTTACCATGTTTCAGTGAAGACCCAGATGCAGACAGTGTCGAGCAACAAAGTCTATTACTAGAACAGGGGGCAGGCAAAACGACAGGTGAAGTGCAAGCAGAGGTTGGTAATCCAGATCAGAGTCCAAAATGTACAGAATAGCAGGCAGTCTCAGGGTCAAAGCAGGCAGAGGTCAGTAACCCAGTGTGGTGTGACAAGGTACAGAACGGCAGGCAGGCTCAGGGTCAGGGCAGGCAGAATGGTCAAAACCGAGAAAACTAGAAAACAGGAATTATAGCAAAGACCGGTGCAAGGGGAAAACCGCTGGTAGACTTGACGAACAAAACAAACTGGCCACAGACAAACAGAGAACACAGGTATAAATACGCTGGGGATAATGGGGAAGATGGGCGACACCTGGAGCGGGGTAGAGACAAGAACAGAGACAGGTGAAACAGATCAGTGTGTGACAATGTAACTTTTTTCAGTGTCTTTTTAATCAACTCCCTGGCCGTTTTACACTTTTCTGTTGTTTTGAATTAACAATCAACATCTTCAGTACATTTTTACCTTCTGTGCACTACCTTTGAAGTGTAAGGGGGTTAAGCTTTATTTAGATTTTTCTTAATGTGTCAAATTATGTTTGCTTGTAAGGTGTTTTCCAATCCAACTTGGGGGAGGATAGCTAGAACCCTTACATCACACACAACCTGCATTCAGAATGCCTGTCAGCAGGAAATGCAATATAACTGTTGGAGACAACCTACATCATGTAAACTGGAACAACCATATCAGTAATGGTTGCAATAAATCCAACCACTTACAGATTGGATTAGTTTAGAAAAATGTATGTTACCTATCTTTGTGTAGCATAAGATAAAAAAAACAATCAAAGTACAGGCAAAAACACAGATATTCAAATACAACGTTTTAAAAAATCAACCAGGAACAGAGCATGCTGGGAGATATCACAATGAGACCTCTCCCACATTTATGGATACTCCATGTTCCCGTCTCTGTTCACTCTTAATGGAGTTAAAAGTACTCAGTCCTAATTAACTCCAGTTATCAACAGGAAGCGTACCACTCTGTTGAGGGTTAAGATAACTCCAGTAGTCAATTTAATCCAAACATTTTTTCACACTATGATTTCAACTTGATTTATTGTGTAGCATGGAACATAGCCTGCTAAGGTCTTTGTCTCACACATCATATAATTTTGGATTGGACGGAAAGCTTGAGAGAGGAGAGATAGAACAAGAACAAGAGAGAGTGACAGAAAGAGAAGCGAGTACCAATTAGTTGGATTCTAGAGCCATGAGGGTGAGGAAAGAGTGTTATAGCTCAGGTAAAAAACAGAACTTGTCTAGTCAGGTCATGCTTTGCCAGGGTGGGATAGTATTATTTTCTGAGAGAGTATGGTGCTATGAAATATTAATTAGAATTCTGTCAAATTAAGATTAGAACACAAAATGCCATTGGTAGAGGCACCCAAGATAACATGCAATGTGCCATCTGTGTGGAGGAAAAAATAGAACAGAAGTAGTCTGTTCCATTTTTTCTGTTTTGTCTCACAACATGAGACAGGCCGAGAGCGAGGGAGAGAGCGGGAGAGAGAGAGACAAAGAGAGAGAGAAGGGGAGAGCAATATATAGAGAGGAAGAGAACAACACATAGCAACAGAGAGAGTGGTTTTGTGCCTGCAGCTATTCTTCAGTCAGAAATATTTACTGTGACATGTATCCACAAATTAATTAGTGATGTGAAAGGCACATTTTTGAGGATCTTGTTTATATTTCTTCCCTAACAACAACATATGTGCTTTATCAAGAGAAACAACAGCTTTACTCAGAAGCAGGTCTTAAGAAACAGCTTTAAACACCATCATTATTTGTGCATTAAAATGACCTCGTCAGAACTACAACAAAATATGTATTCTGATTTCTCCCTAAAGACCAAAACTGAGAACCCCCCCTTTATGCAAGAAATGCTTCCTGACAAGATCAAGCAGAATAAAAGCCATTACTTTTTCATTTGACCACAGCTAAATATTCTCCAAAACATAATGTTAACTCATGCAAATACAAGGGGAAAACAACAGCTGTACACTTTCCTAATCTCTTCCTGATTTGGGTTTATTTTGAAGGGGAAAAAAACGCATTAGTATTAATTGTTCAATGAATGTTCATTGAGTATCTGTTTGTTATGCACGTTCTATGACCATGTCAACAAGAACGCAAATACGCAATGATGAATAATTAAAGATGTCCACACAGCATGGATCAGTTCATTATCAACTTCAACTGGGGAAGAAGAAGAAGGAGAAACAAAATATTGGCCTGGGTTTGTTGTTTACTACCCAACTGTATACATTATTAGTTTTAAACCGGGCCTTTTCCAGGTACCGCAAATATAGCATTTTTGACCTCCTGATTGCATTTCCCCGATCTCCGTCAAGCACTGGCTTTTTTCAGAATTTGCATTCATGATATCCCTCTGTAGCGGAGGAGTTAAGCAGACCTGGGTTCAAATAGTATTTCTTTACTTTCAAATGCCTTGAGTATTTGATTAAGCTTATCTGGAGTGCCAGATGGGTGGGCTTTACACTTTCAGGACTATTCCATTGGTACCATTTCGCCAGACAAGATTAATGTCTGGACAAGATTAATCAAGAACAGAAAAAGTATTTGAAAGGAAACAAATACTGTTTGATCCCAGATCTGCATCACACAAATAAATCTCTCTACCAAGTATGCATGGAGGGTAGGCAACAACATCTCCTCCCCGCTGATCCTCAACACGGGGGCCCCACAAGGGTGCGTTCTGAGCCCTCTCCTGTACTCCCTGTTCACCCACGACTGCGTGGCCACGCACGCCTCCAACTCAATCATCAAGTTTGCGGACGACACAACAGTGGTAGGCTTGATTACCAACAACGACGAGACGGCCTACAGGGAGGAGGTGAGGGCCCTCGGAGTGTGGTGTCAGGAAAATAACCTCACACTCAACGTCAACAAAACTAAGGAGATGATTGTGGACTTCAGGAAACAGCAGAGGGAACACCCCCCTATCCACATCGATGGAACAGTAGTGGAGAGGGTAGCAAGTTTTAAGTTCCTCGGCATACACATCACAGACAAACTGAATTGGTCCACTCACACTGACAGCGTCGTGAAGAAGGCGCAGCAGCGCCTCTTCAACCTCAGGAGGCTGAAGAAATTCGGCTTGTCACCAAAAGCACTCACAAACTTCTACAGATGCACAATCGAGAGCATCCTGGCGGGCTGTATCACCGCCTGGTACGGCAACTGCTCCGCCCTCAACCGTAAGGCTCTCCAGAGGATAGTGAGGTCTGCACAACGCATCACCGGGGCAAACTACCTGCCCTCCAGGACACCTACACCACCCGATGTTACAGGAAGGCCATAAAGATCATCAAGGACATCAACCACCCGAACCACTGCCTGTTCACCCCGCTATCATCCAGAAGGCGAGGTCAGTACAGGTGCATCAAAGCTGGGACTGAGAGACTGAAAAACAGCTTCTATCTCAAGGCTATCAGACTGTTAAACAGCCACCATTGAGTGGCTGCTGCCAACACACTGTCATTGACACTGACCCAACTCCAGCCACTTTAATAATGGGAATTGATGGGAAATGATGTAAATATATCACTAGCCACTTTAAACAATGCTACCTTATATAATGTTACTTACCCTACATTATTCATCTCATATGCATACGTATATACTGTACTCTACATCATCGACTGCATCCTTATGTAATACATGTATCACTAGCCACTTTAACTATGCCACTTTGTTTACTTTGTCTACATACTCATCTCATATGTATATACTGTACTCGATACCATCTACTGTATGCTGCTCTGTACCATCACTCACTCATATATCCTTATGTACATATTCTTTATCCCCTTACACTGTGTATAAGACAGTAGTTTTAGAATTGTTAGTTAGATTACTTGTTGGTTATCACTGCATTGTCGGAACTAGAAGCACAAGCATTTCGCTACACTCGCATTAACATCTGCTAACCATGTGTATGTGACAAATAAAATTTGATTTGATGATTTGATTTGATGGAGAAGTCAGTCCATATATCCATAAATCTATACATACATCAGTGCAGAATGTATCCGTAGAAGCCAGAAAAGCAACACCATCTCAATACCTCTAATTGATTGTATTGGTAAGGAATGGTCTGTGAAAAAAAAATACTTTCAATAATATATGAAATCTGAAAATGTCATCTGTGCCTAGAAATCCCCAGGTGTCAAGAAATTGTTTCAGTCCGGGTTTTGACAGAATTGAAAAAAATATACAGGTTGCAAAATAGTTAGTTAGAGATTTTCCATGTGCCAATTCAGTGGTTTATTAAATGATACGTACAACAATGATTTATTCAAAACTTAAAGTTTTTTAATTTGAATTATTATACAGAATTCTTGCCACAGACAGAATGTTAGATACATGGGACATACAAGCATCTCAGATCTGCAGATTTTGCTATGATGAGACAGAATCATGAGATCACTTATTTTGGAATTGCCCCTACATACTGGAGCTTGTTTCTGGTCAGAGGTTCAGGAATGGCTGGAAAATCACAACATTAATCTCAAATTAACCCTACAAATAGCACTGTTGGGTGATTTGGAAAATCATAGTCATTCAATCAACAAAATAATAATAATTTTAGTAAAGATATTCATCTTTAACTTACAATCTGTAGATTTGTATATTTATTTAACCTTTATTTTAACTAGGTAAGTCAGTTAAGAACAAATTCTTATTTACAATGATGGCCTACAGTGGGTTAACTGCCTTGAACAGTGTGTTAATTGCCTTGTTCAGGGGCAGATTTTTAACTTGTGAGCTCGGGGATTTGATCCAGCAACCTTGGCGGTTACTGGCCCAACGCTCTAACCACTAGGCTACCTGCCGCCCCAAAATAGATACTATGGATTTAGACAGGTTCAGAATTTATGTGAAACATTACAGCACAGTTGAAAAATATATGGCACCTGGAAATCATAAGAGGGCGGTTTACGGAGATAGGTGGGATGGACTGAGAGTAGCTGAGGGGTGGGGTTAGGGAGGGGTGCGTTCCTGATCATTGAGCACATCTGAGACCTGTTGGATCGGAAAGGTGAGGGCTAGGGCCATTCCCCTCAAAAATGTCTGGGAATTGCAGGTGCCTTGGTGGGGTAACATCTCACAGCAAGAACTGGCAAATCTGGTGCAGTCCATGAGGAGGACATGCACTGCAGTACTTAATGCAGCTGGTGGCCACACCAGATACTGAATGTTACTTTTGATTTTGATACCCCCTTTGTTCAGGGACACATTGTTTTTGAGAATATGGTGCAATTTATAGACAAGGTCAGAGACCTACTGTAATGGCCTCTGCTGCAGCCTCAGTGTGCACTGAGACTGAGGCTGGCTAGTCCCATAGGAAATTCTGTAATTCAGAAAAAATCATAAAGACCCCTTAAATAAATCATGTGAAAACATGTTTTTATAAAACTTCACATGTTATCCCATTTTACTTCACATACGATCATATGTGATCACGTGAAAATGTTTTTTTGGAACATTTTACGTGTTCAGATGTGAAATTCATGTGGTTTTCCCGTAAGGGACAATCTTCTAGGTGAGGTTCATACATACATACCGAAACAGTTCTGTTTGGTACAGATACGAAACAGAAAATAATCACCCACGAAACGCAGGTGGGAAAAGGCTACCTAAGAATGATTCTCAATCAGAGACAACTAACGACACCTGCCTCGGATTGAGAACCATACCAGGCCAAACACAAAAGCACCACATAGAAAAAGGAACATTTTTTTAACCTTTATTTAACCAGTCAAGTCAGTTAAGAACAAACTTTTATTTTCAATGACGGCCTAGGAATAGTGGGTTAACTGCGTGTTCAGGGGTAGAACGACAGATTTGTACCTTGTCAGCTCGGGGGTTTGAACTTGCAACTTTCCGGTTACTAGTCCAACGTTCTAACCACTAGGCTACCCTGCCGCCCCAAATACACAACCCACCCAACATAGACAACCCACCCAACTCACGCCCTGACCATACTGAAACAAAGACATAACAAAATAACTATGGTCAGAACGTGACACAGTTGCTCTGCTAAACAATGCCTTCATGGTAACATTGTGCAGCTTAGATGCTCCATTTATATATGATAACAATTTAATTGGAAATAACTTTGTGATTCTCTTGATGCACTCACTATTTGTTTGAGATGCCTATCGAAGAAGTGGTGGGCGGTTTATCAGACAACTTTCTGCTTATAGCTTCTATATAACTCAAGCAACTTGCTCAAGCTTACGTGAACAAAATAACTTTGCTCATTAGTATTTAGCATGCTGCAAATGGTCATACCTCCTGATTTAATTGTGCTTCAAATATTGTTTGGCGTGTCTCAATTACAAATATATGACACTTTGATCCCTACCATCTGCTTGATGTAAATCAATCTTTCTTGTAAAGTACTACACAGCATGATATTTTTACCGTCACAGATGAGATTCATTATAAGTATTCATCAATACAATATGCAATCGGGAAGTTTGATGTGCATCTAGATGTTGTGTGCAGGTGTGAGGTATGAAAGGAGTGAAACCTATTTTTCCAGGGCGTTGTCGAGATTTCACAATGACAGAATCTGTATTTTTTTCTTCTTCTCAATCTTCTCACCTCATGTTCACAGATTCGCCTGGACCTCTGTCTAATCCCAAAGGGAAGTAGAAACTGCCACTCTCTTCCTCCCATGCCGGGGACATTTTGGAGAATAAAACAGATAGATAGTGATGGTTGAAGATGTGGCCGGCCTCAGGAATGACTAAACACGTGCAGGATTTGACAGTCGGCTAGAGGGGGATCATTGGGATTCTGTCACACAACGCTTTCATCAGAAAGTAAATGTCACACAGTGGAGCAATAAGTACTAGGCCATCCTTAATATAGTCTACCCACAGTCAGCCAGCCTAGCTCTACTGTATGTCATGTACTGCCTAGTAAGTCTAGCTTAAAGTGACGCTCCATAACTTTTGTATAATTTCAGCCAGTAGTTTTGAAAGTAGTGATCACAAGCCAAAATGGTTCCCGGCTTTTCGTGTACTACGTCATCTAATTGTGTACTACGTGATCCATTTCAGCCCAGTGGGACTGGGCTGACTGACTACGGGGAATTTCACATAATTTATCTTTAAAAAGATACTTCTCTTAATACAAATATTTGGGAGATTCAGTTTGGTTCATAAAGCTTGAATTCTAGGCAGTATTTGATTGTTCCTCTTAGCCTATTTTGTACATAGTACTTAAACATCGTTGGGCCACCCTGAAGCTCTGGTGCTTGGCCTCTGTATTTGCCCATGCTTGAGCAATTGAGAGTTCTTGCAGGTCTGGGCTTGTGTGGATGTTTGCTGGTGCCCAGAGACCAGACTAAGCATCGGTCCGAGGCTGTCCCTTAATGACTATGACTAGGAGCTTAATCATTCTGATGCTAATTGCATTTGCATCTTGTCCAAGTTCCATGTAGTGAGAAAACCCTAGCGTCCTCCCTCTCCCTCCCAGCCTTCAGGACCTGAACAGAGAGGGGGAGAGAGAGAATGGCATGAGACGAAAACGAGAGCATCTTAACCGCGAGGCAGCAGAGACTAAACCCCAGGAGTTTGGGAAAACCAAAACAGAACAAACAAGACTAAAACATTTATGGGTCTTATACCCCAAACACTGCAGCATGCAGCGAAGCAGTGGTTTCCAAGCCGCTCAGCCCCGTACACACCCAGCGTGATTGCATTCTTTTGTTCCACTCTCACGGTTGGAGAGTGCTCCACTCCGCTTCTCTGCTCATCATCTGTCACTCAGGCCACAGCAGTCCAGGGGGATATTTTGGCGGTAAGGAGAAAATTGAGAAAAGTGCAACATTCCTCCCATGCAGTAGTCTGTCTGATTCACTGAGCACCTGCATATAAAAAAGAGAAGCAAAGTACCCTGGGAAACAATCGCTCGGTGGAGCGCTGGCGGGTGCAGGTCGGCACCATGCAGCTGACCTTTGACCTCTGTGAGTCGTCCACAGCAATCAGGTCGTCTGCTGACCCCTATAACTCTGCAGGCGAGGGAAGACTCCAGATTAATCTACCACTCCCACCAAAACCCTCATCCTGCCCCTACCCTATAGCAGATCAGAGTAAATAGCTGACTACTCAGTTTTGATGCCCGAATGAGACCCAATGCCCTTCCAATCCCCCTTAACCTCTCCTCCCTCTGCCCATTCTGAAAGTGACATTCCATCAGACAACTGACCCCTGCCTGTCTTCTAGGCACAGCTTTTGCCTGTTAATTAGAAGGCATGCAAATACAAGTCAGAGAGAGAGCGAGAGCGAGAGAGAGAGCGAGAGAGAGGCTACTATTAGCACTGATATAGCAAATGTCACATTCAGTCAAACACAAAATGGACATAGATGCTGTATAACCAACTGATGGCTTGAAAAGTATGGCTTGATGTTCATCTGACAAGAAGGGTCATAGTGGCCAGGTCACCCGTAGCCGCAACAGTATAGCAAGTAGCATGAATCAGCCTTTGTGCCTAGCGGTGGCACTGCAAACTGGCTATCTCATGTGGTTGGCCTGCCTGCCTGGGTCATTTCTTCTACCCAATGGCTTGTGACTAATCTGTTTATACAGTTGAGTCGTAGCCATCAGTGGAGCAGTGGCCATGCCAGGGCAATGAGGTGATGCCAGACTTACAGTATGCAGCAGCGGACTGTTACTCAGGTAGCTAGTACTCTATGGCGCACCGCACGGATCATCAGAATCAGATTTCACTCTATGCCAAGTTGGAATTTGCTTACACACACACACACACACACACACACGCTAACACACGCACGCACACACACACGCATGCACACACACACACACACACACACACACACACACACACACACACACACACACACACACACACACACACACACACACACACACACACACACACACACAGCCATTAGTCTAGGCTCCAGTGCTATGTGTTTTCCCGCAGAAGTCATTATGACTTTCTATACAACATACACACTGGAAATCATTCAAAAACTCTCTCCCGCTCCTACGTCAAACAATGTCACAGAGACGTTTCAAAGATTTCTTTCTTGCTCTGATAAATTTAAAACATTGGGGTCAAACAGGGGCAGGTGACAGAAATATATTTGTGTATTTTATATTATCTCACAGACAGGATGACGTGATCCCCTCCCTGTACAGTAGCACATAATGAAAGATGAAGTCATACCTACATCAAATTGATGAATCACTCAGAGCCATTTCAATGAGGTGGGAATAAAAAACAGTGTAAACCTGAGACACCATTGTTAACAGATGTAAAGCCTGTCGCACTAATTCATTGTGAAAACCCATTTAAACCATGATGGATTAAGCCCTAATTGAAGCTGATGTATGCATGGCTTCAGAAAGCATGTGGTCACCACTTGCCCTTCCATTCACAGTTTATGATCTCCAGAGAGGAGAAATGGAAGTGAAAAGATGTGACTCCCAGGAAGGTTTGTCTGCGTTGTTGACACAGCCAAAGCTTCTTCTCTCGTCTAATTACGAGACGATGAAGGCAAAGTCAATGTTACAGAGTGCATTTTAGCATCTGTTGTGGCTTTACCCAACGCACTTATGGCTCCTGGTGATTTTAATTGGGTTGAAGACCCAGCGTTTTGTTGTCTGACATGACGTGCTCAGCATGCATACAGATATCATGTTAATTAAACCTTATTTTGCCTAAAATTCTAAAGCATTTTTCTGGAACAGAATGTGGGCTGTTCAGTGTTTCTTCCTCTAATCAATTCCAACAGGAAATTAGACAGAACGGCGAAGAGTAAGAGTAAGTATTAGTCATCATGTAAGATCAAACTCTTCAGCTGCACTATACTGACCTTATATAGCCTGATGGAACCAATGGAATAGTTTCAAAGGTGCAAACTCCACCCCCCACCCATTTGGCATTCCAGGCAGGCTCAATAAAATGTTCAAAGTGAGAGAAAACAGGAGACAAAGGCCTGTGAGACATGGGTTTAACTCTGGACACATGAAAGGTGGGATGTATACGAAGGGTACAGGGCAACAGAAGACGAACAGCAGAGGGGTTAATAATTTTGGAGATGGGAAACGGGCCGATAAACCGGGGGGAGAATTTGCGGGATTCCACCAGGAGGGGCAGATCCCGGGGGATTACCATACCTTCTGCCCGAGACGATCCCGGGGAGCCGGTGTCCAATGGCAATCCATTTGTCATTGATACCTGGAGGTGGTCATGAGGAGGACCGACCGGGCTCTCCTCCAGGTACGACGACAGCGGCGGACAAACATCTGGGCAGAAGGTATTCCGACCTCTTCTTCCTGCTCAGGGAAGAGCGGGGGCTGATACCCCAGGGAACACTCAAATGGTGATAGGCACGTGGCAGAGCAGAGGAGGGTGTTGCGGGGGTATTCCACCAACACAAACTGCTGGCTCTAGGTGGTGGGGTTGGCGGAGACCAGGCAGTCTTAAGGTCGTGGTTGGTTCGCTCCGACTGGCTATTGGACCGGGGGTGGAACCCAGAGGACAGGCTGGCCGACAACCCAATGAGGGTGCAGAACGCCTTCCAAAACTGGGACGAGAACTGAGGACCCCGGTCGGAAACCATGTCCACGGACAGTCCATGGATCCGGAAGACGTGCTGCACCATGAGCTGGGTTGTCTCCTTGGGTAGTTTAGGGAGAGGAATGAAGTGGGCGGCTTTGGAAAACCGGTCGACCACAGTCAGGATGGCAGTATTGCCCTCAGATGGGGAGAGACCTGTAACGAAGTCCAAGGACATGTGGGACAAGGGACGGTGAGGGACAGGCAGTGGTTGCAGAAGACCAGCCGAAGCTTGTCTAGGACTCTTGTTCTGAGCACAGACCGTGCAGTTGGCAACAAACGTGGTGACATTCGGAACCATAGTAGGCCACCAAAATTATTGTTGCATAAAGGCTAGGGTCCACTGCACCTCCCGGACCCGTTTCCCTATACCCCAGTTGAGTGCCGTCACCAGGCACGAGGTGGGAAGGATGGTCTCGGGCTCCGGGGTGGTAACCATGGGGCTATAGCGGCGAGACAGGGCATCCGGCTTGATGTTCTTAGACCCCGGCCGGTAAGAGAGAGAAAAGTTGAACCGGTTAAACAGCATGGCCCATCCCGCTTGCCTGGATTTGAGGAGCTTGGTGGTGCGGAGATACTCCAGGTTTTTGTGGTCGGTCCACACAAAGAACAGATGTCCCGCCCCTTCCAACCAGTGCTGCCTCCATTCCTCCAAAGCCATCTTCACCGCAAGAAGCTCTCGATTCCCCACATCATAGTTCCTCTCTGTGGCATTGAGGCGGTGGGAGAAGAAGGTGCAGGGATGCAGCTTAAGGGCCAGGTCAGAACGTTGGGACAGGACAGCCTCTACTCCGACATCCGAAGCATAGGCCTCCACCATGAACTGACGGGAAGGGTCAGGATGAATCAAGATAGGAGCAGTGGTGAAGCGGTGTTTGAGGTCCCGGTCAGTGGCAGAGGACCATGTGAATGGAACCTTGGTAGAGGTGAGTGCAGACAGGGGGGAAGTTGGCAAAAGTTGGCAAACCCCAGGAAACACTGCAGCTGCACCCTGGACGTAGGCTGAGGCCAATCCACCACCACTCTCCTCTTCCTGGGATTCATCTGGACACTCCCAGCAGAGATGTAACCCAGAAAGGGGAGGGTGGAGCGATGGAACTCGCACTTCTCCACCACAGCTGATTCTCCAGAAAGTGTTGAAGAACCTGCTGGACATGGAGCATGTGTTCTTGGGGGAAACGGGAGAAGACGAGGATGTCATCAATGTAGATGAAGACGAACCGGTTCAACATGTCGCGGAGAACATAATTTACCAGAGCCTGGAACACAGAAGGGGCGTTGCTGAGGACAAAAAGCATGACCAGTTACTCGTAGTGGCCGCTGGTCGTGTTGTAGGCGGTCTTCCACTCGTCCACCCTCTCGTATCCGCACCAGGTGGTAGGTGTTCCATAGATAAAGCATGGAAAACACAGTGACCCCTGGGAGCGGCTCGAAGGCCGAGGATATTACGGGTAACGGTTCTTAACAGTAATGTCATTGACTCCCCGGTAGTTTATGCATGGGCAGGATTTATCCATCCCACTTCCTCTCCCACTGGAGCAGGGTACTTCTTCGTGAAGAAAAAGGACAAGACCCTGCGCCGGCGGGAGAGGAAGAGGGACAGATAAATCCTGTAGGAAGTCCCTTAATGAGAGTACAGACGTCCCTGGGTCGGCGTGGTGCTAGGGAGAAGTTCAATCCCACAGTCATAGGGTCGGTACGGCGGAAGCGAAGTGGCCCGAGCCTTGCTGAACACCTCCCGGAGGAGTACTCTGCAGGGATGACGGCGAGGTTCAGCCCGGAAGCCAGGGTAGCGTCCAAAAAGCTCTCATTGGCCCCTGAGTCAATGAGTCAATGAGGACCCGGAGAGATTTAGACTGGTTTCCCCACAGCAGAATGGCATGAAAAGGGGTGCGAGCAAGGGAAGCATAACAGTTTTCCATATGGCCCACCAGAGTATTCACTCCTACCGGTGAGCCTGTTTTTTTTAAAGGACAACAGGCACAAAATGACCAAGAGTCCTGCAATACAGACAACTCTTTGTGTTGATCCTGTATTGCCGTTCCGCTGGCGACAGCTCAGCTCTGCTTAGTGGTATAGGCTCTGGAAGCAGTGACTCGGCCGTCTTTGGCGACTCTCGGGGGAGGTCAGGAAGCCTCGGGTTCTCTCGGCAACAGGACCGTCGGGGACTTCCGGGATGACTTGGAGGCAAGGTGGAATCCCTGGACGTGCGAATGAAATTGAATTTCCTCTCTTTCTGAATTTCCTCAACGCGTTGAGGGAATCGAGTTCCGTAGGTAACTCCCAAGCAGCAAGCTCGTCCTTGACCTCCTCTGAGACGCCGTGCAGGAACATATCGAACTGCGCTTCCTGGTTCCAAGCACTGCCAACGTGTGGAAATCCAATGCATATTCTGCCGCGCTGCGGGAGTCCTGCCAAAGCTGGATTAGATTGCGGGCAGCTTCTCTCCCGGAGAACGTGGCATCAAAAACCTTCTTCACTTCTCCCATGAACCCCTCCAGACTAAGGCATATGTTGTTCCCATACAGCAGTAGCCCAGGTGAGAGCCCGCCCGGACATCAGCGAGACAAGGTAGGCTATCTTGGAGCGATCCGAGGGGAAGGAGGAAGGCTGAAGCTCGAAGACGAGGGCACACTGACCTAGAAACACCCGACAGGTGCTCGGCTCTCCATTGAAGCGTTTCGGGGGAGGTAAGTGGGGCTCCTGAAAAGGAGTGACCGGTTAGACAGCGCTGCTAACCGCTGCATTACTGAGGGGCTGTGGGGTTACCACCGTGGTAGGCTGCCTCCCAGACAACCCGCGGAATTGCTCCAGCAAAATGTCCAACGCCCGGTCATGGCGTTCAGCCAACATTTGGACCCCTCCATAAGGCCACGAATCAATTCCTCGTGCCTACCGATGGTGGTTTCTTGGACGAGATTGTATTGCGCAGCTGGCCTGGGTCTGCTGGGTCAGTCATGGCCAGTTCGTACTATCATGTTTCAGGTAAGACCCAGCTGCAGACAACGTCGAATTAACAACAGTTTATTATTCCAACAGGGGCAGGCAAAAGACCAGTCAAGACAAGCAGGGGTCAGTAATCCAGATAGGTGTGGCAAAGGTACAGGACAGCAGGCAGGCTCAGGGTCAGGGCAGGCAGAAAAGATCAAAACCGGGAAAACTAGGAAACAGGAACGATTGAGAGACAGGAACAGAGGGAAAAACACTGGTAGTCTTGACGAAACAAACTGGCAGCAGACAAACAGAGGACACAGGTTTAAATACACGGGGGATAGTGGGGAAGGTGGGCGACACCTGGAGGGGAGTGGAGACAATCACAAAGACAGGTGAAACAGATCAGGGTGCGACAGAAAACAAATACTATTTGACCCTGGATCTGATAAATACAATAGTCATGCTATACATTTTAGAAACCCTCATCATGAACAACAGATTTATACTGTTTATTTAACCCTCTATACTGTGTATTTAACCCTCTATGGTGTGTATTTAACACTCTATACTGTGTATTTAACCATCTATGCTGTATATTTAACCCTCTATGCTGTGTACTTAACCCTCTATGGTGTGTATTTAACCCTTTATACAGTGTATTTAACTCTCTATATTGTGTATTTACCCTTCTATGCTGTGTATTTAACCCTCTATGGTGTGTATTTAACCCTCTATACTGTGTATTAAACCATCTATGCTGTGTATTTAACCCTCTATGGTGTGCATTTAACCCTCTATACTGTGTATTTAACCCTCTATACTGTGTATTTAACCCTCTATGGTGTGTATTTAACACTCTATACTGTGTATTTAACCCTCTATACTGTGTATTTAACCCTCTATGGTGTGTATTTAACACTCTATACTGTGTATTTAACCATCTATGCTGTATATTTAACCCTCTATGCTGTGTACTTAACCCTCTATGGTGTGTAATTAACCCTTTATACAGTGTATTTAACTCTCTATATTGTGTATTTACCCTTCTATGCTGTGTATTTAACCCTCTAAGGTGTGCATTTAACCCTCTATACTGTGTATTTAACTCTCTATGGTGTGTATTTAACCCTCTATTGAGTTGTATTTAACCCTCTATTCTGTGTATTTAACCATCTATACTGTGTATTTAACCATGTATTCTGTATTTAACCCTCTATACTGTGTATTAAACCATCTATGCAGTGTATTTAACCCTCTATGGTGTGCATTTAACCCTATATTCTCTGTATTTAACCCTCTAAGGTGTGTGTAACCCTCTGTGGTGCATATTTAACTCTCTATGGTGTGTATTTAACCCTCTATTCAGTGTATTTAACCCTCTATTCTGTGTATTTATCCCTCTATGGTGTGTATTTAAGATTTAGATATTTGTTGTATATTCCTTCATTGATGATGAGATACGTCAAGAAAACCATTAGAGGTGGATCAGCTGGACAGCCCACAGACTGAAAATAAATATGATTACGCAGCCGGCCTCCCCCTTAATTCCTGGACGAAGCCAAGCTCTCACATATCAGAAGTAACACAACACAAACCAGGAACAATTTCATGCCTGAGGGATTTAGAATACATTAGGACAAGAGAATGAACATCTCCAGTACAAAGATATCCGGCCAAATACAATGAGAGACGAAAATACTCAGAAATTAATATTAATATACCATAATCCTTTTTCTCTCCCAAGGGAATGGTCACCATGTACTGCAAGCTGGGAGGATTGGAAAAAGCATTTTCTTAATACACAAATCCTTTCAGTTCAAATAGTCAGCGACGATTTGTAATCTTTATCCATGCACAATTTTGTTTATGATCCTCATCTAATTACAGGACTGATGCACCTTGAAAGTAAGTTCAAACACCATGATAAGCGACAAAAATGTGACGAAAATGTATGTCTGAGTATATTGCATAAGAAAACAAAGCAAGCTTGTGTTCTCTCTTTACTATACATATGCACTGAGTATACAAAACATTAAGAAGATTAACAACACCTGCTCTTTCCATGACATAGACTGACCAGCTGAATCCAGGTAAAAGCTATGATCCCTTATTATTGTCACCTGTTAAATCCACTTCAATCAGGGTTGATGAAGGGGAGGAGACAGGTTAAAGGAGGATTTTTAAGCTTTGAGACAATTGAGACATGAATTGTGTATGTGTGCCGTTCAGTAGGTAAATGGGCAAGACACAATATTGAAGTGCCCTTGAACGAGGTATGGTAGTAGGTGCCAAGGGCACTGGTTTGTGTAAAGAACTGCAACGCTGCTGGGTTTTTCATGCTCAACAGTTTCCCGTGTGTATCAAGAATGGTCCACCACCCAAAGCACATCCAGCCAACTTGACACAACTGTGGGAAGCATTAGAGTCGGTTCTGAGGTCAAAAGAGGGTACAACTCAATATTCGGTGTTTCTAATGATTATTATACTTATTATTCTTATTATAAACTGCTATGATATCAAGTTGTGCTTGTTGGGAAGGTTAGATGTAATCCATTACTTTCCCTTGTTACCTGTCAAATTGTAATTAGTCATGTAATTTTGGATTACCCAAACTCTGCAATGTAATCTGATTACTTTAGGTTAAAGGAGCCATCAAATACATTTGGTGTGTTATCATAATGGTCACTAGCTTGTCCTCAGACTTGCTCAGACTTAACTTGTGGCTTTTTTTCAATGCTGAATTGAATGACATTGAGAAAACAGACATCCTTTCTGAATTTAATGCAATTCAACGGCTCAGACACAAGAGGTATGTGACAGGGTCTACAGTCAATCACGGATTACAAAAAGAAAACCAGCCCTGTCGCGGAACAGGATGTCTTGCTCCCAGACAGACTAAATAACTTTTTTGCTCGCTTTGAGGACAATACAGTGCCACTGACACGGCCCGCTACCAAAACCTGCGGACTCTCCTTCACTGCAGCTGACGTGAGTAAAACATTTAAACGTGTTAACCCTCGCAAGGCTGCAGGCCCAGACGGCATCCCTAGCCGCGTCCTCGGAGTATGCGCAGACCAGCTGGCTGGTGTGTTTACGGACATATTCAATCAAGCCTTATCCCAGTCTGCTGTTCCCAGATGCATCTAGAGGGCCACCATTGTTCCTGTTCCCAAGAAAGCTAAGGTAACTGAGCTAAACGACTACCGCCCCATAGCACTCATTTCCGTCATCATGAAGTGCTTTGAGTGACTAGTCAAGGACCATATCACCTCCACCCTACCTGACATCCTAGACCCACTCCAATTTGCTTACCGCCCCAATAGGTCCACAGACGACGCAATCGCAACCACACTGCATACTGCCCTAACCCATCTGGACAAGAGGAATACCTATGTGAGAATGCTGTTCTTCGACTACAGCTCAGCATTTAACACCATAGTACCCTCCAAACTCGTCATCAAGCTCGAGACCCTGGGTCTCGACCCCACCCCTGTGCAACTGGGTACTGGACTTCCTGACGGGTCGCCCCCAGGTGGTGAGGGTAGGTAACAACATCTCCACCCCGCTGATCCTCAACACTGGGGCCCCACAAGGGTGGGTTCTGAGCCATCTCCTGTACTCCCTGTTCACCCACAACTGCGTGGCCAGGCTCCAAATCAATCATCAAGTTTGCGGACGACACTACCGTGGTAGGCTTGATTACCAACAACGACGAGACGGCCTACATGGAGGAGGTGAGGGCCCTCGGAGTGTGGTGTCAGGAAAATAACCTCACACTCAACGGCAACAAAACAAAGGAGATGATTGTGGACTTCAGGAAACAGCAGAGGGAGCACCCCCCTATCCACATCGACGGGACAGTAGTGGAGAGGGTAGTAAGTTTTAAGTTCCTCGGCGTACACATCACAGACAAACTGAATTGGTCCACCCACACAGACGTTGTGAAGAAGGCGCAGCACTCGCATTAACATCTGCTAAGCATGTGTATGTGACAAATAAAATTAGATTTGATTAAAAGTAATCCAAGAAGTAATCTAGTTTTTCAAAAGTATTTGTAATCTGATTACAATGGTTTTGCTGGTAACGTAACTGATTACATATAATCGGTTACTTCCCAACCCTGCTTGTTATAATAGACCAAAGTATGTGTTCAGAATACATGACATTGACACAGTATCAAACTTAGCAACTTTATATCCCACTCTATAGGTACATATTTTGTCATTTCATGCCATATATGCTCAATAAATGTTAAATATATATATATATATTTTAAATAGGACCACATATACTATCAATCCACTGTGTGGCTTCTCCCTGTCAGATAGAAAGGCCTTGACACTCCCTGTATCCTGTGATATTTCAACACAGATACTTAAAAAAAACACATTTCACATTTTCGTTTGAGTCATTTAGCAGACGCTCTTATACAGAGCGACTTACAATTTGTGCATTCATCTTAAGATAGCTAGGAGAGACAACAACACAACCGTATCATGTACATTTTCAACGAAATACTTATCAGCAAAGTCAGTGCTAGTGGGGAAAGAGAAGTGGCGTGAGAGTTATTTAAGATACTCTTCAAAGAGGTAGGGTTTCAGACATTTTCGAAAGATGGGCAGTCGTGACTTTAGGAGGAAGCTTGTTCCACTATTGGGGTGCCAGGACAGAGAAGAGCTTTGACTGGGCTAAGCGGGAGCTGCCTTCCCATAGAGGTGGAGTAATCGGGTTGGGACGTAGGGTTTGAGCATAGCCTGAAAGTAAGGAGGGGCTGTTCCCCATGCTGTTCCTTAGGCAAGCGCCAGAGTCTTGAATAGGGCTGTGGCGGTCATGACATTTTCTCAGCCGGTTCTTGTCATGCAAAAGACTGACGGTCTCATGGTAACTGACCATTCATTACCATAAACACGTTTAGCATCTCCAGGCCTCCCTACATACAAGCTAAATTCAAGCCACTGATTTGTGCATTTGTAACATTACATTTTAAAAAGTCTAATAAATCTATTTTTAATATACACCATCACAATCAATCCATTATTTATTTTAGGTAGGTCTAAAGAAACATTATGATGTGAAGAAAATGTATTTCAAATTAACAGAATGTACGTTGGCCTACTGTATGTTATCTGGCAATACGGCATGCCATAGGCTGTAGGCTAGTTAATTTAGCAGACAAGACATGATTACAGTGCATTCCGAAAGTGTTCAGTCCCCTTGACTTTTTCCACATATTGTTACGTTACGGTCTTATTCTAAAATGTATTAGATTACATTTTTTCGTCATCAGACCCTTTGCTATGAGACTTGAAATTTAGCTCAGGTGCATTCTGTTTCCATCGATCATCCTTGAGATGTTTCTACAAATTGATTGGAGTCCACCTGTGGTAAATTCAGTTATTTGGACATGATTTGGAAAGGCACACACCTGTCTATATAAAAAAAAACAAGCCATGATGTCGAAAGAATTTTCAGTAGAGCTCTGAGACAGGATTGTGTCGAGGCACAGATCTGGAGTAGGTGTCAAAAAATTCTGCATCATTGAAGGTCCCCAAGAACACAGTGGCCTACACCATTCTTAAATGGAAGAAGCTTGGAACCACTTTCGTGAAATTATTGTAATCAAAAGGAGATACTTTTAGATTTATTCAAAACAATCAAACTTTATTATTTAATTTCTGCAGTAATGGAGCTTGTCAACAAACCCCCCCTAGGTGATTCGTTGAGAGCCCAAAGACAAAATATACCATGGCCTTTTATAGCAAAGGCACACCCACTTCAGTCTACATGACAAACAACAGATGTATGGAATGGGTCACAAGGTTACTAATAATTCACAGCAAACAGTATCTTCTGTAAATACTGTCCTCATTGTGTAGAGACCAGGGTCTGGCCCCGAGCCATCTCTCCCTGGTATCTTCCAATCAGGCACACAGACACTAATCATGCTATGGAATCCGGTCTTTATCACCAATCCATTGTAAATAAATTGTCAGTACTAAATCTCCCAGAGGCCCACTTTCAGTAGAACACACACAGATGAGTGTTCTAACAACCCCTTATTATGTTCCATAAAACAACAATTTGATGCAATTACAGTATTATAACATAATCTTGCAATTTTGCTCTCACACCACCAAGACTCTTCCTAGACCTAGCCGCCTGGCCAAACTGAGCAATTGGGGGAGAAGGATCTTAGTCAGGGAGGTGAACAAGTACCCAATGGTCACACTGACAGAGCTCCAGAGTTCCTCTGTGGAGATGGGAGAACCTTCCAGAAGTACAACCATCTCTGCAGCACTACACCAATTAGCCCTTTATGGTAGTGACCAGACAGAAGACACTCCTCAGTAAAAGGCACATGACAACCCACTTGGAGTTTGCCAAAATGTACCCAAGGGACTTTCAGACCATGAGAAACAAGATTCTCTGGTCTGAAGAAAACCAAGATTGAACTCTTTGGCCCGAATGCCATGCGTCATGTCTGGAGGAAACCTGGCACCAGCCCTACGGTGAAGCATGGTGGTGACTGTATCATGCTGCAGGGATGTTTTTCAGCGGCAGGGATTGGGAGACTACTCAGGATCGAGGGAAAGATGAAAGGAGCAAAGTACAGAGAGATCCTTGATGAAAACCTGCTCCAGAGCGCTCAGGACCTCTGGGGCGAAGGATCACCTTCCAACAGGACAATGACCCTAAGCACACAGCCAAGACAACGCAGACGTGGCTTCGGGATAAGTCTCTGAATGTCCTTGAGTTGCCCAGCCAGAGCCCGGACTTGAACCCAATCTAACTTCTCTGGAGAGACCTGAAAATAGCTGTGCAGCGACATTCCCCATATAACCTGACAGAGTTTGAGAGGATCTGCAGAGAAGAATGGGAGAAACTCCCCAAATACAGAGGTGTGCCAAGCTTGTAGTGTCATACCCAAGAAGATTTGAGGCTGTAATCACTGCCAAAGGTGCTTCAATAAAGTGCTGAGCAAAGGGTCTGAATACTTATGTAAATGTGATATTTCTGGGGGTTTTCATATACATTTGCTAAATGTTGCTTTTTCATTATGGGATATTGTGTCTAGATTGATGAGGGGGGAAAAACGATTTAATCCATTTTAGAATAAGGCTGTAACGTAACAAGATGTGGAAAAAGTGGGGGCGGAATACTTTCCGAATCCACTGTATAAGTCCCGTGTCATTATTTTACTTTAGTTGTTAATGACACAAACCTTAAAATGTCTTAGAAATCAAAACATAAATGGGCTGCATGATGTGACTTGAGACTATTGATGATTTCAGAAAGTCACAAAAAAAGCATGCGCTCTGTTGCCTCAGGCTGCACACAATGTTCTCTCATCAAGTGATCATGTTTTCACCCATCAGGCTATTCTCAATTTAATCTTTAATATTATGTTAAATTCATTTAGATTTAGAACAGCCAATTATCAAATGGGCAGGAACAGGGTCAGGGGAAAAAAGACATCATCCCCCTATGCACTTGATTAGCGAATGGAAGCCGCTATACCGCCTGTTCTTCAGATAGTGAATTGAATTGAATTTATTTTGGGCAACAGACAAAATGCACAATGTGGACCCAGAGGATATCACTTGAAAGTATGAATTAAAATGCTTATTTCCAAAGTGATCCTTGATTGTAAAAGCAATAACACATAATGATTAAAAGACAAGACAAAATGACAAACAACCATAAATACATTTATTTATATTGACATCCTAAAAAGTGTCACTATTCACTGCACTTCTCCCTAACCTTAAAAATCAACCATATTCATTTCACATTAAAACAATCTATTAATTGCACATCATACCGATCCTTCAAATTAATACACCTGACCAGCAGTAGGGGCCACAAGGGGCAGTGGAGTGGTTTCTCTTACTGAGACAACTTTGTCCAAACTAAAAACTTTGCCTGATTTTTAAAGCTATTTTTACTTTTTATTTGCTTGATCTCAAAGGGAAAGCTATTCCATAGACACATGCCTGTATGGAAAAATGTGCTCCTCGCAGTACTGTTTACTCTTGAGATTTCACAAGACATAACACTAGCTCTGGAATTGTGACTGTGTTGGTTATAGACCATATCAATGTGTTTTTTCATGTAACCTGGGGCACGATCATTTAATTCAGCTTATACTTGATCAGCGTATACCTGATAACATTATTTTGCATGACCTGCATTCTCTTTTTCAGCTTTTTTGATAGCCCACTATACCAAGCAGAGCAGGCATAATCAAAATGACACTTAATCAAGGTTGAGACAACCAGTTTCTTAACTTTAATGTTAACATATCTAGTGTTACGATATAAACATTTCATTTCAGAAAGAATTTTGGCAGCAATCAGGTCTCCAGAAAGGGATTGATCTAGGGACACACCAAGATAAGACACTTGTTATAGATTCAATCTCCTTGCATGCACAGTTTACCGTTTTCTTGTCAGCCCTAAGCAATCTTCGTTTTGTTCCAAACAAAATCAATTCAGTTTTTCCCAAATGTAGTGACAATTTGTTGCCAGACAACCAATCTCTAACAAAATGCAATACTCGGGGTCTCCTCTATTTAAATTGTATCCTTACCTGATACCAGTATGGCTGAATAATCAACATAAAGCACGAGTTTGCACTTTACTGCATCTGGCATATCATTAACGTATATGAGAAATAAGAGAGGCCCTAAAATTAATCCCTGTGGTACTCCACAGGATATTTCTTTGGCCTCTGAAAGAACATCACCAACATTACATACTTGTGTTCTGTTGGTCAGATAAGACCTAAACCAATTCACTGCTACATCATTTAGACCCATTCATTTCAGTTTCATCAGGGGAATATCAATGTCCACAGTGTCAAAAGCTTTCTGCAAGTCTAACATGATCATACCTGTATTGTTCCCCTTCTCACTTTCCTGCTTAATGTGGTCAAAAAGGTGGACAAGGCAAGTATCAGTGGAATGAACTGTTCTAATGCCAGATTGGAGTTGATAAAAAAGTTTGTGCTCAGTAAGGTATCCCTCCTCATAGGTAGGCTACCCCGGTTATTTCACTCCATGCATCAATCACTGTTTGAGGGGCATGCATCCTCTCATTGCATTACTCTGTATGCCATGAGCTCCCCAACCCTGTTCCTGCAGCTACCAAGTGCTTAATTTATGAAACCAAGTGAAAATCTGTTCTGGAACATCGATAGTAACATGTTTTCACAACTAAACATATTTCATTAAACTGTTGACAGCCCCTCTCTCTGCGGGCTTGAGAAAGGAATGAAGGAGAGAGGGGAGGAGATGGAAATGCATGGTGGTGAGATATTCTGTAGCTAAAGGTAATGTGTCAGCCTATTAATTATGAAAATATAAAATTCCCTATTACTAGAATATTCAAAATCAAATACAAGTTCACTATAATTGTAGGCGAACTGTACAACCGAATGCATTCAACTGAAATGTGTCTTCCGCATTTAACCCAACCCTTCTGAATCAGAGAGGTGCGAGGGGCTAACATAATCAACATCCACGTCTTCGGTGCCCGGGGAACAGTGGGTTAACTGCCTTGCTCAGGGGCAGAACGACAGATTTTTACCTTGTCAGCTCGGGGATTCGATCCAGCAACCTTTCGGGTACTGGCCCAATATAGGCTAGACCAATTAAAGACATCGTGGACATGTTCTGTTATAATCTCCACCCGGCACAGCCAGAAGACTGGCCACGCTTCATAGCCTGGTTCCTCTCTAGGTTTCTTCCTAGGTTTTGGCCTTTCTAGGGAGTTTTTCCTAGCCAACGTGCTTCAACACCTGCATTGCTTGCTGTTTGGGGTTTTAGGCTGGGTTTCTGTACAGCACTTTGAGATATCAGCTGTTGTACGAAGGGCTATATAAATACATTTGATTTGATTGGATTTTAAAACTTTTAAAAATGTTTTTCTGCGGTGGGTAATATGCGGTAGGCTATATATTGTATAACGAAACAGCTCAATCATTATTTTAATTACGTTTTTTTCAGGCTTGGGCTCATACCTATGTGTATGCAGCAGCTCTAATACACATATGGGTGTTTTGAATTAATCAAGCACTATCCATCAAGCACATCCACAATGACCATGTTTTCCACTCAGTTTCAACCTGTTGTTGAACTTCTTTCTTCAAATGGTTTGATCACAGTGAGGTGAGTTTTAAAGCACACTACTGTTTTGATGATGTGTTATTTTCATTTGCATTGATGTCAGAGTGGTTAAAAGGACAGTAAAGCCCTGAGTACCCATGACATGGGAGAACTTAGGAAGGTTGAACACCAGGCGGGCTGCGGCATTCTGGATAAATTGCAGGGATTTGATGGCACAAGCGGCGAGCCCAGCCAACAGAGAGTTGCAGTAGTGTAGACGGGAGATGACAAGTGCCTGGATTAGGACCTGCTCCGCTTCCTGCGTTAGGAAAGGTCGTACTCTACAGATGTTGTACAGATTTTCATTTTTCTGCCTTGGAATGAGGAGAAGAGGGAAGAAAAATGACTTCCCCCTGTAAGAATCTAATATTTATAGCGACATGCGTTTCCAGAGCTCAAGTATGCTTATGCTGTGACATTATATCATCCCGGTCACGTCTTCACAGGCCATTTGTCTTGTACTAACTGTATAAAAATCACCTTCACAGCAAACTGACACGACCTCCCGTATTCATAATTTATAAAAGCAACATTACTGCCCCTATGCCCACACTACATTATTGGATTTTGGACTGTAGTCTGATCGTAGGAAACCAAATGCATGTTGAGAACAGGCTGTTGTATTGAGGGAGTTAGTTACACTACCGGTCGAAAGTTTTAGAACACCTTCTCATTCAAGGGTTTTTCTTTATTTTTACTATTTTCTACATTGTAGAATAATAGTGAAGACATCAAAGCTATGAAATTACACATATGGAATCATGTAGTAAACAAAAAAGTGAAAAAAAATCTAAATATATTTGATATTTGAGATGCTTCAAATAGCCACCCTTTGCCTTGATGACAGCTTCGCACACTCTTGGCATTCTCTCAACCGGCTTCATGCAGAAGGTTGCCCTATTTGGTAAAAAACCAAGTCCATATTATGGCAAAAACAGGTCAAATAAGCAAACAGAAACGACAGTCCATCAGGTCAGTCAATACGGAAAAAGTCAAGAACTTTGAAAGTTTCTTTCTGCAGTCGCAGAAACCATCAAGCGCTACAATGAAACTAGCTCTCATCAGGACCGCCACAGGAATGGAAGACCCAGAGTTACCTCTGCTGCAGAGGATACGTCCATTAGAGTTACCAGCCACAGAAATTGCAGCCCAAATAAATGCTTCACAGAGTTCAAGTAACAGGCACACCTCAACATCAACTGTTCAGAGGAGACTGCGTGAATCAGGCCTTCATGGTTGAATTGCTGCAAATAAACCACTACTAAAGGACACCAATAAGAAGAAGTGACTTCCTTGGGCCAAGACACACAAGCAATGGACATTAGACAGGTGAAAATCTGTCCTTTGGTCTGGAGTCCAAATTTGAGTTTTTTGGTTCCAATCACTGTGTCTTTGTGAGATGCGGTGTGGGTGAAAGGATGATCTCTGCATGTGTATTTCCCACCAGAAAGCATGGAGGAGGAGGTGTGATGGTGTTGGGGTGCTTTGCTGGTGACACTGTCTGTGATTTATTTAGAATTCAAGGCACACTTAACCAGCATTTTCTACTACAGCATTCTGCATTGATACGCCATCCCATCTGGTTTGGGCTTAGTGGGACTATCATTCGTTTTTCAACAGGACAATGACACAACACACCTTCAGTCTGTGTAAGGGCTATTTTACCAAGAAGGAGAGTGATGGAGTACTGCATCAGATGACCTGGCCTCCACAATCCCCCAACCTCAACCAAATTGAGATGGTTTGGGATGAGTCGAACCGCAGAGTGAAGGAAAAGCGGCCAACAAGATTTCAGCATATGTGGGAACTCCTTCAAGACTGTTGGAAAAGCATTCTAGGTAAAGCTGGTTGAGAAAATGCCAACAGTGTGCAAGGCTCTCATCAAAGCAAAGGGTTGCTATTTGAAGAATCTCAAATATGAAATATATTTTGATTTGTTTAACCTCTTACCTCTACCTGGGACGCTTGCGTCCCAACTAGAGCTCTGGAAATGCAAATGTGCTACGCTAAATGCTAATAGTATTAGTTAAAACTCAAAAGTTCATTAAAATACACATGCAGGGTATCAAATTAAAGCTACACTCGTTGTGAATCCAGGCAACAAGTCAGATTTTTAAAATGCTTTTCGGCGACAGCATGAGAAGCTATTATCTGATAGCATGCACCAATACACTACAACAGAAAAGCACAGCAGGGGACGTAAACAAAATAATTAGCATTTCGGCGTTACACAAACCGCACAATAAAATAGAAAACAGTCATTACCTTTCACCATCTTCTTTGTTGGCACTCCTAGATGTCCCATAAACACTATTGGGTCTTTATTTCGATTAAATCGGGCCATATAAAGCCAAGATATCGTTATATGTAGACTGTGTGATAAACGAAAAAAACAGCGATTTCACAACGTAACGTCATTTTTTTAAATTCAAAAAGTAGACGATAAACTTTCACAAAACACTTCGAAATACGTTTGTAATGCTACTTTAGGTATTAGTAAACGTTAATAAGCGATAAAAGTCAACCGTAGGCGATGTACATATCAATAGCTGTCGTCTTGGAAAAAATTTCAGGAGAGAGCTCTTCCGGAATGATCTGGGCGGAGACCGGAGGTACGTCGTGCCCCTCTTTCGGTTCAACCAAGAATCAAAGAGGATTAAATTCACAAGATACTCGACTGCATGGGGATGCTGTGGGAGTTGAATGCTCGGTCTTATCTAATTCGGCTCACTGTTAACAATTGCTGGAAGTGGCGCAAGGATATTTATTTCCATTTTCTGTGATCAGGTTTTCCTGCGCTTTCCGATGTAACGCACGTTATGTAATAGCCACAGTCGTGATTTAACCAGTTTTAAAAATGTCCGAGGGTTTCCTATACACACATTCTAACCATATGAACGTACTATATTCCTGGCATGAGTAGCAGGGCGCTGAAATGTTGCGCGATTTTTAACAAAATGTTCAAAAAAGTAGAGGGTAGGAGCAAGAAGTTAACACTTTTTTGGTTACTACATGATTCCATAGGTGTTATTTCATAGTTCCGATGTCTTCCCTAGTATTCTAAAATATAGAAAATAGCACAAATAATGAAAAACTCTTGAATGAGAAGGTGTTCTAAAACTTCTTACCGGTAGTGTAGGTAGCGTATATTGGGAGGATGAAGTTGTATTGGGAGGAGGGAGTTAGTTGTATTATGAGGAGGTAGTTAGCTGTGTAAGGGAGGGAGCAAGTTCAGTTGTCTAATGATTAAGGCCAGTCTTTTCAGAGTTACCTTGGCTGCCTTATGGTCAATAGTAGAGACCATGTTGAAGGGATCAGATCCATTTTGCTGCTTTCTGTCTCCCCTCAGAATGACGATGGGGGTTGAGGAGAGCTGAACCGTGGACGGGAATCAGATTTGTCCTCATTAGCACTGATTGGCCATCATTGTTCAGACTGACCTTTTATGACAATTTCACTTCTTCTGAACGTTGGCTACTGTATTATTTATCTTTTTCTTCTTCTCCGTTTCTCTCATTCTCTCTCTCTCTCCCTCTGTCCGGTGGGGCTGTCAGTCCCTGTCATGCTCACTTACAGTAGATCACACATTTCCTGTGTGATAAGATTTCCGCATCTCTATCCGCATCCTCGATCCAGCAGAAGGGGACAGGGGAGTATCAAATTCTCAGCCTCTTTGACAGGCACCAGTCTTAGTTCATCATTAATTCACTAGACTTGTCTGATGGTCTCCCTCAATATAAATGTTCCGACGTGTCGTGTTGCTAAAGTATTGTTGAGGCTTACCAGCCTCGAGGGCTCAGGACCGATTAGGAAACAACCAGGTTTTTGGAATTAATAAGCAATGATGGACTCCCGGTAGTAGCCAGCAGCAAGCTACACACCCCTGTAGTGGCTAAAAGAGGAAGAGATTTGTGTAGCAGCGTTCGGCTAGATTCTGTAATGTAGCTAGGTGTTCTATCTGGCCATATTAAATATTATACAGCTGCTTATATATGTAGAATAATACTGATGTATTTGTGTTATTGTGAAAAATCGGCTTATCTAAACTACTGTATGATGTCTTACTACATTGACATGCTAATGCGGTTGTCCTAGATTGCTATGAATGTACTTTATGCTTCAATGAATTTGTACAGTTTCATGCTGTGTGTTGTTGCATTGTATTGATGTGTAAAAGATTCGGAGCACTCCAAACACAAGAAGCAAGGCCTATACCCACAATGCGACTTGGCATGGTGTGATATTGGGACTGCAATCACAGACTTGATTACTGATGTGCTTTATGTTATTCATATGAAATCATCCAACTATGTAGAGTTGTATTATCTGGACTGTGCACTTGTTATACACCTGGACACGCATGCACACACACACACACACACACACACACACACACACACACACACACACACACACACACACACACACACACACACGCGCACACACACACACCCTGGCTGTGAGACTACAGATTAAAGATTGAATTCAACCTGAGCCTCTTCCTCCGCCTTAAAATATGTTAAACCCCACTTGGGAATCTGTTCCAGCAGTAGACAGTGATGGGTAATTTAGATAGTGGTAAATATTCTATCCGCCTCAGACAGACAAGACAGATAGTTCACACTGTGACCCTACTGTCTCAGTCCTTATCTCAAGCTTCCCAGAGCCTCAGATGTTTGTATACAGTAAGATGGTTCCACAGGGAGGTGTGACATCCTTAGTGAGAGGGGGGTTATGGGTAGATACTGTAGATCTTGATGCCCGAGGTCACAGAGACGGAATTTCCTCCCCTCTGTCAGAATGCTGTCACAAATCGTCTTCTCGGGCTCAGTGCTCAACTTGTGACGTTTTTATCCAGCAGCATTTAGGGGCAATGGCTTCTCAACATCCTCATCTACGTCCTCTGTGCTGCAAAGTGTTTAGGTGAGACAGTGTGGGCTTGGTACCAACTATTAATATGTGGAATTCATCACAATGATTACATTTCTGTAAATTCGAGTGTAATGCATGAATCTGTAAAGCTATCTTTGATCCCAAAGGGTATTTGTTACAGGCTGACAGTATTTATTTACTCTGTAGCTACATGGGTGAACCCAATGTAGTTTTATGACCTTATATGGACAACAAGGTTCAGGCTATACTTCATCCATAATCCATCACATTGGAACACCAAGCATAAACATTTCACATTCCAAGTCCTTCCTTGAAGCCTAATGGTCTGCTTTGGGGCTGAAAGAGGAGCAAAATGCTCACCATGCAGAAGGACTGGTTCTGCAAGGAAGGCCAGTGGAGAAGGAAGGGAACTCTCAATCACAGGTGTGGAACGATAATGAGGACTTCTGGGGAAAGATAGCTCACACATGGCCCTGTTCAACTGGCTACCCCGGTGCGTGTGTGTGTGTGTGCACAGGATGTGTGTGCGTGTGTGCACAGGGTGTGTGTATTCTCTTTCTCATATCATCACCAAAGAGAATTTACTGCTTTTTCCCAGTGATGCATGACACATCCTTGAGTTGAAGGTGGTGCACCTTCTCCCCATTAAAGTAAGCAAAGCATTATGGGAGCTCCTCAAGTGTGACACACACACACACACACACACACACACACACACACACACACACACACACACACACACACACACACACACACAGAGCATTATGTAAACTGCCCTGTCCCACTTGCACAACAACAGAGTGCCCCCTGGAACACCTCACCCCAATTACAGCCAGCTGGCTAGGAAAGAAGTATGACAGCACTTGGTCATTCATATACTCACTCAGATGAAAGCCGCAGCTAGCCCACAGTGGAAACAGCGTTCCTAGTATGTTGTGAACAGCGGGGATGCACTCTGAATGCCTAGAATGGTCAAAAGTCCACCCACACAGGGAGTGTGTGTCAATGTTCTGGATAGCTTCTTTTAGCACCAATTCAAAAAGGTAGAAATTGGCAAAATGGACAAAGAATAAATATATATGGCAGGAAGAAAGATGAGAGAATAAAGGAGGAAATATATGTTTTCTGGACACCCGAGAGCTGCTCCATTTACAATATGAAAGCTAGCTCTTTGTGTTCTCCATAGAGGCGGTGATAGATTTGGGTTAACCGAGGGAAATTCGATTTCTTCATTAACCGTTTCTTAGTTCACCAATTGGCATGATGATCTCATTCCTTTTTGATGATTCCATTACAGAGAAAAGGTTACGGGTATAAAACATTTCCTGTTACATAAAGAAGCTTACATTAACCAGCCATATCAATCGTCCCCATGGCAGATAGCTACTTAGCCTTATCAAGAGTCATTAGCCGTTAGCATCCAAACAATGCCAAGTCTTCATTTGCTTTAACGGTTCCTGCTGTTAGAGTACTGTATGTGAAAGGCACATGAGACTCAAATCTGGACAACATAACATTGGTCCTGTGCCACATAAATTCACGATCAGTTGATTTTACTATTATTTTCAGCCAGTTACATTGTAGTTATTACTAAGATGTGCATTTTTCAAACTCAGATTAAAGATAGGCATGATTTACATAGAACTGAATGCCTGCTTTGACACATTTGTTTGTTGTTGATTTCTGATCATTAGTTTTATTGAGAATGTGAAGAAAGACACCTACCTCTCTATTTCTACCTTTTTTCAGAATGTGTTTGTGTGTGACAGACACCATCCCTATACGGTTGACACGGAATTCAATCTCACGTCAACAACAACACGTTGTTCTCCTGAAGCTAGGATGTTAGCTATTACCCTTTACCAAAACCATGGTCTTGGTTGGGCGAGGGTGATGCTACTTTTTGTTCTACCTTATGTTATTTTTAGTGCTACATTGATATTGATAACTGCATTGTTGGGTTTGAAGTTTGCAAGAAAGGCATTTCACTGTACTTGTGCACGTGACATTAAAACCTTGAAACTTGAAACTAAATCTGCTAATTGCATTTGATGTCATTCAGTTTGCCTTGTTAAGTCTCACAATTTGCTTTAAAAAACAAACGTCTTGGTAGACGGTGAAAATATCAAGGAATGTCTTTATAAATGCTAAAGCAGTCTGCAGCAATCTGCAGCAATCTGCCAAGTCATTTCAAATGTCAACATTAAAATGAAAGCCATTTTCCTTCCTCTTTCATTTTCAGTTGGAGTAATTCTATTTTAGCTGTTGGTCAGAGGAACAAAGCACGAGCTGTCTAAATGATTACTAAGCTGTCTCCTGGGTGGAGAAGCTCCTTTTATAGCAAACAGCGGTGACATTCTAATTTGTTATACTAAAACGGCAAGTCAATTTGAGCTCTTTTCTTTTTCCCCCCACATTTCCAAAGATTACTAGTAAGGAATCCAATACCCATCCCCATAATTAGCATGCAATGGCTCTGTCTACTTGATATCCTAATGAAAGAGGGTTGGCCTACATACATTCTCACGACTCAGTGACTTTGTTCACAATGCAGCAGAACAATATCAATTACAGGACTGTGGCCAATTACTTTGTGTGAGGCTTCCTCTCTCTCTTTTTCATTTCACATATGATTAGAACGAGGTGATTAGCTATGAGGAACATCCTAACCAAAGGAAAGGTGGCTCTATTATATCATATCCACCATCAGAAGACAGTCTACAATAGAGTGGGTTTAGTTTGTTTTCTAATATCCAAGGTTGATCAGTGTCTTATAGTTGCTTGGTGTTCTGTTGAGCTATTGTGTAAGTTAATAACTATGGTACTAAAGACTGATGATACATGCTTTCAAGGTAGACTGTGAGATGACGTTACATGCAGGAAGGTAACATATAGTGGGTCAATTTCCCCCACAAATAATTTGAAGCGCAATGGCAAAATTCTCCACTGTTTTGGTCCCGTAGCTACCACGTCGTAGTGGAGTGAAGCGCACTCGTGCACATGCGCAGATACTCTGGGTGTCCTGAATCGTGATCATCTTAATATCTGCTATAGTGTTTGTTGCAATAATCATCTCACTAGAGTCTACCTTTAAATATGGTGTTGTTGAATTTGAACACTTCCTTTTGATTATGTCCCTCTGAATAAGAAGCACATTAGAATTAGAACGCCATTAGACAAACCTCCGCCTGAAAAGTAAAGACCCAATCATCATAATCATTAGGCTGATCCAAACCTACATCAAAGCGAGGTGACCAGCAGAGAAGACATTTGCGCACAGAGGGTTGGCATCGCTCTGTCTGGGATCGAACCAACCCCCCCATTAGAATCTGTCCTCACAAAAGCATCTAGATCAATGGGGACAGGAAAAGGGACAGCTCGTCGACATTAAAAGAGCCACATATCAAAAGAGCTGATAGCTGTGTGTGCGAAGGCTGAGATGCAGTGACAACATTGATGTATGTTTGACTGCTAAAGCAGTCATCAAGGTGTCTGCAATGGTCTGAATTAAACTTTTATGCAACGTTTGGGCATTCTCAGTCATGCTTATCCTACATGGTTTCAAATAGTATTACATTTTCAATCAAATACTTAACTGTGCTTGACCTATCTTGCCTGGCACAATGAAACCTATGTAATAATTCCATAATTGCAGATATGTTAGCACCATTATACAGTTGTACAGTATAAACTCCGCTCACAAACACTATCATTACTTCAGCTAACAACTTATCACAATGTAAACTAACAACCACTTATAATTTAGCCTCTGTTTTCCTAACCAATGTTTTAGGAAATAGAGATGAATTAGCACTGTTGGAGTTTACGTCTGTGGGAAATTTAGGGGTGTTTTTTTACACCGTCAAATTATTTTGCTCTTCTTCCCAGAAGTCCCGGGCTCTCCATTGTGATCTGCTGCCAAGTTCGTTAGCCCGCGTTAACCTCGCCATTGTGGTGCTGGCTGACACATTTTCATATCAGGCAGGTAATTAATTTCCTTACCTGCTCCTCTTTTGTTTTGGGGGAAAAGCCCAACGAATCGAGAGTGACAATGCTGAATTCCAGCGTTGTTTCCTCAAGTGTGAAATTGCTTTTTCCAGTGGTCTGCTTATGAGTTAATAAAACACAGGTCCCTCTCTACCTGTCTGACTTTAAGAATGAATTGTTGGATGAGAGCTGTGTTGGGGAGTAGGGAACTACATGTAGTTCAATTAGTTATATAACAACATTTTGCAGTAGTTTCGTGGTAGTTGAACGAAATGTAAATATTAGTAGTGTTTTCAGTAGTTAATTACTTTTTTTGCCACCTAGCGGTGTAGCTTACTACTGAAATTACACACTGCTTTTTTTTGCTAAAATAAAATATGAGGTAGGCAAGAATTGTCTTTCTTTTTCGGCATCAGACCTGCCTAATTCTCACTTGAAACATAGTTAAATTGCACATTTAAATTGTATCAATTTAAATTGCACATTCTGTTAACACTGACTCCAGAGTGATCTGTTCTTGCAATTTGTATGACATTTCAGATTTAGATGTGATCCTGTCTCACTAAGTAGTTTTGATGTAGTGAACTACTTTTTCAAAGTAACTTTAGTTAAGTAACTATATTTGTCTTGAGGCTAGCTTTAGTGTTTCTTAACTTCTTCCAGTTTGATGTAAATGGTAGCTTGATAAACTATATTTTCAGAGTAGCTTCCTCAACACTGGGTGAGAAGAACACCATGAATTATTATATTTCTCCCCCTCACTCCCTCATCCACAGAAATGACACTTACGTTATGGTAGATTATGTCTAACAAGCATCACAGGTGGATCTCCATTTGAGTGTAGAACACTCTGGACTGTGTTCAACCAGGAAGTAGATGCTTCTGGGTAGGGCAAAACAGCATTCTTTCCAGGTCACAAGAATCCATATTTCAATAATTATCCAGTAGAGTTTATTATGAACATGTTTCAAATCATGTTGTTTAAAAAAACAACACCCGCACCAGAAATGGTTCATACTACGTACAAAATCTGACATAACATATTGTCCCTTTAACCAGCCTGTGAAGGTTGCTTACATACCCATGGGGTGACATTTACCAGTATTCTGACATCAATGATATACAGCAGAGGGTCATTTTATGATATGTTCATGGGGGTATTAAAATAGTGGTAAAGGTACAGTATGTTCAAACCCATTTTTATTTTATTTTACAGGTATCCAACCTTAGGGCCATATAGTTGAGAGAAAACAAGGTAGAGAGCGAGGGAGGGATAGATAAGAGTTGTTTTCCTGCCTGAGATAGATAAGGCAATAGAAACATTACACAAATATTAAAGTGGAACTGACAGCATTTTAGCAACATGAAATCGTATTAAAATCTGCTCATATACACCCCCAGGAGGAATTTGACACTTTGTTTTACATTTTCTGACAAGCGAGCGCGTAGATTTCATAAATTCTTCGAATGTTTGGGAATTATGTATACTAAGGCATTTGTGAAAGTTATATAGCAATATGGAGTGAGAAAGCAGCCGTTTTGACAATTAATAGACACTGCAGTAAATAAAACCTAATAAAAACATCTGTCTCATCCAGGACCAGAGTCTACGCAGACCGGTGCGCCATAGCCAATCAGAGGTACAGTAGGCCTACGTATAGGCAAACAAGCCATTTGTCACAAGTGCCTGCCATCATTCACTTTGAACTGGACTGTGTTTACAGGCAACAACAACAAGATCAACAACTAATGCTAGCCAAAGCAAGATGAGCTAAAATCTAATGAAGGAACATTAGATAAAGCCTCTCAAACATTTTCAGCTAGTTGGCCATCAAAACTGCACTGATAAACGATGGGGAATAGCCTGCTCATCCTTCTGCAGCTTACCTGCCAATGCATACGTTTTCCCGACAAAGCACCCAAGCTAAAGCTGGCTTCCAGACACAAATGAGAGAATACCTCACTAACCAGAGCTGATTAGGCTGTTTACATGTTATATAGAGTGTTCGTGACTAATTATTACTTTTTTGCCTACGTTTACTGACAACGGTCATATTTAGCGGGTCTTGCACATTCTTAAATTCAGCAGTTATTCTGTGCTCTGGCACACTCAGACATGAGGGCTCTGAAATAGAAGTAGATAGCTAGCCAGAGTGAACTTGTGAACACAAGAGATATGCTAACTGGATAACAGTCGTTCAGCATAGCAAACTAGCTAGCAAAGCGATTCACATTTCTTGCTAGCTAGCCAAATGACACGTGCATCTCTAGCTGTGTAGCCACTGAAAAACGATACGAGGCGAAAAAGTCAGTCACTCACCAACTCCTCCAATGACATGACGTCCTCCTAGCTAGCTAGCTATGTAGCTAACGTTAGGCTCTGTGTTTTTAGCTTGCTACATAAATAAATATGCTAGCATATTAGATACATTATGACTGACTTGTGATCATTGCCCTTGCTAATTTTATTGTATTGACATTCTCAGCCTTCGTACGTTGTTGTCCAAAATATTGAGTCATTAAAATAATTTGAGGCAGCAAACAATGCACCAGGCCAGCTGTGATTTACAACCTGATAGCAATATATTTTGGACCACCAAGAAATGTATTGGTGAATTATTTTAATCATGCATTGATCTGCATCCATTTATTCTGCCAACAAGGCCTTAGTGTACGCCATGGAATACTGAGTCCAATATAATCGATTTTTTAAACACCAAAGGTTTATGTCGCATAAACTGGGAATTTCATATTTCTGACTGATATTATGATTGCCTGTTTGTTTCATATCTGCAAAGGAGTTAAAACGCTGTCGGTTCCACTTTAATTATTGAAACTTGCAGGGAGACTTTGTGGTGGTGATACATCCCAAAGTCAATCAGGACCACGGCTGAAGCACACAGTTCCCACATTCTGGCCCCTAATATCAAAGCTAGGCTTATGAAATATTGAGGGGGAATCTGTGGGGTTCCCAGTGACTACAGCTGAAGTTTTACTCTGTTCACAGCTGGAGAGCTAAAGTATCTCTCTGCCTCTAATCTCACAACCCTGAGTCTAGGCCAACTACATGGAGGAGGTACTAATACTTTGTTTCTCTCTCTCTCTTCTCTCACTTCTCTCTCTGTCTCTTTCTCTCTCTCTGTGTCTCTCTCAGTATCATTAGCCGTATTATACTTTGTGGATTTCATTCACGATTCTATTAACATCATGAATGTAGTACAGTACATCTTAATTTTCTGGGAGCATTTTTGTGTGAAAAATGATAGACACCAATCCCAAATCTTGTATCATACCTGATATGGATGATAATTGCTGAAGTAGATATGGAGAAATGATTCTGAGACTCCGAATCATTGCACGAATCATTGCATGAACACATATGAGAATAATTAAATTGAGATACTTTGATTTACTGTAATCACCAGTGCTGCTGAATTCAAAAAGTGGGTGGTGTTATTCCAAATTTCCTCAGGAGCTAATCTGTGAATCTTGTGAATCTATTCATGGGTTCTCTGGGAAATTAAGGGAGGAAAAACTAGCAAACAAACTAACAAATGGCGTCAAGGTTGGCCTCTTGCAATCAAATTCACACAATCAACCTGTTGTTAGACATAAGTGGCTATCCAGTCAAGTGATTGCTAAGCACAATATTCCTGTCATACACTGTCTGATTGATGTTTATAATCAAATTATTCAGTCTGTAGTTACAAGCTTAAGCAATCTCTTTTTAGTCTGCACTGGCTTGATCATAAATGTTTTAAATTGGTGGTATTGTTTGCCTATGGTCTGTGTTTTGTCTAAATTCAACCGCGATGGGAGAGCCAGGATTCGAACTCATGCCACAATTCCACAACATACCCTATAATATAGCTAGCATGTTAATCACTAACCACTAACCTACTAAAACCATGGCCTGGGATGACACTAGTTTAGGAAGGAGTCACTATGCTCTCCAATTTCACATGTTCTTGAAAGTTGTCCCATGCCTGAATTGAAATGCTTTCCTAGTATTTGAAAGGTATTTTATTCCACTTACTCGCTTATCCCTTCGAAAAGACCCACAATGCACCTCTGAAAAGGATCAAAATGATGATTAAAGTCTAATATTGATCAAGTTCTTCACATTACATAATAAACCGAATTAGGACTTCAAGTCATGGGCAATGTGATGGTCTTAAACCCTAAGTTGATCTAAAGCTCGTTCAGCAAGAGAAAGGAATGCAGAAACCGAAAACCACACAAGCCTCTTACGATTCTTCTTTTGTTAACTCCGGATTAAAATGATTGTCTTTTGCAATCCTATTCTTTATTCCAGGAATGCATTATGATAAAACTTGGGTTTGATGGGGCTTACTTGGTACAAATACTTAAGGATAATCCTAGTGGTATGCTACCATATGGATTGTACTTGGCATGTACAGTACACTCGTACTTACACATGATAAAAACACACAAACACACACACTGTCACGACATCCGCCGAAGTCGGACCCTCTCCTTGTTCGGGTGGTGTTCGGCGGTCGACGTCACCGACCTTCTAGCTGATCCATTTTTCATTTTCCATTGGTTTTGTCTTGTCTTCCTTCACACCTGGTTCCAATCCCATCAATTACATGTTGTGTATTTAACCCTCAGTTTCCCCTCATGTCCTTGTCGGTGATTGCTTTATTGTATGTTGTGTGCAAGTTATGTTCTGGTGTGCGACGGGTTTTGTACCCACTTTTATTATTTTGTATATTTTGGTTTTCTGAGTTTTGTGAGCAATTATTAAACGACTCCGTTTATACCAAGTTCGTTCTCCTGTGCCTGACTTCCCTGCCACCAGCACGCACCCATTACAGAATCACCGACCCTCACTATGGAGTCAGCAGGAGAAGGTACCCCGGCCAGTGAGGTGGAGGAGCGCGTCCAGGAGCATGCAGTTATGCTTCACCATCTTGGCGCCACCATGGATCACATTGTCCAGACAATGGACTGCTGGGAGAGACCGGGAGTTCTTCCAGCGCCTTCACCAGCACAACCGGTGTCTCTCCTGTGCGTCCCTTTCCCACCTGAACCCAGTGGGATCCGTCTCTCTTTGCCCCAGGAGTACGACGGGAGGGCTGCGAACTGCCAGGGGTTCTTATTGCAATTAGACCTCTATCTGGCCACCGTCCACCCGGGCCGTGAGAGGGTGTCCGCCCTCATCTCGTGCCTCACCAGGAAAGCCCTGGTGCGGGACAACGCCGTGTGGAGGGAGATGCGGCGTTGGACCAGTTTGAGGAGTTCACCCACCGTATCCGGGCAGTCTTCAACCACCCGCCCAAGGGTAGAGCGGCGGGTGAGCACCTCTACCATCTGAGGCAGGAGACGAGGAGCGCCCAGGAGTTCGCCCTTGAGTTTAGGACCCTAGCTGCCGGTGCGGGATGGAACAACAGGGCCCTGATCGGGAGCTGGCCTGCAGAGACACCACCATCACGTTTGACCAGCTGGTGGACCTGTCCATCCGGCTGGACAACCTGCTGGCTACTCGCGGACGTTCAGATCGGGGTCTGGTGGTTCCATCCTCCCGCACCCCCTCTCCGATACCCATGGAGCTGGGAGGGACGGTGCTCAGGGAGACCGGAGGGCTTTCCCGCTCGTGCACCATCTGTGGCCGGAGAGGTCACACTGCCGGTCGGTGCCGGGTTGGTTCCTCTGGGAATCGAGGCAGCAGGCAGGGCGCTCTGGCGTCACCCCAGGTGAGCCGGCACCATTCTAACCCAGAGCCCTCTGTTGCACATATGTTTGTGTCTGTCACATTCCCTGAGTTTTCCCCACATCCCCATCATAAGGGGCTCAACGATTCAGGCGCGGTTGGGAATTTTATTGATAGAGCTTTAGCCTATAGTTTAGTGATCCCCATCGTTCCCGTGGATGTGCTCTTCCCCGTTCATGCCTTAGATAGTCGACCATTAGGGTCAGGGTTGATTAGGGAGGTTACCGAGCCTTTGGGCATGGTGACGCAGGGGGGTCATACGAAGAGAATTTGTCTCTTGATTCTCTTATGTTTCCCGTGGTGCTGGGCCTACCCTGGTTAGCTTGTCATAACCCCACTGTTTCTTGGCCACAGAGGGCTCTTACAGGGTGGTCGCGAAAGTGCTCAGGTAGGTGTTTAGTGGTTTCCGTTGGTGCTACTATGGTGGAGAGTCCAGACCAGGTCTTCACCGTTCGCATTCCCCCTGAATATGCCGATTTGGCTCTCGCCTTTTCCAAAAAGAAGACCACTCCATTACCACCTCATCGACGGGGTGATTGTGCGATAGATCTCCTGGTAGACGCTGCACTTCCTATGAGTCACGTGTATCCCCTCTCACAGGCGGAGACGGAGGCTATGGAAACATATGTCTCCGAAACCCTGCATCAGGGGTACATTCGGTCCTCCACTTCACCCACCTCCTTGGGTTTCTTTTTTGTGAAGAAGAAGGAGGGAGTTCTGCGCCCGTGTATTGACTATCGGGGTCTGAATCAGATCACTGTGAGGTATAGTTACCCGCTACCACTCATAGCCACAGCGATAGAGTCAATGCACAGGGTGTGCTTCTTCATCAATTTAGATCTCAGGAGCACTCACAAACTGGTGCATATCCGAGAGGGAGACGAGTGGAAGACGGCTTTCAGTACCACCTCAGGGCATTATGAGTACCTCGTCGTGCCGTACGGGTTGATGAATGCGCCATCAGTCTTCCAAGCCTTTGTAGACAAGATTTTCAGGGACCTGCACGGGCAGGGTGTAGTGGTGTATATTGATGACATTTTGATATACTCCGCTACACGCGCTGAGCATGTGTCCCTGTTGGAGCATGACCTGTACCTGCCTGGGTCAATAAGTGGCTTATTGAATAGTCTTTTCTAAATATACTTTTTATTGAACAGTTTTTTTTATAGCTTTCTTTGACGCAACATGCTCATCATATACATGCTATAGACGGGGAGAGTGAATCAATTAATGGCAAACATGTTTGCTTGTATGGGAATACAATATCCCTTCAGTTGATTTGGAAATAACTTTTGGCTGGGCTCCCTGCCTGTGCCATTAAACCCCTACAACTCATCCAGAACGCCGCAGCCCGTCTGGTGTTCAACCTTCCCAAGTTCTCTCACGTCACCCCGCTCCTCCGCTCTCTCCACTGGCTTCCAGTTGATCCGCTACAAGACCATGGTGCTTGCCTACGGAGCTGTGAGGGGAACGGCACCTCAGTACCTCCAGGCTCTGATCAGGCCCTACACGCAAACAAGGGCACTGCGTTCATCCACCTCTGTCCCTGCTCGCCTCCCTACCACTGAGGAAGTACAGTTCCCGCTCAGCCCAGTCAAAACTGTTCGCTGCTCTGGCCCCCCAATGGTGGAACAAACTCCCTCACGACGCCAGGACAGCGGAGTCAATCACCACCTTCCGGAGACACCTGAAACCCCACCTCTTTAAGGAATACCTAGGATAGGATAAAGTAATCCTTCTCACCCCCTTAAAAGATTTAGATGCACTATTGTAAAGTGGCTGATCCACTGGATGTCATAAGGTGAACGCACCAATTTGTAAGTCGCTCTGGATAAGAGCGTCTGCTAAATGACTTAAATGTAAATGTAAATGTAAATGAACTTACTCAAACAGCAAAAGTTCCCATTTTATTAGTTGAAGATACTGTATTTTATCATGTTACATAATGCAAGGCCACATATTGCCACTTTGTCTTTTTTTTACTGACTGCTGTGCTCTTTTTATTTGTATATAGAGACCACTTTGCTTCTTTATTTAGATTCTGCACTGTTGAGGAAAGAGCTTGCAAAAAGCATTTCACTGTACCGTTTACACCTGCTGTATCCTGTGCATGTGACAAAAAAACAAATGATTTGATATATACAGTACATTGCAGGGTAATTATATTGGCATATTCTTTACATATTCAAAACAGGGATTTGTGTCACAGTAGCGTCCATAAACAATCCAACATTTCTATACTATGAGATACAGTCTGAAGCATATTAAATCAATAGCATCGGGAGTTTCCTGGTAAAACAACATGGCAGCCCAGTTCTGTGAGAAAGAATAAGTTCACTGAGGTGAACATTAATGCAAATACATTGTCTTGCTCTGTGGTGTCAGTGTTGTTTGACTGGAAAACAAGTTTGTTTGAGTACTCTCCAGGGCTTGTTTTTTTCATCAATGCCATACTGCAGTCAACATGTGATCCATTCCAATACAGTGCAGCTCGATGCATACACCCACAACCCCCAGGCATACTGCATCCTATCAAAATATGCCAATCACGATGATAAGCCAATGACGTTGTCAGATGACGAAACAGGATAAAGGAGAAGGTTAGGCAGTGACATAACCAATACGATGGCCTGGTTGCTCCATTCATAACTGGTGCTCAGTGTCCATTTATTTCAGGGTGGGAGATTTGAGGCCAACACGTCTCCCTGCAGCGTGATAGAAGAGGCACAAAGTGCCGCTGGGAGAAAAAAATGCAATCTTCATCCATTTTTTTTATGTCTCCTTGAAGGTCAGGTTTAGCAATTCCAATTGGGTTCCAATAGAAGTTGAGTGCTCCTCTGATAAGGGCATGGGCGTGCTTAAGTCAGCAGGGAACACAGACACGAGGGAAGCTTTTATGATCATGGTCACCTTTTATTTATTGTAGAGTATATTCTCCGGATTCCCACGAGGCGAAGCAACAGTGGTACAAGACAAGACTTCTGGCCGCTTTATCTCTTACAGGTGTATCATTTGCCCTCTTTCATTCTTCCTCTCTCTTATTCTCTTTCTCTTTATTTTTTCTACACACACTCTTTCTGTTTGTCTGTCTCTCTCTGTCGTACACACGCACGAACACATACACATACACACATAGGGCTGTGGCTGTCATGACATTTTGTCAGCCGGTTATTGTCATGCAAAAGACTGCTGGTCTCATGGTAACTGACCATTAATTAACATAAACACGTTTAGCATCTCCAGGCCTCCCTACATACAAGCTGCATACAACCCGATGCGCTCCTTTAATATACACTATCACAATACATCTATAATTTATTTTAGGTAGGTCTAAAGAAACATTATGATATGAAGAAAATGTATTTCTGTCACGTTCTGAACTTAGTTCCTTTGTTTTGTCTTTGTTTTAGTATGGTCATGGCGTGAGTTGGATGGGCAGTCTATGTGTGTTTTTCTATGTTGGGGTTTTGAGTTCGGCCTAGTATGGTTCTCAATCAGAGGCAGCTGTCAATCGTTGTCCCTGATTGAGAATCATACTTAGGTAGCCTGGGATTCACTTTTGAGTTGTGGGTGTTTGTTTTCCTTGTGAGTGTTTGGGCCACACGGTACTGTTTCGGTTTTCGTTCGTTCACTTTATTGTTTTGTATTTCAGTGTTCAGTTCGTTTCATTAAATATTACATCATGAACACTTACCACGCTGATATTTGGTCCGATCCTTCTTCCACCTCTGAATGCCGTTACAATTTCAGAAGAACAGATGTTGGCCTACTCTTTGTTATCTGGCTATGCTCCATGCCATAGGCTGTAGGCTTGTTCGTTTAATAGAAAATATGTGCTTATAAGTCCCATGTTATTATTCTATATTATGTGATTTTATAGTACGAGAATATAGTTGAACTTATCTGAATAAAATAAAAATAACATTTTTCCCATTCCAGAGCGAGTGTGCATATGAAGTAGCTATGTTGAGTGTAAAAGTGATAATTTGAAACTCTAGATTTAGAGTTACTTGGCAACTTTAGTGTAGTTGTGAATGCTACAAACCTTAGAATGCCTTAGAAATCAAAACATATATTGGCTGCATGATGCAAATAGGCTATTGATGATTTGAGAAAGTCACCAAAAAACACATATCATCCGTATGCACTGGAATAGCGAATGGAGGCCACTTTCCAGCCAGTCAATGTTTCACTCATTTTGGCTACTGCGGTTATTTTGCTGCAGGACATGTGATATTCTGCCCAAACTCTGTACGTCATGGTCTCTCCAACCCTGTTCCTGCAGCTACCCAGAGCTTAATTTGGAAACCAAGTCAAATCTGATCTGGAACATCGATAGTAACATGTTTTCACAACAAAACATATTTTCTTAAACTGTTGATAGCCCCTCTCTCTGCACGCCGGAGAAAGGAATGAAGGAGAGAGGGGAGGAGATGGAAACACACGTTTGTGAGAGATTCTGTAGTTAAAGGTAATGTGTCAGCCTATTAATAATGAAATGCCCTACTACTAGGCTATTCAATATCAAATACAAATGCATTGTAATTGTAGGCTAACTCTGAATTTGGTTAATTTAGGCTAGACCAATTATGTACAAAATATTCAAAATGTTATGTTTTTCTGCCATGTGTAATATGCGATAGGCTAAGTATTGTATAACGGCAGAATCGTATTTTTTTCGGGCTTGGGCTCATATATAGGACTATGCATAAGCTCGAATATGCATATGCTAACGCATGTCCAGAGTGCATAGGAGGAGATTACCATGACTCAATGATCACATACAATGTTACTGTGGTCATGACTCATGACAACCTGTGTGGTGGTAATAGGGTCACCACAACTTCCCGACACACACAAACACACACTCATTGATAAGTTTGCTAATTTTGCATAGACAGACTTATCTCTAATTACACCAAGTCATCTTATGTCTTTCACTCTTGATTAGCTTTTGTTACTCCTTTTATTTACACATTTAAGTCATTTAGCAGACGCTCTTATCCAGAGCGACTTACAAATTGGTGCGTTCACCTTAAGACATCCAGTGGAACAGCCACTTTACAATAGTGCATCTAAATATTTTAAGGGGGGGGGGGGGGGGGAGAAGGATTACTTTATCCTATCCTAGGTATTCCTGAAAGAGGTGGGGTTTCAGGTGTCTCCGGAAGGTGGTGATTGACTCCGCTGTCCTGGCGTCGTGAGGGAGTTTGTTCCACCATTGGGGGGCCAGAGCAGCGAACAGTTTTGACTGGGCTGCGCGGGAACTGTACTTCCTCAGTGGTAGGGAGGCGAGCAGGCCAGAGGTGGATGAACGCAGTGCCCTTGTTTGGGTGTAGGGCCTGACCAGAGCCTGCGTATCCCCTCCAGTCAGCATACGGTGATGTGCGTCTTTATGTTCTTTATGTCTTTTTTATGTTCTATTCCCTCCACAAAATAACAGGTATAAACTTTCCCCATGGAAATTGGCACTTCTGAGTGTCTCTGACATCAGTGATGTGTCAGAGAAAGCTGTAAAAAAAGACTGTTCCTATCTATTCAATAAGTCACCATTAAGCCAGCCAGGTCAAGTGTGTGTGTGTGTGTGTCTTCAACTTCAACTATGATGTAAACATATAAGAGTTTCCCTTCCTACAACCAACACTTCATTGTAATGCTAACCCTTACTTCTCCAGTAACACACCATACATACTGTACGGTATACTCCCAGTCTTTCCAAAGGTAGATGCCTTTCCCTACAGGTTTACGTTACAACGCGCTCCAACCCTGAGTGTAAAACATGTTGGGATTGATGAGTGGTGAAGCGGGACAATTAAGGACATTCCGACCTCTTTTAATTATCGGACAAATGAGAGGGGAATGAATCAGGTCGCTTTCCTCTCCTCGCCACCCTCCAGCCATAGTGGAATGCTGGGTAATCCTTTTGACTGGCTGATTAATTGAAATGCAGTATGGAAGCTGGGGAGTGGTGGTGGGGGGATGGAGGGCCAGGAGGGTCAAAATGCATTAAACTGTCTGCCTTGACCTCTAGTTGTTCACTGAGCCCACCGCTGAGATAGATGAAGCCTATGCAGACGGGGCCATTGTCAGATCGGAAATTATACATGAATTGGCAAGAGAGAGTGATGAGGAATTAAGGGAAGGAGAGCTAGGAGGAATAACAACAGTGTGAAGAGTATAGTTTAGAATAAAGTGTGTATACCCTAATGGTTGGTTTTAAGGATACATCAGACATGAAAGCTCATACTGGCTTTAATTAGTTGTGATACAGTGCTTAATAAAAAATAAACTTTTAAGTAGCCAGTTAACATACAAGAGATTAACTTTCTATTTTGTATTGATTTTTTTTTTTTTACAAATGTACACACACACACTAATCAGGGATAACTGGTCCCTCAGTGTCCATTGCTACAGCTCATTTGCTGTGGCGGTATGAAGGACAATGCTACACTGGCCCATGAAACCCCCCAAAGACGAACGGGGTTGTCAGAAGCACAGTGTCTGGAAACCAATAAAGACATATAAAAATGCAGGGCCCCTCCAAGCCGAACAAAAGCTGCCCTCAGAGTAGAACGGATGAATGAGCCAAACAAATCAATGTGGTGAGCAGCAAGGGAGAGACCCACTAAATCAAATGTAATTAGCCGAGGTTTACAATGGTTGCTCCATATTTACCTAAGGCCATCTTTGAAATAGAAAATGTTGGCCTAACTGTGTGGAACGGAAGGGAGAAAAGGAAAATAGAGCAAGCTAGTTGACTTGCTTCAGAGGCTTAACGCTAGACAGAAAAGTCTTTAGAATTACAGCAAAACTTAGGGTTGCTATTTGGACACTGAGAATAGAACTGCCAAACAGACAATGAACTTCGGACCTGCAAGATCCTCTCTGAAAACTGCAGCATCAAGTCTCAGTTGGTGGCAGCCACAGTCGAAAAGCCCTACTTACTGTATTGCAGCTCTGTGAAAGCAGATACCATCACATTGCTTTCAGTCCAGATCAGTTGAAATTGTTTCTCTGTTAATGCAAAGCAGATGAGTAATAATCAGACCCATTCAATTGTGTTTAACTTGGGGGCCGGATACCTGTTTTCCCTCCGCTCCCGCAACGCATTACAAAACACTTTGCCTCTATCGGTTGTCAACTTTGCACTCAAATTATGAAAGCGTTCAGCAGAAACTCAAGGTTAATAGCTCTAACTTCACAGCAAGGGCACGTCTGTTTGTGTCTCTCTCTATCTTTCTTTCTTTCTCTCTCTCTCTCTCTCCCTCTTTCTCTCTCTCTCTCTCTTTATCTCTCTCTCTCTCTCTCTCTCTCTCTCTCTCTCTCTCTCTCTCTCTCTCTCAGGAGCACAGCATGAGGCACATTGGTAAACAACAAAACACACGGACATGAATTATTCAGGAATTCGCAGAAGCAAATTACACATGAGCTGATGCCCCTTAAGATATAGCCAAACACAAACAGCTGGCAGCAGGTGAGCTAGGCCAGGGCTGCCATGTTGACTCACCAGGGAGACTGGTGAGGACGTGCACAGTCACAGAACACACCTGGACCACAGCTATCATTAGGAATGACCTCTGACCTCTGTTTGGTATAGACAAAAAAGACTATTGCGTATTGTAAGAAGTTTGTTTCGTGAACCACAATTGTATGATGAGTAACCTTGCCTGAGAGCTGAAAACTTGCGTTAGAGCTAAGGGCTCACATACAGATGTAGGATCTTAATTCTAGCCAGTTTTATACAGCCAGCAGGAAAATAATCCTGCAGCAATAGTAAATGTGAATTATTATGTGTATTATATTTAATTCCCATTTTTATAGGCGTTGATACATTTTTTCCACGGGAAAATCAAGTCTGACATTTCTAAGTGGAAATTAATAACTTCAGAAGCCTTTTTACACTATGCTTTAAATGTTCTGCATTGCAGGAAAGTTCCCCTGCATCAGGGTGATTATTAATATCCTACAGCTGTAGTACTGAGGGTTCAAACACCAGTTGGTCACATTGGTGCTTTGACATGCAAGGAGGTCAAATTGGGGTGAAGTGTAACGGAGGTGAACCTTGCCTTACCTCCCCGGCTAAAGCCCCTGATAGCATGCTAACACAGTGTTCGGCAAGAGCTTAAGGATTGAACCCCGGTTAGATACTGAGGCCATTGTGGTTATAATAGTATGTTTTGGCTGATTTCAAGTCTCTGAACGACTCCTTTTAACATTCCTCTTTGTCCTTGAGACTGAGAGGAATGAAAGACTGAGGTTGTTTATGAACAGCTGCTGTTGAGAGGATCTCCAGGTGCAATATGCAGATATCGCTCAGCTATTTCCTGGTTGCTAAAATTCTAATAGTTTGCTAATAATTTCAGTCACAAAACAAGTAATATAGTGTAGAGAATCATTGTACAATCTAAAACGCTTTTAAATATATTTTCAATAAGCTAAAATATTGTATTTTCAGCTGTTTGAAGCTGGTGTACAAATCTGAAGTAAAAGACGCGAAAGCTTCTTAGATTTGCTTTCAATGAGAATGACAGCTCTATAACTCACATTTATATGTGAATTTGGTCGGGTCAAAAAGTGACATATTGAAGCTTTGAGTGCCAATTCGGTGAGGGCTAAAGAGGTCAACAGGGCATACAAGTCATCTCATATTCTTTACCCAGTTGGAAATGGTTGGCTCGTTGAGAATAAATCAGTGGTCTAATAGAATAGAATATATCTTTATCATCCATTTGCATGGGAATGATTCTCTCTGCTGTTTCAGTACCTAACCCGATACACACATGACTGGCTGGAAGCAGCGCCCCCTGCAGAAGTTTCTGCCTTCCTTAAGGGCACAACAGCACTAGATAGCAGTTGGGATATTGAGGCTACTGGCCCACATCCCACCAGCTTTTACTTGTCAGCCCTGGGATTCGAAACGGCAACCCTCCAGTTACTGGCTCGCCTCTCCAACCTCGAGGCTACCACCTTTGAACCCCTTGATATGGTGGAAGCTCCTTCTATCCATAGAATGACTTACAGTACATAACAGAAAATGTATTGGGTGGGTGATGCTGAAAGAAAACGAGCAGATTCTGGAGCTCTTGATGACAATTGATGCTGACCGGTGCCTGTCACTCTCGGACAGAGGCAAATCACTGGGTCCCGGTCAACTGACCTACAGTCATATACAGCTTCAGCACAACTGAGACAGCAAATGACTCTCACTAAGAAACTAATAACAATCAAGAATGAGAGGGTGCATGTGTGCTGTGTGAACAAATGGAGATTTAAACAGGAAAGTGCGTCGTCAGACAAGCCAGTGATTATGTTTGTGTTTACTCATTCATTTTCAGATGTGTCAACGATGCTGTGAGACTTAATCAACAGAGGATTGGCTGTGTTTACGACTGCAGCTTTTAATTACGATCTTCTTGCATTATTAACAAGGACGGTTTAGAAATTGGAAATACTGTTGAGTGTAATATCGTTTTCGGTTAGAAACGCACCCGAAAAAATAGTGGGATGGGATGTTCAATCAGACAGATCATGATTTCCCTTCTAACTAATGTATTAAGCCATTTGCCTTGTCTTTCGAAGTTGTTTAGCACTCCCATTGTCTTTGACTGAAGTTGAATGTGGATGTGAATAATTCATCGATGACACCGCCATATCAATTCTGGCACCGTTTCCATTCAATTAGCCTCCGCTAAAAAGATAATAATAACACATCCTAATTCATGTACTCAATTACATCTTGATTCCCTGTTTTTAATTCAGCACAAATTCTCATCAAGATATGCAAGGAGGGAGATGTATTATTTATTAGGAAATGATGGCAATATGTTTGCTTACATAATCGTGGAAAATGCATTGGGGGAAAACAGCCATATCAGTTTAATTTGCGTTCATTATCCAATGCTGGCTGGTGCTAGGGGAGTGAGATGGGAGTGTTTTCTGGCAACAAGGAGGCTCAGGGACATACCAGTGACAGCTGTTGGAGTAGAGACGAGTGGCAAGATTTTTTTCCCTCCTCCTGAGTTTCTGTGTGCCTTTGATAGTCATCCTCCAAGTTGCTGATTTGAATTACAGACAGCTCTGGCAGCAGGCAAAATCCCTGCTCTGGGAATGTCAAGTATTTACTTTGGAAATGTCTTATAAACAACTTGTGCCTTTAGGGGTACATAAACAATTTCCCATGGGGAAATACATGTTTTAAGCACTTGAAGGATGACACTCTCATGTGAGATAGTGGATCTTAACAAAAGCGATATGACTTGCATATCTTGGAGCTTTGGATAGCAAATGGGGTCAGTGGATCTGTTTTCACATTTTTCCACTTGATACTTTCTATCTTGCCAAAGGAATGAGATCCACAGATTAAAATGTCACATTGAATACCAACTGCAGATAACTGTCTCCATGTGCTTGTCTGTGTGTGTGCACGTGTGTGCGCATGTTTGTGTTGTGTGTGTGTGTGTGTGTGTGTGTGTGGGGGGGGGGTTCTTTCGGTGGAGACACACGGCATTAACTTGTTTCCTATATCTGGGAAAACAAGATTAGCTAGAGTTCCTTTCTGTCAGACTGTAAGTAAATAATACCAGGCTTGAGCTTCTTTCACTTCAGTTCCAAATATTTTCAGAGGCAAATTCATTGTTCTTGCAGACTTGGCCTCATTTCAGCAAGAATTCTCAATTCTCTTTGGATATGGAATTGAGGTGAATCGTGTGAATGAATAGTAAAAATAGTGAGTTAAAGAATAATTTCCATATTTACTGTTCTAAGAATACACATATTCATTATTTTCGTTTCACTGAATTTTTTCAATAATTCATATTGCCCTTAATAGACATACATATTTGGACACTCATTAATGGATTTGGGTGTTGGCCAGTTTTGGTCCTAATCTGATAGAAAGTATGTTTTCAAGAATCATCCATATAGTATTCAATTTAACTTACTAAGAGGTTTCTATCTGTGTCTTCGATAAAACAATCTACTCCACTTATCTAAATGAATGTACAATTTAATGACACATTTGATCGTGATTTGAATAAAGTTAGATAAGTGGTTTTTAAGTATTGGCAAAATTAATTAGAAAATGTGATAATCTGATAAGCCTAGCATAGAGATTTTGTTGAGCGTTTTAATTAAATTAGATAACTAAGAACACTTGAACACTCATCATAAAAATTCAGGCCAAACCAGAAGAGTATGACACCTCTGCAAAACCATTAGGAAGCAGAGAAAGTGAGCAATCAAGACATATCTTAAAGAGATAGTTCATCCAAATCCATAATCCTTTCCTTACTTTGAAAGTAGTCTATGGACAAAAGCATTTTGTAATTCGGGTGAACTATTCCTTTAACTTTTTTTTATTTTAATGGACATTTGTGGACATTTGTGTAACCACAGCAAACACTTGTGTGAATCCACAGGGCTACTCACCTCTCCAACACTGCCTCATGATAACAAGATAGTAGGACAAGACATTGAAGATTAAACACTGTTGTTTAGATAACAGACAGTAGAGTGAAATAGACCCTTGATTTATAACACCTGGATTGATTAAAAGATACAGCAAGGTTGCAACGCTAGTTTAATAAGCAATAAGCCATGTCCAAATAAGAGTTATATTGTACGCATGGTTTTTAGATTGTGTTGAGTTAGTATCCTTGGTGAGATTAGTGGATTCAGAATATTTTTTATAAATCGAATGACTGTATAAAGGTTAGGAAAATGTCAGTCAGACTTACCACTGAATTTAGAGAGATACTGCAGTATATAAAGTTGTTAAATTCTAATTTAATTGATTAGTGTTATGCATGTTCATACATTTATTTAAAAATGCTTGTCAGTTGTGGATGGTATCCAGGGGGAGATTGAATAAGATAGTTTTATGGTCCTCAGAGTAATGCCAGCAGTGGAGGCTGCTGAGGGGAGGACGGCTCATAATAATGACTGGAACAGATCAAATGAAATGGCATCAAACATTTGGGAACCGTGTGTTTGATGTATTTGATACCGTTCTACCTACAGTATTCCGCTCCAGCCATTACCACGAGCCCGTTCTCCCCAATTAAGATGCCACCAACCTCCTGTGACTGCCACAGACCATTGAACCATGCTCTCCGCTTTCTGACAGTCTCCTATCTGTTTATTACCAACATATTGCTCTAGGCACTGAGTCCCAAAAAAGTATGATCATTATGATTCAATGTTTGTGGAATAGAAGATAAAAATGTTAATAATCAAACAAATGACACGCCCACGTAGTCTATCAATGTTAAAGTTAGAGCTTGGGTTCTACCTGTCACACCCTGACCTTAGTGTTCTTTGTTTTCTTTGTTATTTTGGTTAGGTCAGGGTGTGACATGGGTGATGTATGTGGTTTGTCTTGTCTAGGGGTTTTGCATGTTTATGGGGCTGTTTTCTTTCTAGGTGTTTATGTAAGTGTATGGTTGCCTAGATTGGTTCTCAATTAGAGGCAGGTGTTTATCGTTGTCTCTGATTGGGAACCATATTTAGGCAGCCATGTTCTTTGGGTATTTTGTGAGTGATTGTTTCCTGTGTCCGTGTTTGTGCCACATGGGACTGTTTCGTTGCCAGTTCACGTTGAGTTTTTCATATTAAATACCATGGACACTTACCACTCCGCATATTGGTCTGATCCTTGTTACACCTCTTCAGAGGTTTGCAGTTTGTGGTCTTTTGAAATAGTTATGACCAGAATTGTTTCAATTGATATGAGAACTCATAACATTTCTCCATCTGCTGTATATTTGCCCATCCTAACTCAAATAATCCATGTTTGTTTGTTACTAAGTGAAACTGACGGTGGGTGTCAAGAGACTTATGTTCACACACCTGAAGGAGGACTACTGATAACCCTATTTCACTTCAGTTGCCATCTTGTTCCCAAGAATAATACAATTAAACAATAATACAATTCAATGATTTAACACTTGAATTCATAGTAAACAGCCCACTGCCAACACAATAGTCAAAACTGCAGTGACTTGTTTCATTTAATTCCTTTCTTGCCGTCGTTTCAATTCAACTGTTTTCGTCAGGGCTCATTCAGCTGAGGCAAAGCTAATGAAAAATCAACACACACTGAGAAACAGCCAAAGTGGGTTCATTTGAGTAATCCTAATTACAGAAGCCTCTCTATACAGTTTATTTTCTCTAGAAAGTGACATAGACAGCAGGACTGTAGGTTTGAGTCCCAAGTAACACTTAGTGCTAAGAATAGGACACCCATTTTAAGCCATAGTTTTTGATGGGTTTATAGCTTGGTGCCTCCCTCAAACGGAGGCGATGCTTTGATAATCACAAAATAACTTTACTTGGCACATATTTGTAGTCGTATTTGCATGAAAGACTGAAAGACTATCCATAAAAAGGCTTACAGTAAGTTAAAAGTCACTTCTACACCGAGTGCTTTGTAACAAAACATGGTCTATTAAAGGGATAGTTTGACAGTGAAGCCCTTTATCTGTTTCCCCAGAGTCAGATTTAAGGTTTAGTTTTTAAGGTTTAATTTATTTGCACCAAAGAAAATAAGTGATCAACAACAATACAGAAAAAACCAAATATATACAAAACGGTGTGCAGGTGCGGTTGGGCTTATATGAAAACCCCACCACAACAAAACAACATAAAATACACAAGTACAAAAAATACAAATAAAAGGTTTGTTAAAACAGATAACAAACCCCACTAATCATAAATGTACAAATGTTCAGAAATCACCAAAAATTATAAGTATTTCATGTTTTGTTTAAATGTGTGTGTGCATGTGTGGATGTGAGTGTGTGAGTATGTGAGAGTTGGGCTATATGGAGAACATTACTGAGTAGTTTGGTTCACCAGGCTGACCCCAAGTCTTTGCTTGAAGTTATTTAGGAATGATGACGTTTTGGCAATGTGAAGATTAGAATTTCTGAGTATGGTACTTCTGTATCTGATAGAGAATTGACTATGTGAGATGCAGCACTGGGAGGGTGAAGGTTACCGCAGTGTCTTGTGTTATATAGATGGATTTCAGAATTAACCTGGAAGAATCCATTGAAGAGTTTAGGTAAACTGTCTGGAGGTATGAGTATTTGTAGAACATTGACGTCGTAAATAGACAAGATATTGAGTTTCTTAAACAAAGGTGCAGATTGAGCCATGTTATTAGAAGAGGTGGCTAGTCTTGCAAATGTATTTTGTATGATGAGTAATTTGTGTAGTTAGGAGGCATATCTACTGGCCCAGACAATATTACAGTTTATGAGATATGGGTAAATTATGATGAACCAAACCACTAATCTTTCTGATAATACCAACAGATTTCCTCACTTTGCTTCAGACCAAACGAATATGATCTTTCCAGGAAAACTTTTCGTCAATTACAACTCTGAGGAATCTAGTGGATGTGACTGGTTCCCTTTCATTCCCACCAATTCAAATTCTGGCAGTTTTTTATATATAGATTTTTTGACAATAAATCTTATTCTTATTAGTGAATACAATAAAGTTGGATTTTTTAAATTCTATTTCAAGATAATTTGTTTATCTGGAACCATTCAGAAAATGTATCCATGCCTGAGTTGGCTTCATTAATTAGTGAATCAAAATTATTGTGAGAAAATCTAATTTGGTATCATCAGGAAAGAGAATGGAAAGTACGGTAGAAGACACACTAGCAAGGTCATTGATATAGATTAGCAATAACAAACGTCCAATTATCAAACCCTGTGGGACGCCACAGGATATCTTGGCCCTGGTAGAGGCACAGCCATTTGCATAAACCAATTGTTCTCTATCATAAACATAAATATAACCAATTATATGTATAATCATAAAAACTGTAATAATGCAATTTAGAAAGTAATATTTCATGATCAACCATGTCAAATGCTTAGGATAAATCTAAAAAGATGCCAAGAGTGTATTCATTGTTGTTAAGGACTGTTAATATTTTTACGGGTGGCAGGGTAGCCAAGTGGTTAGAGCATTGGATTAGTAACCGGAAGGTTGCATGTTCAAATCCCCAAACTGATGAGGTACAAATCTGTCATTCTGCCCCTGAACAGACAGTTAACCCACTGTTCCTGGGCTGTCATTGAAAATAAGAATTTGTTCTTAACTGACTTGCATAGTTAAATAAAGGTTAAAAAATATATATATCTTTTCCAAAAGAGCCATATCTGTGGAATAGTTTTTAGAAAAAACATTTTTGGTGCTCATATAGAATACAGTGTTGATTTAAATGTTTCAATATTCTCTTGTACAACAATTCTTCTAGGATTTTTGAAAAATATATGTCATGACGTTGGCCTGGGAGTAGGTTTATGACAGTCATAGATACATCTCCCCCCCTTTTCCTCTCTACCCTACTGATGTGAAATTTGAAAAACTCTTGGTTAACATAGAGATTCTGGGAACATCAGAAGGTGGGGGGAAATTAACTATATTCTGGTAATCCGACCAATTGAACATATGCGGTGGTACTTAATGAATATGATGTCAGTTCGGTTGTCATCTGAGACATTCTCCTCAATGATAGGATGACATAAACTCTACAGTGGAAAGTCTACATATCAGAGTTATCGGATTCACATGGAATTGTTGTTAAATTTAAATGTTTTAATATGAAATTATTGGTGAAGAGATTAAATGTAATTTTAGCTTCCAAATGAGAGATTTGGATTTTTATAAGGTTAGGGCTCTGCTCAATCAGTGTCCTGCCCCTGTGAAGAGACATGGGTTATAAAACCTTTCAGACACACCCTTCTCGCTCCACTATATAATGCCTTGACGAAAATGTAACCTCCTGTTCCAAGTACGTGAGGTCTGCAGCCTCTGCGTTAAAAGGACTAACATGTCAACTACAGAACTAAGCCAACCTCAGCGTGAGCTTTGGTTGCGAATGGTATGAACTTTGAACTCTTATTCACTACAGAAGTGATACCTCCTAGCCGTTGAGTTAGCAACAGCAGCTGCAAACGAGGGCTAGGAAAGAACAGACAGAGTATCCCGTCTACCACACAACAACGTTACTACAACGTATACATTTGACCACCAGAGACATTCTTCAAAGGATAAAGAACTCTACCACCAACCTACCGAAGTGCAGCTCAGAGTAAACATTTATTGCATTTTCCTTTTTGTATTGCTGATTCGACTTGTTAGCCAGGGTTCGTGAAGATAACCAAGAATTTACAACTTTCAGATGAGACTGAATTAAGGTGACAATTAATATTGACTGCTATTGGTGTAAAATATTACTAGGTCTTTAAGAGTTTATTCGGAGGATAACAGCTCTATAAATATTATTTTGTGGTGCCCCGACTCTCTAGTTCATTAAATTTACATGATTAGCTCAATCAGGTAATATTAATTACGGAGAAAGGATTTTATAGAATAGCATGTCATATCACTTAATCCAGCATAGCCAAAGACACGACACATGATAGTACAGATATTGAGGCGATCATTTGTATAAGATCTTTAATATCCAGATTTACAGAGGGGGATAACTTTGACAATTTTCAAATCTTTAGGAACAGTACAAGTTTGCATATATTCAGTGAATATATACATTAGAGGCTCAGTGATTGAGGAAGACACTGATTTTACCAAAGAAGCGCCAACCTCATGACCTGCTGCTGATACATTTAAGTTACCAATTACTTCCATCACCTCCATTACATCAGGAGGATCAAACTGAAGCAGAGAAGGGACCTTTCCCTTAGTGTAATCCAAGGGATTTACATCAGTTTTCTCTATTTTTTGACAGAGAGGAACCCTAATTCACAAAGAAAATAAGAAATTCACATGAAATAACATCAGGATCTATAACGGTTTTCCTCCTCTTCTGAGGAGGAGTAGGAAAGATCGGACCAATACGCAGCGTGGTAAGTGTCCATATTTTATTGAAATTTATACAACTTGTAAATCATGGTTTCCAGAACCTTTCTGCTGCTCTCTTACGTGGTTTAACTAAGGGAAAACAGTGGTGAAATACAGTGTTGAAAGATGTGAGAAAAGTCTGGTGAGTAGACTCCACATCGGCCTCATTATAAATATTTTCCCATTATATATCATCAATCAACATCTTACAGTGCTCACAATTACTTTTGATGAACCTGTTGATACCATTTATATGTCTATGCGTGCAATATGAAGAAAGTTAGAGGTAGTTAGCGCAATAACTTAAAGTCTACAGGAACAGCTAGCATGCTAACTGCTCTCATAGACTGGTAGTCTACAGAACATAGACTTCCAGTCATTGAGCTAATGCTAGTTGGCAACATCTTTGAAACTGAACATAAAAATGGTATACACAAGTTCATCTGACTCTGGGGAAGCAGATAAAGGACCAAACTATGACTTTAATACAAAGGCATGTTTTATGTTAATAAAAAGCACTTATCAGTGTAGAATGGACTTTAAACTTATGATAATACTGTAAGTCGGCCATGCCCATATCTCTTTATGGATAAACAGTCTTTCATACAAATACACTACATTGCCAAAAGTATGTGGACACATCCTCGTCGAGCATCTCATTCCAAAATCATGGGCAGTAATATGGATTTGGTCCCCTTTGCTGCTATAACAGATTCCATTCTTCTGGGAAGGCTTTCCACTAGATGTTGGAACATTGCTGCAAGGACTTGCTTCCATTAAGCCACAAGAGCACTAGTGAGGTCGGACACTGATGTTGGGCGATAAGGCCTGGCTCACAGTCGGCGTTCAAATTCATCCCAAAGGTGTTTGGGTTGAGGTCAGGGCTCTGTGCAGTCCAGTCAAGTTCTTTCACACCAATCTCTACAAACCATTTCTGTATGGACCTTGCTTTGTGCATGCGGGCATTGTCATGCTGAAACAGTAAAGGGCCTTCCCCAAACTGTTGCTACAAATTCAGAAGCACGGAATCAACTAGAACGTCATTGTATGCTGTAGTGTTAAGATTCCCCTTCAATGGAACTAAGGGGCCTAGACCGAACCATGAAAAACAGCCCCAGACCATTATTCCTCCGCCACCAAACTTTACAGTTGGCACTATGTATTCGAGTAGTTAGCATTCTCCTGGCATTTGCCAAGCCCAGATTCATCCGTCGGACTGCCAGATGGTGAAGCGTGATTCCTCACTCCAGAGAATGCGTTTCCACTGCTCCAGAGTCTAATGGTGGCAAACGTTACACCACTCCAGCCGATGCTTGGTATTGGGCATAGTGGTCTTTGGCTTGTGTGCGGCTGCTCAGCTTTGGACCCCATTTCATGACGCTCCCGATGAACAGTTCATGTGCTGACGTTGCTTCCAGTGGCAGTTTGGAACTCGGTAGTGTGTGTTGCAGTTGAGGACAGGCGATTTTTACGTGCTACACTCTTCAGCAGTCGGCGGTCCCGTTCTGTGATCTTGTGTGGCCTACCACTTCTGGGCCGTTTTTGCTCCTAGATGTTTCCACTTCTCAATAACAGCACTTACAGTTGACCGGGGCAACTTTAGCAGGGCAGACATTTGACGGTCTGGCATGTTGGAAAGATGGTATCCTATGATGGAGCCACGTTGAAAGTCACTGAACTTTTCAGTATGGGCCATTCTACAGCCAATGTTTGTCTATGGACAATGCATGGCTTTTTGCTTGACTTTATACACCTGTCAGCAACGGGTGTTACTGAAATAGCCGAATCCACTAATTTGAAGGGGTGTCCACATACTATTGGCCATGTAGTGTATGTGCCTTAGTCAAAATCCCAAACTATCCCTTTAAAGAGGGATGCACAAAGTCCCGGTGAAGCACAGTGATCAGTTCACAATTTCAGCACTACTCTTCACTCTGGCTTTTAAGATTTTATGGTGCATGTTCATTTACAGCGTCTTCCTTTCAGACTCAAACGAGTTCCCACATCTTCATCACTCCATCGGCTCAGCATGCTTTTGACCTCTATTTCTCAGTTCACTTCAGCGGGATTATTGATTAAACAGAGGCCTTCAGAGGGTGGGAAGCTGAGTACAGCTGCATGCCTTTAATTGTTTACATTGCCTGTATGTTTCTCGCCTTACCCTGAGACTTCTCTTGTATTGATTGCCATCTCTGTCTCAGATGCGTGTAGGACTGTGAAGCTCTTACCCTGACCTTTCGGTACCAGCTCCCAGTAGCTCAGTACACTGTGTATTTGGTTCTACACACTGTGTATTTAGAAACCTTTTGTTATTCTTAGATTTGTTTTCCCTTAACATGGTCAAATAACTAAAGCATAGATAGGCAACTTTTTTTTCTAATTTGGAACACAGACACTAAAGATTTGGAACTCTCTTTCTTAATGGTCTATTAACTAATTTAAAGCCTGGTGATGTCACCAGGCAGGCCAAAGCTCCATCCCACCAAAACAGGCAGACATTTCAGGACGTCTTTCCAAACAGCTCTTAACTAAAATGGTATTATCATAATTTTCACAATGTCAACTCACATTTTTGACTGCACTGGGCCTTTAATAAGCGATGGCTGAGTTATTGTTTTACTTGTCCATTTAAATCCTTTGTAAATTCACTCCACAATGGCCTATGAACTTGACACCTTTTTAGGGTTATCAAAGACATAACCATTTTAAGTTTGGCATTGATATCTTAAAAAATTTGAAAACTACAAACAATTCACTTTTTTTGTCTATGTAACGCTAATGCTTAAAATAATCAATAAAATATATTTTTCTCATGGACTAAAAGTCAGATCCACTCAAATTGTGGTCTTTACACTGACAGTAGTCCCTAAAGAGTTTGAGAAAATAACATTGATGCATTCAAAGATGGCCACACTATACCAGTAGATGCATATTAGCACATATGCTAATATGCTAAAATACGTAAAACATTATTCAAAAATCTTCTTCTCATGAACTACAGGACCAAATTACACCAAATTTGCAATGTCTTAACTTAGTTTGAGAAAGAACAGATTTTATGTTTCCATTTAAATCACTGTAAATCCATTCCACAGTGCCTATACAACATGAAACCTGTCATCGCTATCATGGACGTCACTAAGAGGATGCTTAATTGCTTAATTGCTTCAAGATTAGCGAATAAACATGACATTTCTGCACTCTCATCCAGCACTTTGATTTGCTCATATGTCCCTCTGACTAAGATTATTAGAGCTGATATTTCAACCATTTTAGTAGCATGTTGTAACGGATCTTGTCCTCCTCTTCTGAGTAGCGGGTAGAAGGATCGGAGGACCAATCTGCAGCGTGGTAAGTGTTCAGGATGTAATATTTACTGAATGAAACTGAACAGAACACTGGAACAAAACAATAAACATGAATAAACGAAAACCGAAACAGTCCTGTCTGGCGACATACACAAAGACAGAAAATAACCACCCACCAAACACAATGGAAAACAGGCTACCTAAATATGGTTCTCAATCAGGGACAACGATTGACAGCTGCTTCTGATTGAGAACCATACCAGGCCAAACACAGAAATAGAAAATCATAGACAAACTAACATAGACAACCCACCCAACTCACGCCCTGACCATACTCAAACAAAAGACAAAACAAAGGAACTAAGGTCAGAACGTGACACATGTTCCTTGGGGGAATGGGGACATAGAAATTCTCAGAACAGGAAGATATTTCTCAGAATCGTTCATGTGAGGGACAATATGACTTTTTTGAGTACACTGTCTTCTGTTGATTTCCAATTTCTCATCTAATGAACAATTCTTCTGCCATCACAAGCTTTGTAGCAACCTCAAAAGTCTGTTTCTCTCTGAATATGTTTGAAATGTATGATAACCTTTTATAATAGCACCTAACTTAAGTTAGGGACTATTATGAAAGGTTATCAGACATTTGGCATAGGGTTATAAAAAAACAGAAACATGTTCAGCTATGTTTAATAAACATTGAGGCCAGTGTTTCTTCTTGATTTTTAAAATCCTCTAGATACATTTTGTATAGACAGTATTATCACATCAATTACAATCCCAACAATACAGTATATAACTGTACTTCTATTCCTGGATGCACATTTTAAAATATGGCTAAGACTTCATAACACATTAATAATCCATACGCATTACATTAATAAGAAGTACATAACCATTTCATGAATGCTTATTTTGGTTCCCTGACTACAAAACAAGTGTTTTTTTTTCGCTCAAGGGGAACCTAGCTGCAGCTATGAGTGGATTAAGAAAACATATTTACCGACATCACTTTCTGCAGAGTGCTAAATGTTTTCAATACTTGTGAGTTGGCTAGCGCAAGAGTACCAAGTCCTTGGAGCAGCCCACGGCGGCATTATAATGCAGGTCCTTGAGGACTGTGAGGGGTTAGTCCATCATGATAGGAATAGTGTGCTCTGCCTACAGGGCTATAGTGGGACCATGGGAAATTGAATTGGTTTTCCACAGCCTGCGAGGATAGTTGAATTTGCCCCCTCACCTGCTGGTGGGGAATGAATTCCGTTGGGATAACAAGTCCAATTCTGGAAAGAGCCATTTAGCTTGGAGTTTATTTTATTTGGCTCTCCCAAGGAAACCATACACCTTGAGGAGACCTTGATAAAGCCCTCACAAACTGTGATCCTGCATCTCTCTCTCTCTCTCTCTCTCTCTCTCTCTCTCTCTCTCTCTCTCTCCCTCTCTCTGAACTGATAAGGAATCCAAATAACAACTGATTTTCTCATATTTTGGGGAAAAGATGAAGTAGATGGTAGGGTTGGGCAAAAGGTCAAAGTGTGTGTGTGTGTGTGTGTGTGTGTGTGTGTGTGTGTGTGTGTGTGTGTGTGTGTGTGTGTGTGTGTGTGTGTGTGTGTGTGTGTGTGTGAGCGAGTGTGTCAGGAGAGATGTGGTTCATGCATTGAATTTCACATTGTATTCTTGGTGTACACATTGCATCATGGACGCCAGATCTCAAAAGTGATATTTTCCCAGCCTGCTGTCTCAGAAAGAGGAGGGGAAGTGTTTGCAAATTCATGGAGGAGGAGTAGCCAAATGATTCATAGTGAGAGCTTGATCATGAATAATGCATCCTGTCCTACTGCACAACTGAGAGGAATTAGATATATGGTATACAGTAAACAAATGCATCTACAGCTTTAAAGCCACTATCTATAATTTCAAGAGCCTGAGCCTGACACTTTGTTTGGTAAGCTGAGGGATGGGGCTTGGAAAATGTAACTATGAGACTGGGCTAATGTAGCCTATGAGATTGGCATAATATTTTTGAATGTCAAATGGTAAGATTAAAAGTCATAGCATAATGTCAATACATTTTGCAAATCTTCAATTACACTTACGAAGACATCGGAAAGGTATACATGGGACTGAGGTAAAGTGAATATCTTATACAGGTGATTGGAGGCAAAGTCTTTTAAAGGGTTGACAGAGTCTTCTCCAACTATGACTACTCTGTGGGTGTCTGTCTTTGTGTAGGAGTATACAGTATAATGTAGTGTCTATTTATGAGTGAGGACTCTCCTGAAACACGTACTGCGGGTTCCAGCCTTAAACACACCACCTTTATCTGATTTCAATTCACAGACTTGATGAGTCAAGGTGATGGTGTGAGCTTGTATGCTGTTAAACGATCAAACCCACCATAGAAAAACAGAAACATAATCTGAAAGCATAACTAAATACCCATGTCAATTCATGTGGAGTTTTCTTTAAAAGCATACATTTCCTATGTAAAAGCCCAAGGTCAGGAACTCAGGATGATATGCAATTTTGCAGTAGCCTTCTGTCTCTCCCTTCCTGGTTATTTATTTGATTTGATTGATTTCACCATTTGGAGAGGATTTTGTTTAGAACATCCAAACAGTTCAGGATCTTTTGAGAGCTTTATTCTCTGAGAGGCTACTGGGTTGTCGGTTGCCCAGGCAGAGTGCGTGATAATGTCAATGGACTGGGACTTATGTCGGCTGAACAGCACATGCTATTGTAGCAGGGGATGCGAAGATGTACTATGTATCAGAATTAAAGTGTGTTGAGTGTGTTGATGCAGCCCAGCATGATAGGTGAAAAGTGTGACATAATGCTATCATTTGCCAGAAAGTAAGAAAAGACATCAGCTTTACATGACCCCACAGGGAGTTCTTCAAACCCTGTAATTACATATCTCAAAGGTCTAACTACTTTGTCATTATGTGGTAAATAAAAGTGACAGGCTATTCACATTTGCTGTTATATGAGGTGGTCTTGCCTAAGATGAATACACTAACTGTGAGTCTGCTAAATGACTTTAAAAAATAAATAAATAAATTCAGTAACAATTAGTCAAAATGATTTTGAATACTCTCAAATCCCACGGCATGGTTTATACAAGATATATCTGGTAACACTTTCTATGAAGCCCATATGAATAATGCATTATACAGCATTACACATGTTCTCATAATGCACTAGTAATAATGTGGTATAAGCATAGTTATAGACACACATAAATACTGATAATTCTGTATACCAATACTCCTAATGCATGGTAAGTATAACCATAATCACTTATAATGTTCAGAAACAAACATAGTGCTTCATAATTGCTGGTCACCTTTTCCTCAAGGATCATACACAGTATAATGGCTATCAGTGCGATGCATTTTAAATCATTATTACTGCATCATATTCTTTGTTATGGTGTGTTATAGCGTACAAATAAGTCATTTTTGATTGCTTTAGGCAAAGTGATGAAATGCCTACGGTTGGAACGTATAATGCACCATAAGCTGTTACTATATCATTAATTCAGTTAGAATAATTAACACATTTAAAAATTTAAAAAAACATAACTCCACTTGTGTGTAGGCCTTCAGAAAGTATGCACACCCATTGACTCTTTCCATGTTTTCTTGTGTTACAGCCTGATTTTAAAACGGATTAAATTGGGATTTTTGTCACACAATACCACATAATGTCAAAGTGGAGTTATGTACTTTTTTGTATTTTTTTTATTAATTACAAATTAAAATCTTAAATGTCTTAAGTCAATAAGTATTCAACCCCTTTGTTATCTTAAGGCTAAATAAGTTCAAGAGAAAAAAATTCAGGGGTGTGAATACCTGTGTAAATGAGATATTTCTGTATTTCATTTTCAATATATTTGCTAAGATGTAAAATAAGAACAACAACAAAAATCATTATGGGATATTGTGTGTAGATGGGTGAGAAAAAAATACATATTTAATCCACTTTGAATTCAGATTGTAACACAACAAAATGTGGAATAAGTCAAGGGGTGTGAATACTTTCTGAAGGCACTGTATTCTACTACTGTATATAATCCCTGCACAAAACACCCACTAACATGAATTTAGCAATGCTATGACATGGTTGTACTATAAGAAATAAATGGGAATCTCAACATTGTTATTGAAATGTTGATGTGGTATGCATTAATAAAAAAATTAAGAATAATGTCGCCCAAAAAGACTTTTACAAAGTGGAACATTTGATATTGTGGTAGCAAATGTCCCAAAATTAAATAGGAAGTGAAAGGGTCATAATTTGATTAACAAGGTTCAAAAGGGCTGTCACTCAGTGCCATCAATATGAAACCTTACCTGGGTTATATAAAAAGCCCTTAGTCCAAATCAAGCCAAATGTTTTATTGAGCTGTAAGTATCCATTATTCATGGAGTCATCATCGGTTTTGCCAAATGGACCTGATGACCTGCATATCGATGAGGAAGGATGAATTTAAGGAGCCCACTTGTCAATTCCTTTATAAGACTAGCCATCTTCTCTTGCTTGCAAATTTCCAATCTATCCCGAATGGACACTTTCGTCTGTTAATGTTTTATTCATATCCTGTATTTATTCTACCTTTACTTTACCAGTGAGTTGATTGAGAGCGTTCTCATTTACAGCAACCAAGGGAGTGTTGCGCCTGGCCTAGGGAGGCTTAATGGGTTGCCTCTTTGAGGCAGAGTATGATCAGGTGAACATGATAGTGTGAGAGGGCAGGTGGGAATTGGATCAGATCACCAAGGTTAACACTACGACTGTGATGTTGCTGTGAAAGGTTTCATGGGAGCTTAAATAACCATCAGGAGTCAGAATCTCTGGTTAGTCTCATCAGGAGTATGGCACCCTGTGCTTCTATCGTTGTCCAGTGGCATGAAGGTTACTTAGAGACCACAGGAAATATTTCCCCACTACTGACCACACAACAAGTCTTCTAACCCCAACTGGATTCTCCCAAGAAAATCTCCCGTTCAAGTTCATGCCTGACCCTCTATGCCCTCTATGCTCTACAACAAGCTTTCTCTACCCTTAACCTTGTTCTGAACACCTTCAAAACAAAAGCCGTGTGGCCTTTGGTAAGAAGAATGCCCCTCTAACCACAGGTGTGATTACTACCTCTGAGGGTTTAGAGCTTGAGGTAGTCACCTCATACAAGTACTTGGGAGTATGGCTAGACGGTACACTGTCCTTCTCTCAGCACATATCAAAGCTGCGGGCTAAAGTTAAATCTAGACTTGGTTTCCTCTATCGTAATCACTCCTCCTTCACCCCAGCTGTCAAACTAACCCTGATTCAGATGACCATCCTACCCAAGCTAGATTATGGAGACATAATTTATAGATCGGCAGGTAAGGATGATCTCGAGTGGCTAGATGTTCTTTAACTTTCAGCCATCAGATTTGCCACCAATGCTCCTTGTAGGACACATCACTGCACTCTATACTCCTCTGTAAACTGGTCATCTCTGTATACCCATTGCAAGACCCACAGGTTGATGTTAATTTATAAAACCTTCTTAGACCTCATTCCCCCCTATCTGAGATATCTACTGCAGCCCTCATCCTCCACATACAACACCCGTTCTGCCAGTCACATTCTGTTAAACGTCCCGAAAGCACACACCTCCCTGGGTTACTCCTCTTTTCAGTTTGCTGCAGCTAACGACTGGAACGAGCTGCAACAAACACTCAAACTGGACAGTTTTATCTACAATCTCTTCATTCAAAGACTCAATCATGGACACTCTAATTGACAGTTGTGGCTGCTTTGCGTGATTGTATTGTTGTCTCTACCTCCTTGCCCTTTGTGCTGTTGTCTGTGCCCAATAATGTTTGTACCATGTTTTGTGCTGCTACAATGTTGTGTTGCTACCATGCTGTGTTATCATTTGTTGCTGCCTTGCTATGTTGTTGTCTTAGGTCTCTCTTTATTGTCACGTTCTGACCGTTATTTCCTGTGTTTTGTATTAGTTAGTATGGTCAGGGCGTGAGTTGGGTGGGCAGTCTATGTTTGTTTTTCTATGATTTGAGTATTTCTATGTTTCGGCCTAGTATGGTTCTCAATCAGAGGCAGGTGTCATTAGTTGTCTCTGATTGAGAATCATACTTAGGTAGCCTGGGTTTCACTGTGTGTTTGTGGGTGATGTTTCCGTGTCTGTATTTGTTCGCCACACGGTACTGTTTCGGTTTTGTTCACGTTTATTGTTTTGTATTCATTGAGTGTTCAGTTCATGTTTTTAAATAAACAACCATGGACACTTACCACGCCGCATCTTGGTCCGATCCTTGCTACACCTCCTCTTCAGACGAAGAGGAGGAAAACCCTGACATTTATGTAGTGTTGTCTCTATTGTATCTTTTACATTTATTTTTAATCTCAGGCCCCCGTCCCCGCAGGAGGCCTGTCACACCCTGACCATAGTTTGCTTTGTATGTTTCTATGTTTTGTTTGGTCAGGGTGTAATCTGAGTGGGCATTCTATGTTGTGTGTCTAGTTTGTCTGTTTCTGTGTTTGGCCTGATATGGTTCTCAATCAGAGGCAGGTGTTAGTCATTGTCTCTGGTTGGGAACCATATTTAGGTAGCCTGTTTGGTGTTGGGTTTTGTGGGTGATTGTTCCTGTCTCTGTGTTTGTACCAGATAGGGCTGTTTTGAGTTTTCACGTTTCTTGTTTTTGTTTATTCATGTGAAGTGCTTTATTAAACATGAATCAAAATAACCACGCTGCGCTTTGGTCTGCCTCTCCTTCAAGTCAAGAAAACCGTTACAAGGCCTTTTGCCTTTTGGTAGGCCGTCATTGTAAATAAGAATTTGTTCTTAACTGACTTGTCTAGTTAAATATACATTTTTTATAAAAGACCCTGCTTAGCTTCAAAAGCTAGCCAACGTTAGTGCCACAGATCGTAAAATCTCAACTAAGTATTTGGCTTTAGCTTCATTCTCCAACAACACAATGGCATATGAAAGGTACTGTTCCTCTAAGATCACAAGAGGTAATGAAAGTAATACACTTAACCATATAGCCTCCTTCTGATGAAATGTTAAACCAATATCTTATCCCATGTCTTCATTGTTTCCTTTTATCTGTTTTAGTTATTACAGTAGTGCATCTTTTACCCAATACTGTATGAATTGATTAAATATTTAACCTCCACGTTAAAGAAATGTTATGGTCTGCACTACTACATCATATGTGCTGTGTGGTTTCCTGGAGCAACCAGATTCATAAATATTTGACATTTTAGTCATTTAGCAGATCCTCTTATCCAGAGCGACTCACAATTAGTGCATTTATCTTAAGATAGCTAGGGGGCGCCACGAGAGTTATTTAAGATACTTTTCAAAGAGGCAGGGTTTCAGACGTTTTTGAAAGATGGGCTGTCGTGACTTTAGGGGGAAGCTTCTTCCACCATTGGGGTGCCAGGACAGAGAAGAGCTTTGACTGGGCTGAGCGGGGGCTGCATAACCGTAGGGGTGGGAGGGCCAAGAGACCAGATGTGGCGGAACGGAGAGCTTGGGTTGGGGTCTAGGCTTTGAGCGGAGCCTGAAGGTTAAGAAGGGGCTGCTGCCCTTGCTGCTCCGTAGGCAAGCACCAGAGTCTTGAAGATGACGTGAGCTTTGTCTGGAAGCCAGTGGAGTATGCGGAAGAGCGGGGTGACATGGGAGAACTTGGGAAGGTTGAACACCAGGCGGCCTGCAGAATTCTGGATAAATTGCAGGGGTTTGATGGCACAAGCGGGGAGCCCAGCCAACAGAGAGTTGCAGTAGTGTAGATGGGGGATGACAAGTGCCTGGATTAGGACCTATGCTGCTTCCTGTGTGAGGAAAGGTAACTGCCAAACGTCTCATCTTTTTCATGCAAAGTACAGGTAAATGCAAAAATAATTGAAACATTTGAGTAAATGAAGGATACAAAGTATTTTGAAAGTAGGTGCTTCCACAAAGGTTCCTGAGTTAATTAAGCAATTAACAACCCATCATGTATAAAATGCTGGGCAGGCCATTATTTTGGCTACCGTGGCTATGCCCCCATAGAATGACAATGCCCCCATCCAAAGGGCTTGAGTGGCCACTGAATGGTTTGATGAGCATGAAAACGATGTAACCACATGCCATGGCCATCTCAGTCACCAGATCTCAATTTTATTTGAGGCCTTTCTCTTTTTTCCCTGGGTGGGGAGCAATGTTCCAGTATGTGCATGACCTTCACACAACTTACTGTAAATAATTTCATCTAATTTCAGTCATTCTCACAGGATAATGAGAAATATAATAATATTAATATAATAATAAATATAATGTAAGAATATAATAACAATAAAGACTAAACCACAATAGGTTGTGTCATTGTATGGGGAAAAAATCACTACAGCGTGGTGCAATGAACAATCACAATTCATTATTCCATAAAGGCATGTAAACAAAAACATAGATTTGTACTTCAAGGACTTCTGTGATGAGAGAAAAAAAACATTGGAGGCATGCCTAGTCATATTAGGTATGGGAATATGAGGATGAAAAAAAATATCACACCAGCCCTGGGTTCAAATACTATTTGAAATAATTTCACTGGGCAGTGAACCAATGGAACTGGTATTCAGGCAAGCTAAAGCAAACACGTAAAGTAAAGGCTGTAACACACCGCCCTAGCTGTCATATGTTCCCATCTGTGTCCATGCCACATGGGGGACCACACAGGGTTGACCCACCTCCCCTGATAATCATGTGCCTGTAGGTGCCACCCTGTCGTTTGGCCTGTCCGTCTCACCTATACTCTCTTCCAGGCTCCTTGTCACCATGGTGACAGCCACAGACAGAGAGGAGGAGGTGAGTGGCACGGGCGTGGAGAGGCATTGAAGGCCTTTACCTGACCTAACAGCCCACTGCTGTCACATCTCTCTGAGAGAGAGAGAGAAACAAAAAGAGAGACAAAGAGAGAGACAAAGAGAGGCAGAGAGAGAGAGAGACAAAGAGATACTGAGAGAGGCAGAGAGAGACAAAGAGAGACAAAGAGAGGCAGAGAGAGACAAAGAGAGACAAAGAGAGACAAAGAGAGGCAAAGAGAGAGGGAGGCAGAGAAAGAAATGGGGAGGATGAGGGAGAGAAAGCAAGGCAAAGAGGGATCCAACAGTGCCACTGGGGTTCCAGGTGGCTCGATATGCTCCTGGATCAGCTTCTCTAAGAAAGCACAAGGCCAGGTCAAGGAATTAAAAAAGAGAAAAGTGGATGAGTGGACAGAGGAGAAATGGCTACCAGAGAAATTATAGACGTCGATTGGCAGAGGGCAGATTGACCAAAGCATTGGATTAAATGAGGCAGAAAATTAGAAAGCAATCAGATGAAGTGTTTTTGTCCTTCTTTTAAGGACATGTAGGTAGATAGGTAGGTAGGTAGGTAGGTAGGTAGGATTTTTCCCGAACCCCTAACAGTGAGACCATCCACAGAGAATTCTGGACTGACAATCAAATTAAATTAACTGCCAAACACTAAGCGTTTGCTGCCACAATGCTGCCTATTGCTGAGGACCTCTCAGAGTACCATTCTATTGACAATTAATGGTTTAAATTGACAATTGTATGCCATTCAGGGCCACTTCATTCAACTGAACAATTCCTGAGACCTTCAACTGAAATAAGCACACTGCTCAAACACTGCACAGTGGGAATTTACTTCCCCATGAACAGCTATGAATTTGACTGACGCAAGTAAGCCGTGCCGAATGTCAAAAGGTGGGAAAGTGACTCACGCATCTCAAATGTAATATTGTCTTACCCTTTATAACTATTTAAAACCCACCTCCAAACCATCCCTCTTGATATCCAACCTATTGGAATCCAAATTAAACTCGGTAATTAGGATTTTTGAGAGGGTTTCACCTTTAATCCTAATTGAACGCCTCTGATTCTGAAAGTCCCTAATCCACTCATTACAATGCTTCATCACCAGATAGCAGTAGAGGAAAATCCTCATTTCCTCACACCATTGCTATTCCTATTAAGAATCTCTTTGAGGACGGAGAATGAACAGGACATTTTCACTTGGACAAATATAATCTTTCTGGCTGTTACAAGCTTTCTTGTGATTCCACGGACATTGTACAAATGCGTCACATGTATTCGTCACATTCAACAGGCTTCCCTATAGAATAAGAGGATCACATTCCTGTCTAAACGTTACATTTATTCATCAATAATCAAATGAAAGAGTGTTTTAAACTCACATAGAAACAAATTCTTGATTGTTAGTGTTGCATAAGCACGAGTCCTTCATTCTCTTATTATGAAAGCTCCACTACATGGATGGTGAGTGGTGGACCCGTCTGGGTCAGTGAGTGCATGGATTGGGGTCACTGTTCCACACACTGGCTGTGTGGGTGGTTTTGATCAAATTGAAAATGATTCCATTCACATATTATTTTCAGATAGCTCAGAATGTGCAGCGGACCAGTCCTTCAGATAGATGACTCATAGACTTGAGTTAAAAAATTAGCTGAGATGAACTTAATTTTGCTCACTTAAAGTCTCAATTAAATCATACAGTTGAAGTCGGAAGTTTACATACACCTTAGCCAAGTACATTTAAACACAGTTTTTCACCATTCCTGACATTTAATCCTAGTAAAAATTCCCTGTCATAGGTCAGTTAGGATCACCACCTTATTTTAAGAATGTGAAATGTCAGGATAATAGCTGATTTATTTCAGCTTTTATTTCTTTCATCACATTCCCAGTGGGTCAGAAGTTTACATACACTCAATTAGTATTTGGTAGCATTGCCTTTAAATTGTTTAACTTGGGTCAAACGTTTCGGGTAGCCTTCCACAAGCTTCACACAATAAGTTGGGTGAATTTTGGCCCATTCCTCCTGACAGAGCTGGTGTAACTGAGTCAGGTTTGTAGGCCTCCTTGATCGCACACACTTTTTGTTCTGCCCACAAATGTTTTATAGGATTGAGGTCAGGGCTTTGTGATGGCAACTCTAATACCTTGACTTTGTTGTTCTTAAACCATTATGCCACAACTTTGGAAGTATGCTTGGGGTCATTGTCCATTTGGAAGACCCATTTGCGACCAAGCTTTAACTTTCTGACTGATGTCTTGAGATGTTGCTTCAATATATCCACATAATTGTCTTTCCTCATGAAGCCATCTATTTTGTGAAGTGCACCAGTCCCGCCACAACATGATGCTGCCACCCCCGTGCTTCACGTTTGGGATGGTGTTCTTTGGCTTGCAAGCCTCCCCCTTTTTCCTCCTAACATAACGATGGTCTTTATGGCCAAACAGTTCTATTTTTGTTTCATCAGACCAGAGGACATTTCTCCAAAAAGTAGGATATTTGTCTCCATGTGCAGTTGCAAACTGTAGTCTGGCTTTTTTATGGCGGTTTTGGAGCAGTGGCTTCTTCCTTGCTGAGCGGCCTTTCAGGTTATGTCAATATAGTACTCGTTTTACTGTGGATATAGATACTTTTATACCTGTTTCCTCCAGCATATTCACAAGGTCCTTTGCTGTTGTTCTGGGATTGATTTGCACTTTTCGCACCTAAGTAAGTTCATCTCTCACACCGCTCCTTCCTGAGCCGTGTGACGGCTATGTCGTCCCATGGTGTTTATCCTTGCGTACTATTGTTGGTACAGATGAACGTGGTACCTTCAGGCATTTGGAAATTGCTCCCAAGAATGAACCAGACTTGTGGAGGTCTACAATTGTTTTCTGAGGACTTGGGTGATTTCTTTAGATTGTCCTATCATGTCAATCAAAGAGGCACTGAGTTTGAATGTAGGCATTGAAATACATCCACAGGTACACCTCCAATTGACTGAAATTATGTCAATTAGCCTATCAGAAGCTTCTAAAGCCATGACATAATTTTCTGGAATTTTCCAAGCTGTTTAAAGGCCCATTCAACTTTGTGTATGTAAACGTCCGACCCACTGGAATTGTGATACAGTCTGTAAACAATTGTTGGAAAAATGTCTTGTGTCATGCACAAAGTAGATGTCCTAACCAACTTGCCAAAACTATGGTTTGTTAACAAGAAATGTGTGGAGTGGTTGAAAAACAAGTTTTAATGACTCCAACCTAAGTGTATGTAAACTTCCGACTTCAGCTGTGTGTTTTTATATATTGTTTTACGTATTCTTTATTGAAGTGATAACAGTTGGGTTCATCGGTGCTGTAACGAAGATGCAGGGAGTCAGGAAGCTGGTGCAGTCAGTGAGTTTAATAAGAACAAACAGAGTAGATACAGGAACAAGATTAACGTCTGAACATAACACAGAAACAATCATTCCTGATAGGTGACAACAGAGTGCTAGATTTGACTCTTTTTTTCAAACAATTATTTCACCTTTATTTAACCAGGTAGGCTAGTTGAGAACAAGTTCTCATTTGCAACTGCGACCTGGCCAATATATAGGATAGCAATTTGACACATACTGTACAACAACAGAGTTACACATGGAATAAACAAAACATAGTCAATAATACAGTAGAACAAAAGAAAACAAAAAGTCTATATACAGTGAGTGCAAATGAGGTAAGATAAGAGTGTTAAGGCAATAAATAGGCCATGGTGGCAAAGAAATTACAATATAGCAATTAAACACTGTAATGGTACATGTGCAGAAGATGAATGTGCAAGTAGAGATACTGGGGTTCAAAGGAGCAAGATAAATATATAAATACTGTATGGGGATGAGGTAGATAGATGGGCTATGTACAGGTGCAGTGATCTGTGAGCTGCTCTGACAGCTGGTGCTTAAAGCTAGTGAGGGAGATATGAGTCTCCAGCTTCAGAGATTTTTGCAGTTTGTTCCAGTCATTGGCATCAGAGAACTGGAAGGAAAGACGACCAAAGGAGGAATTGGCTTTGGGGGTGACCAGTGAGATATACCTGCTGGAGCGCGTGCTACGAGTGGGTGCTGCTATGGTGACCAGTGAGCTGAGATAAGGCGCAGCTTTACCTAGTAGAGACTTGTAGATGACCTGGAGCCAGTGGGTTTGGCGACGCGTATGAAGCGAGGGCCAACCAACGAGAGCGTATAGGTTGCAATGGTGGGTAGTGTATGGGGCTTTGTTGACAAAACGGATGGCACTGTGATAGACTGCATCCAGTTTGTTGAGTAGAGTGTTGGAGGCTATTTTATAGATGACATCACCGAAGTCGAGGATCGGTAGGATGGTCAGTTTTACGAGGGTATGTCTGGCAGCATGAGTGAAGGATGCTTTGTTGCGATATAGGAAGCCAATTCTAGATTTCATTTTGGATTGGAGATGCTTGATGTGAGTCTGGAAGGAGAGTTTACAGTCTAACCAGACACCTTGGTATTTGTAGTTGTCCACATATTCTAAGTCAGAGCCGTCCAGATTAGTGATGCTGGACAGGCGAGCAGGTGCGGGCAGTGATCGGTTGAATAGCATGCATTTAGTCTTCCCTGCGTTTAAGAGCAGTTGGAGGCCACAAAAGGACAGTTGTATGGCATTGAAGCTCGTCTGGAGGTTAGTTAACACAATGTCCAAAGGGGGGCCAGGAGTATACAGAATGGTGTCGTCTGCGTAGAGGTGTACCAGAGAATCACCAGCAGCAAGAGCAACATCATTGATGTATACAGAGAAGAGATTCAACCTCGAGGATTGAACCCTGTGACACCCGCATAAAGACAGCCAGAGGTCAGGACAACAGGCCCCCCGATTTGACACACTGAACTCTATCAGAGAAGTAGTTTGTAAACCAGGCGAGGAAATCATTTGAGAAACCAAGGCTGTCGAGTCCGCCAATAAGAATGTGGTGATTGACAGAGTCGACAGCCTTGGCCAGGTCGATGAATATGGCTGCACAGTAATGTATCTTATCGATGGCGGTTATGAGGTCGTTTAGGACCTTGAGCGTGGCTGAGTTGCACCCATGACCAGCTCTGAAACCAGATTGCATAGCGGAGAAGGTACGGTGGGATTCGAAATGGTCGGTAAATCTGTTTGTTAACTTGGCTTTCGAATACCTTAGAAAGACAGGGTAGGATAGATATAGGTCTGTAGCAGTTTGGGTTTAGAGTGTCACCCCCTTTGAAGAGGAGGATGACCGCGGCAGCTTTCCAATTTTTGGGAATCTCAGACGATACGAGAGAGAGGTTGAACAGGCTAGTAATAGGAGTTGTAACAATTTTGGCAGATCATTTTAGAAAGAGAGGGTCCAGATTGTCTAGCCCGGCTGATTTGTAGGGGTCCAGATTTTGCAGCTCTTTCAGAACATCAGCTATCTGGATTTGGGTAAAGGAGAAATGGTGGGGGCTTGGGCGGGTTGCTGTGGAGGGTGCCAGGCAGTTGACCGTGGTAGTGGTAGCCAGGTGGAAAGCATGGCCAGCCATAGAGAAATGCTTATTGAAATTCTCAATTATAGTGGATTTATCAGTGGTGACAGTGTTTCCTAGCCTCAGAGCAATGGGCAGCTGGGAGGAGGTGCTCTTATTCTCCATGGACTCTACAGTGTCCCAGAACTTTTTTGAGTTAGTACTACAGGACGCAAATTTCTGTTTGAAAAAGCTAGCCTTAGCTTTCCTAACTGCCTGTGTATATTTGTTCCTAACTTCCCTGAAAAGTTGCATATCACGGGGGCTATTCGATGCTAATGCAGAACGCCACAGGATGTTTTTGTGCTGGTCAAGGGCAGACAGGTCTGGAGTGAACCAAGGACTATATCTATTCCTAGTTTTCAAAAAATTGAATGGGGCATGCTCATTTAAGATGGTGAGGAAGGCACTTTTAAAGAATAGCCAGGCATCATCTACTGACGGGATGAGGTCACTGTCATTCCAGGATACCGCGGCCAGGTCAATTAGAAAGGCCTGCTCGCATCACCTCAAGCTGAACCTCGGCAAGACGGAGCTGCTCTTCCTCCCGGGGAAGGACTGCCCGTTCCATGATCTCGCCATCACGGTTGACAACTCCATTGTGTCCTCCTCCCAGAGCGCTAAGAACCTTGGCGTGATCCTGGACAACACCCCGTCGTTCTCAAATAACATCAAGGCGGTGGCCCGTTCCTGTAGGTTCATGCTCTACAACATCCGCAGAGTACGACCCTGCCTCACACAGGAAGCGGCGCAGGTCCTAATCCAGGCACTTGTCATCTCCCGTTTGGATTACTGCAACTCGCTGTTGGCTGGGCTCCCTGCCTGTGCCATTAAACCCCTACAACTCATCCAGAACGCCGCAGCCCGTCTGGTGTTCAACCTTCCCAAGTTCTCTCACGTCACCCCGCTCCTCCGCTCTCTCCACTGGCTTCCAGTTGAAGCTCGCATCCGCTACAAGACCATGGTGCTTGCCTACGGAGCTGTGAGGGGAACGGCACCTCAGTACCTCCAGGCTCAGATCAGGCCCTACACCCAAACAAGGGCACTGCGTTCATCCACCTCTGGCCTGCTCGCCTCCCTACCACTGAGGAAGTACAGTTCCCGCTCAGCCCAGTCAAAACTGTTCGCTGCTCTGGCCCCCCCAATGGTGGAACAAACTCCCTCACGACGCCAGGACAGCGGAGTCAATCACCACCTTCCGGAGACACCTGAAACCCCACCTCTTTAAGGAATACCTAGGATAGGATGAAGTAATCCTTCTCACCCCCCCCCCCCCCCTTAAAAGACCTAGATGCACTATTGTAAAGTGGCTGTTCCACTGGATGTCATAAGGTGAAAGCACCAATTTGTAAGTCGCTCTGGATAAGAGCGTCTGCTAAATTACTTAAATGTAAAATGTAAATGCAATAGTGTTTTAAGGAGCGTTTGACAGTGATGAGTGGAGGCATTTGACCGTTAGATAAAGGGGGAGTAATCAGGGAAATGATCAAGTCCAGGTGTGCGTAATGATGGGTTGCCAGGACTGGTGGTTAGTGGACTGGCGACGTTGAGCGCCAGAGGGAGGGAACATTGCTCCCCATCCAGTGAAAACAGAGAAAGGCCTCAAATAAAATTGAGATCTGGTGACTGAGACGGCCATGGCATATGGTTTACATTGTTTTCATGCTCCAGCAATATGACGACGCCGCCGTTCAGGAGGACTGCCCTTAGGGTAGGGAGCGGGCCGGTCCGGACGACAAAGGCGGAAATCTCAGATGATGTTGGGATCTAGAATGTTGTCCCAACACCGCTCCTCTGGACCGTACCCCTCCCAGTACACCAGGTACTTGAGCCGACCCTTACGACATCTTCAGTACAGGAGGGTTCTGAAAGCATAGGCGGGACCTCCCTCAATGTCTAGGGGAGGCGGAGGGGTGTCGTAGGGGATGGCATCAGCCAGGGGACCAGGAACCACCGGCCTGAGGAGGGAGACGTGAAAAGAGGATGAGATCTGGTAGTTCGTGGGAAGCTGTAATCTGTAAGTTCTTATTGACCCACCGGAGGACTTTGAATGGCCCGACAAACCAGGGGCTCAGCTTCCGGCAGGGCAGGCAGAGTGGGAGGTTCCTGGTGGAAAACCAGACGAAATCACCTGAATGGAAACAGGTGCCTCACTGCGGGGGCGGTTCACCTGCTCCTTCTGTCAGCGGACGGTGCGTTGGAGCCTTAGTTGGCAGCGTCCCAAACCTCCTCTGCGCACCGAAGCCACTCGTCCACTGCAGGGGCTTCGGACTGGCTCGGGGTCCGTGAGGCCAGGGGAGGCTGGTACCCCAGGAAACACTGGAAGGGAGACAACCCTGTGGAATAGTGACAAAGACAGTTCTGGGTGTACTCTGCCCAGGGAAGAAACCGGGCCCACTCCCAAATCAAATCAAATCAAATCAGATTTTATTTGTCACACACACATGGTTAGCAGATGTTAATGTGAGTGTAGCGAAATGCTTGTGCTTCTAGTTCCGACAATGCAGTAATAACCAACGAGTAATCTAGCTAACAATTCCAAAACTACTACCTTATACACACAAGTGTAAAGGGATAAAGAATATGTACATAAAGACATATGAATGAGTGATGGTACAGAGCGGCATAGGCAAGATGCAGTAGATGGTATCGAGTACAGTATATACATATGAGATGAGTATGTAAACAAGTGGCATAGTTAAAGTGGCTAGTGATACATGTATTACATAAAGATGCAGTAGATGATATAGAGTACAGTATATACGTATACATATGAGATAAATAATGTAGGGTATTATTGGCTCGGGTGGTTGTTGTCCTTGATGATCTTTATGGCCTTCCTGTGACATCAGGTGGTGTAGGTGTCCTGGAGGGCAGGTAGTTTGCCCCCGGTGATGCGTTGTGCAGACCTCACTACCCTCTGGAGAGCCTTACGGTTGTGGGTGCCGTACCAGGCGGTGATACAGCCCGACAGGATGCTCTCGATTGTGCATCTGTAGAAGTTTGTGAGTGCTTTTGGTGACAAGTCAAATTTCTTCAGCCTCCTGCGGTTGAAGAGTCGCTGCAGCGCCTTCTTCACGATGCTGTCTGTGTGGGTGGAGCAATTCAGTTTGTCTGTGATGTGTACGCCGAGGAACTTAAAACTGCCGTTCGTGACAGTGAATCCTCAGGATCCTCCCCATATCCTGGTTGGTCCTTACCACCTCCCCGTTGGACAGAGGCCAGTACCCGGATGGCCATGACCCCCAGCTTCTCCATGAAGACTCTCCATAATCGCGTCGGTCCTCCGGAAGGCCATAGTGCTGGAAGACCTGCTGGAACAGTTCCTCAGCGACATGGAGAGTGGTAGGGATCCCAGAGAGAGGGATAAAATGGCAGGATTTGGAGAATGTCCACAACAACCATAACAGTGGTGAAACGATCAGACGGGAATATCAGTAACAAAATCTATAGGCAGATGGAACCAAGGCCGCTGAGGCACGGGGAGGGGAAGGAGTTTCCCCGCTTGAGTATGCTGGGGAGACTTGGTTTGAGAACATACGGATCAGGAGTTGACGTAGCGGGCGATGTCCTGTGCCAAGGTGGGCCACCAGTACTTAACGGAGATAGATTGAGTGGTATGGCTGATACCTGGGTGACCAGTGTCAAGGGATGTGTGTGCCCAGGTCAATGGCCTAACCCTTACCTCCATGGGAACGTAGGTGCACTCCGGAGGACCCGTAGCAAGCGCGGGTTCCCTCTCCAGAGCCTGACGGATGTTCACATCTATGTACCAAAGCATGGGAGCAATGATTCGGGAGAGCGGTATGATTGGCGCACTCAGGACCGGAACTTCTCCTGACAGGGCATCGGCTTTGGGTGGTATGACAAGGTGAAGTTGAATCTAGTAAAGAAAAGGGTCCACCTTGCTTGGCGCGGGTTCAGCCGCCTCACTATCAGTATGTACTCCAGGTTCCGATGATCGGTGAGGATGAGAAACGGGTCCGTGGTGCCCTCCAGCCAGTGTCTCCACTCCTCTAATGCCAAATTCACCGCCAGGAGCTCCGCTCACCGACGTCATAGTTCCTTTCTGAAGGAGACATTTTTTTAGAGTAGTATGCACATGGATACCATTTTTGTGGGTTAACTTGACGTTGTGACAGGATGGCCCCCACGCCCACTTCTGAGGCATCCACCTCCACCATGAAGGACAGCATAGGTTCTGGGTGTTTCAGCAACGGGCAGAGGTGAAACATCCCTTCAGTAGGCAGAAGGCTTCATCGGCTGCAGTATTCCACTCCAACTTACGGGGTCCACATTTGAGAAAAGAGAGGAGCAGCGATAGAGCTGAAGTTCCTAATGAAGCAGCGGTAGGAGTTGGCAAACCCCAAAAAACATTGTAGTCCCTTTATGGTGGTTGGGACTGGCCATGACCTGACTGCATCTACCTTCCTCTCCTCCATAACCACTCCCTGTGGGCTGATCCGATATCCAAAGAAGGAGACGTAGCCCTGATGGAACTGGCACTTCTCTGCTTTGACATACAGATGATTCTCCAGGGGGCATTCCAGGAGTACCCGGATGTGGGCAATGTGGTCCTCTAAGGTGGCCGAGTAGATCAGGATGTCGTCAATATACATGACCACCTGCCGCCCAAGCCTGTCCTGAAACAACCCGTTCACGAATGCCATAGAACACCGATGGCGCATTGGCTAATCCATAAGGCATCATCAAGTACTCGTAGTGCCCAGACATCGTGCTGAAGGCCGTCTTCCATTCATTCAGCTCCCAGATGTGGATCAAATTGTAGGCACTTCACAGGTCCAGCTTAGTAAAAAAACGGGCCCCGCGGAGCTGTTTAATGTCGGCCGGCACCAACAGGAGGGGATAGCGGAACTTGGTGGGGATGTCATTAAGAGCTCTGTAGTCAATACATGGACAAAGACCCCCCTCCTTCTTGGCCATGCAGAAGAAACCTGCCGATGCAGGGGAGGTGGATGGGCTGATGAAACCCTGTTGGAGAGCCTCCTGGATGTACTCCTCTATAGCCTTGGTTTCAGCCACCGACAGGGGGTGATGTGGCTGCGTAGAGGCGCAGAGTCTGTTAGCAGGTCAGTTACACAATCCCAGGGGCGATGAGGAGGAAGACAGGTGGAGAAGGTCTTGAAGAAAACCTCCTTGAGATCCTGGTAAACTTCTGGAATGTCTGTCTGCATGACAACCACAGGACTCTCAACCGACGTGGAACCACAGGGTAAGGGAAAGCAGGTCTTCCGATGGTGAGTGGTGCTGGGATGTCTGTGATAGGCCCAGATCCCAGTGGTCGGTTATCCAGCGCTTGATCCAGGTAACAGAGAGGTCTGGTATGCTGTTATGTTCAGGGAGGAGGCAAGGGCCTGGTCAATGAAATTCCAAGTGGCAACAGAGTCCCCTAGAGCTGTAGAAACAACTCATGAGGGACAGCCAGCTAGTGAAATTGGTGCAAAAAAGGGTTTGGTGGAGAGTGATGATGAAATACTCACACCTACCCCAGGAGACGGATGATCACTGGTCGTCCCAATGCTCTAGTGGTTTCCGGGTTGGGATGTAGTGGACACTGTTGAAGCTGGTGCCGTTCCTGACCACAATAAGGACAGAGCCCCAGCTGTCTCCGAGGGCGTCGCTCAGCCGCAGGGAGATATGTGGCCCCTACCTTCTTGGGTTCAGGCTGTGACTCAGATCTGTAAACAAAGCAGGGAGAGAGGCGATGTGAGTACCGATGCTCCCAAAGGAGGTTATCCAGACGGATGGCCATCGTGATGAGTGTGTCCAATGAGAGGGTGTCGTCTCGGCATGCCAACTCTGTCTGGACCTCCTCGCACAATCCTCTTCTGAATAAGATGCAGAGAGCCGACTCTTTCCATCCACTGGGTGCTGCCACTGTACGGAAGGTGAGGCCGTACTCCGCAGCGGTCTGGTCCTCCTGCCGCAGTCGGAATAGGCGCTCACCCCCGTCTGCTCTACGGTGGATGATCGAAGACTCCTCTGAACAGAGCCGCGAACCTCCCATAGGAACCCAGGTCCCCCAGATGGCCGTAGCCCACTCCAATGCCCGCCTGGTCAGCAACCTTGGACCTCTCGTTGGTGGGGGCTCCCGTTTGATGAGAAAACTAGGGGGAGGCGGCCACGGCATTTGGATGGAATCCCGTCATATTTGAGAGACAGTGGGCTGGGGTGCAGGCTCGCTGGGTCGGCTCATGATAGAAGATCCTCCGCTCGTTGGAGGTGTAGCCCCTTGAGGAAGATCTAGACGTTGAAGAACGCAGAGGACCTCATCCATAGCCATCCCCAGTTGCGCCAACTGGTCGTGGAGTGTTGAAGTAGATCTCCCCGTTTGCCGACCATCTGGGTGATGTTTCGGTTGGCTGCTGCTTCCATTTTGTGAGGCATCATTCTGTAATGAAGACACAGGGAGTCAGGAAGCAGGTGCAGTCAGTGAGTTTAATAAGAACAAACATAGAGTGGACACAGGAACAAGACTAGTGTCTGAACATAACACATAAACAATAATGCCTGATGGGTGACAACAACAGAGTGCTAGATAAAGGGGGACTTAATTAGTTCAGTCAAAGCAACACCTACTACATGTTCCAATTGTGCACGTTGGAAATCAGTGTTAAAACTGTCACAGCAATGTGCGTCATGAATAAATACCTGCTGAAGACTTCTTTAAGAGTGCAACGTCTTTTCTTCAAGCCATGTAACAAAGAAGAGACCGCATTATGGGTTAACTCAAAATTGGCACAGACTAAAAAAGAAAATGAAAAAGAAAAGTCTGAAATGTCAATAGAAATTCCATTTAAGTCTGGTATGACATTCAGGGCAATGAGCTATCAGGAAAAAGATGTTTCGAGAGAACAAAAAAAGAACAAAAAAAGAAAAGAAAAAGCATTCTTTACCTTCTAATCACAGTCTGCAAATGACTTCATCCTGTCTCCCCCCTCCATATCAATCTCCATTCCCCCTTGTATTATGTCTCTGTTTCTCTTGGACAATGAGACCTGTCATTCTGCCAATCAAGCCGTGCCTTGGTATTACGATAGTTACCTTTTATTTTTAATGGATCCCATCAAGAGCTAAAAGACTCTGACAAATAAAACATATAAAACCCAGCCACAGTGTAGAGAGATGGAGAACTACTCTTATGTTCGTTTCAGACCATGGCATCAGTCTATTCATATCAGTTGAACAATGATGTCTGAGTTGATCTGTTAATAGTGTGTTATTAGCATAGAAAGTCATAACAGCAATTAAAATAATTGAAGTCTGATATCTTCCCTTTGCGATATGTTTGTACAAAATGAAACCTGATCTGTGGTCTTGATCCGTTGAATGTACTATAAATTAAACATCACTTCTAAGGCTTAATGAAGACTTCTTAAATCCTTTATGTGATAACCTAACCCTATATTTTTTTTGTTTTAGATTTAACTAGGCAAGTCAGTTAAGAACAAATTCTATTTACAACCCGAACGATGCTGGGCCAATTGTGCTCCACCCTATGGGACTCCAAATCACAGCCGGATGTGATATAGCCTGGATTCAAACTATAGACTGTAGTGATGCCTCTTGCACTGAGATGCAGTGCCTTAGACCGCTGCGCCACTCGGGAGCCCCGATATATGTGGGCAGCCAGGTAAACAATTAATCTAAATGTCAGGTTACTACATTTACACTGAGTGTACAAAACCTTAGAATATAATTGTTTTAATCCCCAGCAATATCTGTCAGTTTAAACTAGAGATATCTCTCTCAATCCATCGCATCCGCCTATGTAACACTTCTGCATCTGCGATGAAAGGTGACAGAGCTAGAGTGGTGTTTGTTAGACCATGAGACATCCCAAAAATGGGTCTTCTCACAAAATCATCTGTAGCGTCTAAACGGTTTGGCCTACAAACTATGTCTGCTCTATGGAAAGATGAGACTCTCAAAAACATGATGGTGTTTTCCGTTTTGCTCTGTAAATGTCAGGAGACTCTATGGTTGTTTAGCTCTATGGGCCTCACAAGACTCGTCTGAAGGTCCCCGATACCAGTTGAAAATATTACTGGAAGTATACATGGAGAGTCTATAATGCCAAAAATATGGGGTTAACCTTTCTAGGGCAGGCATTCTGCTAGCGGAACCCCTCGACAACATTCCGCTGAAAAGGCAGCGTGTGAAATTCAAAAATATTTTTTTGAAATATGTAACTTTCACACAATAACAAGTCCAATACAGCAAATGAAAGATAAACATCTTGTTAACGTTTCTGGGATATGTGAGACGCTAGCATCCCACCTGGCCAAAAGCCAAATTCAAATAAATGACTATAAAATCAAACTTTCAGTAAATCACACATGCAAGATAGCAAATTAAAGCTACACTTGTTGTGAATCCAGCCAACATGTCAGATTTCAACAAGGCTTTTCGGCGAAAGCAAACGATGCTATTATCTGAGGATAGCACCTCCGTAAGCAAAGAGAGAAAAGCGTATTTCAACCCTGCAGGTGCGACACAAAACGCAGAAATAAAAATATAATTCATGCCTTACCTTTGACGAGCTTCTTTTGTTGGCACTCCAATATGTCCCATAAACATCACAAATGGTCCTTTTGTTCGATTAATTCCGTCGATATATATCCAAAATGTCCATTTATTTGGCGCGTTTGATGCAGAAAAACACTGGTTCTAACTTGCTCAATGTGACTACAAAATATCTCAAAAGTTACCTACAAACTTTGCCAAAACATTTCTAAATACTTTTGTAATACCACTTTAGGTATTCTTTAACGTAAATAATCGATCAAATTGAAGACGGGATGATCTTCGTTCAATACGGGAAGAAAACAAACTGGAGCATGCTTTCTGGTCACGCGCCTCTAACAGTACACTTCAAGTGAGCCTCGTTCAAGATGGCCGTACTGCTTCATTACACAAAAGAATAACCTCAACCAATTTCTAAAGACTGTTGACATCCAGTGGAAGCGATAGGAACTGCAAGAAGGTGCCTTAGATTCCCAATGAAAACCCATTGAAAAGAGAGTGACCTCAAAAAAAATTAAATGGTTTGTCCTCGGTTTGGCCTGCTAAATAGGTTATGTTATACTCACAGACATGATTCAAACAGTTTTCGAAACTTCAGAGTGTTTTCTATCCAAATCTACTAATACATGCTACTAATCTACTAATACATGCATATCTTATCTTCTGGGGATGAGTAGCAGGCAGTTGAATTTGGGCATGCATTTCATCCGGATGTGAAAATACTGCCCCCTGTCACCAACAAGTTAATCTACCCATCGTCACCGATTTCAAAATGCTTTACAGCGAAAGCACAACATATGATTATGTTAGGTCATAGCCAAGTCAAAAAAACACACAGCCATTTTTCCAGAGAATGATAGGAGTCACAAAAAGCAGAAATATAGATCAAATTAATCACTAACCTTTGATGATCTTCATCAGATGACACGCATAGGACATCATGTTACACAATACATGTATGTTTTGTTCGATAATCTGCATATTTATGTCCAAAAATCTCTGTTTACATTGGCGCGTTACGTGCAGTAATGTTTTGATTCCAAAACATCCAGTGATTTTGCAGAAATACTCATAATAAACATTATTAATAAACAGAAGTTAGAAATAACACTATAAATATTCACTTAGCTTTGATGATCTTCATCAGAAGGCACTCCCAGGAATCCCAGTTCGACAATAAATTACTGATTTGTTCCATAAAGTCCATCATTTATGTCCAAATATCCACTTGTTGTTAGCGTGTTCACCTCAGTAATCCATCTTCATGAGGCGCGAGCACTTCCGTTACAGGTCGTAAAAACAAGTCAAACGATGTATGGAATCAATCTTTAGGATGTTTTTAACATAAATCATCAATAAATCATCAATAAGCTTCCAACTGGAGAAGCACTAGAACGAGAGCTAACTCTGTCGGGAGCGCGCGTCACGAACCTGAGACACTCTGCCAGACCACTGACTCAAACAGGTCTCATGAGCCCCTCCTTTATAGTAGAATCCTCAAACAAGTTTCTAAAGACGGTTGACATCTAGTGGAAGACGTAGGAAGTGCAAGTTGACTCCATAGACACTGTGTATTCGGTAGGCCAAGCTTTGAAAAACTACAAACCTCAGATTTCCCACTTCCTGGTTGGATTTTTCTCAGGTTTTCGCCTGCCATATGAGTTCTGTTATACTCACAGACATGATTCAAACAGTTTTCGAAACTTCAGAGTGTTTTCTATCCAAATCTACTAATACATGCTACTAATCTACTAATACATGCATATCTTATCTTCTGGGGATGAGTAGCAGGCAGTTGAATTTGGGCATGCATTTCATCCGGATGTGAAAATACTGCCCCCTGTCACCAACAAGTTAATCTACCCATCGTCACCGATTTCAAAATGCTTTACAGCGAAAGCACAACATATGATTATGTTAGGTCATAGCCAAGTCAAAAAAACACACAGCCATTTTTCCAGAGAAAGATAGGAGTCACAAAAAGCAGAAATATAGATCAAATTAATCACTAACCTTTGATGATCTTCATCAGATGACACGCATAGGACATCATGTTACACAATACATGTATGTTTTGTTCGATAATCTGCATATTTATGTCCAAAAATCTCTGTTTACATTGGCGCGTTACGTGCAGTAATGTTTTGATTCCAAAACATCCAGTGATTTTGCAGAAATACTCATAATAAACATTATTAATAAACAGAAGTTAGAAATAACACTATAAATATTCACTTAGCTTTGATGATCTTCATCAGAAGGCACTCCCAGGAATCCCAGTTCGACAATAAATTACTGATTTGTTCCATAAAGTCCATCATTTATGTCCAAATATCCACTTGTTGTTAGCGTGTTCACCTCAGTATTCCATCTTCATGAGGCGCGAGCACTTCCGTTACAGGTCGTAAAAACAAGTCAAACGATGTATGGAATCAATCTTTAGGATGTTTTTAACATAAATCATCAATAAATCATCAATAAGCTTCCAACTGGAGAAGCACTAGAACGAGAGCTAACTCTGTCGGGAGCGCGCGTCACGAGCCTGAGACACTCTGCCAGACCACTGACTCAAACAGGTCTCATGAGCCCCTCCTTTATAGTAGAATCCTCAAACAAGTTTCTAAAGACGGTTGACATCTAGTGGAAGACGTAGGAAGTGCAAGTTGACTCCATAGACACTGTGTATTCGGTAGGCCAAGCTTTGAAAAACTACAAACCTCAGATTTCCCACTTCCTGGTTGGATTTTTCTCAGGTTTTCGCCTGCCATATGAGTTCTGTTATACTCACATACATCATTCAAACAGTTTTAGAAACTTCAGTGTTTTCTATCCAATACCAATAATAATATGCATATATTAGCATCTGGGACAGAGTAGGAGGCAGTTCACTCTGGGCACGCTATTCATCCAAAAGTGAAAATGCTGCCCCCTATCCCAAAAAGGTATACACGTTAAAAAACAAACATGTTTCCTGATCTTATTATATCTCTCAGACATAGGAGAGACACACTATTTGTTGTTCCATGTAGTGAATCTGTTATTCAATGTGTTTGTATGGGCTTTTTTCATCAAATATTATTTTAATACTGTACCAGTCAAAGGTTTGGACACACTTACTCATTCCAGGGTTTTCTTTATTTTGACTATTTTCTACATTGTAGAATAATAGTGAAGACAACAAAACTATGAAATAACACATATGGAATCGTAGTAACCACAAAAGTGTTAAACAAATCAAAATATATTATATATTTGAGATTCTTTAAAGTCGACCACACTTTGCCTTGATGACAGCTTATCTAGATGTAGTAACTTTTTGGTTACTACATGATTCCATTTAGTAGATACAGTAGGTGTGCCCAAACTTTTGTCTGGTACTGTATACTTTTTTATTTTTCAGGGGGTCTAGAAATTCTAAATCAAATAGCTAAATGATCCTTGGTATGACCTTCTTTAAACAATCCCATATAGCTCAGTGGAACCCCCCCCCCCCTCAACCTGGCCTCCGTCATGGAAAAGCATGTGTTCCTAATGTTTTGTACACTCAGTGTAGGTGATATGTCATTCATAAGATGTCATGTTCCTGTATATAAAGAGAGGTTTAAAAAAGCCAGCTGTAAGGCTAATTTATAACACTCTATATACAGATACACAAATCAATTATTTGAAGCATCTATGTACATCTATAAACTTGAATACTTAATGAATGCTCTATTCAGTCATTAAAGTTTGTAAATTGGTGTCAGTGACAAGTACTACCTACCTACTAGCTTATTACAATGTACTTACATGTAGTTACTCTAGTAACTTGCAATTTACTAGGAACTCTAGGAAGTCTTTTGAACATCTATTATTTGATCATAATAAGAATCATCATTCTGACTATGAACTCTATCTTGTATGAAGATCAATTGGAAAATGTGAAAACAATTTTTTTTTAAAGAGAGGATTTGATTAGTTGCAAGCCTACAGGCTGAGCTCCATAATCACCGAGTCACATCCTTGCTTCAGTTCAACGAAGATTCCTTTCTTAGCTTGAGAGAGTTCAGATCGTAGCCTGGAGACATCTGAAGGCACCTACGAAGTATTCTGACAGTACAGGATGAAAAAGAGAAAGAGCAGGGGAAGGGAGAGAAAAAAGTCTTTGTTGAAGAGGTGGGAGATAATTGCTGCCATGGGTACAGATGGCCAGTGCATCTGTGTGTGTTCCAGTCTGCTCTTCTGCACAGTCCATGTCACTCTGCTCCCTGTTTGCCCCAGCACAAAGAAGTGATTTGCTCTTTTGAAAAAGGAACTTTAGGAATGACTGAATGAGGATCGTCCATTGGGTCACTGTCCATCACTGCTGCTAATCAGACCCAAGTATTGCCATGGTGACTACGGCTGCAATGGTAGGTAACAAAGGAATATGTTGGATCAGTTTTAAGGGATAGTTAACCCAACTTACAAATGTATGTACAGTATGTGTCTGCTTTCACAGTAAGCAAACAAAAAAGTTATTTGGTCCTTTTTGCGAACCATTCCTTTTAAGATAAAAAAAAAACAGTAACACTTTATTTAGATAGTCCCAAATAGATGGTTTGTTCAATGACTGTTAACCACCCTGAAACACTTCAGCGAGCAGGCCTTTCTAATCGACCTGGCCGGGGTGTCCTGGAAGGATATTGATCTCATCCCGTCAGTAGAGGATGACTGGATATTTTTTTTAAATGTCTTCCTAACAATCTTAAATAAACATGCCCCATTCAAGAAAATTAGAACCAGGAACAGATATAGCCCTTGGTTCTCCCCAGACCTGACTGCCCTTAACCAACACAAAAACATCCTATGGCGTTCTGCATTAGCATCGAACAGCCCCCGTGATATGCAGCTGTTCAGGGAAGCTAGAAACCGTTATACACAGGCAGTTAGAAAAGCCAAGGCTAGCTTTTTCAAGCAGAAATTTGCTTCCTGCAACACTAACTCTAAAAAGTTCTGGGACACTGTAAAGTCCATGGAGAATAAGAACACCTCCTCCCAGCTGCCCACTGCACTGAAGATAGGAAACACTGTCACCACTGATAAATCCACCATAATTGAGAATTTCAATAAGCATTTTTCTACGGCTGGCCATGCTTTCCACCTGGCAACTCCTACCCCGGTCAACAGCACTGCACCCCCAACAGCAACTCGCCCAAGCCTTCCCCATTTCTCCTTCTCCCAAATCCATTCAGCTGAAGTTCTGAAAGAGCTGAAAAATCTGGACCCCTACAAATCAGCCGGGCTAGACAATCTGGACCCTTTCTTTCTAAAATTATCTGCCGAAATTGTTGCAACCCCTATTACTAGCCTGTTCAACCTCTCTTTCGTGTCATCTGAGATTCCCAAAGATTGGAAAGCAGCTGCGATCATCCCCCTTTTCAAAGGGGGGGACACTCTTGACCCAAACTGCTACAGACCTATATCTATCCTACCATGCCTTTCTAAGGTCTTCGAAAGCCAAGTCAACAAACAGATTACCGACCATTTCGAATCTCACCATACCTTCTCTGCTATGCAATCTGGTTTCAGAGCTGGTCATGGGTGCACCTCAGCCACGCTCAAGGTCCTAAACGATATCTTAACCGCCATCGATAAGAAACATTACTGTGCAGCCGTATTCATTGATCTGGCCAAGGCTTTCGACTCTGTCAACCACCACATCCTCATCGGCAGACTCGACAGCCTTGGTTTCTCAAATGATTGCCTCGCCTGGTTCACCAACTACTTCTCTGATAGAGTTCAGTGTGTCAAATCGGAGGGTCTGCTGTCCGGACCTCTGGCAGTCTCTATGGGGGTGCCACAGGGTTCAATTCTTGGACCGACTCTCTTCTCTGTATACATCAATGAGGTCGCTCTTGCTGCTGGTGAGTCTCTGATCCACCTCTACGCAGACGACACCATTCTGTATACTTCCGGCCCTTCTTTGGACACTGTGTTAACAACCCTCCAGGCAAGCTTCAATGCCATACAACTCTCCTTCCGTGGCCTCCAATTGCTCTTAAATACAAGTAAAACTAAATTCATGCTCTTCAACCGATCGCTACCTGCACCTACCCGCCTGTCCAACATCACTACTCTGGACGGCTCTGACTTAGAATACGTGGACAACTACAAATACTTAGGTGTCTGGTTAGACTGTAAACTCTCCTTCCAGACCCATATCAAACATCTCCAATCCAAAGTTAAATCTAGAATTGGCTTCCTATTTCGCAACAAAGCATCCTTCACTCATGCTGCCAAACATACCCTTGTAAAATTGACCATCCTACCAATCCTCGACTTTGGCGATGTCATTTACAAAATAGCCTCCAATACCCTACTCAACAAATTGGATGCAGTCTATCACAGTGCAATCCGTTTTGTCACCAAAGCCCCATATACTACCCACCATTGCGACCTGTACGCTCTCGTTGGCTGGCCCTCGCTTCATACTCGTCGCCAAACCCACTGGCTCCATGTCATCTACAAGACCCTGCTAGGTAAAGTCCCCCTTATCTCAGCTCGCTGGTCACCATAGCATCTCCCACCTGTAGCACACGCTCCAGCAGGTATATCTCTCTAGTCACCCCCAAAACCAATTCTTTCTTTGGCCGCCTCTCCTTCCAGTTCTCTGCTGCCAATGACTGGAACGAACTACAAAAATCTCTTAAATTGGAAACACTTATCTCCCTCACTAGCTTTAAGCACCAACTGTCAGAGCATCTTACAGATTACTGCACCTGTACATAGCCCACCTATAATTTAGCCCAAACAACTACCTCTTTCCCAACTGTATTTAATTTTATTTATTTATTTTGCTCCTTTGCACCCCATTATTTTTATTTCTACTTTGCACATTCTTCCATTGCAAAACTACCATTCCAGTGTTTTACTTGCTATATTGTATTTACTTTGCCACCATGGCCTTTTTTGCCTTTACCTCCCTTCTCACCTAATTTGCTCACATTGTATATAGACTTGTTTTTTTACTGTATTATTGACTGTATGTTTGTTTTATTCCATGTGTAACTCTGTGTCGTTGTATGTGTCGAACTGCTTTGCTTTATCTTGGCCAGGTCGCAATTGTAAATGAGAACTTGTTCTCAACTTGCTTACCTGGTTAAATAAAGGTGAAATAAAATAAATAAATAAATAAACATTTAAACTAACTATCCACTAATGCTAACCCTGGCCCTAATCCTAACCTTAACCCTTATCCTAACCCTAACCCTAAACTTAAGTTTAGAGTTAGGGTAAGGGTTCAGTTTAGGGTTAGGGTTAGGATAAGGCTTAGGGCTAGGGTTAGTAGATTGTTTGTTGAAATGTTACTGATAGTCTGTAGATTTTGATTCATTAGCATCCTCATTAGCCAACGCAAATGGTGACAGCTAGTCTTACTTGGTTCCGACACATAACAAAAAAGATGTTACAGACCAAATACTTTACAATTTACATGCAGTACCAGTCAAAAGTTTGGACACACCTACTCATTCAAGGGTTTTTCTATATTTGTACTCTTTTATACATTGTAGAATAATAGTGAAGACATTAAAAAAATGAAATAACACATATAGAATCATGTAGTAACCAAAAAAGTGTGAAACAAATCAAAATAGATTGTAGATTCTTCAAAGTGGCTATCCTTTGCCTTGATGACAGCACTCTTGGCATTCTTCCAACCAGCTTCACCTGGAATGCTTTTCCAACTGTCTTTAAGGGGTTCCCACATGTGCTGAGCACTTGTTGGCTGATTTTCATTCACTCTGTGGTCCAACACATCCCAGACCATCTCAATTGGGTTGAGGTCGGGTGATTGTGGAGGCCAGGTCATCTAATGCAGCACTCCATCACTCTCCTTCTTGGTCAAATAGCCCTTACACAGCCTGGAGGTGTGTTTTGGGTCATTGTCCTGTTTAAAAACAAATGATAGTCCCACTAAGGGCAAACCAGATGGAATGGTGTATCACTGCAGAATACTGTGCTAGCCATGCTGGTTAAGTGTGCCTTGAATTCTAAATAAATCACAGACAGTGTCACCAGCAAAATACCCCCACACCATCACACCTCCTCCTCTATGTTTCAAGGTGGGAACCACATATGCAGAGATCATCCGTTCACCTACTCTGCATCGCACAAAGGCACGGCGGTTGGAACAAAACATCTCAAATTTGGACTCACCAGATGAAAGGACAGATTTCCACCGGTCTAATGTCCATTGCTCGTGTTTCTTGGCCCAAGCAAGTCTTTTCTTCTTATTGATGTCCTTTGGTAGTGGTTTCTGTGCAGCAATTCAACCATGAAGGTTTGATTCACCCAGTCTCCTCTGAACAGTTGATGTTGAGACGTGGCTGTTACTTGAACTCTGTGAAACATTTATTGGGCTGCAATCTGAGTTGCAGTCAACTCTAATGAACTTATCCTCTTCAACAGAGGTAACTCTGAGTCTTCCTTTCCTGAGGCGGTCCTCATGAGAGCTAGTCTCATCATAGCTTTTGATGTTTTTTTGCGACTGCACTTGAAGAAATTTTGAAAGTTCTTGACATTTTCTATATTGACTGACCTTCATGTCTTAAAGTAATGATGGACTGTGTTTCTCTTTGCTTATTTGAGCCGTTCTTGCCATAATATGGACTTGGTCTTTTACCAAATAGGGCTATCTTCTGTATACCACCCCTGCCTTGTGACAACACAACTGATTGGCTCAAATGCATTCCACAAATTAACTTTTACCAAGGCACACCTTTTAAATGAAATGCATTCCAGGAGAATACCACATGAAGCTGGTTGAGAGAATGACAAGAGTGTGTAAAGCTATCATCAAGGCAAAGTGTGGCTACTTTGAAGAATCTCAAATGTTAAATATTTTTTGTTTAATTAACTGTTTTGGTTACTACATGATTCTATATGTGTTATGTCATAGTTTTGATGTCTTCACTATTATTCTACAATGTCTAAAATAGTCAAAATAAAGAAAAACCCTTTGAATGAGTAGGTGTGTCCAAACTTTTTACATGTACTGTACAATCAAAAACATTGACATGTGTGTGTGTGTGTGTGTGTGTGTGTGTGTGTGTGTGTGTGTGTGTGTGTCGTGCGTGTGTGTGTGTGTGTGCGTGCATGCGTGTGTGCGTGCGTGTGAATCTATCAGTTACATGTCAGTACATGCACACAAGAAGTAGATCACATGATTGACAGGCATTGGCCGTGAGGTGTTAATTTTTTGTTTTAAACCAAGTTTGCTGTTCACTTGCGCTCATGGTTCTGTATGATACTATATGTTTCCTTGGATTTGCTCTGGACCTGGGGCCTGTGAAAAGACCCATGCTGGCATGTCTGGTAAGGGTAAGTTTGTGTGTCAGTGCTGTGTGTAAGTTTAATATGCAAACAATTAGGAATTTCCAACCCATTAATATTTCTTATAAAAACAAGAAGTGATGCAGTCAGTCTTTCCTCAACTCTTAGCCAAGAGAGACCGGCATGCATAGTATTAATATTAGCCCTCTGATTAAAATAAAGAGCTAGACATGCTTCTCTGTTCTGGGCCATCTGCAGCTTAACTAGGTCTTCTTTGTAGCTCTTGACCACATGACTGGACAATAATCAAGATAAGATAAAACTAGAGCCTGCAGGACTTGTTTTGTGGAGTGGGGTGTCCAAAAAGCAGAGCATCTCTTTATTACAGACAGACCTCTCCCCATTTTTACAACCATTGAATCTATATGTTTTGACCATGACAGTTTACAATCTAAGGTAACACCAAGTAATTTAGTCTCCTCAACTTGTTCAACAGCCACACCATTCATTACCCGATTCAGCTGAGGTCAAGAACTTAGGGAATGATTTGTACCAAATACAATGCTCTTAGTTGTAGAAATATTCAGGGCCAGTTTATTAATGGCCACCCATTCCAAAACTGACTCTTTATTAAGGGTTTCAGTGACTTCAGTAGCTGTGGTTTCTGATGCATATATGGTTGAATCATCAACATACATGGACACATGCTTTTTTATATATATTTTTTGTTGTTGCTTTGTTTAGGTCATTGATGAAAACAGAAAAGAGTAGAGGGCCTAGAGGTCTGCCCTGTGGTACACCACACTTTACATGTTTGACATAAGAGAAGCTTCCATTAAAGAAACCACTCTGAGTTCTATAAGATAGATTGCTCTGAATCCATGACATGGCAGAAGTTGAAAAGCCTTAATACATATATTTTCTCAACAACAGGTTATGGTCAATAATATCAAAGGCTGCACTGAAATCTGTCAGTACAGCTTCCACATCTTCTTATTATCAATTTCTTTCAACCATTCATCAGTAATTTATGTCAGTTCAGTACATGTTTAGTGCCCTTCTCTATAAGCATGTTATAGATCTGTTGTTAATTTGTTTACAGAGAAATAGCATTGTATTTAGTCAAACACACTTATATCCAGCAGTTTGCTAAGAGATGGCAGCAAGTTGATACTGTAGTCTGCTGGTAGAACCAGTAAAGGCTGCTTTAACACTCTTGGGTAGAGGAATTACTTTCTCTTGACCCCAGGCCTGAGGACAAACACTTTCCTCTATGCTTAGATTAAATATATGACAGATAGGAGTGGCTATAGAGTCAGCTAACATCCTCAGTAGCTTTCCATCTAAATTGTCAATGCCAGGAGGTTTGTCATTATTGATCGATATCAATAATTTGTCCACCTCTCCCATACTAACTTCATAAAATACTAACTTACAATGCATATCTTTCATTATTATTATTATTATTTTTTGCCCAATTTGCCAATTAAGTAATCATTTAAATGATTGGCAACACCAAATTGTTTCATGATAAATTAGCCTGATTCAATAAAAGATTGAGTTGAATTAGTCTTTCTGCCCATACTTTCATTTAAAGTACTCCAAAGTTTTTTTCATCATTGATCTTGGCTTCATAATACAGTTTATTCTTCTTTTTCTTGAGTTTAGTCACATACTTTCTCAATTTACAGTAAGTCAGCCAGTCAGATGTGCAGAAACTATCAGGTTTTCAATTCCTCCTCAAACCATTGAGCCTTAACAGTTTTTAACAGGTGCATGTTTATCAATAATTGGAGAAAGTAATTTCATAAATTCATCAAACTCACAGCAAAATATTTTGTATGATGTTTTATACACTATTTTAGGCCCAGCATTTGAAACTGGCTTTCCTGGATATATTTTGATCACTGCATCTGGATACAGCAGTAGAACAAAGTTCTACAGTATACAAATTTGATCAATGCATGTGGATGATCTTGTTTCTATAGTGTTTGTAAACACCCTGGTAGGTTGATTAATAACCTGAACTAGATTAAAGGCCCTGGTTACAGTGAAAATCTTTTTCTTGAGCGGATATTGACTGAAAACCAATCAATATTCAGGTCCGCAAGAAAGTAGACCTCTGTGTTACATACAGTATCAAGCATTTCACACACATTATTTAGATACTGACTGTTAGCTCTTGGTGGCCTATATCAACACCCCAAAAGAATAGGCTTTAGATGAGGCAGGTGAACCTGCAACCACAACACTTCAATAACACTTGACATGAGATCTTATCTAAGCATTCCTGTCTCTTCTATAGATGTTATATCATTGTAGTTCTACTGCTGTATCATCAAAGGAATTACAGTATCTAAATTAGTCTCAGAAATTGCTAATATCTGAATGTTATTTGATGTTAGCAAGTTATTGATTTCATTTCTTTATTAAGGGCTATTTTCAGCTCTTTCCTGGCTAGCTTATCAGAGATGGACATGATATGGAAAATGGCAAACAAAGCAAGAGAAAAAAAACATTGTTGGTGTGTGTAAGTGTGTGTGTGTGTGTGTGTGTGTCACGTCCTGACCTTAGTTCCTTTTTTATGTCTCTGTGTTAGTTTGGTCAGGGCGTGAGTAGGGGTGGGCATTCTATGTTTTTGTTCTATGTTTTTGTATTTCTGTGTTTGGCCTGGTATGGTTCCCAATCAGAGGCAGCTGTTTATCGTTGTCTCTGATTGAGAACCATACTTAGGTAGCCTGTTCCCACCTGGTGTTTGTGGATAGTTGTTTTCTGTGTCTGTGTGTTCCACACAGAACTGTTTCGGTTTTCGTTTCTGTCTTTCAATATGTTATTTTGTATTTTCGTGTTTAGTGATTTTGTTCATTACATGACGAACACGTACATTTACATTACATTTAAGTCATTTAGCAGACGCTCTTATCCAGAGCGACTTACAAATTACCACGCTGCATATTGGTCCGATCTCTCATAATCCTCGTCAGAGGAGGACGAATCCCGTTACAGTGTGTGCTGCGTGGATGAAGCTACGAACCCATAGGCCTGACTTTCTCATCCTTTCCAGGCTTTTGGGAGGGAGGGTGGACAATGAGCCTGTCATAGTGGATGTAAGCAATGTCCCCACATGCTCTGGCAGCTTTCATGGCTGGGATAAGTTATTTCCTCTTCTGGCGCATAGCTTCAGGATAGTCCTCGTTGAGGAAGATGGACGTTCCTCTCAAATTATTGTCTCTTTCCAGAACAGCAACCTTGTCCTTGAAGATCAGGAACTTGACCACTATCAGCCTATGCCTGTCATCTGGGCCGGTGGTGGGTTTTCCAGTCCTGTGGGCACGTTACACCTCAATCTTCCTGTGGTCCATCTTCAGTTTCATAAAGATCACTCCCCTCACTATGTCCTCAGACTCCATCCAGGTCTCATGTGGAGATTCTGCAATTCCATCCAAAACATTATTATTCCTGTCACACCTGTCTTGTGCTTGTCTCCACACCCACCGGGTGTCTCCTATTTCCCTTCCCTGTGTATTTATACCTGCATTTTCTGTCTGTCTGTTGCCAGTTCATCTTGCTTTGTCAGGTATTACCAGCGTGTTTCCCAATTTCTCCAGTTCTCTGGTTCTTGTTTGCTATTCTTCCTGGTTCCAAACATTCTGCCTGCCCTGACCCTGGGCCTGTCCCTTTTTGACTCTGCCTTGAACTACGAACCTCTGCCTGCCCCTTTAATATAATAAATATTCTGAGAACCGAACCATCTGCCTCTTGTGTCTGCATCTGTGTCATATCCAGGGTCATGATAGTGCGAACTGGCCATGACTGACCCAGCAGACTCGGACCAGCTCCGCAACGCTGTCTGCCTGCAAGGAGCCACCATTGGAAGACACGAGGAGCTACATCAGAACCTTATGGAAGGACTCCATACCTTGGCAGAAAGCCATGACCAGGGTTTCACCTCATTACTGGAGCAATTCCGCGGACCCCCTGGACGCTCAGTAACCCTACTATCAACGGTGCTTTTCCCCAGCCTACCCCTGCTTCCCGAGAACCTGGCTTACCGGGCATTTGGCTCCCAGTGCTCCCTCATCTTTTAGCTGCAGCCCTCTTCGTTTCCTTCAGATCGTTCAAAGATGAGTGTATCTCATAATGCTATGGCGGTGTGGGAGCAACAATCCGCTGTTTGCTTTCCTCTGGATGATTTCGTAGCAGAGGCGAGGAAGGGGTTTGATTCTCCATTGTCTGGGAGAGAGGCGGCTTGGAAGCTACTTCAACTACATCAAGACTTCCCATAGTGTGGCAGATTACGCGGTAGACTTTCGTACGTTGATTGCCGAGAGTGCCTGGAACTCGGAGTCCTTGGTATACAACTTCCTTAATGGATTAATGGAGGCAATTAAAGACGAGCTCGCAGCTCGGGAGTTACCCATGCACCTCGACTCCTTCATAGCCTTGACCATAAGAATCGATGGGCGCCTACGGGAACGCAGGAGGGAGAGGTGGTCTGTTCTTGGCCACACTCGCTCGTCCACGGTTTCTCCATTGCCTCCGAAGAACCTGGAAGTCCCCAAGGCCTGCATTCCCGAGAGAATCAGAAGTCACCTGAGTTCTCTCGGAAATCATCGGGGAATGGCGACTCATCTCCTCCAGAGCCCATAAAGCTGGGCAGGGCTAGATTGTCTCATAGTGAATGTTTACGCTGAGCTCCAACAGTTCCCTGTACTGTGGTACTACAGGACATTATATATCCACCTGTCCAGTAGAAGACCAGGCTCATCAGTAGGTGCAGGTACGCTGGTGGGCCATCCTGGGAGTTTCCAAACTCCTATTACTCATACTCCTATTCATGCTATCCTGCTGTGGGGTGACCGGTCTAAATCTCTCTGGGTGCTCAATGACTCTGGAGCTGACGAGAGCTTCATGAACGATACCCTGATATCTGGACTGGGTATCTCCACACAACCCCTCTCTATTGCTTTTACAGGTGCTTTTACACCTGCATTGTTTGCTGTTTGGGGTTTTAGGCTGGGTTTCTGTACAGCACTTTGAGATATCAGCTGATGTACGAAGGGCTATATAAATAAATTTGATTTGATTTGATTTGATTTATTCCCATGGACGCCAGAGCATTGGACGGACACTCCATTGGCAGGGTCACACAGTACGGTTCATATTAACCTGCGAGTGTCGGGCAATCACAGTGAGTCAATACAGTTTCTACTAATTGAATCTCGTCATGTTCCTGTGTTTTGGGATTTTCATGGCTCCAGAGGCACAACCCCCTGATCGACTGAAAAGACCCTGACTGCAGTGTACAGTTCGGGGCCGGACTCAATGTGGGCGGAGTCAAACGCATTTCTGTCTCTTTCAAGGTCACCCAAGTTGAAGTTCACGTCGAAGGTATCAACGTCAACCAAAGCGAATCTTAATCGTACCTAACCTACATGGATAAAAATATAAACCATGGAAGTAACTGAGACTGTCACTATGCATAATATACTTTGTAATATTCATGTTATACCAGTGCAGTGGTATATTTTTATATGACCAACTACCGCACTGATGTTTGCATAGCGTTGATTAGCACCCATTTGCACGTGAGCTCGCTAATTAGCAATAGCACCCTTTCGTACTTGAGCTAGCTAATTGCTTACAATGAGGGAATCTTATTTGGACAAATTTGCCTACTTGAGCAGTGAGCCTAGGTTTACATTTACAGTTATGTAATCGATTTGATTGTTGATTTTCTGTGTTTCTTCAATGTATGCCTTGTTGTGTTTGGCTGGCTCTAAATGTGTACCGTTGATGCCGATTCCATTCCCTAAGTTACACATAGCGAGTCTACAAAGCCTACACATAGTATATACAATAATGAAATGAAATGCCTATTGCTTATTTTATGCCTTTCTAATGATCATGCCTTTTATGTCTATGCTTATTTTCTTTGATGTATAGAGACACGTTAGTGTGTTGTTGGAGGGCGAGAGTCTCAAAATAAAAAAACGCAGCAGCAGTCATCTTCATCACTGCCCCCTCTGCACATATAAGGCTGAACAATATATGGTCAACAACCACATCAAAGGTCATGCTTCAGTGAGGCACAAAGGTACTATTTATTTCTTTGTTTAGTGAATATATTTGACGTTCACATTTTTTGATTTGCCCTATTTTTTTAGTTACATCAGTGAATTTAATTTAATTGTATAACTTGTTACTTTACTGTTATTCCTCTCTTTCAGAGTTCACAGTCATAAAGTTGTAGAAATGCGACACACTTTCATTGTTGCTATTGCACGGCAACAATAATGAACAGTGCACAGTTTCTGAAGCACCTGACATACCATCAGCATCCAGTGGCCCCTCAAGAGCACCCATAGGCCCTTAATAAACAGTGGCCAGTGGCCCCTCAAGAGCACCCAGAGGCCCTTAAACAGTGGCCAGTGGCCCCTCAAGAGCATCCAGAGGCCCATAAACAGTCCCCAGAGGCCCTTAAACAGTGGCCAGTGGCCCCTCAAGAGCACCCAGAGGACCTTAAACAGCTGCCAGTGGCCCCTCAAGAGCACCCAGAGGCCCTTAAATAGTGGCCAGTGGCCCCTCAAGAGCACCCAGAGGCCCTTCAACAGTGGCCAGTGGCCCCTCAAGAGCACCCAGAGGCCCTTAAACAGTGGCCAGTGGCCCCTCAAGAGCACCAAGAGGACCTTGAACAGCAGCCAGTGGCCCTCAAGAGCACCCAGAGGCCCATAAACAGTCCCCAGAGGCCCCTCAAGAGCACCCAGAGGCCCTTAAACAGTGGCCAGTGGCCCCTCAAGAGCACCCAGAGGCCCATAAACAGTCTCCAGAGGCCCCTCAAGAGCTTCGCCCCTCAAGATCTTGTCCCCTGGACCTTGGAGGACTTTTGGTGTGGATGATGATCAGGTGAGATATTTCTTAAAATTACTCCACTGAACTGTACCATTTGATTGTTATTCCTTTTTGAAAATTGTACTCACACCACAGGGCCGACCAAAGCAAGGTTTCTGTGGGGTGTTTGTTTTGATGGTAAGATGCTGGCTATCCAATATATTATATTTGTCCTATTTTCTGTTGTTATAACATATGAAAGTTATTATTATTTCTGTGCTGGCAGCATGCAAAGCACACTGTTGTTATTGCTCATACCTTTTCTTGTTTATTATTCTTGACACTTTTTGGGACCTATTTCCTACAGTTTGTACACTATATACAAAATGCATACATCAAACTCCTGCAGAGCTGGATGCTGATGTGACCTGCTGTGTGTGTGTGTGTGGGGGGTATTATTATTTTCATTGTTATTTACTATTATCATTATTATTGTTGTTATCATAACTATCAAACTTAACAACCTACTCTTTCTTAACTTACAGTACGCTCTGTACATTGCAATGAAAGCACAGTGTGACTTCAATGAGGTATGTATAAATTATGAAATTCTCATTACTAGTGAATATAAGGTTTTTGGGATAGCCATCCGATTGTGTGATTTTCTTTTTCAAAGGAAAACATGCAGCAAATTAGGTGATGCTGGTGCCTAGTTCTCCTGCAGAACTTTAAAAACACTTGTTTCACTGTAGCCAGACTGACCTGAATATATTTTCATATTGTATTTACGTATGTAATGCATGTCATTCACTCACTAAGGTCTGAAGAAGAGAGGTTGGAACATCGAAAAAGGCGGCAAAAACAAAACACGCAGCAGGTAGGAGGTGTCATATGATGAGTGGTATAGTCTGTGTTTAAAGATTTAACCCCCCTCCCCCTCTCCAATATACACTGTTCAAAGAAATAAAGGGAACACTTAAACAACACAATGTAACTCCAAGTCAATCACACTTCTGTGAAATCAAACTGTCCACTTAGGAAGCAACACTGATTGACAATAAATTTCACATGCTGTTGTGCAAATGGAATAGACAACAGGTGGAAATTATAGGCAATTAGCAAGACACCCCCAATAAAGGAGTGGTTCTGCAGGTGATAACCACAGACCACTTCTCAGTTCCTATGCTTCCTGGCTGATGTTTTGGTCACTTTTGAATGCTGGCGGTGCTTTCACTCTAGTGGTAGCATGAGACGGAGTCTACAACCCACACAAGTGGCTCAGGTAGTGCAGCTCATCCAGGATGGCACATCAATGCGAGCTGTGGCAAGAAGGTTTGCTGTGTCTGTCAGCGTAGTGTCCAGAGCATGGAGGCGCTACCAGGAGACAGGCCAGTACATCAGGAGACGTGGAGGAGGCCGTAGGAGGGCAACAACCCAGCAGCAGGACCGCTACCTCCTCCTTTGTGCAAGGAGGAGCAGGAGGAGCACTGCCAGAGCCCTGCAAAATGACCTCCAGTAGGCCACAAATGTGCATGTGTCTGCTCAAACGGTCAGAAACAGACTCCATGAGGGTGGTATGAGGGCCCGACGTCCACAGGTGGGGGTGGTGCTTACAGCCTAACACCGTGCAGGACGTTTGGCATTTGCCAGAGAACACCAAGATTGGCAAATTCGTCACTGGCGCCCTGTGCTCTTCACAGATGAAAGCAGGTTCACACTGAGCACATGTGACAGAGGTGACAGTCTGGAGACGCCGTGGATAACGTTCTGCTGCCTGCAACATCCTCCAGTATGACCGGTTTGGCGGTGGGTCAGTCATGGTGTGGGGTGGCATTTCTTTGGGGGGCCGCACAGCCCTCCATGTGCTCGCCAGAGGTAGCCTGACTGCCATTAGGTACCGAGATGAGATCCTCAGACCCCTTGTGAGACCATATGCTGGTGCGGTTGGCCCTGGGTTCCTCCTAATGCAAGATAATGCTAGACCTCATGTGGTTGGAGTGTGTCAGCAGTTCCTGCAAGAGGAAGGCATTGATGCTATGGACTGGCCCGCCCGTTCCCCAGACCTGAATCCAATTGAGCACATCTGGGACATCATGTCTCGCTTCATCCACCAACGCCACGTTGCACCACAGACTGTCCAGGAGTTGGCGGATGCTTTAGTCCAGGTCTGGGAGGAGATCCCTCAGGAGACCATCCGCCACCTCATCAGGAGCATGCCCAGGCGTTGTAGGGAGGTCATACAGGCACGTGGAGGCCACACACACTACTGAGCCTCATTTTGACTTGTTTTAAGGACATTACATCAAAGTTGGATCAGCCTGTAGTGTGGTTTTGTGACTCCAAATCCAGACCTCCATTTGATTTCCATTGATAATTTTTGTGTGATTTTGTTGTCAGCACATTCAACTATGTAAAAAAAAAGTATTTAATAAGAATATTTCATTCATTCAGATCTAGGATGTGTTATTTTAGTGTTCCCTTTATTTTTTCGAGCAGTGTATTTCAGGATGATGTAGAAGATGTCCCCCCCCCCCCCCCCCCAAGATGTCACAGCACGTCACATCAGCGTCCAGCTCTGCAGGATCATGGACTGCATAGGCTATTATGCTAAAGTAAGGTGCATTCTTGTGCACACATTCCTAGAAGTACCTTACATTACTTAATGACCACAATCAAAATGCACGGCGTACTGGGAGCTGTGTGTAATACTGAAGGCTTGATGCATGGCAAGATATAATAGTTGTGATGACTTGTTGAGTAGTTATAGATATCCCTGAAAACCCCTTTAGTAATAGTGGCTTTTGTTTGCCTGGGGGTATTGTGAAGGTAGGGTGTAATTTCTCTTGCTCACCCAATGAGGCACTACTCTTAATATTTATTCTTCCTTTTTCTTCAAGGAAGCAGATGTTCTTCTAAGGGACACCCTAGAGGCAGCAAGGTGATGCGAACGCCCAACATTTAAATGCATCGTTTCCCTCCCTAGTGTAAATTATATCGATGGGGAAGACCGCATTACAACCCAGAACTACGGTTGTATGATGGCCTGGATGAAGAGGAACATATTCTCCTCAAGTAATCGTTCATGTTTTCGTTTCAGTTAGAGAGATGATGAGATGTTCTATGTGGAGGCAGTTGACAACAAGAAAATGACTGTCTGCCTCTTTTGAGGAGCAAGGAGTGAAACCATTTTTGAGGAGTGGTCAAACCTTGTTTTTGTCTGCTGTGTTAATTGTTTCAATTGTTAATTGTGTTGTTTAGTAAAGATGACGTAGAAGTCACCCGAGTCTCTGATCTCTTCACTGGAGCTGGTATAACTTAATGTACAAAGCACATTCAGCTTGCCCGTATGTCTATATGGTATAGTCTGTCTCCATTCTCATGAATTGCACTATAAATCAGGATAGATAGAAACTGTATATATATGCTGAATTAAGTAATATAATTACAAAATCATAACATTTATCAACACAATTTTAACAGTACATGACATACATAACAAGTCTGTTGTTCACTGCAACAATATCAATAGCTTGTCTCAAATATAGCATGAAGCAAAAAGTGTTACAACATGTGCCAGTACAGCTTTATATAATATTTCCCACGATCTTCAAAAATGAAATACGTTTGTATTCAACGTGTGCCTTGCACAAACATGTGTGTTTGTATTCAGTGTGTGACTCTCAAACCTCAGATGGACAAAAATAAAACACCAGTTGGTGGGGTCAAAAAATGTTTGACTCCACACACGTTGAGCCAGGCCCGAACTGCACACTGGATCAACTGGGCTACTGGTTACTTCCTGGGATATTCCCTTAAGGCGGCAAGGCCTGCAATGGGTGTCCTCCTGCAGGCTTGGGAAAAGCCTTGGATCTCTCCGCTGTTCCAACGGAGTACCAGGACCTCCTCCTGGAGGTTTTCAAGAAGGCTCACGCCACATCCCTTCCTCCGCAACATCCCTACGATTGCGCCATTGATCTCATCCCGGGTACCCCACCGCCTCAGGGGTGGCTTTATTCCCTGTCTGTCCCAGAGCCCAAGGCCATGGAGGAGTACATTGAGCGACTCCTGGAGAACCAGCTATTTGTCAAAGTGGAGAAATGTGAATTCCATCGCTCCATCCTTTTTGGGATACGTTTTTAGTGTGGACTGACCATATGAATCTAGAATACCTTCGCACCGCCAAACGCCTCATGTCAAGGCAGACTCATTGGGCTCTGTTATTCACTCGGTTCAATTTTGCCATCTCCTACCGCCCTGCGTCCAAGAATGTTAAGCATGATGCCCTCTCTTGCCTGTATAGTTCTACGGCTAAACCCTCTGACCCAGATACCAAATTCCCTAACCGGATGTTCATCCCTGATTCGGCCCGGTCCCCAGTCCCCGGTCCTGGAATGGACTCATTCCGCTAAACTTACCTGTCATCCTGGTATCACGTTTCAGGTAAGACCCAAATGCAGACTGTGTTGAAGTAACAATGTTTATTACAGCAAACAGGGGCAGGCAAACGACAGGTCAAGGCAGGCAGGGGTCGACAATCCTGAGTAGTGGGGCTAGGTACAGGACAGCAGGCAGGCTCAGGGTCAGGGGCAGACAGAGTGGTCAGGCAGGCATGCTCAGAGTCAGGACAGGCAAGGGTCAAAACCAGGAGGACGAGAAAAAGAGAGACTGGGGAAAAGCAGAGAGGATAGGTATAATGGGGAAGATGGGCAACATCTGGAGGGGTGTGGAGACAAGCACAAGGACAGGTGAAGCAGATCAGGGCGTGACACCCGACTCCCGTCGGACCCTGGCTTTCATCCGACAATGTTTTTGGTGGCCCACCGTGGTTGCTGACTCCTCCACATTTGTCACCGCCTGCACTGTGTGCACACAGAACAAGACTCAGCGGCAAGCTCCGGCTGGCCTCCTTCAACCACTTCCTGTTCCTCACCGCCCCTGGTCCCATATATCCCTGGATTTTGTCACTAGTCTCCCCCCGTCAGATGGCAACACCACTATCCTTACAGTGTGGATAGGTTTTCCAAAGCCTCACATTTCATTCCCCTTCCCGAGTTGCCCTCAGCCAAGGACACTGCCCAGCTTATGGTGCAGCGTGTCTTCCGGATCCGTGGACTTCTGGTCGACATGGTCTCTGATTGTGGTCCTCAGTTCTCGTCCAGGTTCTGGAAGGCATTCTGCACCCTGTTTGGGTTATAGGCCAGCCTGTCCTCCGGGTTTCATTCCCATAACCAACGGCCACTAGAAGCGAACCAATTAGGACCTGGAGACAAATCTTTGTTGCCTCGTTTCTGCCAACCCCACCACCTGGAGCCAGAGACTCGTGTGTGTGGAGTTCGCCACCAACACCCTTCCCTGCTCGGCCACTGGTGTTCCTTGGGTTACCAGCCCACGCTCATCCCTGAGCAACTGGAAAAAGTCAGCATACCCTCAGCCCAGATGTTTGTCTGGGAGAGAGAGAGAGCCCGATTGATTGTCCCTCAAGATAATCTGATTTCCCCGTCCTTGTTATTATGGATTCACATACAGAACTGATGTTCCCACTCAATGAATTGTCGTTCTCCAGTTTAAACTCATCGAGCTAATCCTGGGACGACTGAAAACTGTTCTTCAGGTACTGGACCTCTCTGGTCAGGTCATCCAATCTTTTATTAGTTGACTCCACCAGTATTTGGACAAAACACTTGAAGCGATTTTCTTGTTGTTGTAACAGCTGCTTGTTTACATTTTTTGTTTGTTTAAAATATCCTTCACTTGTGATAGAGAGACACCACTGTCCTCAACGGTACTCCCACCGCCTTTGGGCTTTGTCATGGTAGCAATGGAGGCTACGCTGTTACTCCTCGCCGTTCCAGACATGGCAGGTCGCAGGGAAGATGGAAATTGCAACATACAGCAGGGCTTTAGACAGCCACAAGCCCGAGACCGCGGTCCCAGCCATAAAGATTAACCTCGTCGCATGCAACATTCAGACCCTTGGTCGTCAGGATCACTGGACAGATAGCAGCGACACTAGCAACTGATGCCAACCATGTCGCTGGATCCAAACTCAAAGGTATCTAGCTAGTAACCAAACATTTTTAATAGAACACTTTGAAACCCCTTGGGAGCCAGGCCCACCCACTGCGGAGCCAGTCCCAGCCAATCGATATTGCTCTTGCTGCGGATGATTCCCTGATCCACCAGACGACACCATTCTGTATACATCTGGCCCTTCTTTGGACACTGTAACCTCCAAATGAGATTCAATGCCGTACAACATTCCTTCCGTGGCCTCCAAATGCTCTTAAATGCTAGTAAAACCAAATGCATGCTTTTCAACCGTTCGCTGCCCGCACCGGCTCGCCCGGCTAGCATCACTACTCTGGACGGTTCTGACCTAGAATACGTGGACAACTACAAATACCTAGGTGTCTGACTAGACTGTAAACTCTCCTTCCAGACTCATATCAAACATTTCCAATACAAAATCAAATCTAGAATCGGCTTCCTATTTCGCAACAAAGCCTCCTTCACTCACGCCGCCAAACTTACCCTAGTAAAACTGACTATCCTACCGATTCTCGACTTCGGCAATGTAATCTACAAAATGGCTTCCAATACTCTACTCAGCAAATTGGATGTAGTCTATAACAGTGCCATCCGTTTTGTTACCAAGCGCCTTATACCACCCACCACTGCGACCTGTATGCTCTAGTTGGCTGGCCCTCGCTACATATTCGTCGCCAGACCCACTGGCTCCAGGTCATCTATAAGTCTATGCTAGGTAAAGCTCCGCCTGATCTCAGCTCACTGGTCACGATAACAACACACACCCGTAGCACTCGATCCAGCAGGTATATCTCACTGGTCATCCCCAATGCCAACACCTACTTTGGCCGCCTTTCCTTCCAGTTCTCTGCTGCCAGTGACTGGAACGAATTGCAAAATCGCTGAAACTGGAGACTTATATTTCCCTCACTTACTTTAAACATCAGCTATCTGAGCAGCTAACCGATCGCTGCAGCTGTACATGGTCCATCTGTAAATAGCCCACCCAATCTACCTACCTCATCCCCATATTGTTTTTATTTACTTTGCTGCTCTTTTGCACACCACTATTACTACTTACACGCCATCATCTGCTCATCATCATCTGCTCATCTACCACTCCAGTGTTAATCTGCTAAATTGTAATTACTTTGCTACTATGGCCTTACCTCCTCATGCCATTTGCACACACTGTATATAGACTGTCTTTGTTCTCTCAAATAAAATAAAATTACATTTTATTTGTCACATACACATGGTTAGCAGATGTTAATGTGAGTGTAGCGAAATGCTTGTGCTTCTAGTTCTGACAATGCAGTAATAACCAACGAGTAATCTAACCTAAACATTTCACAACAACTACCTTATACACACAAGTGTAAAGGGATGAATAATATGTACATAAGGATTTATGAATGAGTGATGGTACAGAACGGCCTGGGCAAGATGCAGTAGATGGTATAGAGTACAGTATATACATATGAGATGAGTAATGTAGGGTATGTAAACATTATATTAAGTGGCATTGTTTAAAGTGGCTAGTGATTCATTTTTTACATAAATTGTTCCATTATTAAAGTGGCTGGAGTTGAGTCAGTATGTTGGCAGCAGCCACTCAATGTTAGTGGTGGCTGTTTAACAGTCTGATGACCTTGAGATAGAAGCTGTTTTTCAGTCTCTCGGTCCCTGCTTTGATACACCTGTACTGACCTCGCCTTCTGGATGATAGCGGGGTGAACAGGCAGTGGCTTGGGTGGTTGTTGTCCTTGATGATCTTTATGGCCTTCCTGTGACATCGGGTGGTGTAGGTGTCCCTGGTGATGCGTTGTGCAGACCTCAATACCCTCTGGAGAGCCTTTCCTGTTGTGGGTGGAGCAGTTGCCATACCAGGCGGTGATACAGCCCGACAGGATGCTCTCGATTTTGCATCTGTAAACGTTTGTGAGTGCTTTTGGTGACAAACTGAATTTCTTCATCCTCCTGCGGTTGAAGAGGCGCTGCTGCGCCTTCTTCACCACGCTGTCTGTGTGGGTGGACCAATTCAGTTTGTTCGTGAAGTGTACGCCGAGGAACTTAAAACTTACTACCCTCTCCACTACTGTCCCGTCGATGTGGATAGGGGGGTGCTCGCTGTGCTGTTTCCTGAAGTCCACGATCATCTCCTTTGTTTTGTTGACGTTGAGTGTGAGGTTATTTTCCTGACACCACACTCCGAGGGCCCTCACCTCCTCCCTGTAGGCCGTCTCGTCGTTGTTGGTAATCAAGCCTACCACTGTACTGTCGTCTGCAAACTTGATGATTGAGTTGGAGGCGTGCATGGCAACGCAGTCGTTGGTAAACAGGGAGTACAGGAGAGGGCTCAGAACGCACCCTTGAGGGGCCCCAGTGTTGAGGATCAGCGGGGTGGAGATGTTGTTACCTACCCTCACCACCTGGGAGCAGCCCGTCAGGAAGTCCAGTACCCAGTTGCACAGGGCGGGGTCGAGACCCAGAGTCTCGAGCTTGATGACGAGTTTGGAGGGTACTATGCTGTTAAATGCTGAGCTGTCGTCGATGAACAGCATTCTCACATAGGTATTCCTCTTGTCCAGATGGGTTAGGGCAGTGTGCAGTGTGGTTGCGATTTCATTGTCTGTGGACCTATTGGGGCGGTAAGCAATTTGGAGTGGGTCTAGGGTGTCAGATAGGGTGGAGGTGATATGGTCCTTGACTAGTCTCTCAAAGCACTTCATGATGACGGAAGTGAGTGCTACGGGGAGGTCGTCATTTAGCTCAGTTACCTTAGCTTTCTTGGGAACAGGAACAATGGTGGCCCTCTTGAAGCATGTGGGAACAGCAGACTGGGATAAGGATTGATTGAATATGTCCGTAAACACACCAGCCAGCTGGTCTGCGCATGCTCTGAGGACGCGGCTGGGGATGCCGTCTGGGCCTGCAGCCTTGCGAGGATTAACACGTTTAAATGTTTTACTCACATCTTCTGCAGTGAAGGAGAGTCCGCAGGTTTTGGTAGCGGGCCGTGTCAGTGGCACTGTATTGTCCTCAAAGCGAGCAAAGAAGTTGTTTAGTCTGTCTGGGAGCAAGACATCCTGGTCCACGATGGGGCTGGTTTTCTTTTTGTAATCCGTGATTGACTGTAGACCCTGCCACATACCTCTTGTGTCTGAGCCGTTGAATTGCAACTCTACTTTTTCTCTATACTGACGCTTAAGCTTGTTTGATTGCGGAGGGAATAGCTACACTGTTTGTATTCGGTCATGTTTCCGGTCACCTTGCCCTGGTTAAAAGCAGTGGTTCGCGCTTTCAGTTTTGCGCGAATGCTGCCATCAATCCACGGTTTCTGGCTTGGGAATGTTTTAATAGTTCCTGTGGGTACGACATCGCCGATGCACTTGCTAATAAACTGGCTCACCGAATCAGCGTATTCGTCAATGTTGTTGTTTGACGCAATGCGGAACATATCCCAATCCACGTGATCGAAGCAATCTTGAAGCGTGGAATCCGATTGGTTGGACCAGCGTTGAACAGACCTGAGTGCGGGAGCTTCCTGTTTTAGTCTCTGTCTATAGGCAGGGAGCAACAAAATGGAGTTGTGGTCAGCTTTACCGAAAGGAGAGCGGGGGAGGGCCTTATATGCATCGTGGAACTTAGAATAACAATGATACAGGGTTTTACCAGCCCTGGTAGCACAATCGATATGCTGATAGAATTTAGGGAGTCTTGTTTTCAGATTAGCCTTGTTAAAATCCCCAGCTACAATGAATGCAGCCTCAGGATATGTGGTTTCCAGTTTACATAGAGTCAAATAAAGTTTGTTCAGGGCCATCGATGTGTCTGCTTGGGGGGGAATATATGCGGCTGTGATTATAATCGAAGAGAATTCTCTTGGTAGATAATGTGGTTGACATTTGATTGTGAGGAATTCTAAGTCAGGTGAACAGAAGGACTTGAGTTCCTGTATGTTGTTATGATCACACCATGTCTCGTTAATCATAAGGCATACCCCCCCCCCCGCCCCTCTTCTTACCAGAAAGATGCTTGTTTCTGTCAGCGCGATGCGTGAAGAAACCAGCTGGCTGTACCGACTCCGATAGCGTGAGTGAACCATGTTTCCATGAAGCAAAGAACGTTACAGTCTCTTATGTCTCTCTGGAATGCTACCCTTGCTCGGATTTCATCAACCTTGTTATCAAGAGACTGGACATTGGCGAGTAGTATACTCAGGAGTGGTGCGCGATGTGACCGTCTACGGAGCCTGACCAGAAGACCGCTTTGTCTGCCCCTTTTACAGCATCGTTGGTTTGGTTCACTGGCTAAGATCCGATCCATTGTCCTGGGTGGTGGGCAAAACAGAGGATCCGGCTTCGGGAAAGTCATTGGGTGTACTGTGAAATTCTCAAAAACAATGTTGGAGGGCAGCTTATGATAGAGAAATTCACATTAAATTATCTGGAAACAGCTTTGGTGGACACACCTGTCAGGTGGGTGGCAAAGGAGAAATGCTCACTAACAGTGATGTAAAGAAATTTCTGTGCAAAATCTGAAATACGCATTTTGTACGTATGCAACATTTCTGGGATATTTTTATTTCAGCTCATGAAACATGTGACCAACACTGTACATTTTGCATTTATAATTTTGTTCACTGTATATTTTCTTGATAGTATGAACATCTGTAGATCAGCTACAGTATATGGGACTATCCAAATACTGTGTGACCTAAAAAACGGTTTCCCTGTTTATTTGTAAATAAAATGAGCCTTCCAGTCACTGGTCTGCCTCTCTCGGTGGTTCTCTAGCCCATTTACTGCCTGTAGCTGAACCCAATGGAATAGGTCGTAGTTTTAATCATATTCAACAATGCTCATCATTTGTTGAAATTTCAGTAGCCTGTCAAACAGGGTGAATGTTTACTGTAAGACAAAGCACCTTTCCTGTGATCTCTAACCTTTTATTACAGAGGCCAATGCACTCCACATCACTTTCCATGCTGACAAAGTATTTTGTTAGAAGGTGAACTTACCGAAATGTGCTGAGATCAGGCAAAAACCTGAAATGTTTATCTGATGATAAATACATGTTTGGAGCAGTGCCTGAGCATGTCATTCCTACATACTTATTTTGTTCAAGAGCACCCTAACCATAACCCCAACCCAGCACTCAAAACCTATACAAAATCTTACTTTAATATTAGCCAAATATCCTTCATAGACTCATCAGATTCCAATGCACTAGTTAGCTACACGTGTACATTTCACAAAAAAACAGGCATTATATTAACTGAATTAGTGTTCCTTTGAGAGTTCAGTCCAGTTGAATTTTCATTTAGGCTACTGTTGATGTTGAGTGGGTGCATGCATGCTGTGACTGTGATGTTAATACCCACTTGCAAAGACCAAGATTTATGTCAACGTGAATCAGCCGTGGTTCAAAGAAGTTGGTGAAAATCACTTCCTGAGAAGACAAATAGGATTTTATTAAGAAAGAAATAGCTGCTCACACATAGCAAAGTAATTGTCTAGCATGACTCACCTCTGCAAATTGCTCCATTTCCCATTCTAATCATTTCATGTGAATATGGAATTGACAATCAGTGAGATGTCAGGTATTGAAGTTTATTTTGAAAAGCCTTTCATCTGAGACTATGAATCCTGCTATGACACCAGAGCGTTATGTAAAAATTGCATAGGGTATCACCATAACATCGATGCCATAAATCTTTTTTAGTTTTTTTATGAATGCAGTGTTTCAGTCGGAGGGAATGAGGCACAACAGAAATGAGCCTTTGCTGTCAGCCCACAGAACAGTCCTGTTTCAGCCCCAGACGAGAGCTCCATTTCTCTTCCTAATTGTCCCGTCAGATAAATGGGTTTTAGAAGTGTCCCCTGGTTACTGACCCATTTCTTGTCCATTTGATTAGCACAAAGCTCCCGGATTTTTGCCGTGCGGCTCAGAGACAAATTGGACAGTAAACTAGGCAGGATTGGGATATGATGGACGAGCTTCATTTTTCCCCTCCTTTATCTGCCGCGTCAGAGAGATGAGCTCAGATCCTCCAAGTCATTTCTGGAGATAAGGCTGTAGGCTTATAAACTGAGCCTCTCAAGCCCAATGTTCACCTTCTCACACTGACACACTGCAGTGTTCATTTCGTCAACAAAAATAGCAACTCAAATATTTGTCAAACACCTATTTTCCAGTGGCATTTGATGAAACTATAACTGACTAAATAGACAGAGAAAAAAATATAACTTGCCGGAAATTATTTTTCATTTCAGTTGACTAAAACGAGATGAGACTAAATTATCTATGTGAGTAAAATCTAACTACTATGTCGACTGGATAAGAGATTTTGTAGAGATTGAGAGCTTTTCAGTGATAAGCACTATTAATGTTAGCAGCGCAGTTCTGTTCAGCAGTGGGAAGGATGCCCCACACCCTGCACATACAGCCTAGCCTACATCAGCTGGTGAGCTGCGGGGGACCAAGCGATGAGGGTGGGTAGACAGGCAGACAGGCTTTGCTCCGAGACCGCCTCTGATTATACACATCACACAGGCGACTCTCTTTTTCCCCCATAGCTAACCAGTCACCACCAGCCTTTTAGTTAGATACCCTTGGACTGGTTAAGAAACACAAGCTGCTTTAAGAAATTAAAACTAAAGCAGAATTAACTTTAGTAGTAAAGCAGTCTAGCTATGTTTTTCTCTCCTTTGAGTATAGAAACATTTTTGAATTTGCAGTCTCGCTCAACCCCCACACTTTACCCACTGTATTACATAGTAAGGTTCTGTAGCCATTAGCCAACGTACTAGCCAAGTCTCCCTCTTTTCCTCAGAGAATGACCCGTTCAACAGATATGTTCCATAATACCAGCGCTATGTTTTTTTCTTTCAATCGTGCATTGGCGGGCCATATCTGACATTCATGAAGCATATCACAGGCCATCCTAAAACTAGGCTACTTGCATACCGGACTGTTAACCATTTGTTTAGGCTACACCTTGTTCAGTCATGCTACCTCATTAGCTAGCTACAACTAACAACCTGGGGTGTGTTCAGCAGGACCCAACATTTTGGAAAGTTCAGATATGAATATTTTATATTGAACAAACACGCCTCGGACATGTTGAATAAGGAATAATGTCCGCTCTATTCATTGCTTTTCTATCTGCAACATTCAATAACGTTTTGGTTATAACGTTCTGGTAACATTACCAGTAGCCTATATGCAAACATTTGGTGGCACAGAAAGAAAGGAAAAGGAATATCAAACAATTTATTGACAATGTCCCACTTGCCCCTATGCTATATCTGATTGGATAATTAACTTTGAGTTAATGTGGAACCAGTGACTCAGATTTGAGCACTCGAGCACAGGGACTCAGACTTCAGCCATAGGGACTCGTTACTCGACTTGTGACTCGACCATTGGTAACTCAGACATTGGGCACTTGGGACTTGATTCGGACTGGAGGTTTAGTGACTCAACTACATCACTGGGAGAAACATTCATTAGCTCCCCTTCTACTATTTGACATCAATGTGGTTGCATCATATTTTGAATGTTGATAACAATGGCAATGACGTGATGGAGGTGAAACCAATACTAATTTGCCAATACTTTGAGGCATCATCTGGTGTTTGTGCTATTCTCTCTCTTTCTCTCTGTCTTTCTCTCTGCACTTTTGTTAGTGTGTTTGTTTTGAATGTTCTGTGCAGTATCTAGGTAGGCTGAATTAGAAATGTATATGGCCAGATAATCCTTATATATTCTTATATACACTACCGTTCAAAAGTTTGGGGTCACTTAGAAATGTCCTTGGTTTTGAAAGAAAAGCATTTTTTTGTCCATTAAAATAGCATCAACTTGATCAGAAATACAGTGTAGACATTGTTAATGTTGTAAATGACTATTGTAGCTGGAAAAGGCATACTTTTTATGGAATATCTGCATAGGCGTACAGAGGCCCATTATCAGCACCCATTACTCCTGTGTTCCAATGGCATGTTGAGTTTTTTCAATTTTCGCCTAAAATTACATACCCAAATCTAACTGCCTGTAACTTAGGCCCTGAAGCAAGGATATGCATATTATAGGTGCCATTTGAAAGGAAACACTTTGAAGTCTGTGGAAATGTGAAAGGAGTGTAGGAGAATATAACAACAGATCTGGTAAAAGATAATACAAAGAAAAAAACAACCGTTCTTTAGTATTTTTTTTATACCATCATCTTTGAAATGCAAGAGAAATGCCACAATGTATTATTGCAGCCCAGCTGCAATTTAGATTTTGTCCACTAGATTGCAGCAGTGTATATGTAAAGTTTTAGACTGATCCAAAGAACAATTGCATTTCTGTTAAATATTTTGTATCACTGCCCAAATGTGCCTAATGTGTTTATTAATAACTTTTCATATTCAAAACTGTGCACTCTCCTCAAACAACAGCAATGGTATTCTTTCACTGTAATAGCTGCCTAGAAGGCCAGCATACCAGAGTTGCCTCTTCACTGTTGACGTTGAGACTGGTGTTTTCCGGGTACTATTTAATGAAGCTGCCATTTGAGGACTTGTGAGGCGTCTGTTTCTCAAACTAGACACTCTAATGTACTTGTCCTCTTGTTCAGTTGTGCACCAGGGCCTCCCAGTCTTCTTTCTATTCTGGTTAGAGCCTGTCTGCGCTGTTCTGTGAAGGGAGTAGTACACAGCGTTGTACGAGATCCTCAGTTTCTTGGCAATTTCTCACATGGAATAGCCTTCATTTCTCAAAACAAGATTAGACTGACGAGTTTCAGAAGGAAGTTATTTGTTTCTGGCCATTTTGAGCCTGTAATCAAACCCACAAATCCTGATGCTCCAGATACTCAACTAGTCTAAAGAAGGCCAGTTTCATTGTTTCTTTAATCAGCACAACAGTTTTCAGCTGTGCTAACATAATTGTAGAAGGGTTTTCTAATGACCAATTAGCCTTTTAAAATGATAAACTTGGATTAGCTAACACAATGTGCCATTGGAACACAGGAGTGATGGTTGCTGATAATGGGCCTCTGTACGCTTACGTAGATATTCCATAAATAATCAGCCGTTTCAAGCTACAATAGTCATTTACAACGTTAACAATGTCTACACTGTATTTCTGATCAATTTGATACTATTTTAATGGACCAAAATTTTAATGGACCAAAAAATGTGCTTTTCTTTCAAAATCAAGGACATTTGTAAGTGACGCCAAACTTTTGAATGGTTGTGTATGTTTGTTGGTAGGACAAGGCTATGTATGTTTGTGCACATGGAAGTCAGAAATGTATGTTTACTATAAGTTAAAATGGCTGTTTTCGTAATTTTGACAATAACTAGTCTAAATCATTATTCAAATGACAAAAATGTGACTAAGAGTAACAACATTTGAGTTACAATGACTAAGACTAGACTAAATCATAAAAAATAGTGCTAAAATAAACACTGACACACTATAATCTCTGTTAAAAGAAAATACTCTTCGTGAACCTGTGATCTGGATACTCTGTAATCTCATCTCATTGTCAACAGTAAACCCAAGTGTGTGCCTGAATACAGATAACTTTTGTTAAAATGTTACTTTATTTAGATAATTTAGATAACTAAATTAATGATGTGAACAAGAAGTTGACAAGCTGAATAAATGAGAAAAAAGTCACTGTTCTCAATACTAGTATGTTCAGGCAAAGACAAGGCCTCTAATTCTTTATGGGTCATAACATTTTTATTGTTTCAGTGGTTGGCAGCAACAACTAAAAAAACTTCACTCTGCAGAAAGCCTTAACAGTAAGGCAAAGCAATCAGAAACAGGATCTGTCAGCATTTACAGGATAAGGCTCAATTTAATGAACTTAATTAATGTGCACATACTCAAAGCGTGGGAAGCTGTTGTTTTGCCTTATGAAAACTCCTGGTTCCGTTTTGGATTGAATTGGTCCCTAAACCCCTTATTGGTAGTCTGAATCAGGGCTCAGTGTTTATGCTACAGCTACTGAGGCCCACTGAGGGGCAGAATCCTATGTGAGACACTTTCATAATTTGCTTCTCTTTGCCTTTGTTCCTATTCCTGGCACATCATAAGAATATCGATTTGGTAGGGAACAGACATAGCATTTGCTGAGACGAAGGAAAAAAACGTCCCTTTTGCGCTTTTCCAATTGGCAACAATCAGGATGCCTTGATTGCCTTTAAATGCCAGCGTCAGAGTGAGGCCCATGGTCATTATGTCTGTATTGATCAGAAGTTCTGACGCAGGCGCCTTTATCCATAGCCACAAATATTACTGGGACCTTTACACAACAACAAATCACGACTCCATCTTATGACAAACTGTCTATGAACGTAGAATGTTGTGCTGTACATACATACATGTATATAAGAGTCCTATGAGGGTTTCAATGGAAATGTTAGCTCTCTTAACAGCTAATGCAGGGGTCAAACCAGACCAATATAATGTCTACATTTTCCATGCATCTGGCCTTTAAATCCATTCATATGTATGGATTTAAAGGCCAGATGCCCCTGTATTAGCTGTTAAGAGAGCTAACATTTCCATTGAAACCCTCATGGCACTCTTTTCTTCAATATAAATTCAATGACTGTGTAAACACAATCAAAATACCCATCTTTCCATATTGCATTCTATCACCCATCTTTCCATATTGCATTCTATCACCCATCTTTCCATATTACATTCTATTACCCAAGTGACTCATGCTTACACATTTCAGTTTGAAATACCCTTGCTGTATACACTGTAGAGCCTTTGTGATCCCAGTATTGTGTACAGTCCTTATATACAGTAAGGCACGTTCACAGTGTTAATCGCAATCTAACTGTTCATTGTTAGCCAAAGAACATCTCAGGTCTGATTCACAGATAACCGTTCATGAAACTAATTTTCTCATTGGGCACAATGGTGATAGCAATGAAATACATCTTGCCAGTAAATGGAAATCATTTTGCTACAGCAGTTTGTAACTTACTTGGAAAATAAATCAGCTTTTTATCATCCTCGCTTACCTTGGGAAACTTTTCAGTATTGCAAAGAGCCACTAGTCTGTTCATAACAAATGTGCAAAAAGAAAGATGATTAACAGAATTCCATCGTCTGTATTGGTGATGTCCTACAACCTAAGATGGTCACCTCACCACACCTTGAGTTTCTTAGTATACTGTGCCTTGAATATAACAATAGATTGATGTTATACAAGATACAGGAAAAATATCCCAGTTAGTAATATCCCAATGCTCACTAGTTTGATACATTTCAGTTTCAGGAAGAGTAGCCCTAACATTTTCCTTCAACTAGACTTGAAGTTGGTCATTTGTTATTTGTGTTTCTGGTCGATTGTCTGGATCTCCTGTGCCAGTTATAGTATCTTTTGGTGAACAACTCAGCTTCCCAGCCAAAGTCATTACCGTGAGTCTCCATTGCGCACATGTACTGTAATGGCATCGATGGAGCTGACAAACTCCCCGCTAAAGCTCAGGAATGGCTGCTTACTGCCATCTGTCTAACACAGATAGAGTGGGATTGGAAAGAATCAATGAACTCCTAATTAATTCAGAAAAGCAATCATGCCGAAGCAAGGTTGGACAGATCCGGGCACTGCCAGAAGTCAGCCATTAAGGGCCTTCCATTCAGTAGCATTGCTGACAGACTGACAGGTCCAGTCCGTTAGATGGTTTTCACTGAAGTGCATCTATTCAACGATGTGTACAGACATTACCTTGGAATTGCAGGGCAATCATTCACACCACAGCCTGGTCAATACAGTGCACAGGTACTATCTTGTGTTAAAGAACTTAATTTGTTTAATCTATCTTGTTGGATGCATTTGTTGACAAGACAGGTGTACAGTAACCCTCTCCTTCTCCTCTGATTTGATGCTCTCTTGATAATTCCAGGATAATTCTAGTACCGTTTCTCACCTTCCATTTGTTGCCTTCACTTTTTGACATGGATCTCTGAAAAGTCTAAATCTATAGCCTTTACCGAACAGTTGGCAATATGAATGGTTTGTTGCCATTTGTGTGGCCAATTTATAAAGTATCTTTCTTTGGCATTGGCTCTTTTCAAAGGCATTTTGTACAGAATGATCAGTTATTTAACCTTGCTCATATTTAAGGTTGGTTAGGTTACCTTCTAAATGTAATCTGTTACAGTTGCTAGTTACCTGTCCAAAATTGTAATCAGTAACATAACTTTTGGATTACCCAAACTCAGTAACGTAATCTGATTACATTCCGTTACTTTTAGATTACTTTCCCCTTAAGAGGCATTAGAAGAAGACATAAATGTATGTTACCAGTTGAACGAGATCTATTGCAGGATAAATCAATGTTAAAGTTTACATAGCTGACCACATTTGGATGTAAAATCTTACTTTATGTGTTGGTTATGTAAGCATCTTCTAACCCATCGCTTTCTACTACATATAATAATACGATTAAATTATTTCTTTACAATAATATATATAATTTATCATTCCAAAAATGGATGTAGCAACTACAGATTGTGCCTTGAAGTCTATCAAAAGTGTGCGAGTTTGAGCATGTGTCCATTAGGCCTAAGGATTTTTTTTTTTTTTTTTTTATCAGTATGAATTAGATTGAGCAAAAAAAGCCCCACTTTTATTCCATAGGCTGGGATCCGCACTATGTAGCTGTTGCAAGAGTACATTTTTCACTGGCTGTCCACTGGTATCAAAAACAATGATTGATAGGCAGCTGAAACTTCTTGAATTCAACCATTACTAGGTTCAAATACACAGATTTGTGAACAGCCATCCACAACAACCACAATCCGTAAGGCGCAAATAGCTCAATCAGAGAGAGCAGCGTGATTCTCATCAATGAGCTATGTAGATTTTTTTTATTTAACTAAGCAAGTCAGTTAAGATCAAATTCTTATTTACAATAACAGCCTACCCTGGCCAAAGCCAGACAACGCTGGGCGAATTGTGCACCAACCTACGGAACGCCCAGTCACAGCTGGATGTGATACAGCCTGGATTTGAACCAGTGACTGCAGTGATGACTCTTGCAGCAGACAGCAGTCGCACCACTGGAAGACATAGCTTGGACTGTAGTCTACAAAAGCCTATTCCTGCTCTTTTCCTGCGATCCATCAAACACATTTGGTGTATCATCACAGTGGTCTCTGACTTGTGGCCAGACTTGCTCAGGTGGAACATACTTAAACTTGCGCCTTTTTTCAATGTTGATTTGAATGTCATTGAGAAAACAGAGAAGTGTCAAAGATTTTTTGGTCGCTAACATCTTTTCTGAATTTATAAGTAATCCTCAAAGTAATCATCTAGTTTTTCATAAGTATCTGAGTACAATATTTTTGCTGGTAATGTAACGGATTACAGTTACCATTTTTTGAATCCCTTTTTTGTTACTCAACAATCCTGCTCGTATGCATTGGGAGTTTTTTTGGTCAAATATTGTGGCAACTTGACATTTAACATCAACACCCAGGCTGTTGTGATCGCTATATTTGTCGAGATGGGAGACCATTTTTTTGGTTTTGTTTTTTTAGACCGAAGTATATGTCAGCCTTATCCATGTATGCAGCTCAAACCTCCATTGCAATATCAATATATCAGCCACTGTCGACAAGATGAAAAATGATCTGCAAAATCAATGGTTTTATATTACCATCTCCATGGTCTGTGTGTATGTAGAATAGAAGTGACTTTGTAAAGGGGGAGATGTGCTTGATTTTCAACCCTACATTCTGAGAATAGAAAAATATCCTCTAATGCATTTTCTTCCATTTAGACTTTAAAATTGCACAGCCATGAAGTTATCTGGAAAGATTTTGTGGCTATATTCCAGGTTGTCTGTGCTAAGAACAGCTTGTGGAAGCAGGTGCTCCATAAGACTGCTAATGAGGTGCAATACTACAAATATACCATGTGTGAAGAAGACGGTTGATTGACACGTTGTATGTTAGTGCTATTGCAGTTCACTTTTTCAACTTTGGAAAAGTTGAGAATATATGCATACAGTATTTACCTGTAACAGTGTGCAACATGCATCCTTTAACCATGTTTTTCACATTATTTGTGCCTGCTCTCTTTTTTTATTTATTATGTTAACTGCGATATATGTTTTCATCAGGTTGGTACTCTGCATTCAATTCTACTGCAGCACAGTTATATTGCACTGAGGATATTTAAATGCAGCTCATGTCTGGCAAAATTGCACTGCAATGTAAAGTATGTGTCACGGTTGTTCAAAGGAGAGGACCAAGGTGCAGCGTGGTGAGCGTACATCTTCTTTATTTTAATCAAAATGACGCCAAACAAAACACTAAACACTACAAAAACAAACCGTGAAGCTCAAAAGCAAAGTGCTCCAAACAGAGTCAACCTCCCACAAACACAGGTGGGAAAAAGGGTAACTAGGTATGGTTCCCAATCAGAGACAACGATAGACAGCTGTCCCTGATTAAGAACCATACCTGGCCAAACACAAAGAAATAGAAAACATATAACACAAAACATAGAATGCCCACCCCAACTCACGCCCTGACCAAACCAAAATAGAGACATAAAAAGGATCTCTAAGGTCAGGGCGTGACAGTATGACCAGAGGCGTCCTTCCCATAGGGGGCACAGGGGCACGTGCCCCCTCAGGTTTGTCCTGTTAATATGTATATCTTTCTAAAATTAATTTTGTACAAAATGTTTTGTTGTTTCTCTGTAATACTATTCACTTAGCAATTTTATGACATTGGCTTTAACTAGCCCAGACAGTTTCCCAATCTCTATACCTCATTACTAGCTACCAAGAAGCCATTTCAGGCCACCAATCAAGTTATAGAAGCTTGTTTGATGATTGTCCCTATACATACAAAAATGCCGCTATGAGCCATGAGCACTGCACAATGCAGGGGAATGTCTAGCTGGGAAAATCATCAGCAGCAGCCTGCTAGCTCATTCTCCAACAGAAAGGTGCAGCATTGAGAAATGGATTAATTGACACAGTAACTAAAATCGAAACTCCTGTTACAGATATTAGTTTAGTTTAATTCACTAATAATAAGGCTTGTGTTTACGTGCCTGGACATATAGATATATAGATATGTGACCTGATAGCAAAGATTATGATAACTAATTATTGTGGTGTCTGTGGTGTTAGCTAGCTAGCTATATTAGCTACAATGCTAGTTATCTGTCTAGATAAACATTATGCAAGGATATCATATAGGAACTAATCGCCAACATAGCTAGCTAACGTTAGCTGGTTATCATTTTGATCATGCAACAATTTCGTCATCGAGCCATTTACACTTGCAGGGTAACATATTTACTGGTGTGCTGACAACCCCCAATCGTATCTGTAAATTGACATTTGATAGTCGGATTAGATGATTGTTGTAATAGGGAAAGAAGGAAGTGTTTTAAAATGTAAAGGTTGGCAACAGGTTTAGCTACCTGAGAGTCTTCCTGCATGTTTATGGACCCAGAAAGCTGTAGCTCAGCACTCGGGCAGATTTAAGACATTCAGACAGAACATGCATCATCGTTTGATCATTTTTCCTACTCTCACTCTCCTTGTTAGATATTATGCACATTCATGACTTGGTAGCGAATGTCATTGTCATTGAACTAGTTATCATAGTGGTAGTAAACAGCAGCAAGTGATTTGAGTGATTGAGAGAGATGTGAGGAGATGTGAAAGGGAGCAGAGTTACAGATCGTAGTAGTAGGCTCAAGTTACAACCCGCCTATTTCTTCAAAGATCACTGAACTAGCCAATTAAGTTGTTTCCAATTTAGTCCTGTCAGCTGAGTTATTTAAAGATGCGACCTGACAGCTGAAAAATATATATTTTCCTGATCAAGGAAAATGTCTAAAAATACACGTTTCATAAGCATCCTGTCAGGTTTTGGCCAGGGTTGTTCCGGTTTTTGGTCACTAGATGCCCCCATTGTGCCTTTTGACCTTTTGTTTTCCCTTGATCCCCATTATTATTTGCACCTGTGCCTCGTTTCCCCTGATTGTATTTAAACCCTTTGTTTTCCTCAGTCCTTTGCTCTGTGTTTGTATGTTAGCACCCAGCCCTAGTATTCTGTTAACTCTTGTTGATCCCGGTGGATGCTCTTGTGGAATTCTGTTTTTTGTTCTTGTTTATTTATTTTTTGAGTATCTTTTGAGGCTTTTTGTGCTATACCTACCACCTTGTGGATTTACCTTTTTTTGTCTTGGAGGATTACCTTTGTTCTTGTGGAATTCCTTTTGAGGTTGTGGAGTTACATGTGTTCCTGAAGGACTTCACTTTTACTACATTAAATACACCGTCTCAAGTACTGCTGTGTCTGCCTCATCTTCTGGGTTCTGCCGACTATTCGTGGCTTAGTTGGTTAAGTGACTGTTTCTCACTCCGGAGACCCGGGTTCGTAACCAGGTCCTGACAGAAACACAGAGCCAAAAATGAACCCAGAGGCAGCCAGTTCCCAGGACCTTGTTGCCATGCTGTCCCACCACCAGGAGACTGTCCAACGCCACGAAGCCGCCCCTGGTTCAGCAAGAGGCCTTAATGGCTAGACATTCTCATCTTCTGTCGGAGATGCTGACTTCCATAAAGCAGATATCTGATCGACTTACCTCGGCAACAGTTCCGTCCCAGTACCTCAGTTTCACGTACCCATGGCAGTTAACCCTCTGGCTGAACCTCGTCTTCCACCTCCCAACGGTTCTCAGGTGATCCAAGTGCTTGTAAAGGGTTTCTCACCCAATGTTCTCTCTCCTTCGAGCTGCAACCCTCGTCGTTCCCCACCGACCGGTCTAAGATCGCATATATCATCACCCTGCTGTCGGAAAAAGCCCTGGCCTGGGCTACTGCTGTGTGGGGATGCCCATAGTTCCTGCTGTGCCAGCTACTCTGCCTTTGTTGAGGAATTCAAACGAGTGTTTCAAGGCCCAAGCAGTGGTCCTGACTCAGCCAAACAGCTCCTGACTCTCCACCAAGGTCGGCGCAGCGTGACGGACTATGCCATCCAGTTCCGCACGGTGGCAGCAGCGAGTGGTTGGAACAACGAGGCGCTCACTGTGTGCTTTCTGAAAGGCCTTTCCGACACTATCCAAGATGAACTGGCCACTCGGGAACCACCGGACAATCTCGAGTCCCTGATCAAGTTGGCCTCACGCATTGACCAGCGTCTGAGAGAGAGAGAACTCAACCGTAGACCTCTAGCCCCTATCAGTCCCAGCCCGAGTCCCCACCTTTATCCTCGCTGGCTCCACCGGAACCCATGCAGATTGACGCATCTCCCCAGGCTGAGAGAGACCGCCGGATGAGGGAGCGACGCTGTCTATATTGCGGCAAACCGGGCCATTTCCGTTCCACGTGTCCCGGGCCCAGGAAACGCTCTGTCCCGTACAGACCGGGGGAACTGTAACGGGAAAGATAACCTCCTCCCATCCGTCCAACTCCCGTCTGCTCATTCCAGTCACCCTTTCCTGGGACAACCACAAGCTTCACCTTCAAGCCTTGGTAGACTCTGGAGCCGCAGGTAACTTCATGGATGGTGTCTGGGCGAAGGAGAATGGCGTTCCCTTTGAACCTCTAAGTGACCCCATGAGGGTTACTACATTGGATGGAAGCCCTTTGGGATCTGGACTTGTCACTCATGTCACTACCTCCTTGCGACTTTCAGTTTCACAACACAAGGAATTGATGAACTTTCATTTGATCTCCTGTTCCGAGTTCCTCTCGTCCTTGGATACCCCTGGCTTCACAGCCATAACTCTCACATCGACTGGTCTGTGGGCACTATCAAGCAGTGGGGTCCTACGTGCCAAGCTACATGTATTTTTCCCGAATCCCCGAGTTCTACTCCCGAGTCTTTAGAATCCATCGACCTGACCCGAGTTCCCGAGTGTTACCATGACCTCAAACTGGTATTTAGCAAACAGAGGGCCACCATGCTACCACCCCATAGACCTTATGATTGCCCCATCGAACTGTTTCCGGGCACTTGCCCCCAGGGGTCGGATCTTTTCCTATCTCCACCCGAACGAGCTGCTATGGATACCTACATCAAGGACGCTCTGGAAGCAGGCCTCATGCGTCCATCAACCTCCCCGGCGGGAGCAGGGGTTTTTCTTTGTGGCCAAGAAAGACGGTGGGATTACGCCTTGCATCGACTACCGGGGACTCCATGCCATAACCGTCCGTAACCGTTACCCGCTACCCCTTATGGCCACAGCCTTCGAGCTGCTCCAGGAACCAGTTGTTTTCACTAAGCTTGACCTGCGAACGCATACCATCTTGTGCGGATCAGACCTGGTGACGAGTGGATGACCGCGTTCAACACGCCTACTGGTCACTATGAATACTTGGTGATGCCCTTCGGCCTGACCAACGCCCCAGCGGTGTTCCAAGCGCCATAAACGATGTGCTTAGGGATATGCTTAACATATTTGTGTTTGTTTACTTGGATGACATCCTCATCTTTTCGAGCTCTCTTCAAGAACACACAAAGCATGTCAGACAAGTACTCAAACGCCTCCTAGACAGCCATCTGTACGTTAAGCCGGAAAATGTGAATTCCATTCATCCCGAGTACAATTCCTGGGATTTGTAGTGGAACCCGGTCGAGTCCAAATGGACCCCAGGAAGGTAGGGGCGGTAGCGGATTGGCCCACCCCCAAATCCGTTAAGGAAGTTCAGCGTTTCCTGGGCTTCACAAACTTTACCGCAAGTTCATCAAGAACTTCAGCTTGGTGGCAGCCCCCTCTCAGCTTTAACCAAGGGTGGCAATGCAAGGTTTTTGTGGGGAAGAGAAGCTGAGACGGCCTTCCAAGGACTCAAGCAGCGCGTCCTCTCTGCTCCCATCCTGATACTACCGACTACGGATGAACCGTTTGTGGTGGAGGTAGACGCCTCAGAGGTTGGTGTTGGAGCTGTCCTGTCTCAGAGGGGTGAAGACAAGAAGCTTCATCCGTGCGCTTTCTTCTCACACCGGCTTACCCCGGCTGAGAGGAACTACGATGTGGGGATCGTGAACTCCTAGCGGTTAAGATGGCATTGAAGGAATGGAGACACTGGCTCGAGGGGGCTTCTCACCGTTTCAAGTGCTTACGGACCACAAAAATCTGGAGTATATCCAGCAGGCGAAGCGGTTGAACTCTAGACAAGCTAGATGGTCTCTTTTCTTCAATCGATTCCAGTTTATCCTCACCTATCGGCCCGGTCGAAGAATCTCAAACCGGATGCCCTGTCCCGAGTCTACGCTCCTGCCATTCGAGATGACACGGACATGCCTGTCCTTCCTGCTGCTAAGATCGTGGCTCCGATTTCGTGGCAAGTTGAGGATACCGTGAGACGAGCTCAAGCTATCGAACCGGACCCGAAGGGGTCCTGCCACAATCGGTTGTTTGTCCCCAAGGCAGTGAGGACTCAGGTCCTTCTGTCAGGGGCACTCCTCTCGCCCTCACCTGTCACCCGGGCGTAGGTCGCACCTTGGAGTTCATCCAGCGTAAGTTCTGGTGGCCTACCATAAGAGAAGACGTTGCCTCTTTCGCCAATGCCTGCCCCGTGTGCTGCCAGGGCAAATCTTCTCACCTCCGCCTCAAGGACTCCTTCACCTTTACCTATTCCCCACAGACCCTGGTCCCATATCTCGTTGGACTTTATTACTGGCCTTCCTCCATCCCATGGCAATACTACTATCCTAGTCATAATCGACAGGTTTTCAAAGGCGGCCAGGTTCGTCCCTCTGACTAAGTTACCTTCTGCCAAGGAGACGGCTGAGTTGGTAATTAATCATGTGTTCCGAGTCTTCGGCATTCCTCAAGATATGGTTTCTGACAGAGGTCCCCAGTTCGTCTCAAGGTTTTGGAAGGCCTTCTGCCAACTCATGGGTACTTCTGCCAGTCTATCTTCAGGGTACCATCCGGAGTCCAACGGCCAAACAGAGAGGATGAATCAAGAGCTGGAAGCCACCCTCTGATGTATGACTCGTAACAACCCGTCCACATGGTCGTCCTTCATTGTTTGGGCCGAATACGCGCACAACACCTTGCGCTCCTCCTCCACTGGTATGTCCCCGCACGAGTGTCAGTTTGGCTATGCCCCTCCATTGTTCCCGGACCAGGAGGCAGAAGTCAGAGTGCCTTCAGCCTTGAAGTTCGTCAGACGCTGTCGGCTTATGTGGAGGAAGACCCGTCTTAATCTTATGCGTTCCTCACAGAGGTACCAACAACAAGCCAACAGACGTCGCCGTCCCGGGCCTACCCTGCGCCCGGCCAGAGAGTCTGGCTCTCCACAAGAGACTTACCACTACGGGTGGAGTCTCGCAAGCTGTCCCAAAAATACATCGGTCCCTTTAAGGTTGCCAGGAGAGTTAACCCAGTTTCTTATCGCCTACACTTACCCAGATCCCTTAAGATTAATCCCACATTTCACATTTCCTTATTAAAACCTGTTGTTTTTCTCCCTTGTCCCGGCAGACAGACCTCCCCTCCGCCTCGTGTCATTGGAGGCCAGCCGGCTTATACCGTCCATCGGATACTGGATTCCCGCCGGGTGCAGCGGTCCTGGCAGTATCTGGTGGACTGGGAAGGCTACGGTCCCGAGGAGCGCTCCTGGGTTCCTGCCAAAGACATACTGGACCCTGACCTCATTCGTCAGTTCAGGGCTCTCCACCCTGAGAGAGCTGGTAGGAACGTCAGGAGCCGTTCCTAGGGGGGATTCTGTCAGGTTTTGGCCAGGGTTGTTCCGGTTTTGGTCACTAGATGCCCCCATTGTGCCTTTGACCTTTTGTTTTCCCTTGATCCCCATTATTATTTGCACCTGTGCCTCGTTTCCCCTGATTGTATTTAAACCCTTTGTTTTCCTCAGTCCTTTGCTCTGTGTTTGTATGTTAGCACCCAGCCCTAGTATTCTGTTAACTCTTGTTGATCCCGGTGGATGCTCTTGTGGAATTCTGTTTTTTGTTCTTGTTTATTTATTTTTTGAGTATCTTTTGAGGCTTTTGTGCTATACCTACCACCTTGTGGATTTACCTTTTTTGTCTTGGAGGATTACCTTTGTTCTTGTGGAATTCCTTTTGAGGTTGTGGAGTTACATGTGTTCCTGAAGGACTTCACTTTTTACTACATTAAATACACCGTCTCAAGTACTGCTGTGTCTGCCTCATCTTCTGGGTTCTGCCGACTATTCGTGGCTTAGTTGGTTAAGTGACTGTTTCTCACTCCGGAGACCCGGGTTCGTAACCGGGTCCTGACACATCCATGATCACAAATCATGACTTTTTGCTGGACACATTTGCATTGAATAGATTGTTCTGTTAGATTGTTCTGTTATATTAGATTGTTCTGTTATATTGTTCTGTTATATTAGATTGTTCTGTTATATTAGATTGTTCTGTTAGATTAGATTGTTCTGTTAGATTAGATTGTTCTGTTAGATTAGATTGTTCTGTTAGATTAGATTGTTCTGTTAGATTGTTCTGTTAGATTAGATTGTTCTGTTAGATTGTTCTGTTATATTAGATTGTTCTGTTATATTGTTCTGTTATATTAGATTGTTCTGTTATATTGTTCTGTTATATTAGATTGTTCTGTTAGATTAGATTGTTCTGTTAGATTAGATTGTTCTGTTATATTAGATTGTTCTGTTAGATTAGATTGTTCTGTTAGATTAGATTGTTCTGTTAGATTAGATTGTTCTGTTAGATTAGATTGTTCTGTTAGATTAGATTGTTCTGTTAGATTGTTCTGTTATATTAGATTGTTCTGTTATATTAGATTGTTCTGTTATATTAGATTGTTCTGTTATATTAGATTGTTCTGTTATATTAGATTGTTCTGTTATATTAGATTGTTCTGTTATATTAGATTGTTCTGTTAGATTATATTGTTCTGTTAGATTAGATTGTTCTGTTAGATTAGATTGTTCTGTTAGATTAGATTGTTCTGTTAGATTAGATTGTTCTGTTAGATTGTTCTGTTATATTAGATTGTTCTGTTATATTGTTCTGTTATATTGTTCTGTTATATTGTTCTGTTATATTAGATTGTTCTGTTATATTGTTCTGTTATATTAGATTGTTCTGTTATATTGTTCTGTTATATTAGATTGTTCTGTTATATTAGATTGTTCTGTTATATTAGATTGTTCTGTTATATTAGATTGTTCTGTTATATTGTTCTGTTATATTGTTCTGTTATATTAGATTGTTCTGTTATATTGTTCTGTTATATTGTTCTGTTATATTAGATTGTTCTGTTATATTGTTCTGTTATATTAGATTGTTCTGTTAGATTAGATTGTTCTGTTAGATTAGATTGTTCTGTTAGATTAGATTGTTCTGTTAGATTAGATTGTTCTGTTAGATTAGATTGTTCTGTTAGATTAGATTGTTCTGTTAGATTAGATTGTTCTGTTAGATTAGATTGTTCTGTTATATTGTTCTGTTAGATTAGATTGTTCTGTTAGATTAGATTGTTCTGTTAGATTAGATTGTTCTGTTAGATTAGATTGTTCTGTTATATAACTAACAGCAGTCATTCTGTAATTCTGTAGCATCGTAGCCTACACTGATCAGCCAAAACATGCTCAATAGCTCAATGCATGCACACACTGCTATTGAATATGCACTCACCTGTATTGTGAGTTGGCTAATGCCATCTTAATTTACTCAGTTTATCAAGATATTTACCATTCAAATAAAATGATGACCATTATGTTATCTAGTTAGATTGGTAACAAAATGTTTTATTATAAATGTGAATTTTTATTGTGAAAATTTTATTCCCCAAACTTGAAACTTATGTGTCTAACTATCCTTCCTGGCTTGCCTGCTGGCAAGGTTTGTAGAAAAGCAAGCATTCATAAACTGTTTCAGATGTTTGAAAAATGTTAAATTCCCCAACTTTCAGATGGGGGCATAGCCCCCCCCGGACCGGACCACCAGCCATCCTCACTTACCTTGTGCTCCCTGAAATGTTTGGGCAGCCCAGATGCTTCCACTTTCTTGTTCAGTGCTGAATTCCACTGTATAATTTATATCACAACTTTAAAACACATTTTATAACACATGTTATATTTATTTAAAATGGCAGTATTGTTAAATTGACATCTGTTTGTAAGGTTTTCCCAAAAGGGTATGTTTAAAAATAAATTTAAAAAAACATAACCAATTATTGTTTAAAAATGACCTGTTCATGTTAATGTAATGTACATGGTTGAACCAACCGAGATAAGTCATGAATATGATTACCGCTGGCTCTCTCATATGCAGTGATGGAAAAAGAGTTGTCATATTTGAGTAAAAGTAAATCTACCTTAATAGAAAATGACTCAAGTAAAAGAGAAGTCACCCAGTAAAATACTACTTGAGTAAGTCTAAAAGTATCTGGTTTTAAATGCACTTACTGTAAGTACAGTGGTGGATAAAGTACTAAATTGTCATACTTAAGTAAAAGTCCAAAGTCAAAGTAAATGTTATACATCAAATTCCTTATATTAAGCCAACCAGACAGCACAATATTTGTATTTACCGACGGCCAGGGGCTGTATTTTTACTTAGTTACTTTACATCACTGCTCATATGTAACACCACAGTTAACATCTCAACTTTTACATTGCATTACCAGAGTAGATTATGTCCTCTCCTCACACAGTTTCCTCTTGTCGTTATAGATATTTCATTGAACTGTAAAAGAAAACATCTTTCCTGGCACTGAAAATTATTTTTTTCCATCTTCGCACATCCACCAAACCCTCCCTGATTGTCGCCTTATTTTTACTTCCTCATATTTGTCATGAAGCAGAGTTCCTTCTCATTTCCCCTTTACTTTCCCACATCTTTTCATAAAGCGTGTTTTCTATGTCGTCTTGATCACGTTATTCCGAGTCGTTCTCATTAAGGACGCAGTGGGGAAGGGGCGGGAGGGGAACGGCGGGAACATTAAACGCATGATCAAACCGGAGAGGAGTTAATGGGGAAGAGCAGAATCACCCTGCGGCTTTTCCCATGGGGGGCCATAGAACAGGGAAAGAGACAAAGCGCTCACACACACACACACACGCACACACGCACACACACACACACACACACACACACACACACACACACACACACACACACACACACACACACACACACACACACACACACACACACACACACACACACACCACTCCAAGGTTACTGCTGTCACCTCACCCGGAGCCAAGGCAGATGGGACAAAGCGTTCCCAGTGTTCCGAAGCCACAGACAGCCATACGTTTTCACCCTGTGAAGACATTTTAAAGGCCTGTCATCCCCAGACTGTCAATCCCTATCCCGGTATTAATCTGTATCCTCTGGATCAAGGAATGCCACAAGGCTGCCCATTTGCCTCTTTCACCTCTATTGTCCACCTTTAAACCCTTCTCATCACCTAATATGCCTGAGAGACATTTGGGGTTAATTGTACATTCAATGCAGGGCTAAGTACTGCATATCATCTTAGATCACAGCAGTTATTGAACCAAAATTTGTCTAGAATTGCCATTTTGCTGAATTCCAAGAAGGGCGTTTTAACAGTGAATTGTGAGTGACAGGTTTGATTAACTCAGTCAAAGCCTTGTTAAGAATATTGTGTCGATTTGATTGAGACTCTGTCCATATAGAGTTAGACAAATTTCAACTCATTTGAACTTTTTAGGCACTGAAATATAACAGTCTCATGATGGATGGCCCTCTAGGGCCATCGTACTACTGCTCTACTACTATGGCTGACCCTGTAAAACTATACGTTTCACTGCACCTGTCTGTGATATGTGACAATATTATTTTGGTTTTGACTTGTCTCCGTTGTCCATCGCCTGAGCCCCATAGTCAAAGCATTGTCTCAATCTAATTTTGATGGATACGACCCACCACAAACCATCACAGCTCAAGTCTAGAAGATGTGTAACATCAATATTTGTGAAGGGTCTGACTCAAGTGCACTGACGCATCTCTGTTTGGTGAAGGCAGTGAGATTTGAGACATCTACAGTAGACAGAGTACATTAGACAAACAGACTAGTGACAGCCTCCATAAGAGTTAGAAGAATACTGCCTCTGGATCCTGATACCGTGTGTGCCAATTCCAGTTAGGAAACCAAATCTCACATGTCGAAGTACACTCTTGTTCCTCAATCAATACCTACATCGAGCAAATCATCGAGTATCGACCCACCACCTGAATGCACTTATGTAGATAGATAGAGCAAGTAGGCCAGCATGCAGGAAAATAAACGCACAAACCCATCTGCACTAATGTTGACTGATTGCGAGGGCCCCGCCGCCTCCATGCACGGAACTGTTTGGCAACTGCTCGTGTCAGGGAGTTTTATTCCATGTGTCATCATTTTTTATGAATGTTACAAATGGAGGGATTGGATGAAAACAGATCTACAGATGTTGGAATGGGAGAGAGGAAGGGAGAGAAAGGGAGAGAGAGAGAGGGAGCGAGGGGGAGAGGGTGAGAGGAAGGGAGAGAAAGGGAGAGAGAGAGAGAGAGAGAGAGAGAGGGGAGAGGGTGAGAGGGAGGGAGAGAGACTACGTCAGAGGAGTGATAATAATAGTCCTACTGGGACACTGTGCTTCAGCGAGACCCCATCTGACTAGTATACTAAATACCGGTGTTGAACGACTGCTATCACACACTTCACCTTGTACTTCTCATTTGGCTTTTCTTACCAGCCGCAACATGACTTATAATATACAGTACATTATTATCTGAAATATGATATTATGACCATGTTCCCAGTTTGCTAGAGATATAAACTGTGTAGATGAATGACTATCCTCATTTAAAGGAACTGTGAAGGTGACTCCTATGATTCTTTTTAGGAAGGGATTAATTCAAAGGATGTATTCTAATTACTCCTAGTTTCACTCCTCGCTGAGAAAATTGACAAGAAACAATTATTATTCACATGTTCGTTGATCCCTTGCTCCTTCTTATAATCGTATAATTTCAATATCCTATACCGACATTCGGGAACCATAGAATTTACGGGTTGCGTGCATTTGGTGTGACGTAATTCATACAGAGGCGTTATTACATGAGAAATAACATCATTTGTAATAATGCCTCTCTATTCTATGTTTTAGATGTGTTACATGTTGAAACCTACATTTTTGGGTTACTTCTCCAAGAAATGGTTGCATTTTAATCAGGCCTACAGATATAGGATCTTAAATTGACCAGTTTCTCACATCAGGAAAATAATCCTGCAGCAACAGGAAATGTAAATTATTCTGTGGATTATAATTAATAGACATTTTTGCACGGGTTGATACATTTTCTCTTAATGCAAATCAAGTCTGACATTTTTAAGTGGAAATTGCAAACTTTAGAAGCCTTTTTAAACGTGTCCTGGAACAACAGGATGATCAAATTAAGATCCTACATCTGTACATGGATCATAATGTACCACAAACAAGATACAGACCAAAATTGGGTGAGTGGGTGATAGAGGGGGAAAGGACTCAAGGAATAGAGATATGAACGCATTTCAACACAACATTCACAGAGTGGAGTTCCATGAACCAATGTTGGCCCATCTAAATATAAAGGTCAAATGCTGAACACATGACATCAGAGGTATGGGATTTACATAAACTGTACATGGCTTAGAGTAGGACCTCTGACATTTTAATATCCACCTGAGAGTTTATGTCACTTACTTACACTGGAAATGTCTCTTTTTAGAGATAGAGAGACAAAAAGAGACAGAGATAAGTCCCAATTCAATCAAATGCAGAATATTTACAGCAAAATGTTTATCCCAGAATGTTTACACCAGATTTGGGTTCAAATAGTATTTGCATCATGAACATGGTGTGAACAATGCATGTGTAAATAGTTGCCATTCATTCAATTGATCTTATAAATCATTGGAAAAACAGGTCACCCCCCCCCCCCCCCCCAATTACTATCAGTGTTTAGTAATCCCTAAGGAGGCTCTATGCCGTGCTAATTATTCTTTACAAACAGCGATGTATGTCTGTGTTCCCCCATTCACAAGTGCATGACCATGCGCATCAAATTAGGATAAGAAGTCTTACAGCATATTAAAAAATAAATAATAATAATAATCATTTGGTTTTGGCAAAGGAAGGTGGATGCAGCCGCCGCTTTCTGGATTCTCCTTAGTTTTATTGTCTTTCATTCTTTCCTGATCAGCAAATAAAAGCAGGAAATGATATGATACTATGAAAGGCAGTATTTACTGTTGCCAATAGAACACAGATTGATAGTCTGTTCGTCATCAGCTGGTGAAAAGTTGACATGTTTCCGGCTCGATTTGAAGCTAAACAACAGAAATGGTAACCTTGCGAAGGCTGGGATCCCAGTGATAAGGCAGTGTTTGGCTCACTCTGACTGAGGTGAGGCCTTTCATTCCACCCCAAATAACAAGGCTAGAGGGACCTTGTTATCCTCCTCACTTCTGCACCATGCCTGTCAGCCAGGCCGGCAATTACTCTGTCGGAGCGATTTGGATGGCTTTCCTAAGAGTGTGGCCTGACACCTGTCTGTTAGCTGCACTTGTCTACATATCAGACAGCTGGGTTCACCTAGTATTTAACATTTTTCAAATCTTGTGAACTTTTGATTGAGCCTGTCTAGAGTGCCATTACCATGAGCCCGTTCTCCCCATTAAGGTGCCACCAACCTCCTGTGGTACCAATTACTGTATGTATCACAGACATCCAGGGATATTATGCTTGTGAATTAGTACCCATGTCGAAAAGGTGAACAAAAGTTTTCTAAACACAGAAAAGTATGAACTGTACAGTATAACTTAAAATAGAGAAGTCATATCATGTTCAGATTTGACTGCTAACACTAGAGCCAGCATCACCTAAGGTGGCATCACAAATTAAACGTGTTTCTTTAGAATTGCACAGCAATTGGAGCATTACATTTCAGGTTGTCACCAAGGGTTGGAAAGAAGGCTGGGGGGGATCGCAGTTCATTTCAGCGGCCCTGTGGACCGTGGCAATCTTTTAAAAGCTCATCATTCCCCCTAATGCTCATTAGGCTGGCTGAACATGCCTTTAAAAAAAGTCAGAACGCCTAACTGAGGCACTGATCCCCCTGATGCACCCTATTGTCTACAGCCTCCTCTTCGCTCCTTTTGCCTGGCACACTTTCTCAAAGAGATTCATGAGACGGAACCACTCGAAGCAGACTGAACTTCAGAAGTTTTCGCTCACTGAAACATCACTGCAGCAGTGTGTAAAGTTGTTTTTCTATCGCTCATATCTTCCCCTCCATCTGATCATCCATCTGTGGTCACTCTGCAATATTTTGTAAACACACAATCTGAGAAGGACTTATAAATATTTATGGTGTTACAAACAGCAGTACATACTAATAACAGCTGCTTTCCTCCTGTGACAACACCTGTTTGCAACATCAATTAACTACAAGCTAATTATACTTCCGAAATAATTGTATTAGCCTCCTCACAGTTTGGTGGATGAATCCACTACACCTTACTTAAGAATAGCTACAATGATTTGTTCAGTAATAGTGTACTCACTATATCATTATACGGATGTATTGGGTGTCATGACAACCATCTCTTTGTGTCATGTATGGCATACAGCTGGACCTGAGGGGTTTCCTCTGCTCTGGACCCAGACTCCATGTGGGTCCACATCACAAGTTCTCCCTCTATCAGGAACAGGGTGTTTAACATCAGACATCAGACAGATACGATCTCTGTCAGTGCCATTGGCCAGGACACGATTAAGAGTGCAGATCTCCATGGGCAAAAATGCTTTTCTTTTCCAAACACATTTGCTTCCTATTTAGATAAGTCCTGAAATACACACACAAAGACTATACACAACACGAAGACCCCCACCACCCTCTTGCTCTCTCTTTTTCTCTCATGCCCAACCCTGTAAGTTATGTGCTTACCTCCCTGTAGGGACGTATAGCCGTTGCCTCACTGTCGGGTAGCGGTGCAGGGGGAATTAGACTAGACTATGTCCCCATGTTGCACCATTATCTCTGGCTGCGGGGCATGTAACAGCTCCCCTTTGAGTGCTAACGCTTGCGGTATGGTGATAACCTGCAGGAAATATAGTACAAAGCTATGAGGCCCGCCTGCTTGGGTGGATCATTTCTGTATGAGGGTTGTACTGATTACAGATCCTGCCTCACTGGTCATGTCTGTGTATGTCTTGGCTCTCCGGGTATTGACAGACATACAATGCCTTCAGAAAGTATTCACACCCATTGACTTTTCCCAAATTCTGTTGTGTTACAGGGGCGGCAGGTAGCCTAGTGGTTAGAGCGTTGGACTAGTAACCGTAATGTTGCAAGATTGAATCCCCGAGCTGACAAGGTAAAAATCTGTCGTTCTGCCCCTGAACAAGGCAGTGAACCCACTGTTCCTAGGCTGTCATTGAAAATAAGAACCTGTTCTTAAGTGACTTGCCTAGTTAAATACACATCTAATATTTGGGGCCTATCAATCTATCATTATGTTTTCACTGATGATTATGCCATAGACTGGTATTGATCAAACAATTCAGTTAAATAAAGGTAATTAAAAAAACATCCTTATATTTTTGGTCACTAGCCAACACACAGTACCCCATAAAGTGGAATTATGTTTTTCAACATTTCTACAAATTAATAAAAAATGAAAAGCTGAAATGTCTTGAGTCAATAAGGATTAAACCTCTTTGTTATGGCATGCCTAAATAAGCTCAGGAGTAAAAATACGCTTAACAAGTCACATAATAAGTTGCATGGACTCCCTCAGTGTGCAATAATATTGTTTAATAACATGCTTTTTGAATGACTACCTCATCGCTACCCCCTACACACAATTATCTGGATGGTCCCTCAGTCGAGCAGTGAATTTCAAACACAGATTAAACCATAAAGACCAGGGAGATTTTCCAATACCTCACAAAGAAGGGCACCTATTGGTAGATGGGTAAAAACAATGAATATCCCTTTGGGCATGGTGAAGTTATTCATTAAACTTTGGATGGTGCATCAATACACCCAGTCACTACAAAGATACAGGCGTCCTTCCTAACTCAGTTGCCAGAGAGGAAGGAAACCGCTCAAGGATTTCCCCATGAGGCCAATAGTGACTTTAAAACAGCAATAGAGTTTAATAATGGCTGTGATAGGAGAAAATTGAGGATGGATTAACAACATTGTAGTTACTCCACAATACTAACCTAATTGACAGAGTGAAAAGAGGGAAGCCTGTACAGAAGAAAAATATACCAAAACATGCATCCTGTTTGTAACAAGGCACTAAAATAATACTACAAAAAAACGTGGCTAAGTAATACACTTTTAGTCCTGAATGCAAAGTGTTATGTTTGGGGCATATCGATTACAGCACATTACTGAGTACCTTAGTGGTGGCTGCATCATGTTATGTGTATGCTTGTAATTGTTAAGAACTGGGGAGTTTTTCCGGATAAAAAATAAATGGAATGGAGCTAAGCACAGGCAAAATTATAGAGGAAAACCTGGTTCAGTCTGCTTTCCACCAGACACAGGAAGATGAATTCACCTTTCAGTAGGACAATAACCTAAAGCACAAGGCCAAGTCTACACTGGAGTTGCTTACCAAGAAGACAGTGAATGTTCCTAAGTGGCCGAGTTACAATTTTGACTTAAATCTACTTGAACATCTATGGCAAGAACTGAAAATGGTTGTCTAGCAATGATTAACAACCAATTTGAAAGAGCTTTAATAATTTTGAAAAGAATAATGGGCAAATGTTGCACAATCCAGGTGTGGAAAGCTCTTAGAGACCTACCTAGAAAGAGCTGTAATCAATGCCAAAGGTGCCAAAGGTGCTTCTACAAAGTATTGACTCAGGGATGTGAATAGTTATGTAAATGAGATAGTTCTGTATTTCATTTTCAAAACATTTGCAAAGATTTCTGAAAACATGTTTTCACTTTTTCATTATGTGGTATTGTGTGTAGATGGGTGGAAAAAAACATTTTTGAATCCATTTTGAATTGAGGCTGTAACACAACAAAATGTGGAAGTTAAGGTGTATGGATACTTTCTGAAGGCAGTGTATGTATGACTCACACATAGATCACATGAGCTTTATTAGTTAAGTTTAGGGGTGACTGGACTCTAATTCACTGGGCCCCAGACTGATAGACGATTTGCCAGGTTTCTTTCCAATGGCCCACCCAATCGCTATCCCTATGTTTATGGCTTGAGTCAGGTGAACTCAAAACTTTAAATTTCACGTAAACATTTTACAATATTGTCCTGTGCTTATTACATGATGGTCCTGTGTCCCGGGCCAGGTTAAGTCTACCCCAGCATTTTAAAAAGTGTCTAAATGGAGAATCTGTATTGATAGTGCATTTGAGAAATATAAATTGGAGAGGATGGAGAGGATGGTATTAAAGAATTTGGCAGACTGATGAATGTGGCTTGGCACAGTTATGCATTGTTGAGAGCCAACAGTTATTTTAATTCCATAGATTTTTGCTAATCAATTACAATAGCAGGAATGAGTTTAATCTTTCCAAGTCTCCGTCTTGGAGCTAACTTGGAGAAAATTCAATTTCCAGTAACAACAACAAAAATCCCAGAAATGACCATCTTTAAAGAAGGAACACACTTAATATGAATATTAGTCTAAATAACCCAGCATAGTGACGGGCGTGTAATTACAACTTCATTTAATGAACATGGTTGCTGGGGTTGTCGTAATCAGCGGCTCGTTTTGATTTGCTTTGGCGGTGCCTCAGCCAGCACTTTCCCACTGGTATACTGTGAAATATGAAAGGGTTTCAATATATTTCGAGCAGCAATACTGATTTGATTATGACCATCGTAATAATGGCTGCTGCTGTTTTGCTTCCACTGGAACGTTTGGATGGGAGCCATGGATTTTAAGGTGAACAAACCATCTTGTTTTTATTTAGTACACACTGTATTTAGCAACATATCTTTAACTGAAAAGGTGAAGGAGAGCAGTGGACGTGAATATAACACTTTAGAACATATTTCAATATGCTATACAAATATACTATGCTATATTGGGAGAGAGAGAAAGACAGAGAGAGAAAGAGAACTGCACCAGGGATGATCATTTATTGAGTAGACGCTAGTCATTGCTGCTAACCTCTAAGAATCATACTAAGTGTTTTGAATTAGCTGTTTCTATCACAAGCTAGCTGTGACAAGCGCCACCAAATCCCTGCATGCCGCACACACCTAACACACAAAGCAGTGCGCGACAACAACGTGTGTGACATGAATGTGCGCGTTTTACATTATCCTGTATATGTGTTCTGCAGCAGGTGTGTACGTTTGGATTTACGTGTTTCGACAATGTTTGAGCCGCACCTCTAGATGGTAATCCGGCACAGCCAATTAAAAACCAGCCGGGAAGTTTTTAGCTGAGGGAACACCGCATCGTTTTCCCCCTCAGATGTAATCGTTGCTATTTATGACAGGCGGATTCCGCTCCGACCTTTGTCATGAATGCACGCCTACTGTTCGCTTGACTGACAAGCCAGCCTCGGAAAAGGTAGAAAACTCTTTGAAAATCAGATCATTGGGGACATTCCCGACATTCCCAGTGACAGCTTGGAGGGAGCCGAGTCGCACAGCATTAGGATGAAAATCATTCCTCTATTTCCTATGTCTATTTCAGTCACTGATGACTCACGGTGACAAATATATTATTTCTGTAACACACATGTCCCCGTTTCAGTTGAATAAGATAGAATTATGGTTGTCATATTTCTAATACACTTTGACCAAACGTTTTGAGCTTGTGGTCTTGTGGTCATTTTGTTTCGATTGATCATTTTAATAGGAAGCAGGTTTTTTCTCTGGCTGTAGTTTGGCCTTGCTGTACAGCATAGATTTTATATTTAAAGAAGCAGGCAACTGAACAGAATCCTCTCTACCGGACCTGAACTGGTGTTTTACGGTAGTAGTCCATTGAAAGTAGTCACTTTAATTTTTGCCAATCTATCTCCCGTGAAGAGAGGAAATGAAGGTGTTTTCAGTCTGTCAGACGAGCAGGAAGCCAGACAAGTTTTTGGTGATGAGTGTGTGTGTGATGAAGGAAAAGGGTAAGAGATTGGAAAAAGAAAATTGAGAAAAAAAGGAACTCGGAATATCTGTAAGTACTCCACTGTTGTCAACAGCCAACACGCAGCAAAAGAGGGATTGTTATGCTGAGTAGATCCATTGGGTGTAATACATGGAGATGTTTTACTATAGACAGCATTCTGACTTGAGATCCATACAGATGTTTCACTATGGACAGCATTCTGACTTGAGATCCATACAGATGTTTCACTATGGACAGCATTCTGACTTGAGATCCATACAGATGTTTCACTATGGACAGCATTCTGACTTGAGATCCATACAGATTTATTTCCATTAATGATTTAGGTGAAAATAGGAGTTTTGCATTCATCAGAACTCTGAATCTCCCTAAATGCGGTATGTCTTTTACAAACCTTCAACAAAAGTACAGTCCTCCTGAGTAGTCCTTCGATTGGTTGAATATGCTATCAACCGGTAATTGGCTTCTGAAAGCAATGAATCACTATTCACCCTTCTATTTCATTCGATATGAACCAATTTCTTCCATAAACACTGACATAGTTAACACACAGACAAGCCCGTTAAGCCTAGCCAGGGATGATGATTTATTTTCCTATTGTAATTCTGATGACTTAGGCCCACTAGGATCGGTAATTGGCCCTATCACAATTCAACCCTTCAGGGGCTGAGCCTCCATTAACGAGAAGCTGTAAAAAAAATAAAAAAGAGAAGATAATTACACTAAATCAATCAGGAAGTGAAAATGGAGCGTTTATGAAAAGCAATGACAAAAGAGACCAGCGCCACAATGTCTCCTGTAGAACCCATGTTCCATTGTCTACTGCTTTTGTGACCATCTGAAAAAAAAACTTGGAAAAACACCACCTCTGTTGTGTCAGCCTATTTATCTCAATTCCATTATGATGTTCTTTCTCTTGGGATTGACAAGAAAAGCAGGGTGAAAACAAAAGATATCTTTTACAAGCAAAACCAATCACGTCATGCATATTCACAGTGCTGTCTATATTTTCCCTTCACAAAGTGTAGGGCAGTGCAGTGATTAGGTTCCAAGGCTGTGGTGTCCACACAGGAAGCACGCACAGGCGTGAACATGCTCTCTCTCTCTCTAACAAACACATACACATCCATACCCTCTCTTTTCACATGTACACACAGATAAATAAATACCATCACACACACACACATGCACAAATGTCACATAAGCATACAGTACCAAATATGGCTATCTCATCACGACACAACTGATTGGCTCAAACGCATTAAGAAGGAAAGAAATTTCACAAATTATCTTCTAACAAGGCACATCAGCTAATTGAAATGCATTCCAGGTGACTACCTCATGAAGCTGGTTGAGAGAATGCCAAGAGTGTGGAAAGCTGTCATCAAGGCAAAGGGTGGTTTAACACTTTTTTGGTGTTATGTGTATTATGTGTTATTTCATAGTTTTGATGTCTTCACTATTATTCTACAATGTAGAAACCCTTGAATGAGAAGGTGTGTCCAAACTTTTGACTGGTACTGTACATAAACACGCACATGCAGTATGCCTAGTGTTTGTCCTTCCCTGGTATCCCTGTAGTGGTGGTGGTGGTGGTGCCCCTGTAGTAGTGGTGCTGGTATCAACGCCCTGTAGTAGTGGAGCTGGGGTCAATGCCCTGTAGTAGTGGAGCTGGTGTCATGTCCCTGTAGTAGTGGAGCTGGGGTTAAGGCCCTGTAGTAGTGGAGCTGGTGTCATGTCCCTGTAGTAGTGGAGCTGGGGTCAAGGCCCTGTAGTAGTGGAGCTGGTGTCATGTCACTGTAGTAGTGGAGCTGGTGTCATGTCCCTGTAGTAGTGGAGCTGGCGTCATGTCCCTGTAGTAGTGGAGCTGGTGTCATATCCCTGTAGTAGTGGAGCTGGTGTCTGGTCCCTGTAGTAGTGGAGCTGGTGTCATGTCCCCGTAGAAGTGGAGCTGGGGTCAAGGCCCTGTAGTAGTGGTGCTGGTGTCCCTGTAGTAGTGGTGCTGGTGTCAAGGCCCTGTAGTAGTGGAGCTGGTGTCAAGGCCATGTAATAGTGGAGCTGTGGACAATGCCCTGTAGTAGTGGTGCTGGTGTCAAGGCCCTGTATCAGTGGAGCTGGTGTCAAGGCCCTGTAGTAGTGGAGCTGGCGTCATGTCCCTGTAGTAGTGGAGCTGGCGTCATGTCCCTGTAGTAGTGGAGCTGGTGTCATATCCCTGTAGTAGTGGAGCTGGTGTCATGTCCCTGTAGTAGTGGAGCTGGTGTCATGTCCCTGTAGAAGTGGAGCTGGGGTCAATGCCCTGTAGTAGTGGTGCTGGTGTCCCTGTAGTAGTGGTGCTGGTGTCAAGGCCCTATAGTAGTGGAGCTTGTGTCAAGGCCCTGTAGTAGTGGAGCTGGTGTCAAGGCCATGTAATAGTGGAACTGGTGTCAAGGTGCTGTAGTAGTGGAGATGGTGTCATGTCCCTGTAGTACTGGTGCTGGTGTCAAGGCCATTTAATAGTGGAGTTGGTGTCCCTGTAGTAGTGGTGCTGGTGTCAAGGCCCTGTAGCAGTGGAGCTGGTATCAAGGCCCTCTAGTAGTGGAGCTGGTGACAAGGCCCTGTAGTAGTGGAACTGGTGTCCCTGTAGTAGTGGAGCTGGTGTCAAGGCCCTGTAGTAGTGATGCTGGTGTCAATGCCCTGTAGTAGTGGATTTGGTGTCCCTGTAGTAGTGGAGCTGGTGTCCCTGTGGTAGTGGAGCTGATGTCAAGGCCCTGTAGTAGTGGTTCTGGTATCCCTGTGGCAGTGGAGCTGGTGTCAAAGCCCTGTAGTAGTGGAGCTGGTACTGGTGTCCCTGTAGTAGTGGAGCTGGTGTCCCTGTGGTAGTGGAGCTGATGTCAAGGCCCTGTTGTAGTGGTGCTGGTATCCCTGTGGCAGTGGAGCTGGTGTCAAAGCCCCGTAGTAGTGGAGCTGGTACTGGTGTCCCTGTACTAGTGGGGCTGGTGTCAAGGCCCTGTAGTAGTGGTGCTGGCATTTTTTCTGGTGTCCCTGTATTAGTGGTGCTGGTATCCCTGTAGTTGTGGAGCAGGTGTCAAGGCCCTGTAGTAGTGGTGCTGGTGTCCCTGTAGTAGTGGAGCTTGTGTCAAGGCCCTGTAGTAGTGGTGCTGGTTTCCCTGTAGTAGTGGTGCTGGTAACAAGGCCCTGTCATTGTGGTGCTGGTGTCACTGTACTAGTGGAGCTGGGGTCAAGGCCCTGTAGTAGTGGTGCTGGATTCCCTGTAGTAGTGGCTTCTGTGTCCCTGTAGTAGTGGAGCTGGTGTCAAAGCCCTGTAGTAGTGGTGCTGGTATCCCTGTGGCAGTGGAGCTGATGTCAAAGCTCCGTAGTAGTGGAGCTGGTGTCAAAGCAATGTAGTAGTTGTGCTGGTAACAAGGTCCTGTAGTGGTGGTGCTGGTATCCCTGTAGTAGTGGTGCTGGTGTACCTGTAGTAGTGGTGCTGCTATCAATGCCCTGTAGTAGTGGAGCTGGTGTCCCTGTAGTAGTGGTGCTGCTATCAAAGCCCTGTAGTAGTGGTGCTGGTGTCAAGGCCTTGTCGTAGTGACACGTTGACATTTATTGTCATGAGTCTTGTCCTTGAGGCAGAACTGATTTCCCCTTAGATATGCCAGCTCTAATGTCAAAATTTGCTATAACCTACAAATTCATAAAAACAAAAATGTTTTAGTTTTAATTTAACGTTAAGGTTAGGCATTAGGGTTGGCAGTGTGTTTAAGGTGTTAAAATCAGATTTTATGACTTTGTGGCTGTGCCAGCTAGTGACTACTCTGCAGAGCTGCCTCCAGAACACGTTAACCTGCGTAATAGTAATGCTGGTGCCAAGGCCCATTATGGAGGCAATTCATCTCCGTCTTCCTCTTCACCTGGGGACACACCCTTTCCCCTCTAGGTCTGCTTTCGTGAGGAGGGGCTGTGTGTGTGTGTGTGTGTGTGTGTGTGTGTGTGTGTGTGTGTGTGTGTGTGTGTGTGTGTGTGTGTGTGTGTGTGTGTGTGTGTGCGTGCGTGCGTGCGTGCGTACATTCGTGCATGCGTGTCTCTTGAAATCCACAAACACACATAAAAACATACATTTGGGTCTGATACTCAAATTGCTGTGATTGGTAGAAAGAAAACAAGCAATGAGATTGGATTGTATGGTTTACCTGTTTATCTGTTTTGAGGTAAATGTCTCAAATTGGTGTCTATATGTGAAATAATTGTGTTGAACTATAAGTGCCTCTTTGCTCTTCTATGCTATGATATCGATGGGTGCTTCCCTAATTTGAAGACCCATTGGGAATTCTAGCAGACATCCCTTGCCAAATATAGTGTGATTACTCAAAGAAAATTGCATAGACAGAGCAATGGGGGTTTCAGTGTGAAAGGCTCAACAGTGCCTCTGACAGGATTCTTATTAAAGTGCATTTGTGCCATTATATCTTCTAGGAGTGTTACCCAGAACATCTCATCTAGAGAGCCCTGTACAGGTTTGAATTGACTGAATCTTACTTTTACAATATTCCTATAGAGAGAAACATTTTACGTTTTTATTTGTAATTTCTTTCATGTGTGCATTTGTTATGTAACACTTTACTTTACAGGCACCTTATTACAATGTTATTATCCGGGTGCAGTGTAACAAGTCTTTTAACACTTTGTACCATTTCTTCAAATGTAATTACAATGCATTGCAATTTGCTATGTAAGTACATCATGTTGTTTATTAGTAATAGCAAGAGCAATATAAGTATTGTGGGTATAGAAGACCTCAGGTAGCATTGCTAATGTATAAAAGTAGTGCTTAATCAAAGTAACCTCCCACCTCATCATTGGAATTTGACCGGTCTGGGTTCTCCACTCTGATCCCATCTGATCTGGGCTGTACAGTGAGGTGTAGCGCGTAGTCCATCACAGTCCCCCCACATTCCCACCTCTATTCGTCATGTCGGAATCTAGGGAATCACAATGGCACACATTCTCACCAATGAGCTCTTATGCAAGCCCAATCCACCTCTCTAGGCCTTCGAATAGTCTCTCCCGTACATAGTCTCTTAAGTTTAGCATATTTTATGAAGACGCCACAAGCCATTGTTGTTTATATGCATACAGATGAATAATCTATTTTTAGTGGGAGAAATTAGAAAATGAAAACCAGCATTGGCTCAGCTGTCTGGACACCAAAGAGCTTATGAATGTGATTTGTATCCTTCTTTTGTGTTGCTGGGGTTGGTAATAAAAACCATGGAGACTGGTAAATGATAGCAATGGGATGCAGGGACGCCATTTTGTTAGCCAGGCTCATTGCGATGGGCATTCGTGAGGATTTAGAAGGGTGTGTTCCCTAGCAGATAAGCCCATTCTGCTCCTCCCTCTAGACAAAAGGCCCCATATTTGGCCAACTGCAGCTCCAAATAACAAAGTCCAAGGGGCATTTTGGCAGTGGTGTTAGAGTGAGGAGAGGAGGAGGTCACACACACACACACACACACATAGACACACAAACAAGTATGCTATAGCACATACACACACAGTACTGTATATAGAAACAAACTCCTTCACACATACACACACAAATGCACACCCTGATGTTCGACACCCTGATGTTCGACACCCTGATGTTCGACACCCTGATGAGCCGGCTCTCCACTCAGTCGTTGTTTGCACCACAGAAGTCAAAAGGACATAAAGGCTTCAGGGGTTGATACTGGCCAGGCGGCCAATGGGAAACCTGTTCAAAAGAGAGGATTTGTGGAATATTGAGCAGTTGAGGGATAGGAAAGGGCACTTTTGCCAAAAAAAGATTCTGTTTTGTCTCGTGGTGCTCTTGGGAAAGGCTAGAGGCACTGCCAGGATAAAGGACAAAAAGACAGAGACTGCCTAAATATAAAAAGATGGCAGTTCATTCCATTCTGGCATTTTCATCACCATTCCGTTTGGTCTGTGTGTGCTTTGCATTGCAGTTGGCAGAAACAAGAACATCTTTGGGGAGAAGAAGCTCACTTCTTACTTACGGTGATATAATGACTGGTATTAATAGGAAAATGAATAACGGATATTATAAATAAAAATACCTTTTACTTATTGTTGACTCTAGGTATGATTATGTTGACCACAGTTCAATATTCGAACCAGCAATTAACAACGTCAACTTCATCAACAACAACTTCAGGTTACCTATAATCTTGCAGGCAACAGTCCTCAATCATAACTCGATATGCAACATTTACAATCCCCACGGGTGTATGCTTTTTCTACCCCGTTTGATCAGTTCTATTAGCATCTGTATGGCAGTGAATGACTGAAATTGGAACGAGCAGCTTTCAATGTTTATGGATTCGGTTGTACAGAGCCTTGTTGCTCGAGGGTAACAGACAGGCCCTCTGTAATGTTTCTAGTTGTATTGGCAAAGTATCTCCTTATCCATGAATGAGTTAATTTAGTCCAACCTGCTTCCAATGGTAATTATTATGCGGAGATGCTGATAATGGATTTCTAGTGCGCGACAACAGTGTTGCTGAAGTCCATTCATCATTAGCGACGCCTGATCATTTGGCTTTCTTCCATCTGCGAGTTACGTCGACACGACGTACAGAGCAAGGGCTTCCATTTCAGTCTGTACCGCCTACATTTACAATAACATCAATCGTGTGATGGACTACTTTGTCAATGTCCTTTTCATTAAACACAAACCTTTGATCTGCTGCGAGTCATTGGTTTTGAAATGTTTTCAGGAATGTTCGTGAATTCCTTGGAATCCCTTTTTGGCTTCAAGTCCACTGCCAGAACATATCAGATTACCTCATCATGAGACTGACACAGTGGCTCTGATGATGTGTTATGACAGGTTACAACAACTGCCAATGACAGGAAATTCTACCACTCCTAGTATATTGTCTACCAGTGTATTTCTATTGGACCAGACATCGCTCTCACAACCACCGGAGGAGAGATGTGAGCTGCAAAACAAGTTTTACAAAACCCACGTTGACAAAATTACTTTCCAATCCACAAACTCCAAACTGAAGGGGAATTGGCGTAATGCATTTGAGTTGCATGACATTGTCCTGCCAAGAGTTGTTGAATATCTCTTCATTTTCAAACATAATAGGAACAATGCTAATTTGACATGATAGGTGGGTAACCAAACACTATTCTCAAAATGTGTTTATCCTCCACGACACCCTTGTTTAGCACCACACCTTTTTCCCTCTACTTCCTCAAGTGAGGTGTGAATAGGTGTGTCAGCTTTCTGTCCTTCGGGTAAGGTGATCAATACGTCAGGGGGACCGTTCCCACTGATGTAAGGCCAATTCTCCAATCAGTGGGCTTGTGGAAGAAGTGAGAGAAGTGCCGACTTGTGGGAAAAAAGTCAAAGCAAGTTTTCGTCATTGACTTGGCCCAGGCTGTCTCACCCTCCCATTGCCTGTCATTGATCAGTAATCTCCTGTGGGCGGACGAGGTGGAATGAGCAGCATGCTGAGTGTTCGACATGTGGTGGAGGGAAGCTCGTGGCATCTTTATGGATTTCTCTGCTTGCTTCCTGATGTAGTGGTGGTCAGGCACACGGTCTAGGTTGTGCTCTCTCCTTGTATTTTCTTCTGTGTCTCTCTGTAATTAAATTAATCACATTGTGTCCTCTCTTTGTTCTTTTATTCACTATTCTTTGTCGGTCCCCTCTTTTTCTTTTGTGCTCTTTCTCTCCCTGTCTGATGTGTTGTCGTCTCTTCTCTGCGACTGTCTTGCTCTTAAGTTAACTCTCCTTGTGACACTGCGGCATAGAATGTGTGATGCAACCGTATATATATATATATATATTTTTTTTTAAATGGCTGTAGTTCGATTTCTCTCATATGCACGAGCATCTGAAAGATTATTTATGGTATAATTGTAATCAATGACTTCAACATGTGAAATGGTTGTAATTTCCGCCTGACCGTGAACTGCATGTCATGCAATCGTTGCATCAGGATGCTCTTTGTGTCAGCCTTCCAAAGACAGTATAGTGTCAATACACAGAGCAGCTCTCCATTTCCCAAGTCACATGGGGTCTCAATAGTAACCGCACCAGCAATACCAATGAGGTGTGTTAAACAAGTGCTGTTGACCACCCATTGAAGGTAGCAGTTATGGAGAGCAGTGGAAGCTGGTGGGAGGAGCTATAGGAGGATGGGCTCATTGTCATGGCTGGAATGGAGTCAAACCTGTGGTTTTCAAATGTTGTATGTGTTTAATATCGTTCCATTAATTCCATTCCAGACATTAAAATGAACCCATCCTCCTGTAGCTCCTCCCGCCAGCCTCAACTGATGGAGAGGGAGCCGTTCCTTATAGCTGTTTCTCCTCCCATAGGGACAGAGCAGCAATCCCACTGAGCAAAAACTGGTTGTATCAACGTTGTTTCCACATCATTTCCACCCACAAAAATCTATGTGATTACGTCGAATCAATGTGGGAAAGTAATTGGATTTGCAAAAAGTCATCAATGTCAGGGCATTTAGTCTTTTTTGCACTCAACTTTTTACCTAAATCCAATGAAATGGTGAAAGGTTTTGTTGATTTCACGTTGAATTCACGCTAATTGACAACTCAAACAAATGTAGATCTAACTAGACGTTGAACTGACGTGTGGGAGATTCCATCCATCTAGAATTGTCTTCATCCCAACCTTGAAATCTCCCACAGACCCTGATTCAACCCCATGGAAAATAGGCGCTAGAGATTTCAATGATAACAATTTTAGGATTATTCATGAAGTTCCATTTACTCATTTCTACCAGGTGAATTCTGGTGTAACTAAACACACAACAAGACTCTGAGAGAAAGACAATGGATAATTGTTATTCGATGTTACACAGCAATAAGTATTACAGTAAATAGTGTTAGCTGATTGGGTGTTTCATGCGGTCATTAGAGGATGAACCTTACAGTTAAGTACAACTGTCTGGAACATTTGATCTGATTCTGAGGTAGACTAGATTGGGAAACATTTGATGAGGCAGCAGAGAGATAGGACCAAGAAGGAGATGGAGGAGAGGACTGATGCTGGGTGCAGGTACAGTATATTTATAGTCTACTTGAGAGAGGTAGTGCTGTAGGGAAGCCGCTGGCATTTTGAGGTGCAGATGAGTTATATCTGCTACGTTATTGATCATCAGTGCAACCGAAAAATAGACTTGGCTGCTCCATCGTTACTCTCTTTTATTTGAAGTGCAACCCCAGAAAGAACATGCGCATGCAGGAAGGAACACACACACACACACACACACACACACACACACACACACACACACACACACACACACAGGAAAGACTAATTTTATCACCCTGATTATTTCCCTCTGCAAGGAGCCAGATACTATTACCCAGGGAACACTTCTTTCTTCCAGGCTTTTAGACATGTTTTTTCCCCCATTGCTTTAATTCCGCTGTTGAAGCGATTTTCCCTTATGAGGCTGCATTTGCATGTCCTCCAACTCCTCCTCCAATCACTCCCTTTGACACTTTATACAATTTCTTTGTTGTTATTTTCAGTTTAATGGCATCTAGGCATGATTAAGCTTTGCGCTCATTCACCGTTCTTCCTCCTTGCACAACACAGAATCAAAATAACGCTTGCGCATTTCCGGTGGGAGAACAGGGATTGGCCCTACAGATCAATTGGGGCTCGGCGCACACCGATAGTCTGACTAAACAATGGAGTAGAAGATCTATTGTTGTGCAACAGAGACATGAAAGCGATTGCGCCAACACGAGGTACAGATGTAGGATCTTAATTTGAACCAGTTTTCTACAGCTGGAAAATAATCCTGCTGCAACAGGAAACGTGAATTATTATATGGATTATAATTCATGGACATTTTTGTAGGGGTTGATACATTTTTCATAAGGGGAAATCAATACTGAAATTTCAAAGCGGAAATTGCTAACTTTAGAATCCTTTTTAAACCTCAAATACACTATAACTATTTGCATTTCATACAACAGTACATTGCTGGAAAGTTGTCCCGCAACAGGGTGATCAAATTAAGATCCTACATTTGTATTGGTAGATAGCATTCATCAGGGAGCGATGGATAAATGACTTATCGTTTGCCTAAAACGCTCACACACATGCCATCTCTACCTTCTACACTCGTTTAGTTCTCCCTGAGCAACGCAATTATCTTTTCATTCATTTTCAGACAGGAGGGAGAGCGTCGGCCAGGCTTTGTGGCACCATACAAAGGCAGCAATCGATATGCAGCAATAACTCGTGATCATAGGGAATGCTGTATGGGATGCAAAAACTTGAAAATGCAATCTACCATGAAAACCAGGAGGATATACACCCCAGCAAACTACTAGTGATACATAATTAAGATTAAATGAAAAGAAAATGGACTAATTGTGTTCATTGCGAAGATAATAAAGGGCTTCATTTTTTTGAGAATGGTACAACGGTCCCAAAGATGATTTCAGGTCTTCAATGTGAATTTTTGAGTCATAGCTGGAAATAAGAACGTTTCTCCATATGACACAATGTATTAATAAAAAAAACGATATTTCTTCAGTTTAATCCTCTCTTCAGTTTAAAGGCCTATTATATCTAGTGATGAATCATAAGTCATGTTCTGGGATGTACCTCTGCTTCTGTAATGTGAAGTTAATGGTGTATTTGCATTTCAGCCCAGTGTGCACTCTAAGGTAGTATAACATGTGAAACACTCATAAATGCACATAAGTGTAGTGCGTGTGTGTGTGTGTGCGTGATTGATACTGCATTTGTGTGCATATACATTTGTGTGTGTGTCTTTGTGTGTGTACGTATACTTGTTGATACAACAGTGGATAAGATGGGGAGAAGTCTGTGCATAATAAAGCGCTGCTCTGCCTTCTTAAAACTTCTTGACGCACCCATCCCGTTAGCGAGATCATTTTCGTCAACATCCGCTTAATTGCAGAGCGCCAAATTCAAATTAAATTACTAAAAATATTACATTTTCATGAAATCACAAGTGCAATATACAGTGGGGCAAAAAAAGTATTTAGTCAGCCACCAATTGTGCAAGTTCTCCCACTTAAAAAGATGAGAGAGGCCTGTAGTTTTCATCATAGGTACACTTCAACTATGACAGACAAAATGAGGAAAAAAAATCCTCATCCTCAATTTATTTGCAAATTATGGTGGAAAATAAAATAAGCACAGCTGGCCCTTAAATCTACTGTACACAGAGATCTAACATTATTAATATGTACAGTATGTACATCTATCATGGCACAAAGTGGAAGAAAGATTGACTTCATCACTACTTGTTTTTGTAAATCAAATTTGATTGGTCACATACACATATTTAACAGATGTTATTGCGGGTGCAGTGAAATGCTTGTGTTCCTAGCTCCAACAGTACAGTAGTATCTAACAATACACAACATTACACACACATTTAAAAGTAAAAGAATGGAATTAAGAAATATATAAATATTTGGACAATACATGCCACCAGAGGTCTCTTCACAATCCCCAAGTCCGGAACAGACTATGGGTGACGCACAGTACTACATAGATCCATGACTACATACAACTCTATTCCACATCAGGTAACTGATGCAAAAAAATTAAAAGATCAAAATAGACCTTATGGAACAGCAGGGACTGGGAAGAGACACACACATAGGTACAGACACACGCATATGCACACTCACGCACTCTACACATATGTACATTGTAATATTGTTGAATGGTGGTATTATACATTTTGTGTTGTAGATACAGTATGTAGTGGTGTAATAATGTTATGTGATGTACTGTTTTATATTTAATCTTATGTGTAATGTAAGTGCCTTAATGTGTTTGGACCTCAGGAAGAGTAGCTGTGCCTTGGCAGGAACTAATGGGGATCCCTAATAAAATACAAATACAAATGTGTGTAAACACTTAGTTTACATGCAAAGCTTGCCCCCTCTCGTTATTCCCACAAAAGCCCCCACCATCACCCCCTCACTATTCATGAACACTTGTACATGTGTGAAATAGGACAAATATAAGCACCCATACTCTGTAGACTTAGCAACATTAACACTCCAGTCACACACACACCCTCTCTCTCTCTCGCTTTCTCGCTCTGCTTCTTAACCTGCAGCGTCCTCCCATTGGAGAGGCATAATAGAGAGAGAGGGGTAATAGAGGAGAGGAGAGAGGGGGGTGGATTGAGAGATAGAGAAAGAGAGGGAATAGAAAAGGAGAGAGGAGGCGTGAAATAGATTGAACTCATACACAGAAAATGTTTTATTGTCAAAACCTGATAGGTGCAGTGAAATGTGTTTTACAGGGCCAGACATAGTTGTACAGCACCCGTGGAGCAAATTAGGGTTAAGTGCCTTGCTCAAGGGCACATTGGCCGATTTTTCATTTTGTCTGCTCGGGTAATTCAGTTACTGGCCCACTGCTCTAACCGCTAAGATACCTGTCCAAGATGAGATGAAGCGGTCCTTGTGGATGAGTGGTGAACACCTGTGTTTCCTGCAGCTATAAGTAGTGAGGGATGGTGCCTAGAAGCTCTATGTATTGAGGGACGGTGCCCTACAGCTATGTGGAGTGAGGGACGGTGCCCTACAGCTATATGTATTGAGGGACGGTGCCCTACAGCTATGTGGAGTGAGGGACGGTGCCCTACAGCTATATGTATTGAGGAACGGTGCCCTACAGCTATGTGGAGTGAGGGACGGTGCCCTACAGCTATAAGTAGTGAGGGACGGTGCCCTGCAGCTATAAGTAGTGAGGGACGGTGCCCTGCAGCTATATGTATTGAGGAACGGTGCCCTACAGCTATGTGGAGTGAGGGACGGTGCCCTACAGCTATATGTATTGAGGGACGGTGCCCTGCAGCTATAAGTAGTGAGGGACGGTGCCCTGCAGCTATAAGTAGTGAGGGACGGTGCCCTGCAGCTATATGTATTGAGGAACGGTGCCCTACAGCTATGTGGAGTGAGGGACGGTGCCCTACAGCTATAAGTAGTGAGGGACGGTGCCCTGCAGCTATAAGTAGTGAGGGACGGTGCCCTGCAGCTATATGTATTGAGGGACGGTGCCCTACAGCTATGTGGAGTGAGGGACGGTGCCCTACAGCTATATGTATTGAGGGACGGTGCCCTACAGCTATGTGTATTGAGGAACGGTGCCCTACAGCTATAAGTAGTGAGGGACGGTGCCCTACAGCTATATGTATTGAGGGACGGTGCCCTGCAGCTATATGTATTGAGGGACGGTGCCCTACAGCTATATGTATTGAGGAACGGTGCCCTACAGCTATAAGTAGTGAGGGACGGTGCCCTGCAGCTATATGTATTGAGGAACGGTGCCCTACAGCTATGTGGAGTGAGGGACGGTGCCCTACAGCTATAAGTAGTGAGGGACGGTGCCCTGCAGCTATATGTATTGAGGAACGGTGCCCTACAGCTATGTGGAGTGAGGGACGGTGCCCTACAGCTATAAGTAGTGAGGGACGGTGCCCTGCAGCTATAAGTAGTGAGGGACGGTGCCCTGCAGCTATATGTATTGAGGAACGGTGCCCTACAGCTATATGTATTGAAGAACGGTGCCCTACAGCTATAAGTAGTGAGGAACGGTGCCCTACAGCTATGTGGAGTGAGGGACGGTGCCCTACAGCTATGTGGAGTGAGGGACGGTGCCCTACAGCTATGTGGAGTGAGGGACGGTGCCCTACAGCTATGTGGAGTGAGGGACGGTGCCCTGCAGCTATATGTAGTGAGGGACGGTGCCCTACAGCTATGTGGAGTGAGGGACGGTGCCCTACAGCTATATGTATTGAGGAACGGTGCCCTACAGCTATGTGGAGTGAGGGACGGTGCCCTACAGCTATATGTATTGAGGAACGGTGCCCTACAGCTATGTGGAGTGAGGGACGGTGCCCTACAGCTATGTGGAGTGAGCTATGTGGACGGTGCCCTACAGCTATGTGGAGTGAGGGTGCCCTGCAGGTGCCCTGCAGCTATATGTAGTGAGGGACGGTGCCCTACAGCTATGTGGAGTGAGGGACGGTGCCCTACAGCTATATGTATTGAGGAACGGTGCCCTACAGCTATGTGGAGTGAGGGACGGTGCCCTACAGCTATGTGTAGTGAGGGACGGTGCCCTGCAGCTATATGTATTGAGGAACGGTGCCCTACAGCTATGTGGAGTGAGGGACGGTGCCCTGCAGCTATATGTATTGAGGAACGGTGCCCTACAGCTATGTGGAGTGAGGGACGGTGCCCTACAGCTATGTGGAGTGAGGGACGGTGCCCTACAGCTATGTGGCCCTACAGTGACGGTGCCCTGCAGGGACGGAACGGTGCCCTACAGCTATGTGGAGTGAGGGACGGTGCCCTGCAGCTATATGTATTGAGGGACGGTGCCCTACAGCTATATGTATTGAGGAACGGTGCCCTACAGCTATATGTATTGAGGAACGGTGCCCTACAGCTATAAATAGTGAGGGACGGTGCCCTGCAGCTATAAGTAGTGAGGAACGGTGCCCTACAGCTATAAGTAGTGAGGGACGGTGCCCTACAGCTATGTGGAGTGAGGGACGGTGCCCTACAGCTATGTGGAGTGAGGGACGGTGCCCTGCAGCTATATGTAGTGAGGGACGGTGCCCTACAGCTATATGTATTGAGGAACGGTGCCCTACAGCTATAAGTAGTGAGGAACGGTGCCCTGCAGCTATATGTATTGAGGAACGGTGCCCTACAGCTATGTGGAGTGAGGGACGGTGCCCTGCAGCTATATGTATTGAGGAACGGTGCCCTACAGCTATGTGGAGTGAGGGACGGTGCCCTACAGCTATATGTAGTGAGGGACGGTGCCCTGCAGCTATATGTATTGAGGAACGGTGCCCTACAGCTATAAGTAGTGAGGAACGGTGCCCTACAGCTATGTGGAGTGAGGGACGGTGCCCTACAGCTATGTGGAGTGAGGAACGGTGCCCTACAGCTATGTGGAGTGAGGGACGGTGCCCTGCAGCTATATGTATTGAGGGACGGTGCCCTACAGCTATATGTATTGAGGAACGGTGCCCTACAGCTATATGTATTGAGGAACGGTGCCCTACAGCTATGTGGAGTGAGGGACGGTGCCCTACAGCTATAAGTAGTGAGGGACGGTGCCCTACAGCTATGTGGAGTGAGGGACGGTGCCCTACAGCTATATGTATTGAGGGACGGTGCCCTACAGCTATGTGGAGTGAGGGACGGTGCCCTACAGCTATAAGTAGTGAGGGACGGTGCCCTGCAGCTATATGTATTGAGGAACGGTGCCCTGCAGCTATATGTATTGAGGGACGGTGCCCTACAGCTATGTGGAGTGAGGGACGGTGCCCTACAGCTATATGTATTGAGGGACGGTGCCCTACAGCTATATGTATTGAGGGACGGTGCCCTACAGCTATGTGGAGTGAGGGACGGTGCCCTACAGCTATAAGTAGTGAGGGACGGTGCCCTACAGCTATATGTATTGAGCAACGGTGCCCTACAGCTATACGTATTGAGGGACGGTGCCCTGCAGCTATATGTATTGAGGGACGGTGCCCTGCAGCTATATGTATTGAGGGACGGTGCCCTACAGCTATATGTATTGAGGAACGGTGCCCTACAGCTATATGTATTGAGGAACGGTGCCCTACAGCTATGTGGAGTGAGGGACGGTGCCCTGCAGCTATATGTATTGAGGAACGGTGCCCTACAGCTATGTGGAGTGAGGGACGGTGCCCTACAGCTATAAGTAGTGAGGGACGGTGCCCTGCAGCTATATGTATTGAGGAACGGTGCCCTACAGCTATGTGGAGTGAGGGACGGTGCCCTACAGCTATAAGTAGTGAGGGACGGTGCCCTGCAGCTATAGGACGGTGCCCTACAGTGAGGACGGTGCCCTGCAGAGGAGGACGGTGCCCTGCAGCGGTGCCCTACAGCTATATGTATTGAGGAACGGTGCCCTACAGCTATATGTATTGAGGAACGGTGCCCCAGCTATATGTACAGCCCTATGTGGAGTGAGGGACGGTGCCCTACAGCTATGTGGAGTGAGGACGGTGCCCTACAGCTATGTGCCCTACAGTGAGTGGGACGGTGCCCTACAGCTATGTGGAGTGAGTGGGGGAGCGGTGCCCTGCAGCTATATGTAGTAGTGAGGAGGGGACGGTGCCTGCAGCTACAGCTATGTGGAGTGAGGAGGACGGTGCCCTACAGCTATATGTATTGAGGAACGGTGCCCTACAGCTATGTGGAGTGAGGGACGGTGCCCTACAGCTATGTGGAGTGAGGGACGGTGCCCTGCAGCTATATGTATTGAGGAACGGTGCCCTACAGCTATATGTATTGAGGAACGGTGCCCTACAGCTATATGTATTGAGGAACGGTGCCCTACAGCTATAAGTAGTGAGGAACGGTGCCCTACAGCTATGTGGAGTGAGGGACGGTGCCCTACAGCTATGTGGAGTGAGGGACGGTGCCCTACAGCTATGTAGTGAGGGACGGTGCCCTACAGCTATGTGGAGTGAGGGACGGTGCCCTGCAGCTATATGTAGTGAGGGACGGTGCCCTACAGCTATGTGGAGTGAGGGACGGTGCCCTACAGCTATGTGGAGTGAGGACGGTGCCCTGCAGCTATATGTATTGAGGACGGTGCCCTACAGCTATGTGCCCTACAGGAGTGTGCCCTGCAGCTATATGTGACGGTGCCCTGGGAACGGTGCCCTACAGCTATGTGGAGTGAGGGACGGTGCCCTACAGCTATGTGGAGTGAGGGACGGTGCCCTACAGCTATATGTATTGACGGTGAGGACGGTGCCCTACAGCTATGTGTGCCCTACAGCTATGTGAGGACGGTGAGGACGGTGCCCTGCAGCTATATGTATTGAGGGACGGTGCCCTGCAGCTATATGTATTGAGGGACGGTGCCCTACAGCTATATGTATTGAGGGACGGTGCCCTACAGCTATGTAGTGAGGACGGTGCCCTGCAGCTATATGTAGTGAGGGGACGGTGCCCTACAGCTATAAGTGGAGTGAGGACGGTGCCCTACAGCTATGTGTATTGAGGGGACGGTGCCCTACAGCTATGTGGAGTGAGGACGGTGCCCTACAGCTATATGTATTGAGGACGGTGCCCTACAGCTATGTGTAGTGAGGGACGGTGCCCTACAGCTATGTGTATTGAGGGACGGTGCCCTACAGCTATGTGTAGTGAGGGACGGTGCCCTACAGCTATATGTATTGAGGAACGGTGCCCTACAGCTATGTGTGAGGACGGTGCCCTACAGCTAGTGAGGGACGGTGCCCCTGCAGCTATATGTATTGAGGAACGGTGCCCTACAGCTATGTGGAGTGACGGGACAGCGGTGCCCTGCAGCTATGTGGAGTGAGGGACGGTGCCCTACAGATGTATTGAACGGTGCCCTACAGCTATGTGGAGCCCTACAGCTATGTGGAGTGGACGGTGCCCTACAGCTATGTGGAGTGAGGGACGGTGCCCAGCAGGACGGTGCCCTACAGCTATGTGGAGTGAGGGACGGTGCCCTGCAGCTATATGTATTGAGGGACGGTGCCCTACAGCTATATGTATTGAGGAACGGTGCCCTACAGCTATAAATAGTGAGGGACGGTGCCCTGCAGCTATAAGTAGTGAGGAACGGTGCCCTACAGCTATAAGTAGTGAGGGACGGTGCCCTACAGCTATGTGGAGTGAGGGACGGTGCCCTACAGCTATGTGGAGTGAGGGACGGTGCCCTACAGCTATAAGTAGTGAGGAACGGTGCCCTGCAGCTATAAGTAGTGAGGGACGGTGCCCTACAGCTATGTGGAGTGAGGGACGGTGCCCTACAGCTATGTGGAGTGAGGAACGGTGCCCTACAGCTATATGTATTGAGGGACGGTGCCCTACAGCTATGTGGAGTGAGGGACGGTGCCCTACAGCTATATGTATTGAGGGACGGTGCCCTACAGCTATGTGGAGTGAGGGACGGTGCCCTACAGCTATATGTATTGAGGGACGGTGCCCTGCAGCTATGTGGAGTGAGGACGGTGCCCTGCAGCTATATGTGGGAGTGAGGGGACGGTGCCCTGCAGCTATGAGGAGGGGACGGTGCCCTGCAGCTATATGTATTGAGGGACGGTCCCCTGCAGCTATATGTATTGAGGGACGGTGCCCTACAGCTATGTGGAGTGAGGGACGATGCCCTGCAGCTATATGTATTGAGGGACGGTGCCCTACAGCTATGTGGAGTGAGGGACGGTGCCCTACAGCTATATGTATTGAGGGACGGTGCCCTGCAGCTATGTGGAGTGAGGGACGGTGCCCTGCAGCTATATGTATTGAGGGACGGTGCCCTGCAGCTATATGTATTGAGGGACGGTGCCCTGCAGCTATATGTATTGAGGGACGGTGTCCTACAGCTATGTGGAGTGAGGGACGGTGCCCTGCAGCTATATGAGGACGGTGCCCTACAGTATTGCCCTACAGAGTGAGGACGGTGCCCTACAGCTATGTGGAGTGAGGGACGGTGCCCTACAGCTATATGTATTGAGGGACGGTGCCCTACAGCTATGTGGAGTGAGGGACGGTGCCCTGCAGCTATATGTATTGAGGGACGGTGCCCTACAGCTATGTGGAGTGAGGGACGGTGCCCTACAGCTATGTGGAGTGAGGTACGGTGCCCTGCAGCTATATGTATTGAGGGACGGTGCCCTACAGCTATGTGAAGTGAGGGACGGTGCCCTACAGCTATAAGTAGTGAGGGACGGTGCCCTGCAGCTATATGTATTGAGGGACGGTGCCCTACAGCTATAAGTAGTGAGGGACTGTGCCCTACAGCTATAAGTAGTGAGGGACGGTGCCCTGCAGCTATATGTATTGAGGGACGGTGCCCTACAGCTATAAGTAGTGAGGGACGGTGCCCTACAGCTATAAGTAGTGAGGGACGGTGCCCTGCAGCTATATGTATTGAGGGACGGTGCCCTACAGCTATGTGGAGTGAGGGACGGTGCCCTGCAGCTATATGCATTGAGGGACGGTGCCCTACAGCTATGTGGAGTGAGGGACGGTGCCCTGCAGCTATGTGGCGTGAGGGACGGTGCCCTTCTCCATCCTTTTCAAATCAAATCAAATCAAATTGTATTGGTCACATACACATGGTTAGCAGATGTTAATGCGAGTGTAGCGAAATACTTGTGCTTCTAGTTTCGAAAGTGCAGTAATATCTAACAAGTCATCTAACAATTCCCCAATAACTATCTAATACACACAAATCTAAAGGGGTGAATGAGAATATGTGCATTTAAGTATATGGATGAGCGATGGCCATTCGGCATAGGCAAGGTGCAGTAGATGGTATAAAATACAGTATATACATGTATGAGTAATGTAAGATACGTTAAAATGATTAAATTGGCATTATTTAAAGTGGCATTGTTTAAAGTGACTAGTGATCCATTTATTAAAGTGTCCAGTGATTGGGTCTTAATGTAGGCAGCAGCCTGTCTGAGTTAGTGATTGCTGTTTAGCAGTCTGATGGCCTTGAGATAGAAGCTGTTTTTCAGTCTCTCGGTCCCAGCTTTGATTCACCTGTACTGACCTTGCCTTCTGGATGATAGCGGGGTGAACAGGCAGTGGCTCGGGTGGTTATTGTCCTTGATGAGCTTTTTGGCCTCCCTGTGACATCGGGTGCTGTAGGTGTCATGGAGGGCAGGTAGTTTGCCACCGGTGATGCGTTGTGCAGAACGCACAACCCTTTGGAGAGCCTTGCAATTGAGGGCGGTGCAGTTGCTGTACCAGGTTGTGATACAGCCCGACAGGATGCTCTCAATTGTGCATCTGTAAAAGTTTGTCAGGGTTTTGGGTGACAAGCCAAATTTCTTCAGCCTCCTGAGGTTGAAGAGGCTTCTTCACCACACTGTCTGGGCGGGTGGACCATTTCAGTTTGTCTGTGATGTGTACGCCCAGGAACTTAAAACTTTCCACCTTCTCCACTGCTGTCCCTTCGATGTGGATAAGGGGTGCTCCCTCTGCTGTTTCCTGAAGTCCACGATCATCTCCTTTGTTTTGTTGATGTTGAGTGAGAGGTTGTTTTCCTGACACCACACTCCGAGTGTTTGTCCCACCAACCCCTACCTCTCAATTCTCATTTACCCATCAATAACCCCCCTCCAGCCCACGCCTTCCACTCATCCCTGACCTCCAACCCCCATACTAACCCCCCGACTCCCTGAACCCCCACACTTTACCCCAACCAGTAATCAACCTTAAAGGGATAGTTTACCTAGCCGTTGCCACCAACCACTAACTTTAACATTGTCTAACCAAAAATCAACCGTCAATGTAGGCCAAATTAGCATGCTTTACACTTTCATGCTAACTTTCCATATCATTACCCACTCAATACCCGCTAAATACCCACTCAAAAACCTTCCTTCCCCTACTCTCCTGCCTTGTCCATCCTCATCCCCTGGATCCCATCCTTGGTATGCTGTCTTTCAACCATACAGATGTAGGATCTTTATTTGACCACCCTGTTACAGAAGAACTTTCCTGCAATGCAGGAAATGTCAAACTTGTAGTGTATTTGAGGTATAGAGAGTTATTAAAATCCACTTTGAAATTTCAGACTTGATTTTCCTGTATGAAATGTATCAACAACCTACATGAAATATTAAACACATTATAATTTACATTTCCTTTTGCCGCCGGATTATTTTCCTGCTGTTGCAAACTGGCTCAAATTATAATCCTGAATCTGTACTGTGACCACACTTCCCTAACCACCAACACCTAAAACCTCTTCCCTGCTATCTTTTCCCATCCCGTCTTCCAGTGCCTTGCCTCCCATCTGGCGTCTTTTCCACCCACCTCTTGGCCTGCCACCATTCCTGGATGGCTCTGTGCAGTCATGCCAGCACTAATGTTCATAGGCAGCTCCCTTTAGAGCCACTCTGACCCTGATGTCTCATAAATAGTACTGCTATCAGAGGGGCTGACAACACAATAGCTCACCAAGCAGGCACAATGTATCTCACACACCCATCACCAGCATTTGAATGTCTAGACTCTACTGTACATAGGCTCAATACAGACACAGCAGACATTAACATTTAATGTTCTTGTTGAAAACAGACTGACATGTGTAATGTGCAGTGCCAGGAGTTTTCAATAATGCATGGTTGTTTGTAAGATACTGTAGGCCGCTCTGTTTGACTGTGTTGTCTCTTGAGTGTGCTAAAAATAGGAGCACATTGAAATTTGTGGATTTGGATTCCAGTTTGAAATGTTTCAGCTTTTATACTGAACAAAAATATAAATGCAACATGTAAAGTGTTGGTCCCTTTTTCATGAGCTGAAATAAAAGATCCAAGAAATTTCTCTCAAATTTTTTGCCCAAATTTGTTTACATCCCTGTTAGTGAGCATTTGTCCTTTTCCAAGATAATCCATCCACCTGACAAGTGTGGCATATCAAGAAGCTGATTGAACAGCATGATCATTACACAAGTGCACCTTGTGCTGGGGATAATAAAACC